>NC_059349.1:25478743-26206243 GCF_019703515.2 Myxocyprinus asiaticus | reverse complement strand
CATGCCGAAATCGTAAGGATTCATACGGCTAAATCGTATGATATGGTACGACTGCACTCATATGAATTCGTATGACTTTCACTCCAGCCAATGACGTCGCTGTACATTGTTTCCATCTACATTCCAATTATTTGCTTCTGTCACACACAACAGCTTCCTATCATGTTTACACACTCTACTGATCGGTTAGGTTTAGATAAGGGTTTTGGGTAAGGGCATAATATTAATAAGTATGTCCTTAACGCCTCATGCGCGAAACTCACGCTTCCGCATTAGACATCTGGGCATTTGCACGTGATGAAATCGTACAAATTTATAACTCATACGAAATCATACAAAACAGCCAACTCGTAAAATATGTACGGATTTTCATGAGACTGGGTTGTGAGGAATTTGAGCTATCATTACACAAGGGTCCATCATTTGTTTTGATCATACCTGTCACCGCTGCGTTACCAACACATGCACTCATAAAACCTGGGGAATGAAGGCAAAGAGCTGTATCTCCTTAGAAATACTTTTTGGACATTTTACATACATAAGAAATATTAAATATACATGCAACTTAAAATTAAATTATGTTATAAAAATGGCTACAACACAGCTAGGGGAGAAATGAATTCGATTTATTTGCATAGCGCTTTTGATAATACACATTGTTCCAAAGCAGCTTTACAAACAATAGAGCAAACCCCCGAGTCGGCAAGCCAAAGGCGACAGAGGCATGAAAAAACTCCTAACGATGATGAGGAAAAAACCTTGGGTGGAACCAAGGCTCAGCATCTTAGTTACTTAATTATATGGTTGCTTATGTTATGTGGAATTAAACATTGGCTACAACATAGCTACAAATGAATGCTAAAGAACATACCTGTGTGTCAGAGTGGTGTTCCTAGTGTTAAGTGCTGCTCTGACTTTGGCAAACTTGAGAGGTCATCGTTATCTTTACTGAGTCTTTTGCAATGGCTTGGCATTTCTCACTTCCTTTTGCACTTTGATGCCAGTCATCGTTTAAAAGGTGTGGCTGGCTGTCAGAATAGAAACTGTTTTATCACTTGTCATGGGCACTTAACTCCCGGTTTATCTTTTGACCTTTCCTGTGTGTGGTAATTATCAAGGGTACTCACCTTTTAATGTTTCATCTGCCATTTGTATATATTACATTCTGCAACTAGCAGGTCTTACTTGCAAATATTCTAATGAATGGAAATGCTATACATAACAAAGAAAACACATAGCAAGCAGTCCAAAAAATATGAACTTATTGTTATGATACACTTTGTGTCAGTTCACTAAAACTATCACTGCACTACATTTAAATGCAAAGAAAATGTTTAGGCTTTTATTTTATTTTATTTATTTTTTGGGGTTCGTGTGTATTTGGATTCGTACAGCATTTTATTAAATGGCTATCCAGTATATATATATATATATATATATATATATATATATATATATATATATATATATATATATATGATCTTTACTCATTGGGCCTAGGGATTAGTGCCTCTTTCATCGGACATACTTGCAAAAAATTCTAAAGACATCATGAAAAATATTTTTTATGAGGAATGGCCAGGTCATAGACTATAGCTGATCCCAGAGAGAGTCATAAACTCTATCTAAAAGCTCACAGTATGTTATGGTCTTACTCCTCGTTCAGTGAGATCCACTCTGCAGGAATTTCACAGGGTTATCTTTGCCCTTAAAGAAACAATAGGTTGTCAACAACATGGGTTGTGGGGGAGACACTTGCTGGCTGGGAGATGATAAAGAAGGATGGAGTGGTAATAACCATAGTCTACATTGTTCCTCACCCAGGGGACAGCTCTGGTTCTCTATTTACATTTTTATTATTATCATCATTACCTTCTTTAACTGAATCCGAGGTATGACACCTGTGACAGACCACTGTGTCTGTTGTTCGACACTTGTCGCCTGCTTAATCTCGCAGACTAACATGCTTTATATAGATACAGACTCTGAGGGCATCTGATTTTGTTTTTTGTCTCTGCAAAGACTGGACCATGATGACACAAAAAACTAAATGCCACATATTAACCCCACTTAAGCCCTCTGGGTAATTGAGAGCCCACACGGCATGCAGTTCAAACATATCACTTTACTGAAATCTGATACCTTCTCCTGAGTATTCTGAACAATGCCAGATGACAAATATAGAATTACATCTAAACTCTGTTAAGACATCTAGAATTTGAATGCCTTTGTTACCCAGTTAAATCTCATGTGGCACTAGAGTAATGCCCTGATGGCTTACCACAAGAACACAAATATGGAATTTTCCATAAATATCTTGTTCCTTTGTTCTAAGTTGTTGACTGACTAATATTCAGCTCAGGTGCCTATTCTTTAATGTAAACTTTCATACAGCTTCATGGATCTAAAAACTGAGAACCGTTTTGTTGCCTTTCTGTCTTTAATCATTCACATTTCATTTAAGTGCAGTCCACTTACCTCTGTTAGCTGACAGAACTAAATTAGTGCTCCCCTATCAGACAAAGCCTAATATGGAACACTAACAAATCTTGACAAAGATAAGACTTCCCTCAACTAGCATGTTCTTGTTTCTCGCCAATACCTATAACTACCCTTGTTGCACCCAGTGCTCATATGCAATGACATTCCTGCCTTGTGGGATGCCTTCCCCAAATTTGGAAGGGTGACTTCCTTTATAAAGAGATCTTATGGTTGGTGTCCAGACAAGTCATCGTTTTATCTGAGGGTAAGATTTGAGCAAAAACTGCATGGCGATGGTACATTTAAAATCTGTGTAACTTCTCATTGTGTTCCTTTCTTCTGATTACATCATTTAAGAATTGGAAGTTTGAGTGAATTAGTGGCGTGAAAGATTAAAACACATATAAACCAACATATCTGAGTTTTAGAGAGTAATCATTGAATATGGAATTTATTTCAACAGGTTCTTGAGTCAGCCGCCTCACCTGGTGCACATCAGGTAAGAGTCCTGCTTATTTTCATGTTTTTGAACCTTTTTCATCTTTACCACAAAGCAAATCTGGTCTTTGTACAGTCATGTTCTACTACTGGGGTCTGCAAACTTTTTGACATTAATCATCATAGCAAGTCTCATCTTTGCCAATTCTTAGGATTTGTTCTGATAGGTGTTTAATAGTCAAATATAATCCAAAACCCAGTTTAACAACTGACTACTGATTTAACTACTACTGTTTTTTAAACGTATTTTAACTATCATTAAATTTACCCCATCATCTCCAGACAAAGTAATCATGGCGGACGCTCATATGGCAGAGTTTGGAGCAGCAGCTCCTTACTTGCGCAAGTCAGAACGAGAGCGTCTGGAAGCACAAACTCGTCCCTTTGATATGAAAAAGGAGTGTTTTGTGCCTGATCCAGATGAAGAGTACATAAAAGCTTCAGTCATCAGCCGTGAAGGTGACAAAGTCACTGTCCAGACTGAGAAAGGGAAGGTAAGCTCAACTAATTAATTAAACACTAATTCCTGGGGAACACTTTCAGAGATTGTTATTTTGCCATGCAGAAAGGCAGTGCTATTTCACTAGTCCATTTTCAAAGTTGTCACTAAAACACTATGAGAAATGTATGGACTTAATAAGCACCGAGCATAAGTGATATAAACATCACAACACTCACCAAAGTTCTTTAGTGATGATTTGCTTTTAGAACAATAGTTACAATATAACAATTTGATACCCTTACAGATTACAGAATACATGCTGTAAAATGTAATTTGTAACATTCTGTTGGATTACTTAAAGTCAGTAACATAATCTGAAAATTTTGGATTACTTCTTCAGCACTGGCAGATTTGTTTTCACTTGTTCTGACTACAAAAAGTTAATAATAACTGAAAAAACATCTGTCAGTACAGTAAGACAAAATACCCTTATTTTAAAAATACATTTTCTGAAAAAGCCTAAATATCTTATGCAAAGTAAATTTATCTTGTTTTAAGAATGATTTTTATGTATATTTTTTTACAGGAAAACAATAAAAAAATTCTCATCAAGAATAATATTTTTGGAGTACATCTTTGCCCTAATATCAAAGGTCTATCCTCCTCGGCTCGCATCATTTATCCGAATAAATGTTTTCAAACTAAACAGTCTAAATATTAAATTAAACAAATAACAATTAAATGCAAACTAATCTCTTCAGATCTCAAAATACTTTTTGAATGTAACTGTATTCTAATTACCAAAAATTTAAATAGTAACTGTAGTGGAATACAGTTAATAATATTTTGTATTTTGAATACGGAATCCCATTACATGTATTCCATTACTCCCCAACCCTGTTTACATTAGAGTATCTATGGTATGGGTCTTTTTCTAATAGTATTTTTTTCTGCCTCTCATATCAGAGTGTCACCGTGAAGGAAGCTGACATCCATCCCCAGAACCCGCCAAAGTTTGATAAAATTGAAGACATGGCAATGTTCACCTTCCTTCATGAGCCAGCTGTGCTGTTTAACCTCAAAGAGCGTTATGCAGCATGGATGATCTACGTAAGATCACAGCAGTAAAAATGTCACTTGAGAATAGATCCTAATTATTTTCAATTTCTTAACTTTATTTATTCTTTCCCACAGACCTACTCAGGGCTGTTCTGTGTCACTGTCAATCCCTACAAGTGGCTGCCAGTGTACAATAAAGAGGTGGTTATAGCCTACAGAGGCAAGAAGAGGAGTGAAGCTCCTCCACACATCTTTTCCATCTCTGATAATGCCTACCAGTACATGCTAACAGGTATGGACACAGCCAAAGATCTTTTCTGATTATGGGGGGAAATCTGCAGAATGAATTTAAATATGGTAAAATATTAAACAGACCTGAGAGTATAATAATAATAATAATTTTATTTCTATAGGACTTTTTAGCAGTTAAGCACAAAGTGCTTCACAAAATATAAAATCAAAAAGAACACACAGTAAAACACAACATATTCACATCACATAGTAATAAAAGCAACACACGCAGTAAAACACATTCACATAGAAATAAAAGCAAGTCTATAAAAATGAGTTTTTAAACGAGACTTCAGATATAATATTCCAGTTTGTGTACTGGTAGCTGAAAGCATGATCAAATTAGACAATATTTAATAAACCAACATGCACGTATATAAGGGACATTCAATTTTTGTGAACGATTCTGTATGTAGATTCTGTGCAGGCCTACACATTACTCACAAATTCTCTGTCATATCTTTGTAAATATTGATAATATGAAAGCCATTTCAACTAAAATAAATAATAACACAAGAATAAGTAACATTGCAGTCTTCTCTATTTCAGACAGGGAAAATCAGTCAATTCTGATCACGTAAGTTCAATCTCTTATCTTTTAGATGAACTTTTTAAGTTTATTCTTTATGTAATTTTGAGACACTAATTTATTGTTCTGTTTCTCCAGTGGAGAATCTGGTGCAGGAAAGACTGTAAACACCAAGAGAGTTATCCAGTATTTTGCAAGCATTGCAGCTGGGGCTTCAGCAAAGAAAGATGGGTCAGAGAAAAAGGTAAATTCATCTTTCTACATCAGTTTCTGCATTAGAAACTTAAAAACAAAGGTTTAACTCATTTGCACCATATTGAAACTTTTACTTTTCATTAAAGGGAACCTTGGAGGATCAAATTATCCAGGCTAACCCTGCTTTGGAGGCTTTTGGCAATGCGAAGACCATCAGAAATGACAACTCCTCAAGATTTGTTAGATTCATCAAACATTTAAAAACATTTAGCGAAGACATAAACATTCACTTCAATTTGCATTTCAGCATACATGAAACGTTACCACAGATACAGTGTGAGAACACCCTCTGCTGGATAGACCAAGATGATATAAAGAGAACATAGGGATTGGCAGATGGCAGACTGCTTTCTAAGCCACTTTATCACAATGTGGAGTACAGGATCTCTACAGTATTTATGCAACTGTGGTGCACATACAAATCAGCAAAAAAAATTGCCTATGTCTGTAGATTAGAATCAAGCACTGTGTGCCTCTCATCACATTTATAAGCTTTAGGTTTTATAGGTCTGACTGAGATTAATATTTTTATTGACTTAAAATATTTAGTAGATTATGCAATTATGAATATTGAAAATAACTAAAAGCGTTTACTGTGCTTAAATTGTTAATATTTTATTTTCTAATTTCTTTAGGGAAAATTCATCAGAATTCATTTTGCTGCCAGTGGAAAGCTGGCCTCTGCTGACATTGAGACTTGTAAGAATTCATTTAACTTTTACTGTATATCTGGAATGGTTTTACAAAACCACCAAAGGGCAAAAACTAAAGTTTAAATTTAATCAACATTTCACTTTTTGTAAATATGTCAGATCTTCTGGAGAAGTCAAGGGTGACTTTTCAGCTTAAAGCTGAAAGAGACTACCACATTTTCTACCAAATCCTGTCTCAGCGGAAACCTGAGTTGCTTGGTAAGATGCCACAGATAAAAGGCCTTTTTTTCAGTTTTAGCACTGAACTTCAAACTGACACTTCCCCATCTCTTGTAACAGACATGCTGCTCATCACCAACAACCCCTATGACTATGCTTACATCTCCCAAGGAGAAACAACTGTAGCCTCAATTAATGATGGTGAAGAACTAGTTGCCACTGATGTAAGAGTGAAAAGCATTACATTCTTGTTTTAGTATCACTGTAAATGTCTGAAATGCCAGTCACACAGCAAAGATCTTGAATTCTCTTACTTGTAGGAAGCATTTGATGTACTAGGCTTCACACAAGAGGAAAAAAATGGCATCTATAAACTGACTGGAGCCATTATGCACTATGGCAATATGAAGTTCAAGCAAAAGCAAAGGGAGGAGCAAGCAGAAGCTGATGGAACTGAAGGTGTGTAAAGTGTAATTCCTGCAGCTGCAAAGTACAATCAACACTCTTTCTATTTTTTGCATAATCCTTCTAAATAGAGACATCTGATTAATTTCATAGATGCAGACAAAGCTGCATATCTTATGGGTCTGAACTCTGCAGACCTAATCAAAGGTCTGTGCCATCCAAGAGTCAAAGTAGGAAATGAGTGGGTCACCAAAGGGCAAAATGTTCAGCAGGTGAGTTGCATAGTGTCAGTAATTAAATGGTGTCCTCAGTCCATAAGTAGTGGTAAACCATACAAATGCTTCCCTCTGGCTCAGGTGTACTATGCTATTGGTGCAGTATCCAAGGCAGTGTATGAAAAGATGTTCCTTTGGATGGTTGTAAGAATCAATCAGTCTCTGGACACCAAGCAGCCTCGCCAATACTTCATAGGAGTACTGGACATTGCCGGCTTTGAGATCTTTGATGTAAGTCTGGATGGAACCTTATGATCTCATGTTTAAAAATGTGTATTACTTGTCTAACTAAGTTCACGCACTCCAATTGCAGTTCAACACGTTTGAGCAACTCTGCATCAACTTCACCAATGAGAAACTGCAACAGTTTTTCAACCACCACATGTTTGTGCTGGAACAAGAGGAGTATAAGAAAGAAGGAATTGAATGGGAGTTCATTGACTTTGGCATGGACTTGCAGGCCTGCATTGATCTAATTGAAAAAGTAAGTGGTGCTGACAATAAAGCTGTCATACATGATTGGTGCTTAAACTATTTAACAGGCTATGTTCTTTGTGAGTAACTCAATTATTTCACCTTTTACCAAACATTGATTTCCTCAGCCCATGGGTATCATGTCCATCCTTGAAGAGGAGTGCATGTTTCCCAAAGCCAGTGATGCAACCTTTAAAGCAAAGCTTTATGACAACCACTTGGGAAAGTCAAACAACTTCCAGAAACCAAGAGTTATCAAAGGAAAGCCAGAGGCCCATTTTTCTTTGATTCACTATGCTGGTACAGTTGACTATAATATCAACAACTGGCTGGTGAAGAACAAAGACCCACTGAATGAGACTGTCGTTGGCCTTTATCAAAAGTCTACACTTAAACTCTTATCAATGCTCTTTGCTAATTATGCTGGGTCAGAGTCTGGTACGTATGAGGAAAATCTTGTCATGTACTGAATATTTTGAATCACATGTGCACTGAAAAGTGTTTGAGTTTACCCAAAAATGAAAACTCATGTTGTTCCAAACCTGTAAGACACTTCCTTTGTCTTTATGGAACTCAGAATGAATTATTAGTCAGAATATTAGCCTCAGTCACCATTCAATTGCAATGTATGGAAAAAATGATACAGTGAAAGTGAATAGTGACTGAGACTAACTTACAGTCTAAAATCTCCTTTTGTGTTCCACGAAAGAAAAAGTATTTGGCACAACATGAGGGTGAGTAAATGAAGACTGAATTAAGTTGTTTGGTTGAACTAACTTTTTAAGTAATACCCGATTAAATAATTCTCTTGTTTTGATTATGTCAAGAGTCAGGAGCTAAGGGAGGTAAAGGAGGCGGAAGTAAAAAGAAAGGTTCCTCCTTCCAAACCGTGTCTGCGCTTCACAGGGTAATTATGAGTTTTAGACTTACAATCCAATTTCTATGCACAGTGGAAAAATAAAAATGGAAAATTCCTATTATTGCTCAACCTTATCTCTAGCAATAAAAAACAGAGCATTGTTATGCCCTTCCCTCAGATTGTCTCATCTACGTCAACGAAGAAAAAACTACACCTGCATTTTTTGTTTCAGAGAAAGGGAATCACAAAATACCCCTCTTCCTATCTTTACATATTTTTTAAATCTGTGAACATTTCTCTCTACTACAGGAAAACTTAAATAAGTTAATGACAAACCTAAGGTCAACTCACCCTCACTTTGTGCGCTGCATCATTCCCAATGAGACAAAGACTCCTGGGGCGATGGATAATCCTTTAGTCATGCACCAGCTACGCTGTAACGGTGTACTGGAGGGCATCAGGATTTGCAGGAAGGGTTTCCCCAATAGAATCCTGTATGGGGACTTCAAACAGAGGTAAATATGATTGGTTATGTTACACTTAAACTCAACAAATTCAAAAAAGCTCTTCCCATGAGATGTTCTGTAATTATTTACAGGTACCGAATCCTAAACCCTGCAGCCATACCTGAAGGTCAATTCATAGACAGCAGGAAAGGAGCTGAGAAACTGTTGGGATCACTGGATATTGATCACAGTCAATATAAGTTTGGACATACAAAGGTAAAAATGTAATAAATCTAAACAACTTAAGTATGATTTATTTTATGTTCATTATTTAAGAACTCTAATCTCTAAGTGAAAATGACAATGTTATTCTGTGAGTAAAATGTACATTTCCATAATGATTTCTGCCTAGGTATTCTTCAAGGCTGGTTTACTGGGTCAGTTGGAAGAAATGAGAGATGACCGACTTTCCCTAATTATTTCTGGAATTCAAGCTAGATCCAGAGGACTCCTTGCAAGGGTTGAGTTTCAGAAAATAGTTGAAAGAAGGCAAGAACATCACTTTGCATTGCCATACCAATTTGGGCTCAGGGATGTTTAAAATGTTTATTTTTTGTTATGGTTATATAAATGATGCAAAACCCCTCTAAAACCCCTCACAGGGATGCCCTATTGGTTATCCAGTGGAATGTCCGTGCCTTCATGGGGGTTAAGAATTGGCCTTGGATGAAGCTCTTCTTTAAGATCAAGCCTCTACTCAAGTCAGCAGAAGCAGAAAAAGAGATGGCAAATATGAAAGATGAATTTGCCAAGCTCAAAGAGGCCTATGCGAAATCTGAGGCACGAAGGAAAGAACTAGAAGAAAAAATGGTGTCTCTTCTCCAAGAGAAGAATGACCTACAACTTCAAGTCCAAGCGGTTAGTTAACATTTGTGCCTTTAGGAGAGTTACGAGTGTTTTTTGCAGTATAGATATCTATGGAATTTGTTTTATCTCATTTTAAAACAGGAGCAAGATAATCTCTGTGACGCAGAGGAGCGATGCGACCAACTCATCAAAAACAAGATTCAGCTTGAGGCAAAAGCCAAGGAGCTCACTGAGCGACTTGAGGATGAGGAGGAGATTAATGCTGAGTTGACAGCTAAGAAGAGAAAGCTGGAGGATGAGTGCTCTGAGCTGAAGAAAGATATTGATGATCTGGAGCTGACTCTGGCTAAAGTGGAGAAAGAGAAGCATGCTACTGAGAACAAGGTCTGGGAGGTCTTAAACTCTCTACATAATAATAACAATAATAATAATAATAATAATAATAATAATAAACTTAATGACACTGAACTTAATGATCCATCTTCTTTCACAGGTAAAGAACCTGACAGAGGAAATGGCTGCTTTAGATGAAATCATTGCAAAGCTAACCAAGGAAAAGAAGGCCTTGCAGGAAGCTCATCAGCAGACACTGGACGACCTGCAAAGTGAGGAGGACAAAGTCAACACCCTAACCAAGGCAAAAGCAAAGCTAGAGCAGCAAGTGGATGATGTGAGTTTAACAATTTCCATCTACCTTTAAAATTCTTCATGCAAGCAAATGCAATGTGTCATGTTTAATAAATCAAATAATTGTAATCATTTAAACCAGTTGGAAGGATCTCTCGAGCAAGAAAAGAAAGTCCGTATGGATCTAGAGAGAGCCAAGAGGAAACTAGAAGGAGACTTGAAGCTGACCCTGGAAAGCTTAATGGACCTGGAGAATGACAAGCAGCAGTTAGAAGAGCGTCTCAAAAAGTAACGGAAATTCTCCCATTCTTTCAGTCTAGTCTTTTTGTTTAAGGCTTACTCAGGACTGTATAATTATCTCTAACAATAACAGGAAAGACTTTGAGATCAGTCAGCTCAATGGAAAAATTGAGGATGAACAAGTTATTGGTATTCAGCTACAGAAAAAACTGAAGGAACTTCAGGTAACAAAAAAATATATAAATAAATAAATAAAAGAACATTCTGACATTGAAAAAAAAAATCTATAGGGTAACTTTGACATAGCTATTTTCTTAAACTAGGCACGTATTGAGGAGCTGGAGGAAGAGCTTGAGGCAGAAAAAGCTGCCAGAGCAAAGGTGGAGAAACAGAGAGCAGATTTAGCCAGAGAGCTGGAGGAGATCAGTGAGAGACTGGAGGAGGCTGGAGGAGCTACAGCTGTTCAAATTGAGATGAACAAGAAACGGGAGGCTGAGTTTCAGAAACTTCGCAGAGACCTTGAAGAGGCCACACTGCAGCATGAAGCCACTGCCGCCACACTGAGGAAGAAACAAGCTGACAGTGTGGCTGAACTGGGAGAGCAAATAGACAATCTGCAGAGAGTCAAGCAAAAACTGGAAAAAGAGAAGAGTGAACTCAGACTGGAGCTGGATGATGTGGTCTCCAACATGGAACATGTTGTTAAGATAAAGGTATTAATAGAAATATTATTAAATAAGAGTTAAAAATTATTTTCTCTCCTTCTAAGTAATTTCCCTGTCAAATTATGTACTTAACAGGCAAATCTTGAGAAGACCTGCAGGTCTTTGGATGATCAAATGAATGAATACAGAACAAAATTTGAGGAGGGCCAGCGCAGTATCAATGACTTCACAATGCAAAAATCTAAACTACAATCTGAAAATGGTAAGGCTGTCAAAAAAAAAAAAAAAAATTCAATTTTAAAACAAAACTCTATTACATTTAATTCAGTAATCTTTAATAAAATAAAAAATAAATATTTTAAGTTTTATTTATTTTATTTGTTTAAACATTACACAATTCAATTTGATGGAATTTTGTTATTAAAAAAATTAAATGCATTAGTCTTAAAATAGGCTAATATATATATATATATATATATATATATATATATATATATATATATATATATATATATATATATTATATATTATATATATTTTTTTTTTATTATTTTTTTTTTTGTAATTGTCTTTTCATTCATTATGAGCGAAATAGAAATCCAACACCAATAAAATACATGATGATACATTTAGGTGAACTTGCAAGGCAGCTGGAGGAGAAGGACTCTCTTGTCTCTCAGCTAACTAGAAGCAAAATGTCTTACACTCAGCAGATTGAAGACCTTAAAAGGCAATTGGAGGAAGAAACTAAGGTAAGAACTGTGTATCAATATTGTTTGATAAATATTTCACAAATGAAGAGCATGAAGTGTGTTGGTCTTCATCACAAATGATAATGTGACTTCCAACAGGCAAAGAATGCCCTCGCTCATGCAGTACAGTCTGTCCGTCATGACACTGATCTGCTCCGAGAGCAGTATGAGGAGGAGCAGGAGGCCAAAGCAGAGCTCCAGCGAAGCATGTCCAAAGCCAATTCTGAGGTGGCTCAGTGGAGAACCAAGTATGAAACTGATGCCATCCAGAGAACTGAAGAACTGGAGGAAGCCAAGTAAGATATTCTAATATTTCTATGCTCATACGAAGTTGGACTTTTCCTTAAGGTTAAACTTTTCTACTGACAGATAAGCTTTTTGTTTGTGCTATGTTTCTTTTCAAATGTAAGACGAACAAAAAGTTTTTCTGTTAGTTGGCCAAGCTTCCCCAAACAGAAGTTGAAAATATAATATGTCTGTTTATTTCAATTGTGGTGTGCCGTTAATCAAAGTACATCAATGCACTCCAACAAATATTCTTCTCCAATATAATTTTATTTTCTAACACAGGAAGAAACTGGCTCAACGTTTGCAGGAGGCTGAAGAAGCTGTTGAAGCAGTAAATGCAAAATGTTCCTCTCTTGAAAAGACTAAACACAGACTCCAGAATGAGATCGAAGATCTTATGGTGGACCTGGAGAGGTCTAATGCAGCTGCAGCAGCCTTGGACAAGAAACAAAGAAACTTTGATAAGGTAAACAAACATGGTTTGGAATCGAGCTTTAAAATTCCTTTTGATCATCTCTAATCCAAAAATCTACTTACATGAAAAATTATGCTTCTAGGTCCTGGCTGAGTGGAAGCAGAAATATGAAGAGTCACAGACTGAGCTAGAGAGCTCTCAGAAGGAAGCCAGATGTCTGAGTACTGAACTTTTCAAGCTGAAGAACTCCTACGAAGAATCTTTGGATCACCTGGAGACCATGAAAAGAGAAAATAAGAATCTCCAAGGTGAATAAACCATTTATCAAAATAGATAAATGGCAATATTGATAAGACAAATAGTACATTTTAATACATAAAGAGTTTGTGGTGTCTGGTTTAAGAAGAAGGATTTATAGCACTGTCGATTCATATAACTAAGGGTGGAACAAGGTAATTTCAATATGTTCGACAACATTTTCAAATGCAATATTTTATTTTCCATCTAGAGGAAATTTCTGATCTTACTGAGCAACTTGGTGAGGGAGGAAAGAGCATTCATGAACTGGAGAAAATGAGAAAACAGCTGGAGCAGGAAAAAAGTGAAATTCAGTCTGCTCTGGAAGAGGCCGAGGTAAGATTTCAGATACAGATTTATTCCTTGACTGTGTAAAAAACAAATCAAAACAACACAACAACAATATAGCTTTCAGAATTTTAGGCAATTATGTGTAAAAAAAATAAAAATAATGACAAATAAATTTTATTATTATAATTAATAATATTATAGAATACTGTATGTAACAATAATAAAATGAATATATACTGTATAAAGTAATATAATTCATCTTTATAATATAATTAACTAGGACTGAACAATTTGGGAAAAAAAACTAATTGCGATTATTTTGAAAAAAATTGCGCTTGTGATTTGAACAAAAAAACATGTGATTCCTTTTAACCAATACTAAACCATATTTTGCCCATGCTTTACTGCCAACTGGAAATACTGTTCTAGAAAGGGTGTTCACACTTGAGTCCTCAGAAAAATAAATAAATAAATCAGTGAAAGAGTCAACTTAAATTTGACATTATTGCAATAATAATAATGCTAAGAAACTGTTATATAAATATATTATTGTATAATAATAATAATCTTTATTATAATGTATTATTATTATTTAATAATAATTTATTTCTTTAATAATTAACTATGCAGTCACGATAAACCCTCAAGCCTTTATTTTGGTGAAAGCTTTTATTTTGAAAACTGAACCCTGCTGGAAAATCCAGCTCAAGCTGGGAGCTGTGTTTTTGGAACATGGTAGCTGATACAAGCTAGTCAAGAGCTGGCCCAAGCTGGTCATGAGCTGGTCCAAGCTGGTTATGAGCTGGTTCAAGCTGGTCCTTAGCTGGTCGACCAGCTTGGACCAGCTAAAGACCAGCTTGGACCAGCTCATGACCAGCTTGGGCCAGCTAGAAACTGGCCACCATGTTCCAAAACACAGCTACCAGTTTAAGATGGATTTTCCAGCAGGGAAGGGATGGAAGTTTTTGTTGTTTGAGCAATAGAGTTTGTGTGTATGGAACACAGAATCACTCTGAAACCACATGTGTACTACAATGATCCCGTTTACATGTATTTAAGAAAGCACTACACACTACAGACAAAACAGCTGTGCACATAGGCGCAGCCAGAGATTATTTAGCAGAGATGGGCCACTTCTATTAAAATGAATGAGAGAAATTGGAACGCTCAACCAAGGAGCTCTAGCGCCCAAAAGGTCAATGGCTATAGAAAGGCCTGCCTTACATTTAAAAGAGCCAATCACCTTTTAGATCCAGACATCACCTGTCAATCAACTCTAGAATGTGCATGTGCATTAGCTATACAAGCCGGGAAAATATAAGGTAATATAAGGTAAAGAATCACAATTTATGATTCCAGTATTGTCAAGATTTTATTGCTGATTTGAAATATGTTCTTTGATCGTAATCTTGACCAACTGTTTTTGAGATTTTGGTCTTTCTCCATTCAAGTAGATAGCAGCTGTACTGGCATGACTGGAAATAGCCTCCCGAGTGTCTTGCTAGAAAGATTTTGAGACTGTTTATTTATTTAATTAAATTGCAGCCTTCGCAGTTATGGGTCATAACGCAATTTACATTTTATTTTTGGTTAATCCTTCAGCCCTACAATAGTTAATAATATAATTAAAATATATTTTTTTACTATTGTTATGATGATAATATCATTTTAGAATTCAACTTGTATAACTTGCTGCTTAGGCTATCTTTCAAACCCTGTTTTACTAAATGCAAACCCAAGATCTAGTCATAAAGCACAATTTTTTGTTAAAAAGGCCTCATTGGAGCACGAGGAGGGTAAGATTCTGCGAGCTCAGCTAGAGTTCAACCAGATAAAGGCTGATATTGAACGCAAATTAGTTGAGAAGGATGAGGAGATGGAGCAGAGCAAACGCAATTTGCAGAGGACCATCGATACTCTACAAAGCTCTTTGGAGTCAGAAACTCGAAGCAGGAATGAGGCCCTCCGAATAAAAAAGAAGATGGAAGGTGATCTGAATGAGATGGAGATCCAGCTTAGTCAAGCAAACCGACAAGCAGCAGAGGCACAAAAACAACTCAAAAGTGTCCAAGCACATTTGAAAGTAAGTTCTAAGTAACACTGTGAATCAACAAAGCAGAGCATTTGGAGGGTTAGGGTTGTTGAAACATCTGTTGTATTCATATCTGCATTTATCTTTTAGGATGCTCAACTGCAGCTGGATGACTCTCTGAGATTAAATGATGACCTGAAGGAGAACATTACAATTTTAGAGAGACGCAACCACCTTCTACAGGCTGAATTAGAGGAGCTGAGAGTGGCTCTTGAGCAAACTGAGAGAGGCCGTAAACTTGCTGAACAAGAGCTGCTGGATACAAGTGAAAGAGTGCAGCTACTGCACTCCCAGGTAAGACAAATGGTAGCTTAAACTTAATTCTAAATAGATCCATTACACTTATTCAGTTTTTAATTGAATGCAAATGCCTCCTTTATCCAGAATACAAGCCTCTTGAATCAGAAGAAGAAGCTGGAGGCTGACACTTCCCAGCTTCAGAATGAGGTGGAAGAGGCAGTGCAAGAATGCAGGAATGCTGAAGAAAAAGCCAAGAAGGCAATCACTGATGCTGCCATGATGGCAGAGGAGTTGAAGAAGGAGCAAGATACCAGTGCTCACCTAGAGCGTATGAAGAAGAACATGGAGCAGACCATTAAGGACCTGCAACACCGCCTGGATGAAGCAGAACAAATTGCTATGAAAGGAGGCAAGAAACAAGTCCAGAAACTAGAAGCTAGGGTGAGTTCACTTACCAAAAATTCCTACGTTTTCTAATTATTATGCAAGTGATACTCTGTGAAAACATTCACACTGTGCCAACAGGTGAGAGAGTTGGAAAATGAAGTGGAATCAGAACAGAAGAAGAGCAGTGAGGCGGTGAAAGGAATTCGCAAATATGAAAGACGTATTAAAGAACTCACCTACCAGGTAAAACATAATCTTATTCCATTACTGAATGCACCTAAATACACAAAATTCTCAAAAAAATAATAAAATAATAATTTCTTTGTTATCATTTGTCTGAAAAGACGGAGGAGGACCGCAAGAATCTTGCTCGTCTGCAAGATCTAGTTGATAAGCTTCAGATGAAGGTCAAGGCTTACAAGAGGGCTGCAGAGGAAGCCGTAAGTATTGGCCAAAATATCACAGGGACATTTGCTGATGACTGTTCAGTTCAGGCTCTAATCTCAGAACTATTGTTCCTGCTTCATAGGAGGAACAAGCCAACACCAATCTTAGCAAGTTCCGTAAACTTCAGCACGAGCTTGATGAAGTAGAAGAGAGAGCCGACATTGCAGAGTCGCAAGTCAATAAATTGCGTGCCAAAAGTCGTGAAGTTGGTTCTAAGGTCAGTGTTTATGAGGTCTGATCCATTTTTGCATGTAGCCTCATTTAATTAATTAATTAATTAGACAAATTAGGTCATATTAAATGCATTTTAATTTCCAGTTTCAAATAACAATCCTTTAATATATGTTTATGCTATATTGACATTTTGATATGGAAGGTTTATATAAAACTAAAGAACTCTTTAGAGACATGCTTATGTAATTGAATTACTTACTACAGCTGTTTTTTAATAGCTTTCCCCTCTTCTTTTTCATACAGAAGGGACATGATGAAGAGTAAAGCTCAAATGGACCTTCTGATTTTCCCCTACCATATATGTTTTGAATTAGTTACCCACACAGTCCATCTAGATCTTCTTTAGTCACACAGTATAATAAAGTTGAATTGCATTACATTTCTGATGTGATCAGTTATTATCCCACTAATGTTTCATTTAAAATGAACTATATCATGAACATTGATTTCTCATTCTAAGCACTTTAACAATGAACGATCTGCACAACACTAATGTTAAATACTGTAAAATCTGGATTTATTTCCTCAGATATGATCACAAAATTCTGTTTTAAAAGACCCTAGTAGTGTGTCAACTCTAAGGCTGTCATAGAAATTTAGGCCTAATGAAACCAAAAAGTGTATAATTTGTATAAATATTAAATATATTATTTATAATATTAAATATATCACCTTAATCTTATATTTATTAAAAAATTAAACCATTACTTGAAATCTTAGGGGGTAAATAATTACTCACCCATAGACGTTATTCTGCACACTACACTCCTGTTAAAATGCAGGCTCACACCTAGTTATCCACAGTTTTCCTGAGCAACCACTGGGCGGCGCCATGATGATTCTAATTGCCTGTTTTGTATTTGTGGTCTTGAGACGGCAAGTAAAAAATGCCAAAACGAGCGATCCAGAGGAGAACAACAACCATTGAAGTGTTACTTGGTGTAAAAATGCATTTCAGGCTCAACTTGTGCAGTTGCTGGCTGTCATAACAACTCAGAATAACACTATATAACACAGTTTTTGTTCTTGGGTAGTAAAAAATGTTACATATTGCACCTTTAATTACACCGTGTAAAATTATTATTATTATTTTTATTTTTTGGTTCCTGGATAGTAAGTGTTATTTCCTAATTTCTTATGCCTCAATAGTATAGAAAATGGCTATTATTCCCCACAAACTTTGCTTTTGTGACCAGGACAGTGATATTTTGAAATTTACCTATTTCCAATGAGAAAACGGGCGAATTTGTGTCTTTTCATTTACATAAAGTCAGAAAAAACAACATATGTATCCAAATTAACATGTATTTATACTAAAGTAATACAAAAATTACTACAAAAGATTTAGAAGTGAGTAGTTTTTCGAGATTTACGATTATACTGTAAATCACTTTCACGAATCAGCCCCCAAATGTAGTCTCCCATCATGTTCTCGTTATACTGTCCTAGGTAGTGGCGTTCAAAGTCCAGTATATCCTGATGGAAGCGCTTGCCTTGCTCCTCCGAGTACGCTCCCATGTTCTCCTTGAATTTATCAAGATGAGCATCAAGGATATGGACTTTGAGGGACATCCTACAGCCCATTGTGCCATAGTTCTTCACCAGAGTCTCAACCAGCTCCACATAGTTTTTGGCCTTGTGATTGCCCTGAACCACTGCGACAAAGCCGTTCCAAGCCGCTTTCTCCTTACTAGTGAGCTTCTTGGGGAATTCATTGCACTCCACGATGTTCTTTATCTGTAGTCCGACGAAAACACCGGCTTTGACCTTTGCCTCAGACAGCTTAGTGAAGAAGTCTTGAAGGTAATTGAAGGCTGCTGACTCCTTATCTAGAGCTCTGACAAATTGTTTCATAAGGCCCAATTTGATGTGCAGTGGTGGCTTCAGCACCTTCCGGGGATCCACCAGTGGCTCCTACTTGACGTTGTTCCTACCCATAGAGAACTTGGTCCGCTGTGGCCTGTCCCGCCTGTGGTAGTGTGCCTTGGTGTCCCTGCTGTCCCAAAGGCAAAGATAGCAGGGAAACCTGGTAAAACCGCCTTGGAGACCCACCAGGAATGCCACCATTTTGAAGTCTCCTATGACCTCCCAGCCGTACTCATCATACTTCAAGGCGTCCAGCAAGGTCCTGATGCTGTTGTAATCCTCTTTGAGGTGCACCGAGTGAGCCAGGGGAAGAGACGGGTACTTGTTACCATTATGGAGCAGCATGGCTTTGAGGCTCCTGGATGAGCTGTCAGTGAAAAGGTGCCACTCATTCTGGTTACAGGCGATTCCGATTGCCTCGAACAGACCGGTCACATTGTGGCAGAAGCAGAGCCCATCTTGACGGGTGAAGAAGCTGGAAAAAGGTTGGTGACGCTTCCTCTGATCTGCGACTTGCACACTTTCATTCAACAAGTTCCACTGCTTGAGCCTAGATGTCAAAAACTCAGCATTGAATTTGGTGAGACCAAGATCTCTAATCAAGTCATTGAGGTCTTTTTGGTTGGGGAAGGATGAGTTTCTCTCCTCAGCTCCTCCTCAGAAATTGTCATCTGGATCTACAACGTCTTCCTCGCTCTCTGACTTGCTGCTCTCTTCTAAAGACGGCTGCTCTCTCTCCGGAGGAGTGGATACGGGGAGCTCATGGCAGTGTGGCACCGGGGCAATGGATGAAGGAACGTCTGGATATGTGATAGCAGGTGCATTCTTGCCAGTCTGACGTTTGGAAGGGTCCGCCATGCAGAAGTAGCAGTTGCTTGAGTGGTCAGAGGGTGCCTGCCAAATTCTTGGGATAGTGAACTTCACGACTCTCTTTTCCCCTCTGAACCATCATACAAAAATACACTTATTTCACCCATGACTAATCGCAACATTTTTCATATATGATATATTTTTTCAATAACATTGAAAATTGTAAAATATTTTAAAATTAAAAACTTTCACAATTTTAAAAATTAACAAATTTTATAACAAAATTCCAAGCAACAATTGTCCATCTTACCTTCCAGAGTTTTTTTTTGCAGTGCTCGCAGGTGAAATGAGGTGCCCAGAGTTTGACTTGATCCCCGACAGTCATGCCGAAATATGCCTTGTAGGCCTCACACATCTTAGCAGATTCTTCCACGGAGTACTTTTTTACTCTTGCCTTGATAAATTGGAAGACATAGCAAAAAGCATCTGCCGGATGCTTGCTGCCTCTTGATGCCATCTCAGAAATATGCAGATATGTATCCACTTAGGCAGCCGTAACTAAACTGAACTGGTGGGCTTAAGGCCCCTGTATTTATACTACCATTTATATTACTGGAAAGTTCTAGAAGTTACTCCAAGTTTACTCAGCACTGAGTCTATCTGGAATGTTCTGGAAAATAGGTACATTTCAAAATAAAACTGTCCTGGTCACAAAAGCAAAGTTTGTGGGGAATAATAGCCATTTTCTATACTTTTGAGGCATAAGCAATTAGGAAATAAAACTTACTATCCAGGAACCAAAAAATAAAAATAATAATAATAATTTTACACGGTGTAATTAAAGGTGCAATATGTAACATTTTTTTTTTTTTTTTGCCAATGTGTGAACGGCTTGTAATGCAACTTAAAAAATGAGCCCTTCCCGGACTTCCTAGGTTGCCTATTAAAGCCTGTAGACTGATTTTCATGCGAAGGGAGGGGGTCAGTTTTGCCGGGAAAATCCAAAGGATGTGACGTTTTTCACGCTCCCAAGATAATGCAAAAAGCTCCATTAATCAGTGTAACGTAGCTTGGTTATACAGAAATATACAGGTGCATCTCAATAAATTAGAATGTCGTGGAAAAGTTCATTTATTTCAGTAATTCAACTCAAATTGTGAAACTCGTGTATTTAAATAAATTCAATGCACACAGACTGAAGTAGTTTAAGTCTTTGGTTCTTTTAATTGTGATGATTTTGGCTCACATTTAACAAAAACCCACCAATTCACTATCTCAACAAATTAGAATATGGTGACATGCCAATCAGCTAATCAACTCAAAACACCTGCAAAGGTTTCCTGAGCCTTCAAAATGGTCTCTCAGTTTGGTTCACTAGGCTACACAATCATGGGGAAGACTGCTGATCTGACAGTTGTCCAGAAGACAATCATTGACACCCTTCACAAGGAGGGTAAGCCACAAACATTCATTGCCAAAGAAGCTGGCTGTTCACAGAGTGCTGTATCCAAGCATGTTAACAGAAAGTTGAGTGGAAGGAAAAAGTGTGGAAGAAAAAGATGCACAACCAACCGAGAGAACCGCAGCCTTATGAGGATTGTCAAGCAAAATCGATTCAAGAATTTGGGTGAACTTCACAAGGAATGGACTGAGGCTGGGGTCAAGGCATCAAGAGCCACCACACACAGACATGTCAAGGAATTTGGCTACAGTTGTCGTATTCCTCTTGTTAAGCCACTCCTGAACCACAGACAATGTCAGAGGCGTCTTACCTGGGCTAAGGAGAAGAAGAACTGGACTGTTGCCCAGTGGTCCAAAGTCCTCTTTTCAGATGAGAGCAAGTTTTGTATTTCATTTGGAAACCAAGGTCCTAGAGTCTGGAGGAAGGGTGGAGAAGCTCATAGCCCAAGTTGCTTGAAGTCCAGTGTTAAGTTTCCACAGTCTGTGACGATTTGGGGTGCAATGTCATCTGCTGGTGTTGGTCCATTGTGTTTTTTGAAAACCAAAGTCACTGCACCCGTTTACCAAAGAATTTTGGAGCACTTCATGCTTCCTTCTGCTGACCAGCTTTTTAAAGATGCTGATTTCATCTTCCAGCAGGATTTGGCACCTGCCCACACTGCCAAAAGCACCAAAAGTTGGTTAAATGACCATGGTGTTGGTGTGCTTGACTGGCCAGCAAACTCACCAGACCTGAACCCCATAGAGAATCTATGGGGTATTGTCAAGAGGAAAATGAGAAACAAGAGACCAAAAAATGCAGATGAGCTGAAGGCCACTGTCAAAGAAACCTGGGCTTCCATACCACCTCAGCAGTGCCACAAACTGATCACCTCCATGCCATGCCGAATTGAGGCAGTAATTAAAGCAAAAGGAGCCCCTACCAAGTATTGAGTACATATACAGTAAACTTTCCAGAAGGCCAACAATTCACTAAAAATGTTTTTTTTATTGGTCTTATGATGTATTCTAATTTTTTGAGATAGTGAATTGGTGGGTTTTTGTTAAATGTGAGCCAAAATCATCACAATTAAAAGAACCAAAGACTTAAACTACTTCAGTCTGTGTGCATTGAATTTATTTAATACATGAGTTTCACAATTTGAGTTGAATTACTGAAATAAATGAACTTTTCCACGACATTCTAATTTGAGATGCACCTGTATACATTCTATTATTATAAAACAATAGTGCATCGATATATCAAAATGACAGTTGTGATGGAATCACATCAATACTGAATTGTGTCAACATATTTATAATGTGCAGTCTATTTTATAAACAGCTACTGTCATCATCCACCAAATTTAGCTAACAGCTATTGATAAATCTGGCTAGCTAGCTAACGCCGACATGGGCTATCGTATAAATGCAGTCAATGTATCATGCAAAGAAAAGTGATTATTTCAAACTACAGTCTCGCATAGTCAGACCTATATCAACACTTTGTTTTAGCCCTGTTCCAGCCCTGGAGAGTCAAATATAATATGCAGTCTCAAAGTTTGTAGTAAAACAATAAACCTCTGTAATTTTAATTATGCTACCTCATCTGTCATCATGATGCCAGTAACAGTCTCTTTGTTTTGGTCCATGTTCGCTCGCTCGTGTCCTGTGTGCGCGCGATCAAGAGCAACAGGCTGCAGTTCACTTAACGGCCACTGGTGTCATTAATAACAAGGGTTTCTGAATCTTACATACTGCACCTTTAATAATTATAATAATTAATATAATTATATTTATTTATCACACATTATATGTTTGCACATATACAGTGAAATTCTTTTTTTTTTTTCCCCCACATATCCCAGCTAGGCTGGGGTCAGAGTGCAGGGTCAACCATGATACAGCACCCCTGGAGCAGATAGGGTCAAGGGCCTTGCTCAAGGGCCCAACAGTGGCATCTTGGCGGTGCTGGAGCTTGAACCCCCGACTTTCTGATCAGTAACCCAGAGCCTTAACCACTGAGCCTACCTAATGATAATGATATCAACGTAACTAAACTCTGATTATCGTTTCAAGTCATCTACACACTTGGGTGAGGCACTGTCTATAAAAAAACGGTCATCTCGACTCTGTGAAGTATCGGCATGTTTTTTTTTTTTTTTGTCAATTTTTACAAATGTAATACCTTAAACATTACATTACCCGCTAAGAATATACGCAGATGCGAGTGAAAACACTGCAGACCGGAAATTGAAAACAGTCGAATCGTGGAACACTTACACATTCAGGAAAAAGGTGGTTAGCATTACTTAAGCTCAGACTTTACAACTGACGCCCTGAAAATCCTATCACAATGAATCAGTGTGAACTTTGATACTTCAGGGTGAACATACGTCCTCTTTATCCCGGACACGTCCTCTTTTTCGGACTGAAAACTAAACAAAAATAATGCATTTTTTTATTACCATAAGGCACATAAACTTGTGCACATACTCCCAGGAAAAGTAAACATTAGGGATCATTTCTTACTACAGAATTGCAAACGTTGGGACAAACCAGCTTTAACTAAATTTTTTTAGTCTGCCAAACCAACACTACTACTTTTTTAGTTCCTAACATCTGTTATAGTGGATGTTACACTTTCATTAAATGAATGGCTAATGAATTAGCGGGGAGTCTGACGACGAACGTTAATTTTTGAATTGCGGATTTGTGGCTGTAAAATGAAGCAGAAACGTGCGCGGCTGATTTCTGCATGAAGTGAAATATGTAAAGCCACTTAGATCCTTAACCATGGTTCGATGAAATTTGAAAAACCAAAGGCACTGTTACTACACCCAGTTCATTCAACAGAGCATGTGTACGAAAACTGCATTTGATTTAGCTCCACTGAATTATGTGCTACACTAACATTCAGTTGTACTACACTGAAGTACATTGTACAGTAGTTGTGGGGGAAAAGCAAATACAACTCACTGTACAGTAGGCTAAAGGACTAATTATACTTACATCGAGTGTTTGGTTCATTAAAAAAAAAAAAGAAAAGAAAAAAGAAAGAAAAGAAAAAAAGAGGCACACTTCACCGACCTGCCACAGAAGTGCAGTGTACTCAAATACTAAGTGAGGCCTTATAACTGCAGAAGTTTTCAAAGTGGGCAGTACAGCATAAGGAAGGGCCTGTTTCTGAAAATTCACAGCCTGCTTACAAGATGGTTTATTATGTATTTTATGCAATGATCTATATGTCATATGATTTCCGAAGGAATACCAAGTGGAGTAATATTCACATTCCTTCAAGAGATAACTCAAAACAAGTTATGCGGTGTACATTATCTTTTTAAAAGTATTTCCACATTTGAATATTCTTTTTAATGATGAAAGTTTATAAAATTCTCATAAAATAATCCTTACTTATAGTCATTTAAACACAAATGTGTTCTTGATTCACAATATGTTTGTCCATTACCTTTAACATGTACGGAAGCCCTGAACTGCACTGTGGAGGAAAAAAAAAATCCACTAGGTTATTTATTTATTTATTTTTTTAAGACGTCTGTGCCTTCCTGAGCCTATGTTCTACTATATATATATATATATATATATACACATACAGGTGCATCTCAATAAATTAGAATGTCGTGGAAAAGTTCATTTATTTCAGTAGTTCAACTCAAATTGTGAAACTCGTGTATTAAATAAATTCAATGCACACAGACTGAAGTAGTTTAAGTCTTTGGTTCTTTTAATTGTGATGATTTTGGCTCACATTTAACAAAAACCCACCAATTCACTATCTCAACAAATTAGAATATGGTGACATGCCAATCAGCTAATCAGCTCAAAACACCTGCAAAGGTTTCCTGAGCCTTCAAAATGGTCTCTCAGTTTGGTTCACTAGGCTACACAATCATGGGGAAGACTGCTGATCTGACAGTTGTCCAGAAGACAATCATTGACACCCTTCACAAGGAGGGTAAGCCACAAACATTCATTGCCAAAGAAGCTGGCTGTTCACAGAGTGCTGTATCCAAGCATATTAACAGAAAGTTGAGTGGAAGGAAAAAGTGTTGAAGAAAAAGATGCACAACCAACCGAGAAAATTGCAGCCTTATGATTGTCCAGCAAAATCGATTCAAGAATTTGGGTGAACTTCACAAGGAATGGACTGAGGCTGGGGTCAAGGCATCAAGAGCCACCACACACAGACGTGTCAAGGAATTTGGCTACAGTTGTCGTATTCCTCTTGTTAAGCCACTCCTGAACCACAGACAACGTCAGAGGTGTCTTACCTGGGCTAAGGAGAAGAAGAACTGGACTATTGCCCAGTGTTCCAAAGTCCTCTTTTCAGATGAGAGCAAGTTTTGTATTTCATTTGGAAACCAAGGTCCTAGAGTCTGGAGGAAGGGTGGAGAAGCTCATAGCCCAAGTTGCTTGAAGTCCAGTGTTAAGTTTCCACAGTCTGTGATGATTTGGGGTGCAATGTCATCTGTTGGTGTTGGTCCATTGTGTTTTTTGAAAACCAAAGTCACTGCACCCGTTTACCAAAAAATTTTGGAGCACTTCATGCTTCCTTCTGCTGACCAGCTTTTTAAAGATGCTGATTTCATTTTCCAGCAGGATTTGGCACCTGCCCACGCTGCCAAAAGCACCAAAAGTTGGTTAAATGACCATGGTGTTGGTGTGCTTGACTGGCCAGCAAACTCACCAGACCTGAACCCCATAGAGAATCTATGGGGTATTGTCAAGAGGAAAATGAGAAACAAGAGACCAAAAAATGCAGATGAGCTGAAGGCCACTGTCAAAGAAACCTGGGCTTCCATACCACCTCAGTAGTGCCACAAACTGATCACCCCCATGCCATGCCGAACTGAGGCAGTAATTAAAGCAAAAGGAGCCCCTACCAAGTATTGAGTACATATACAGTAAATGAACATACTTTCCAGAAGGCCAACAATTCACTAAAAATGTTTTTTTTATTGGTCTTATGATGTATTCTAATTTTTTGAGATAGTGAATTGGTGGGTTTTTGTTAAATGTGAGCCAAAATCATCACAATTAAAAGAACCAAAGACTTAAACTACTTCAGTCTGTGTGCATTGAATTTATTTAATACACGAGTTTCACAATTTGAGTTGAATTACTGAAATAAATGAACTTTTCCACGACATTCTAATTTGAGATGCACCTGTATATATTATTATTTTAATTTTTTTTCTCAAAGCAATGTTTTCTCTCCCACCCCCCCAAAAAGGAAGAAGAAGAAAAAAGTTTCTCTCAGAAACGTTTTTTGGTTTCTCAGAAAAAGAATTCTCTCCCAATTTTTTTTTCCCCCCTCAAAAGGCAACACAGGAGATTTTTTTTTATTCTTGCTAGCTAACAATTAGCTACTTGAGGAAATGGTGCACGCTTCATGTTAAATCATCGTCTGGCTTTATGGTTGACCTTGGTCTGTTAAATGTTAAATGCACTGAGAACTTTGCGTCTCTTAAATATTGCAACGTAGGCAATGCCTGTTCTTTTGTTGTGATGTGTGTACAACTGGTAATGTTAATCTTGTTGTAAGTAATGTTATAATGTCTGGACGAATAAAATAATGCATACATTGCTGGAACGTTTTACAAAAGTAAAGTCGTGCAGATTTATTTACATTGGAACTTCATCACAATCGAAACTCAACAACATGAGATCATGAAATACAGGTGAAAATCTGTTTGCAAAGCAAATTGTTAGATCTTAATAATCGTATAATAATGTGGGTTGCTTTTGGATATATGCTACCAGGATGGTGTGCCCATTAAAACACTTCCAGCTCCATACTGTATTCCAGCAGCATGTGGTCAAACATCTCATAAAAGAAGTCAGGGGAGGAAAATCACTATAAGCAAAGACGCAGCTATCACAGGAATATAGAAGCGGAGATTTAATTACTAATTACCTACAGGTGGTGAGACAAGTGGTGGCGAAAACTCATTACGTCATCGCCTAGGTGAAAATTCTCAACACAAATAATATATCTCAGAGATCTGCACGGCAAAGTCATAAGAATAAAGCAATGCACACACATAATGCTCCCAGAACTGTGTGACGCACTGTTGCTCCCGGACACGAGTAGTTCTTTAGAGCAGTGGTTCTAGTGATTCAACTGGTTTTGCTTTGAGTCCCAGATTTCACACTGGACATCAAGTGCAAAAGTACAACACCTGAATTTAATGGATCCTGCATGCATAGTTTTGTTCATGATTTTCAAGTATAAATGTGACATTATTTTTGTTGTTGATGTCAAAAACAAAAGTTCTCTCAACACTGTTATGCGTCAAAATAAAGTTGTTGTTTTTCTTTTAAAATTGCTCATCACCACCCTTACAAAAACGTTTTCGTGATTTTACAGTAGTAACAGTAACCTGTGCTCATATGTCTTTGCACTGTATATCTAAGGTCAAGTAAGGGCTTTAGGACCTTAGATATACAGTGCAATGACATATGAATAAAGTTTTCCGTGTAATAGCCTATGTTCCGTTAGAATGATGCTTAATATTAGGAAATAAACTGTGTAATAAATATAGTTGGCTCATATAAATAAATATGCTCATCAACTTTTAAAAGGGGGAGAGAACTTTTGTTTTTGACATCAACAACAAAAAATGTCACATTTATACTTGAAAATCATGAACAAATCTATGCAATTTAAAAGAAAATGTGACCCATGCATACAGGATCCATTAAATTCAGGTGTTGTACTTTTGCACTTGATGTCCAGTGTGAAATCTGGGACTCAAAGCAAAACCAGTTGAATCACTAGAACCACTGCTCTAAAGAACTACTCGTGTCCGGGAGCAACAGTGCGTCACACAGTTCTGGGAGAATTATGTGTGTGCGTTCCTTTATTCTTATGACTTTGCTGTGCAGATCTCTGAGATATTTTTCAAATGTGCCAATAAACCTGCTTTTCTGGACATTTCAAGTTTGTATTTGATTATTTGTGTTGAGAATTTTCACCTAGGCGATGACATAATGAGTTTTCACCATCCACTTGTCTCACCACCTGTAGGTAATTAGTAATTAAATCTCCGCTTCTATATTCCTGTGATAGCTGCGTCTTTGCTTATAGTGATTTTCCTCCCCTGACTTCTTTTATGAGATGTTTGACCACATGCTGCTAGAACACAATATGGAAAATGAGAATGTGTAAGTGTTTTAAATTTTGGGGGAGAGAAAATGTTTTTTTTTTTTTTTTTTTTTTGGAGATAATTTTTTTTGGAAAAAAAAAAACAATTTTGTAGAGGAGAAATTTATTTATTTATTTATTTTCTTAGAGATTGTGTTTTTTTATTTTTTTTGAGAGAGAGAGAAAAATATTTTGAGAGAGACAAATAAAAAAACTTTTTGAGAAAAAAAATTAGTAGACCACTGGCCCAGGAAGGCACAGACAGCTAAAAAAGAAAAACATTTTTTTTTTCTTTTTTTTTTCCCCCGCAGTGCAGTTAAGGGCTTTCATAAATATGTAATCATTTCTGAAAAGAGAGAAAGAAATACTTTTTTTGCTCATCTATTTTTTTTTATTCACGATTAAATATCCACATCACTAGTTAACAATTAATCACAATGAAGATCTCTTTCATACCAAAAAATACATCTGAATTCAGAGGGAGAAAATAAATTCAATTTAAGACTGATGTCTATAGTCCATCGTTCTTTGGACACACATGCTCTTTTGGTGTGTTCTATGGGGAAGTACACACATTGTGAGTCCTAACAAACACACTAGGGGGGTCCTTTGCTGCCTAATTTGGAGTGCTCTATCTACTTTTAAACATGCCAATTAGCCTAACAGATACAGTTAGTTTCACACAGATGTGGGGCGTGGATATTCAAACAATATTCAAGGTCTATGAGTCAGGTGCAGTTTGTGGGAGGAACAATTGTTCCCGTGGTTACGGTTTACCTCTAACCTCTCAACCCACTTTCTGCCTCTTGTGTCCGGCCTCTCAAGTCATTATCAGAATGTTGTGCTATATCTACACCGAAGGACATACATGAATTATCAGAGCCCTGCTGTGCTTTCTTCCCTCAGTCAAAATCGATCACACTCCTCTCCTCCTATTGATTACATTGAATTTTGTATTTGACTGGTGGGTGACAACAAAGAGAAAAAGTTACACACATAATATATATTATTTTCTTCCTGAATTCACTACATTTTAAAAACATTCTTGTTTGCCAGCCCTTCTTTTTTTTTTTTTTTTTTTAAAGGTAGTCTCACTTAAGTCTAAAATACTGTTCGGAGAAATATTCATAGATGCAAAATCTTCACTTTGCTTCTCTACACAACCCAATTAAGAAGTGTTTTTCCCCTATGGGACATAAACTGTGAAACGTGTACAGTATGTAAAGAACTGCTTTGTGTGGATTTGTGCGGGGACGTGAACAGTGTACTAACACTGTGGGGGGTGATCATTCATTATGGAAATGATTTATAGACAAAATAGAGCTGACTGAAGGCATGAAAGGTTACGATCACTGTTTCAAGAGTACAACACTGAAGTTTACTGGCACAGCCCCTGAACAGTACACACTAATCACAGAAGGAACTGCAGACAGGACCATTTGGCCAAGCGTAACTGCTCTATACACTGAACACACTGCCTCACACTCGTACATACTGTTTTTACAGACTACTTTATAATATACAGAGACTTGATTTGAAGTTTTGAATTTGGGAAATTTGGGAAAATGTGTACAGTCAATCAAATCACTGTCTTTGCAGTATAAAACATCCACCATAAAAGTGCATTTTAAATGCTCATTAATTCATTCTTTTATAGGATATTTGCATAATTCAATACTTACTGGCCTCGGTTGTTTAGTTTCAAGTGGGCCTCTTAGAATCTTTAATGCTACAAATGTAACCATGTTCAATACCATGATATCACTGTTAAATAACAGTGAAGAAAAATGTTAAATATGTCACAACATTAAGTGAACCAAACCCTGTGTACAAACATAAACTTTTGATCAACAACATCAAGTTGTTTATATTTTATATGCAGGCATTGTGCAGCTATACATATCTAAAGTAATAACTATCAACAAAGTGCCCACAAATTCACCTTTAAAACTTTAAACGGTGTCACTAGCCAAGAGTGTTACAAAAGCTGCCCTACGATAGTAGGTTTGAAGAGGAAACTACTGTATGGGCTTTAACTACTTCCAAAAAAGCTCACTAATTTATGGTTATACATCACTTGGTAAGAAAATCAGATAACATTTCTTACTATGTAGGATGATATAGTAATCTCTAAACAACAATTCATCAATTGCCACTGCATAAATAATTGGGAAATCGATTGTTTTCTAATGATTATTTAGGATACATTTAGTGTTACAGTGTTTTATGTAATGGGCCCTCGCACATTCCAGTTCATTTGTTTAGTGCAAAAGTCTTCTACTGTATTGAACAAGACTTAATTTAAAGTGAAGGATGACTTGGACCTTTGAGCAAGTAATCATGACCTGTGTATGGACTGTAAACACATTTCCATATGAACTTTGTTTCTGACATTGCATTTTACCACACCTTCCATCTTTCTTTATCCCTCCCTCTATTCCTCACCATCCCGTCTGTTTATTTTGGGTGCCACTGCCTTTACTCTTACTGTATCATGCTGTAGTACATGTATGTTATGTGTTAGAGGATTTTGTGTTCTTTTAGCATACAAGAGAGAAATGGAAAGAGGAAGATGCAATCAGATGGTTAGAATTCATAATGATACAGCTCATCGTTACAGTAATTTATGCAAACACGATACAGCAAAATCACTGAAGATGTTAATGTGCTATTGTTCGAACAGCCTATGAGTTTCAAATGATTAAGTGCTCTTTTAAATACTGGGGGGACGAGGGTTTAGAATTCTTGTGAAGAGAACAGGACATGGTCAGTGAAGCAAAGGAAGCAACTGGATGATGGATGGTTGATGGCTGATTCATCCCTGTTAACTGGGATTTAAGACAGCCCCACATACTATCATTAATTAATAATATTTGATGTAACAAGCTACATCTCGAGTGAATTCTGGGGTTCCCATTGGAGAACATCTACTGCCAAATTATAGGCAGAGGTTAGAAGATGGTGTTGCCTCTAAACTTGGGTCTGTCTCAGGGATAGCACTGGCTAGTAGTAAGTCTAGAAAGATACACTTTGTGGTCCTAACAAAGATGACACTAGGAGCTAATCCAGTGGCTGAATTGTCATGATCATCATGATGATTAAGAGGGTGCATGATCCACACCATCTTAACTCCTTCTCCAACTATGTGAAGACCACCTCAAATCTAGCCTCAAACCAAATCCTGCATTTAAACAGGTGCATTGTAAATAAAGCCAGAGCCTTGCCCTTTCACAAACATGGGTGCTCTCCCAGCAAGAAAAACAAAGAAAACTGTAATAATGGGAAGACTCTAACGATTGCGGTAATGAGAAGACAAATTTTAAAGGGACAGGCCATGTTAAAAGTCCTTCTCCTAGTGTACTGGTTTGCACCCATCTCATGGCTGAGAGAATGGGACAAGCTGGGTTGAGTGTGAGGACAAGGCGGACCCCAGAGAAACACTGAGAAAGGTGCTGCGATGTGGGTGGGGGTGGCTGCCACTCAGGGGGGACCAGGGGATGATTTTAGTGCCGTGGTCCTTGCGACCCCGTGCATTCTCACGAAAGCTCAGCTTGTAAGACTCAATCTGGTGGCAAAAAAATGAAAGAGAAGAATTAAAAGTGGATTAACCATTTAGAAAAATACCAAACATAGAAAGTGGTGAAAGAGAATGGAAAAGCAGAAGAGGCAATGAGAAGAGACAAAATAAAAAGTTGTGACAATGGCCTCAACTTCAGAATATTCAAAACTGTTGACATTTCAAACAAGAAATGAAGATATGCCTCCCTAACTGAATTTGTTCTCACTATATACAATATTACATCTCTCCGGCCTCATATACTAAATATAAGGAGGCATACATAAGGGTTGAGGGTTCCTAGTTTGCACTTACTTGTCCCAGGGATGTGTTTGTCCAGGCCCTGGATGTCCTGGGATCCCTCTCCCAAAGAGGGTGCGAGAGCAGGAGAGCTCTCCTTCAGCCCTTTCTCCTTTTCCCCATTGCCTGCCTGAGAGGGCAGAGAGACAGTAGGGGGAGATGGGCTTCCCTCAGATTTCGGTTGAACCCCCTCAGCCTGGAAACAGATTGAGCAAATGTGTGTAAGAGATGTATGCAAGAGGAGACGTAAAACACAAAAAAAAACATACAGTGTGAACTCCTATAAGGATAGTTCACCCTTATTTTGTTCCAAACCCATATGCCTTTCTTCTTTCTTTCTTCTGTGGAGTTCAAAAGGAAATGTTAGGTAGAATGACAGCTTCAGTAACTATTCACTTCCGCTGAATTTTAAAAAGATGCAATGAAAGTGAAAGGTGACTGAAGTGACTTATTTTACAGTAACTTTCATGGCAAAAAGAAAGTCATGCAGGTTTGAAATAACATTAGGGTGAGTAAATGATGACAGAATTTTCATTTTTGGGGTGAACTTTCCCTTAACAAATGGTGTGAGGGGTTAACACAATAAAAATGAATACTTTCTATACAAGTGTTGAAAAAGTACACAAGATATAGACTGCATATAGACATGGCTTATAAATTATATTATTAGCATTAGTATTTATATTTACACAACTGTATTAAAACTAGAACTCAAATATATACTACAGTTTCAAGATTAGTCAGAGAAGCATATTCTTAATACTACATGAACTATTGCATTTCAGAGTGTCTGTCATATTTGCATGCATTTGGCATAGCTGGTAGGTTGAGGTGGTGATTTTGCAACATTCATCCACCAGAAGAAATATCAAAGGACAATGCAAAGCTTTTTAAATGAATGAACTTTAAAGTGTCCATAAACAAGTAAAAAATATATACTGTACATGTACACTGTAACAAGCACACAGACTAAAGAACTTTTGTACTTTGGTGAGAGGGGTGCTCAGTCATGTGAGACACCATGAACCTAAGCAATTTTCCATATGCTGAGGGGAGTTTCCTTACAGTTTTTCCTGCTCATATTCTCTTTGGCATGTGGGTGAGGAATTATTGCATTTACATTTGTCTATACATTAATCCATCCACTTGTTTCTCAGTGGACACCTGGCCCGTATAATGTAGGGTACAGTGGGGATAAAAGCCTCTCAGGGTAAAAGGCACTTTTGATTTTATTTTCACCCAAAACACTAAACAGCAACAAAAACAACCACAGTACTTCCCTTAACACCTGTTTGTCACTATACACTGCAAAATATTATTGATCCATGAGATCTTTGCGTGCAATGTCTAAAATTTGATTCTGAGGTCATTTGAATCTAATATTTAATAATTTTTCAAATGTATGTAGCTAATGAGATTCCCTTAAATTATCGCATTTATTTTGAGACGAAAGACTTGTAATTTTTAGTTTTGTTCAAGGCCTAAGTTGACCAATTTTGCCCTATAACTATTGTCCCTAAATGTACACAATATCACACCCCCCCCGGGGGCCTTTTAAACCAAATGTGGTATAAAAGGCTCCCTCACCACATTTTTTTTTTTCAATCTTTCAAACACTTTGTAAAAAAAAAGAAAAGGAAAAAAAAGAAGAAGCAAATTTTCATTGAGGTGTGCCTTTAGCCCATTGTACCCCACTGCTTTTGTTAAAACATACACTGCATATATTTAAAATTGATTCTTTAAAATGGATGAAAACCTTTTGGTTTCTCTTTCAAATCTGAAACACCTCAGGAAAAAGAGGGGTGCAAATTTCTAATATGCAATATTGCTGGTTATTGCCAGTCATTTACAACCTTGACGTTGTCACTTCCTGGTTCATGGCCTACATTGTCCAGTGATCCCACTTTGGCCTTGATGTTCACATTATGAGATTCAATCTTCACATCAGCACCTGAGGGAGAAAAGTAATCAGTCACATTATATGTACTCACAAAGAGATTGGATTTACAGTAATAGACAACATTTACGGTGATCCAGTGGTCTCCTACCTGGCTTGTGCTTTATGTTGTCTTTGAATCCACATTTTGAGCTCACTTTGTTCAAGTCAACCTTTTTGTTTAGAATCTGAACCTGGAGACCAAGAAAAAAAGAGGTGTTAGATTGAAGTGTCATTGTTTCTGACTCAAAGAGCAGTTGAAAGACATGTCAAACTAGCTCAAGGTTCTGTCATTATATACTGATCTTGTTATATGAGAGTGTCATCAGTTGATAGAGAAAGATGTAAAAGAGGATCAGGTTAGTGCTTGTAACAGACAAAGGTGTTAAAGGGTTAGTTCACCCAAAAACAAAAATACAGTTATCATTTATACATCCTTATATTGTTCCAAACCCGCAAGACTTTCTTTCTTCCATGAAACACAAAAAGAGATGTTATGCATCTATGTTAGTCTCAGTCACCATTCATTTTCATTGCATCTTGTTTCCATACAATGAAAGTGAATGGTAAATGAGGCTCTCATTCTGTCTACCATCTACTTTTGTGTTCCACAGAAGAAAGAAAATAACATGGGTTTGGAAAAAACTTGAAGGAGAGTAAATGTTAATAGAATTTTCATTTTGGGCTGAATTGACCCTTTAAGGCCATATTACACTGCTAACTTACATTCCCTCCACCCGGAACATGCTTGATATTGTCTTTGGAGCCACATCGGGATGTGACATGGCTGAAGTCCAGCTTTTTGTGGACTATTTGAACCTGAACACAGCACAACAGCACAGAGGATACAGGGTCATAGGTTATTCTGCAATTACACATGCAAAGCAGATGCAGACACAGAAGCTCTGAAGGCAAATAGCACAGAGTGTGTTCAACAATGTTGTTCTACTATAAATTTAAATTAAAGAATAGCACAATGTCACTGAAAAAACAAAATCATCCTGGTTACTTGCGTAACCTCTGTTCCCTGATGGAGGGAACAAGACGTTGTGTCGATGTAGTTTTTTTTTTGAGTGGAAATACGTCACATGGTCTTGCCGAGCTTTGTCGGAAATATGTCATGTGGAGAAGTCCCATGGTAGGTCCTACCCTACGGGGGAGGAGTTTCTACAAACATGGTGACTGGGGCAGATGGGCCTCTGCCCAAGGAAGACGCAGTTTACCAACAGGGAAATGAATTAGCGGAAGATATACGTCGCATGGGGTTACCTATGGGGAACCAACACATGCGGAGCACCTACCCCAGTACAGGGCTTAGTTAGCACATGTACTGAGCCGGCAGCGAGTTTCTCCGCAAACTCGTCTGCCACAGGGCTTGGAGGAAATCATCCAGGGAACACAGTTTGTGAACACTACTGGGAGTCAACAGCGCACGTCTTCAGCTCAGGGGAGGTGAAAGGTGCTATGCACAAGCGATACACCTGGCCAGCTGTCCCGGACTTACCTGCTTGTGCCTGCCACTACACGGGATGAAACCGGTTCCACCCGCAGATTGTAGAACCTCGCAAAGGTGTTGGGTGTTGCCCAGGCCGCTGCTCTGCAAATGTCTGTAAGAGAGGCGCCACCAGTCAAGGCCCAGGAAGCCGCCACACTCCTGGTAGAATGGGCTCGTAGCCCTGCCAGGGGCGGCACGTCCTGGGTGTGATATGCCATTGTTATGGAGTTCAATGACACAGTGGGCGATCCTCTGCTTGGAGACATCGCTTCATTTCTGCTGTCCACCAAAGCAGACAAAGAGTTGCTCAGAGACTCTAAAGCTCTGCGTGCGATCCAAATAGATGCGTAAAGCGTGCACCGGACACAGCAATGTCAGGGCTGGGTCTGCCTCCTCCTGTGGCAGCGCTTGCAAGTTCACCACCTGATCCCTAAAAGGGGTCGTGGGAACTTTGGGCACATAGCCCGGTCGGGGTCTCAGGATCACGTGAGAGTAGCCCGGACCGAACTCCAGGCATGTTTCGCTGACAGAGAACGCTTGCAGGTCTCCTACCCTCTTGATGGAAGTGAGCGTAGTCAGGAGGGCAGTCTTTAAAGAGAGTACCTTAAGCTCAGCTGACTGCAGGGGCTCAAAGGGGGCTCTCCGTAGACCCTGAAGAACTACAGAGAGGTCCCATGTGGGAATGAGGTGCAGTCTGAAGGGATTCAGCCTCCTGGCGCCTCTCAGGAACCTGATGATCAGGTCGTGCTTCCCTATGGACTTACCATCCACTGTGTCATGGTGTGCCGCTATAGCGGCTACATACACCTTCAAGGTGGAGGGGGATAGCCACCCTTCCAACCTCTCCTGCAGGAAGGAAAGCACTGATCCGACTGCGCATCTCTGGGGGTCTTCGTGTCGGGAAGAACACCACTTAGCGAACAGACGCCACTTCAAGGCATACAGGCGCCTCGTAGAGGGGGCCCTAACCTGAGTGAATGTGTCTACCACCGTTGGGTGGTAGGCCACTTTAGTCTTCCGCGTCCCGTCCAGGGGCCAGACATGGAGATTCCAGAGGTCTGGTCGTGGGTGCCAGATGGTGCCCCGTCCCTGAGAAAGAAGGTCCTTCCTCAGGGGAATTCGCCAGGGGGGGCTGTCGCGAGGAGCGTGAGGTCCAAGAACCACATCTGGGTGGGCCAGTAGGGTACTACCAGGACGACCTGCTCCTCGTCCTTCCTGACCTTGCACAGGGTCTGTGCAAGTAGACTCACTGGGGGAAACACATATTTGCGAAGTCCAGGGGGCCAGCTGTGTGCCAGCACGTCTATACTGAGAGGTGCCTCGGTCAGGGCGTACCAGAGCGGGCAGTGGGATGATTCTTGGGAAGTGAACAGGTCTAACTGTGCCTGCCCGAATTGACTCCAAATCAGCTGGACCACCTGAGGGTGGAGTCTCCACTCTCCCCTGAGGGTAACCTGCCACGACAGCGTGTCCACTGCAGTGTTGAGGTTGCCCGGATGTGAGTGGCTCGCAGCGACTTGAGATGCTGCTTACTCCAGAGGAGGAGACGGCGGGTGAGTTGTGACATACAACAGGAGCGTAGACCGCATTGACGGATGATATATGCTACCATTGCCGTGTTGTCTGTCCGAACTAATACATGCTTGCCCTGGATCAACGGCCGAAACCTCTGCAGGTTTGCCAGCAACTCGAGGCAGTTGATGTGCCAATGTAGCCGCAGGCCCGTCCAGGAGCCGGCGGCTGTGTGCCCGTTGCATGCAGCACCCCAGCCCATTTTGGAGGCATCTGTCGTAACCACGACGCGCCTGGAGACCTGCTCTAGGGGAACGCCTGCCCATAGAAATGTGAGGTCGGTCCAAGGGCTGAAGAGGCGGTGACAGACCGGCGTGATGGCCACGCGATGTGTCCCGCGGCGCCATTCCCATCTCGGGACTTGAATCTGGAGCCAGTGCTGAAGCGGTCTCATATGCATCAACCCGAGCGGAGTGGCCACCGCTGAGGATGCCATATGCCCCAGGAGCCTCTAAAACTTTTTCAGTGGAACCGTTGTCTTCTGTCTGAACGCCTTGAAACAGGTCAGCACTGACTGCACGAGCTCGTTAGTGAGGCGCGTCGTCAACAAGACTGAGTCCAACTCCAAGCTGAGAAAAGAGATGCTCTGAACCGGGAGGAGCTTGCTCTTTCCCCAGTTGACCCGAAGCCCTAGTCGGCTGAGGTGCGAGAGCACCAGGTCCCTGTGTGCACACAACACATCTCGAGAGTGAGCTAGGATTAGCCAATCGTCGAGATAGTTCAGGATGCAAATGCCCACTTCCCTTAACGGGGCAAGGGTTGCCTCTGCGACCTTCGTGAAGATGCGAGGGGACAAGGACAGGCCGAAAGGAAGGAGCTTGTACTGATACGCCCGACCCTCGAATGCAAACCACAGGAAGGGTCTGTGTTGAGGTAGAATCGAGATGTGGAAGTACGCGTCCTAACCAATCTTGATGCCGGACGCTCGCTAGAATGTGTTTTTGCATCAGCATCTAGAACGGGAGTCTGTGTAAAGCCTGGTTCAGTACTCGCAGGTCCAAGATTGGCCGCAACCCACCGCCTTTCTTTGGTACAATGAAGTAGGGGCTGTAAAACCACTTCTTCATCTCGGCCGGAGGGACAGTCTCTATTGCACCCTTCCGAAGGAGGGTAGCAATCTCCGCGTGCAAGGTAACAGCATTCTCGCCCTTCACTGAGGTGAAGTGGACGCCACTGAACCTGGGCGGGCGCCTGGCGAACTGAATCGCATAGCCGAGTCGGACGGTCCGGACCAGCCATCTCGACAGGTTGGAAAGCGCAAGCCACGCATCCAAGCTCTGGGCGAGGGGGACCAAGGGGACAATCTCGTCAGATGTACCGGCAGGTGGGGCCTCGCGGCGGGGCGGAGCCTGAGGTGCCACGCCGTGTTGTGGCCGTGCTGAGTTCAGGGACATCGAAGCACTTATCTGGCTCCTTGTGACCACCCCCGGAACAGCCTGGGACAGGGGAGGAAGAGGCCTGTCCTCGTGACCCATGGAGACCGTCACATCGGGGGTGGATTTGTGCCACAGCTGGGCGCACAGGGGCGGGGAGAACGCCGCTGGTGCACCAAACCTGCCAAAATGGAATGGTGGACAGTGGTCATGATGACAGCCATGCGCACCAGGTATGTGACCCAGGGAACAAGGAAACTGCTCTTTTGCTGAACTCTTGGGTACCGCAGCCACTTGGGCATGCAGCGAAATTAAATGAAAAGGCAACAAAAGATTCTCCTCCCGGCCCTCCACCGGGGGATGGAGTGGTCTGCTTACCAGCTCCAGAGCAGCGGCTTTCGTCGTCCCTGGGTCGCCCGTCTCAGGGGCGCTTCGAAGCCTTTCGCGGGTTCTTGGCAGCCGGCTGTGAGACGGGTGGCATCTGCTTCCTGCGGTGGGCTCCACGCCGGAGCCGGGCCGTGGGGGCAGGCTGCGGCAGAGCCGGTGCAGTCACTGCAGGAGGACGCCCTTGGCAACAAACAGGTGGGGTGCAGGATCTTGAGCCACGCCGGGGCAGGATGTGCTGGATAGCCTCCGTCTGCTGCTTCACCACCGAGAACTGCTGAGCAAAGTCCTCGACGGTGTCGCCGAACAGGCCAACCTGGGAAATGGGGGCACCAAGGAACCATGCCTTGTCGACCTCTCCCATCTCGACCAGGTTGAGCCAAAGGTGGCGCTCCTGGACCACCAAGGTGGACATCGCCCGCCCGAGAGATGGTGCCGTGACCTTTGTCGCCCGGAGAGCGAGGTCGGTCCCAGAGCGCAGCTCCTGCATCAATCCCGGGGTGGAACTACCCTCGTGCAGTTCCTTTAGCACCTTGGCTTAGTGGACTTGCAGGAGAGCCATGGCGTGCAGGGTGGAGGCGGCTTGTCCAGCGGCACTGTAGGCTTTGGTCGTCAGGGACGACATAAACCTACAGGCCTTGGACGGGAACTTTGGGCGCCCGTGCCAGGTGGCGGCGCTCTGTGGGCATAGGTGCACCGCGAGCACCTTATCCACCAGGGGAATCGCCGAATAGCCCCTGGCCGCCCCACCATCGAGGGTAGTGAGGGCGGGGGAGCTGAAAGATCAGGACCGGGCAGTAAAAGGTGCCTCCCACGACCTTGTCAGCTCCTCGTGCACTTCCGGGAAGAAAGGAACTGGGGCGGGGCGTGGCTGTGAGCGGCACCGTGAGCCCAGGAACCAATCAGAGCCGCAAGCGTCGGGCTAGAGTGGAACCCTCCACTCTCCCCTGAACGCTCGCGGCTTGATGATTGGTTCCTGGGCTCGTGGGAAAGTATGTCCGTCATCTCCATGTCAGCCTGTGACTGGGCGACCGTACCCGAGGGGGGGAGCCCAGCTGAGGCTTCCGTGTCCGACTGGATGAGCCCGCTCTCCGATGTTGCGCTCGAGAGCTCATCACCTTCGCGGGCTCCGAACAAGAGGTTGAACTCGCTGTGAGACGAGCCAGCAGACTTATCTGGAAGCCCGATCGGGGCAGACGAGCGTGCTGGGGAATGGGAGGTTCGTGGGGGGATACCCGGCGGAGGTGGTCCCATTGGGGTCCCCAAATCACCCCAGTGCTAGCCGCACTGGCCTCATGGGGTGGATTGCTTTCCTACAAAGGCAAGCCACGACCACAACGTTGCCATGGTCATGTTCTCGCAGTGAGTACATGATCCATCCACGAACATTGTCTCCGCATGGGTAGCGCCCAGACACGAAAGACAGCGATCGTGGCCATCAGAAGGCGAGAGATAACAACCACAACCAGGAATAACACACAAACAGAAAGTCATCTTTAAAAAGACGCGTCTTTAAAAAGACATTCCGTGTGTGCCGCTCTTTTAGAGAAATATACTTTTTTATTTCTGCCGAAGCGCCCAGGGGCATTCTCTGCAGTGCACCAGTGCAGAGGTGGGAGAAGCCGCTGAAATGTGCCATCAGATCCAGCAGAGTTGAATGAACAGTCGTGGAATTCAGCTCAGTGAACATCGACCGTTCGGCTCCGAAGAGAAAATCTGAATGAGTGGTTGCATACAAGCTCCTTTTATACCTGTATGTCTGGGGGAGTGGTATGCAAATACCACTCGCCAATTTTCATTGGCCTTTTATCAAAGATCAGAGGTGTTGTTCTCCCAAGAGTGACCCCTAGTGTCACTACATCGACACAACGTGTTCATATCAGGTAGGTGTAAGAGTTTTAATAATCTAATTACTTATTTACATTATTTGAATTTTTGCCTCGCATGTCTGTGTTAGCGGTGTTTCAGACAGGACGTTGCAATATTTGATCCTGCTTTGGCTTCTTTTGGAACTATTCCCCTGCATGGATCAAAAATAAATAACATAGCTGGTCAAATTGTGTCTAAAATGTAAGTTACTCTATATTAATTTCTTGTTTATAAAACTGTTGTATAAAAAGCAATATGATGCAAGCAAAATTTGTTGTTCCACGTAATGTCAACCCTGCTGAGATTCAGTTGTTGGCACAAGGCCACAGGTAATCACAGTCATGCTGATTGATATTCAGCACAACAGCATGACTGTGACTGTGATTGCTTTTATACAACAATGTTTTGCTTACAGTAAATCATAGCTTAATTCCAGGTGGAAGACTTCGGGTAGACCCAAATAATGTTCAGTGTGTGACGTACTGTTTTGTGTAGAATTTCTTTGTGTGACTCATTTATTTGTTGGGACAGAGTAAAAGTAGGCCAAGAACACTCTCTCTGAAACATTTTATCATGTTAATCTCAGGTTACTGCTAGAATACTAGAGGGGGTATAGTTAGCACAGTTTCATTTGACCAGCTGTAAGGAAAAGCAAACATAAATTAAGAGTTTACTGCATAGCTCAAAGGTTATGCAAAAAAGAAAAAAAAAAAGAAAAAGAAAAACATGACCATGATGATTTATGCTACATGCTTACAAATTGTTTTACATTAAGCAGCAAAGAAACATCAGTAGCTCTAAAGCGTACTTCGGAATTACCATGCAAAGCGCTGCTGGATAATATGGAACAGTATAAATAGATGATAGAGTAACGGATATACAGAGGCACATATTCTCAGTACACAAAGACGGGAGGCTGTAGGTGGTCTTGGGACCTAAAACACATTTTGTTATCATTTAAGGGGTGCTCAAAGAAAGGTTGAGAAAGGCATTTTCTGTGTTACTATGTAAGCTTACTATTTATATAATTATAGTCAATTTGTACACAACTAAGCAGGACTTTTAAGTCAATTTATGCAATTAATAAAGTTAATTTTTGTCCACATTTTGTGTAAGAATATTTTGTAACACTTTACAATAAGGTTAATGCATTAGATAACATTAGATAGCCTAATGCATTAGGTATCAACTAACAATGAACAATATGTTTTTACAGCATTTATTAATCTTTGTTAATGTTAGTAAATAAAAATACAATTGTTCATTGTTAGTTCATGTTAGTTCATAGTGCGTTTACTCATGTGAATAAATACAACTTTCGATTTTAAAAATGTATTACTATATGTTGAAATTAACATTAATTAAGGTTCATACATGCTGTAAAAGTATTGTTCATTGTTAGATCATGTTCACTAATGTTGTTAACTAGTGTTTACAAATGGAACCTTATTGTAAAGTGTTCCCGAATATTTAAAAAAGAATGTAGTTCCATTCTCCACTGCATGCTATATAGTATACCCCAAGATTAGCCACAGACTCCTGTGTGAAAAGCTGCAAGAAAGGTGAGATAATAGCACATATTATACTGTATGTGCCTTTGAAAAGCAGATTTGTTTTTATTAAAAGTGCTTCTACATTAATACAATAATCCAATGAAACAGAACTATATAGGTTGTGTCCAAAAGCCCGAAAGACAATTAGCATTTTCGAGCCATGGACCTTTTTATTTCCATTCGGTTTTTTTAAATGGCAGTTTTGGATTCGTGTGTAAAATAAGGTCTGTGGTTAAAATTACTGGAAGAGACTTTGTAGATAAAAACATTTTCATTTTGTTCTAGAAAATACAGTAAATTACAGTCATACATCAAACATTAATTTTGAAGCCACTGTTTTTGTTGTTGTTGTTTTTTTTTTTAAAGCATATTGCTAACATGTTGCTAAATAAGGACTACAAATACCACAAGCATGTAAGTGCATGTGCTTGATGAAATCGACAACAGTCGTAGTCCTTGTTTAGCAACTGGTTAACAACATTCTTTTTTTTTTTTTTAAACACAGCAAAATTCACATCTGAAGTATGACTGTCTATAATTTATGTTGTAGAACAAAACGTGGAAGTTGCTTAAAGACATTATTTTACTCATAAATCCAAAAATGCCATTATAAAAACCCATAGGATATTCCTGAGGGAACCCATGGTAAACTAGCCTTCCGGGTTGGCCTACAAATTGACATCACCACTAAACAGCTCTATTGAAGGGTAAGAAATTAAGTGTGCTAGCAAGTGTCAGTAGTACTATTGCTAAGTCTGTACAACATGCAGTGTTGGCTTGTGTTTGTTTTGGAGGTGGTTAGTGCAGAGCTCAGGCTTATCTACAACAACAAAAATGAAAATAATGAAATTAAACTCATAACAAAAGACAAATCAGACTACGAATATCCCACAAAGAGTAGCAGAATTATGTGTTCACAGGTGAACTACTAAGAGACAGAATGGTAAAGTGTTAAATCCAAAAAGGACATACAGGGGGAGGGTTGCATCAATCTAATGACATTTCTCTAATATGTGTATGTGGACATGTTTATGTACATCATTCAGAACACCAGTTTAAATTATTGCAGATCAAACATACTCTGTCTTTGTGCGAGTGTTGTGGTGATTCTGTGTACACATAAGAATATGGGTTAAACAAGTAATCTGATGATCATTGGAAAGAAAGTGAGAGTAAGACCAGGAGAGAGAAAGAGTGATACTGAGGCAGCGAGTCAGGGTGATGTCATTGGGAGGGACTCACTTTGCCCTGGCTGGTCTTTGGCAGAGCATCAGTCTTGCCCTGGGCTGCAGAGACCTGAGGAGACAAGCACCCCTTTAGTCAGTGGAGTGCAGGGACAGGGTACAGAAAGATCAGCCCAGGGTAGCACATCCCAGCAGGGGGATGATGGGAGGGAAGTATAGGTGCAAAATTATGGAGGAAGCTGTGAGTCAGTAAGCTAAGATTACTTAGACTAAAGTTCAACGACTCTGGGAGAATCACCTGTCTTTTCTTGTGTCATGAGTGTGAAGGGAGAAATAGGTGACATATTTCTGTTCTATGTAAGTCTGGTCTATTAATGATTTATGGCACCGTTAATCTTTAAATATCAAAGAATGTAAAACACAGAGTGGAGTCTTTATATTAGTGGGAGGTTTCATAAACAGACATTTGAATTTAAATAATGCACTGTGACCTCAAGTTGACCATATACCATGTGAATTACAGACAGGCTGTAATTTTCATAAGAAAAAAAACCTTTTTGGAATCCTCTGATAGGAAATTATTTATTTTGGGGTGATGGGTATTGCCAAAGTTTTCCAGTTTAGTGGCATCAAAGACATTCAGATTTTTTTTTCAAGGCCAGAATAATCCACAATCTGGACCATACTTTATACCTTCACTCAAAAGTCAGGCTACATGAGACTAAAGAATGTTGATGCTGAAAGGCGTGTATCCATGGACTCAGTAGATGGGGTAAAACTGATTGAAGATTATGGTTCAATCAGATGAATAATGGCATTTACAGTACACTAACCAGCATTGATGTACGTATGAGAAGCAACTATAACAAAAGTTAGGAATTCTATAACAGAATGTGCTTAATCACAGTAGTGAAAAAAGTGCGATATTATGACCACGTGTTTCCGCACAATGCATCAAACTGAATCTAAATCTGTAAAGGAAATCATGAGGTTAAGTGCTTATTTTAAATGTGCCGCTAATGCACAGATTATTATATTCCTTGCACACATGCAAATGCTCTTGGTTCTATCCTGAGCCAATGCCTCCAAAAGACAACTCACCTTTCCTCCACCAGGCTGGTACTTCATGTTATCTGTGGAACCGATCTTGGAGCACACGTTTTTCAGATCAGGCAGGGGTGCATTGGTGGGCCGGACATTCCGGGGGGCCCGAGGCACAGGGGGCTTCCTCTCCAAGGGAGTCTGCTTGGGCACTGGGGGTTTGGTGATGCGGGAGGAACGAGGGGTCGGGGTCCCATTGGTGTGTGCCGTGCTGGTGGCATTAGCAGAGGTTGGCGTGCGAGCTGTTCTTGGGGTAGTTTTAACTGTGAAGATATAAACCAAAACAGGAAAATTTATGTTAAGGGAGTTACACCGTATGTGCTGCTGATTTAAAACACAGGATGCAGAGAATATAGCCAAAGATAAGAGCTGCCCTATAAAATTAACTTTTCCAACACTGAAAATTTAAAGAAATGGCTTCAAAGTTACTTGGTTTTTATTGTGAATTTTGTGGTTAATGCAATTTCCACTAGTTTTTCTCTGAATCTCAGCATAGTTTAGATAAACCTGTCTGTCACAGTACAGATCATAGTATAAAGGCTAATTTACACTGTCCAAATAACGTCAACAAACATGGTTGTTGGGTTTTGTTGGATAAGTGTGTTCACCTGTTGGTGTTTGTTGGGGCAGTGTGACAATGATATTCAACAGCTTTAGAATGCTGGAAATGTTGGTGTTTGTTGATGTTTTTTGGGGGCAGTATGAATTAGCCTTAAAAGGTGATGTTGGCAAATTTAGCCATTCTGGAAATTCCACCAGTAGGGATGCTATGTTATGAAATGTTTTGGCTGATACCAATACTATTGGCTGATACTGATATTTTGTCACTTTCCTTTTTTCATCAGATCACTGTTTTTGCACATTAATTATGTTTTATAAATGTACAAAGAGGTACAAAAGCTTTTGTTCTAACAATAAATAATTTCCATTGAACATGGATTGGGAGACAGGCCAACATTTTAAAGAGAGCTACAATGAAAGATAAATAGATGATAATATATATATATATATATATATATATATATATATATACATATACTAAATATCATAGCATGAGGAATGATGTGAAAATAATATTTATAAAACTACAAAAAAGTGATTTTGTACTTCTAAAACATTTTTGCACTTCTGTTTTTGCAGCTCAAAACAACAGTACTCACATTTTACATGTTTGTACGGTATATAATAGAAAATCACAAATTCATTGTATGCATATGTTGGGCAATTCTACAGAAATGTTAACCACATCATGGAAAAATAAAAAGTTATCAAAGGAACAAAATGCCCTTTTAAGTTCTATTGTGGTGTAATGGATAATGGGTAATGCCATCCAGACTGCTAGAGGGCACCACTTGCTTACACAATGCTGACTGAAATGCTGATTGCAGTCTATTTTTAACGCAACCTTTCAAGATTTTGTAATCACGCAAGACCATATTACGATTTCAGTCTTAACTCAATCAATCCTGCAGCCTTAATGGATACCATACTAATGTCACAGAAGTCAAAGTAGGCTGGTTTCAAAGTGTTTTGGATGGTTTTCCCTCATCATGTATGGGTAAGTAACGCTTTCACAACTGTCACGTCTGCAACAACGGTTTTTCCTCATTAATGTGAGACTGAGAAAAAGTTTCTTAGGAGTGCCAACCCTTCTACATTCAGTGATTTCTGAATTGTGCATTTGAATTCAAAGAGTTTTTACAAAGTGTGTTGAAAATTAATCATAAATGAACCATCGATGTTTCATAACCGATTTGCTGATGGTTTTAATTTGGTCAATAACTGGCTGATAAATATTGGCGGCCGATACAATGGTGCATCCCTATCCACCAGACTTTAGCCATTGAATTAGCCACACCCCCACACTCCAAAAACATGTGCATGCTCACACAGACACACTTGGAGACCGTTGAAATCAGAGATGGAGCAGATGGAGGGCGGAGCGCACAATGATTGATGGGCAAAAAAGCCTTCAGAAGTGCATTTCTGCATGTCATTTGATAAAAAAAATCACTTACAACACCTTTAAGAGACATAATGACATAATGTGTAGTTACTGTGTTTTGCATCTGTATCCCAAAAAGGGGTCAAGAGGACCAAAAAACGTTTATTGCAGCGATAAACAGCACATCAATAACAATAGGCTAGGAAGTTCATTATCTAGGAGATTTTATACACAGAATGCATGGAAGGTCACAGATATTGGCAAACCTTCCATGCTGGAAAAAAAAAACAGAAAGACTGGCCACTAGCATATGCTGTGTTTTGGATAATGATCTCCAGAATGGGATGCTGGTGTGCTGGTACCCCAACTAGTCTTTTATCCAGCTGAACCAGAATTTATTGCTTGACCTGCATAACCAGGTAAGTTTTGCTGGTGTGCAACATGCTGATCCACCAGCTAGACCTGCATCAAACCAGTATTAACCAGCCTAGATCAGCATGGAAATTTCAGCAGGGTTGTTATTACTGATCTTACAGTATGAATATTTTTTCATCCTAAGCCACCACTAAAGTACCAAGCCATCATCTGAGATATAATATTTTAGGCTATTGTGTAAAGAGGGATGTACAGATGGGAAAAGAGAGAGGGAGATAGACTATGAAAGTTAAATCTGCATCAGTGTGATGGTATGAGACAGTGCATTATGAGTAAGTCTATCCCTGACTATGTCAGCAGCTTCAGATTTAATGACAACCAAATGAACAAGTCGGTGTGTATTAGCTCAGAACAGCTGTGTTTTCATGAAACGGTAGTGGTAAACTTCTCATTCTGCACTTTAAATCCTCATCAAAGCAGCATTCAGTAAAATCTGCTGACAAGTAAGCACCTTTATTAGCACATAAGCATCTTTGCTGACCACTATAAAGTGGATCTCTCCACTGTTGGATCTCTTTTGTTTTGGACATTTAAGGTGACAACCCTGATGTTGTTTTAAGTGCCTATGTTAGAAAAGTAAAGACATATTGTTTAGGGTTATCATGAAGAATAAAGAAAACGAATATATTTTAAACTGCATAACATAAACTGCATCCTAAAAAAATTCTTTACACAAGTTTTCAAATTTGTTTTAAATGAAGAGAAATTAAACATTTTTAGATCTTTGATTTATGAAGAGTAAGAATACCATTAAGTTACTAAACTTATTAGAAAGTCTATAAAGGTTTTTGTATAATTGTGTTGCATTATATTTGATTGAATATTTATTTTATTTTATTCTGTTGTTCTGTTGTAGTAATTTAAGTCTCTTTTCATTTATGTATGAAAGTATAGCTTTAGTATATGACTGACGGAATATAACTTTTATATAACATAACATTAGATAACATTAATGTTATAATATAACATTAACAGAGTTTTAATGAGAATAAAGCAAAGAAAATATTTTAGTGGAAACATGAGATAATAAAATATGTCGCCACAAGCAGAAAAAATAAAGCAGATGTTAACAAAGATTCTTAATACATATCTTATTGGTAAAGCAATCTGATACATAATAATAGATATCATCACTTGGACCTTTAAAATGTCATGTTATTTAATTTACTATGTAATCTTGGTATACTCAAAAATAATGATCTATTTAAAGTATTTCTATAGATACTGTAAGGATGATATTCTCACCTGATGCTGTCTTTGCACTTGTCTTTTTCACATCTCCAGCTTGGTTTTCAGTCTTTGTAGCTGTGAAAACATGGAATCAAATGAAGTTATGGAAATTTGCATGTCGTTACATAATTTTGCATTTACGTATATCACTGAATCCTTAACTTAAGTCTCTTGATTCCAGTAAAACTCACCAGAGGTGTGTCGGGCGGAGGTGGTCGTTGCTGGGGTGCAAGTGCCATTTTTAGAGTTGGTAGTAGATGCAGCTTTAGCCTTTGGCACTGGAGGGCGACGCTGGGTTGCTGTGGCACTCTCAGAAGACTGAGAAGAACAATGAATGGATTTAACCACTTAAGTCGTATGGATTACTTTTATGATACCTTTATGTGATTTTTGGAGCTCAAAATGTCTGGTCACCATTCACTTGCATTGTATGGACCTACAGAAATATTTTTCTAAAATACTTAGTTTGTGTTCTGCAGAAGGCAGAAAGTCACACATCTGGGATGACATGAGGGTGAGTAAATGATGAGAGAATTTACATTTTTGTTCACCCAAAATTAAAGTTCTGTCATAATTTACTCACTCTCATTTAGAATGTTAGCCTCAGTCATCATTCACTTTCATTGAATGGAGAAAAAAAAAGTGGGGAAAAAAGAAATGAAATTGAATAGTGACTGAGACTAAAATCTCATTATGTGTTTCATGGAAGAAAGAGAACCATACTGGTTTGAAACAACATGAGGTTGAGTAAGTCATGCCAGAATTTTCATTTTTGGGTGAACTATCCCTTTAAAAATTATACACAGTGAGCAGAGAAGAGAAGGCACTAAATAAAGAGGTGAGAATTAATTATAAATTCCACTTTCAACTCCATAAATGAAAGTTGGACAACAAAGCAATTTTAAACCTGAACTAAACAGAGAGGCATCTAGTTATATTTAGTCATGTCCAACAAATTGATATTGGCCTTTTGCAAAATTTTAAGAGGCAAAACTAAACTGTACATAATATTTAAAAATATTTAGTGATGTTGCCCCCAAAACATGCCTTTCTTGCTATTTTCTCTGTGACAGAACTTTTCAAGTTGAAAGTAGTCGGAATGAAGTTGTTCCCTATCTGTCACTCACTCGACGTTGTGTCGATGTAGTGACACTAGGGGTCACTCTTGGGAGCCCCAAACACCTCTGCTTTTTTGAAAAAAGGCCAATGAGAATTGGCGAGTGGAATTTGCATGCCACTCCCCCGGACATACGGGTATAAAAGGAGCTGGTATGCAACCACTCATTCAGATTTTCTGCCGAGCGGTTCTATTCATTGAGCTGAATTCATCCGCTGAGTTCATTCACCTCTCTCTGCTGGATCTTACGGCGCATTTCAGCGGCTTCTCCCCCTCTGCATCTGTGGTTTGCAGAGAACGTCCCTGTGCGCTTCGGCAGATCATTTAAAATTGTATATTCTAAAAGAGGATATTTTCTTTCTGAAAGAGTGGCACACATGGAACGTCTTTTTAAAGACGCATCTTTTTAAAAATGCCTTTCCGTTTGTGTGTTATTCCTGGTTGCGGTCGTTATCTCTCCGCTTCCGACGGCCACGATCGCTGTCTTACGTGTCTGGGCACTGCCCATGCGGAGACATCGTTCGTGGATGGTAAGAAAGCAAGCCACCCCGGCAGCTCCCCGCACCGGTCCTTCAACCTACGGGTTTGAGGCCAAGTCGGTTAGCACTGGGTGTGATTTGGGGATATCAATGGGACCACCTCCGCCGGGTATCCCCCCCACGGACCTCCTATTCCCCAGCACGCTCGCCTGCCCCGATCGGGCTCTAGCACGAGACCGGCGGCTCGTCTCAGCGCAAGTTCGACTTCTCGTTCGGAGCTCCGGAAGACAATGAGTTATCGAGAGCAGCATCGGAGAGTGGGCTCATCCAGTCTGACGCAGAGGCTTCGGTTCGGTTTCCTCCTTTGGGAACGGTCGCCCAGCCTCACGCGACACAGAAATGATGGACGTGCTTTCCCGGGTGGCCATGAGTGTCGGGCTAGAGTGGAACCCTCCACTCTCCCCTGAACCCTCGTGGCTCGACGATCGGTTCCTGGGCACGGGGCACCGCCACGGCCACACCCTGCCCCCGTTTCTTTATTCCCGGAAGTGCATGAGGAGCTGACAAGATCGTGGGAGGCACCCTTTACTGCCCGGTCCCGGTCTTTCAGCTCCCCTTCTCTCACTACCCTCGATGGGGGTATTCGGTGATCCCCCAGGTGGACAAGGTGCTTGCGGTGCACTTGTGTCCGCAGAGCACCACCACCTGGCATGGGCGCCCGAGACTCCCATCCAGGGCCTGTAGGTTTACGTCATCCCTGACAGCTAGAGCCTACAGTGCTGCTGGACAAGCCGCCTCCACCCTGCACGCCATGGCTCTCCTGCAAGTACACCAAGTCAAGGTGCTAAAAGAACTGCACGAGGGTAGTTCTGACCCGGGATTGATGCAGGAACTGTGCTCGGTGACCGACCTCGCTCTCCGGGTGACGAAGGACATGCCGTGGTCTCTCGGGCAGGCGATGTCCACCCTGGTGGTCCAGGAGCACCACCTTTGGCTCAACTTGGTCGAGATGGGAGAAGCGGACAAGGCACGGTTCCTTGACGCCCTCATTTCCCAGGTTGGATCTGTTTGGCGACGCCGTCGAGGACTTTGCCCAGCAGTTCTCGATGGTGAAGAAGCAGATGGAGGTTTTACAACATATCCTGCCCCGGCACGGCTTAAGACCATGCACCCTGTCTGCTCGTCGCCAAGGGTGTCCTCCTGCAGCAACAACACCGGCTCCGCCGCAGCCCGCCCCCGTGGCCCGGCTCTGGTGTGGAGCCCTCCGCAGGAAGCAGACGCCACCCGTCTCGCGGCCGGCCGCTAAGAACCCGAGGAAGGCTTCGAAGCACCCCCGAGAAGGGCAACACAGAGGCGAGGAGATCTACTTCTCTAGGGCTGGTCGACAGACCACTCCATCCCCGATGGAGGGACGGAAGGAGAATCTTTTGTCACCGCATGCCCAGGAGGCTGCGGCACCCAAAAGCCTGACAAAAGAATGGTTCCCTTGTCTCCTGGGTCACATATCCGGTGCGCATGGCTGTCGTCATGACCACCATCAACCGTCCCATTTTGGCAGGTATGGCGCTCCAGTGGCGGACCCCCCGCCCCTGTGCGCCCAGCTGTGGCACAAACGCCCACACGGGACTGGTTCCAGTGGACTACGGGGACGAGATTCCTCCTCCCCCCTCCTCGACCAATCTTATGGTGGGCGGCAGGAGCCAGGTAAGTGCTTCAATGTCCCTGGACTCAGCAGGGCCACGAGGCCCCACCGCCGGTCCGTCTGACGTGATCTTTCCCTTGGTCCCCCTCGCCTGGAGTTTGGGCGCACGGCTCGCGCTTTCCAACCAGTCGCGATGACTGACCCGGACCGTTCGACTCGGCTACGCGATTCAGTTCGCCAGGCACCCGCCCAGGTTCAGCGGCGAGAATGCCGCTACCTTGCGTGCGGAGATCGCTACCCTTCTGCGAAAGGGTGCGATAGAGCCTGTCCCTCCAGCCGAGATGAAGAAAGGGTTCTACAGCTCTTTCTTCATTGTACTGAAGAAAGGCAGTGGGTTGCGACCAATCCTGGACCTGCAAGTACTGAACCGGGCTTTGCACAGACTCCCGTTCAAGATTCTGACGTAAAAACACATTCTAGCGATCGTCCGGCATCAAGATTGGTTCACGGCGGTAGACCTGAAGGACGCGTACTTTCACGTCTCGGTCCCACCTCGACACAGACCCTTCCTGCGGTTTGCCTTCGTAGGACACGCGTACCAGTACAAGGTCCTCCCCTTCGGCCTATCCTTGTCCCCTCGCGTCTTCACGAAGGTCGCAGAGGCTGCCCTTGCCCCGTTAAGGGAAGTGGGCATCCGCATCCTAAACTATATCGATGACTGTCTAATCCTAGCTCACTTTCGAGAGTTGCTGTGTGCACACAGGGACCTCATGCTTCGGCACCTCAGCCGACTGGGGCTTCGGGTCAACTGGGAAAAGAGCAAGCTCTCCCCGGTTCAGAGCATCTCTTTTCTCGGTCTGGAGTTGGACTCACGAACGAGCGTGCACAGTTGGTGCTGAACTGTCTGAAGGCATTCAGACGGAGAACAGCGGTTCCACTGAAACTTTTTCAGAGGCTCCTGGGGCATATGGCATCCTCAGCTGTGGCCACACCGCTCGGGTTGATGCATATGAGGCCGCTTCGGCACTGGCTTCAGACTCGAGTCCCGAGATGGGCATGGCGCCATGGGACACATCGCATGGCAATCACGCCGATCTGTCGCTACCTCTTCAGCCCATGGACCGACCTTGCATTTCTATGGGCAGGGGTTCCCCTAGAGCAGGTCTCCAGGCATGTCGTGGTTACAACAGACGCCTCCAAGATGGGCTGGGGCACCGTATGCAAGGGGCACACAGCCGCCGGCTCCTGGACTGGCCCGCGGCTGTGTTGGCACATCAACTGCCTAGAGTTGTTGGCAGTACTGCTCGCCCTACGGAGGTTTCTGCCGTTGATCCAGGGCAAGCACGTGTTGGTCCGGACGGACAACACAGCATCGGTAGCATACATCAACCGCCAAGGCGGTCTACGCTCCCATTGCATGTCAGAATTGCCCGCTGTCTCCTCCTCTGGAGTCAGCATCGCCTCAAGTCGCTATGAGCCACTCACATCCCGGGCGACCTCAACACCACAGCGGATGCGCTGCCATGTCAGGTTACCCTCAAGGGAGAGTGGAGACTCCACACTCAGGTGGTCCAGCTGATTTGGAGTCGATACGGTCGAGCACAGGTAGACTTGTTTGCTTCCCGGGAATCCTCCCACTGCCCGCTCTGATACGCCCTGATAGGCACCCCTCGGTATAGATGCGCTGGCACACAGCTGGCCCCCTGGACTACGCAAATACACACTTCCCTCAGTGAGTCTACTTGCACAGACCCTGTGCAAGGTCAGGGAGGATGAGGAGCAGGTCATCCTAGTAGCACCCTACTGGCCCACCCAGACGTGATTCTCGGATCTCACGCTCCTCGTGACAGCCCCCCTCCTGGTGAATTCCCCTGAGGAAGGACCTTCTTTCTCAGGGATGGGGCACCATCTGGCACCCGCAACCAGACCTCTGGAATTTCCACGTCTGGCCCCTGGATGGGATGCGGAAGACAAATGGCCTACCACTGGTTGACACAATCCCTCAGGCTAGGGCTCCCTCTACGAGGTGCCTGTATGCCTTGAAGTGGCATCTGTTTGCTAAGTGGTGTTCTTCCCGACGCGAAGACCCCCAGAGATGCGCAGTTGGGTCAGTGCTTTCCTTCCTGCAGGAGAGGCTGGAAGGGCGGCTGTCACCCTCCACCTTGAAGGTGTATGAAGCCACTATTTCGGCGCATTACAATGCAGTGAGTAAGTATTTGGGGAAACACGACTTGATCATCAGGCTCCTGAGAGGTGCCAGGAGGTTGAATCCCTCTAAACCATGCCGCGTCCCCCCGTGGGACCTCTATGTAGTCCTTCAGGGTCTACGGGGAGCTCCCTTTGAGCCCTTGGAGTCAGCTGAGCCTAAGGCACTCTCTTTGAAGACTGCCCTCCTGACTGAGCTCACTTCCATCAGAGGGTAGGGGACCTGCCGGCGTTCTCTGTCAGGAAATCATGCCTGGAGTTTGGTCTGGGTTACTCTCATGTGATCCTGAGACCCCGACTGGGCTATATGCCCAAGGTTCCCACGACCCCTTTTAGGGATCAGGTGGTGAACCTGCAAGGAGGAAGCAGACCCAGCCTTGGCGTTGCTGTGTCCGGTGTGAGCTTTACACATCTATCTGGATCGCATGCAGAGCTTTAGAAGCTCCGAGCAGCTCTTTGTCTGCTTTGGTGGACAGCGGAAAGGAAGCGCTGTCTCCAAACAGAGGATAGCCCACTGGGTCATTGACACCATCACGGTGGCATATCAGGCTCAGGATGTGCCACCCCTGTGGGGTTATGAGCCCACTCTACCAGGAGTGTGGTGGCCTCCTGAGCCCTGGCCAGTGGCGCCTCTTTGGCAGACATCTGCAGAGCAGCGGGCTGGGCAGCACCCAACACCTTTGCGAGGTTCTACAATCTCCGGGTTGAGCCGGTCTTGTCCCGAGTAGTGGCAGGCATGAGCAGGTAAGTTCTGGGACAACTGGCCGGGTGTCCTGCTTGCGCATAGTGACTTTCCCCTCCCTTGAGGGGAAGACGTGTGCTCTTGACTCCCAGTAGTGTTCACAGACTGTGATCCCTGGATGACTTTCCTCCTTAGCCCTGTGGCAGTTGAGTTTGCGGAGAAACTCACTGCCGGCTCAGTAAGTGCGCTAATGAGGCCCTGTTCTGAGGTAGGTGCTCCGCATGTGTTGGTTCCCCCAAAGGAAACCCCATGTGATATTTTCCGCAAAATCGTTTCCCTGTCGGTAAACTGCGTCTTCCTTGGGCAGGGGCCCCTCTGCCCCCGGTCGCCATGCTTTGTAGAAACTCCTCCCCCTTTGGGTAGGACCTACTGTGGAACCTCTCCGCATGACATATTTCCGACAAGACTCAGTAAGACCATGTGATGTATTCCACTCAAAATACCCCCCCCCCCCGTTTGGGCGGGGTGTGGTCTCCGCGGTGTCTTCCCCTTGGGAGGGACACCCCCTGACGCAGACATTTATGGCTCCCAATCAGTTAACAAATTCCACTCTTTTTGGGGAGAAAAGTGAGGGAAAAGAGGCCTCGGCTGGGCTAGCCTCTCCCTATAGTTGGGCAGTCGACTTGTTCCTGATGGACCGTTTGACGCTCATAAGAGCATTAGGGGAGGTTACGTGATGGCCTGGTGCGCTGGCTACGAGGCACACAGCAGTCTGCCAGTCACACATCGCCAGTTCACGCAACACAGTTCAGCTAGTTGTGGCATTTTGTATAGGGACCTATAGTGTCACTACATCGACACAACGTCGAGTGAGTGACAGATAGGGAACGTCCTGGTTACTTTCGTAACCTCCGTTCCCTGATGGAGGGATGGTTCCCTGATGTGTCCCTCTGGCCACAACGCTGAACTACTTGCTGAAATGGCCGGGACCTGGTCTCGGCTCCTCAGCACAAAACCTGCATACCAGCTCCTTTTATACCCGTATGTCCGGGGGAGTGGCATGCAAATTCCACTCGCCAATTCTCATTGGCCTTTTTTCAAAAAAGCAGAGGTGTTTGGGGCTCCCAAGAGTGACCCCTAGTGTCACTACATCGACATAACATTGCGTTCCCTCTATCAGGGAACGGAGGTTATGAAAGTAACCAGGACGTTCCATTGTAGGAACACTTGGACAATTGTACACAGACAGCAAGTGATTTTAAGGGAAGAGATGCGTAAAAGGGAAGGTTGCAAATGGCCTCCCTTATGGATTAGATTGGATGCCAAAGGACAGATGGGGAAAAATGGGATTAACTCACCTTGGCCTTAGCATCAAGAGAAGATGTGGTGGTGGGGGTTTTCTTGGTGCCAGAAGTAGGGGTTGTTGCCTTAGGCATAGGGCTTTTTTTATTGGTCGAGTTGGCGGTGGGGGATGTGCGTTTGGAGGCACCAGAAATGTGTCCAGTGGACAGCGAGTTTGGTCTTGCTGAGCTTTGTTTGGTTGACCCAACTGAAGGCTGTGCGTGTATTTGCAAAAAGCACAAAATAAAAACTATATGCAAACATGGGAGCATGACAAAAGCAAGGTAGCAGCGATGATCGTTAAGATTGTTCATAAATCATAAAAAATGCTGTGAGATTAGGTAACTGGTCTTTAATTTTTCTAAAAATGGAAAAATTAGAGCAAGCACTTCTTTTTCACATGAATTCATACATATGGTAGTTTAAATCATAGAAGAATATCAGATGGATGTTAAAATGCCGCTGTATTTTCAGACTTACATTAGTCTTACTGTCAAGGCTGGTGATGTCTTTACTCCCATTAGCTGTTGGGGACTTTGTGGTCCCTTTAGCAGCCTTTGCATTCTTCTCAGCTTTAGCTGTCTTGTCAACTTTTTCTCCATTCTCTTTCTTCTCTTCTTTTTCCTTGTTTGTCTTCTCAGGTTTGTCCACTTTCTCAACCTTCTCAGTCTTCTCTGCTTTATTATCCTGTTTCTCCTTATTCTCTGCTTTCTTTTCATCTTTGATGATCTGCTCACTCTGAGTCTTGTTCACACTGTCCATTTTCTTTGTGGTGTCCTCTTTCTTGTCCAGGTGGTCAGTATTCTCCATCTTCTTAGGCTTGTCTTGCTTCTCTATCATGTTGATGTTGTCCATCTTTGGGGAAGTATCCACCTTCTCCATTTTCTTATCTTCTTTCACTTTGAAAAGACACATTTACAACTTCCATATTTAATCAAGTTAAAGTATACTTGCAATTATGATAAATTTTCATTTTAAGTATTACTGGGACTCATTCACTAATAATTGCATACAGAAGTTCTTATGTGAACAGAAAAAGTTGAAGTCAGAAGTTTACATACACTTAGGTTGAAGTCATTAAAACAAATTTTTTTTAACCACTCCACAGATTTCATATTAGCAAACTATAGTTTTGGCAAGTCGTTTAGGACATCTACTTTGTGCATGACACGAGTAATTTTTCAACATTTGTTTACAGACAGATTGTTTCACTTTTAATTGACTATATCACAATTCCAGGGGGTCAGAAGTTTACATTCACCAAGTTAACTGTGCCTTTAAGCAGCTTGGAAAATTCCAGAAAATTATGTCAAGCCTTTAGGCAATTAGCCAATTAGCTTCTGATAGGATAATTGGCTAATTGGAGTCAATTGGAGGTATACCTGTGGATGTATTTTAAGGCCTACCTTCAAAATCAGTGCATCTTTGCTTGACATCATGGGAAAATCAAAATAAGTCAGCCCAGACCTCAGAAAGAAAATCTGTGGACCTCCACAAGTCTGGTTCATCCTTGGGAGCAATTTCCGAATGCCTGAAGGTACCATGTTCATCTGTACAACAATAGTACGCAAGTATAAACACCATGGGACCACGCGGCAATCATACCGCTCAGGATGGAGACGCATTCTGTCTCCTAGAGATGAACATAGTTTGGTGCGAAAAGTGTAAATCAATCCCAGAACAACAGCAAAGGACCTTATGAAGATGCTGGAGGAAACAGGTAGACAAGTATCTATATCCACAGTAAAACAAGTCCTATATCGACATAACCTGAAAGGCTGCTCAGCAAGGAAAAATCCAATGTTCAAAAACCACCATTAAAAAGCCAGACTACAGTTTGCAAGCACACATGGGGACAAAAATCTTACATTTTGGAAAAATTTCCTCTGGTCTGATGAAACAAAAATGTAACTTTTTGGCCATAATGATCATCGTTATGTTTGGAGGAAAAAGGGTGAGGCTTGCAAGCTGAAGAACACCATCCCAACCGTGAAGCATGGGGGTGGCAGCATCATGTTGTGGGGGTGCTTTGCAGCAGGAGGGACTGGTGCACTTCACAAAATAGATGGCATCATGAGGAAGGAAAATTATGTGGATATATTGAAGAAACATCTCAAGACATCAGCCAGGAAGTTAAAGCTCTGTCGCAAATGGGTCTTCCAAATGGACAATGACCCCAAGCATACCTCCAAAGTTGTGGCAAAATGGCTTAAGGACAACAAAGTCAAGGTATTGGAGTGGCCATCACAAAGCCCTGACCTCAATCTGACAGAAAATTTGTGGGCAGAACTGCAAAAGTGTGTGCTAGCAAGGAGGCCTACAAAACTGACTCAGTTACACCAGTTTTGTCTGGAGGAATGGGCCAAAATTCCAGCAAATTATTGTGAGAAGCTTGTGGAAGGCTACCCAAAATGTTTGACCCAAGTTAAACAATTTAAAGGCAATGCTGCCAAATACTAACAAATTGTATGTAAACTTCTGACCCACTGGGAATGTGATAAAAGAAATAAAAGCTGAAATAAATAATTATCTCTGCTATTATTCTATATTATTAAAATAAATTGTGATCCTAACTGACCTAAGACAGGGAATGTTTTCTACAACTGAATGTGAGGAATTGTGAAAAACTGAGTTTAAATGTATTTGGCTAAGGTGTATGTAAACTTCTGACTTCAACTGTATATTCAACTGTAGCCTTATATATATATATACAGTGCATCCGGAAAGTATTCACAGCGCTTCACTTTTTCCACATTTTGTTATGTTATAGCCTTATTCCAAAATGGATTAAATTCATTATTTTCCTCAAAATTCTACAAACAATACCCCATAATGACAACATGAAAGAAGTTTGTTTGAAATCTTTGCAAATTTATTAAAAATAAAAAACGAAAAAAAACAAAAAAAAAAAACAAATCACATGAATATAAGTATTCACAGCCTTTGCTCAATACTTTGTTGAAGCACCTTTGGCACCAATTACAGCCTCAAGTTTTGAGTATGATGCTACAAGCTTGGCACACCTATTTTTGGGCAGTTTCTCCCATTCTTCTTTGCAGGACCTCTCAAGCTCCATCAGGTTTGATGGGGAGCGTCGGTGCACAGCCATTTTCAGATCTCTCCAGAGATGTTCAATCGGGTTCAAGTCTGAGCTCTGGCTGGGCCACAAGGACATTCACAGAGTTGTCCCGGAGCCACTCCTTTGTTATATTGGCTGTGTGCTTAGGGTTGTTGTCCTGTTGGAAGATGAACCTTCGCCCTAGTATGAGGTCCAGAGCGCTCTGGAGCAGGTTTTCATCAAGGATGTCTCTGTACATTGCTGCATTCATCTTTCCCTCGATCCTGACTAGTCTCCCAGTTCCTGCCGCTGAAAAACATCCCCACAGCATGATGCTGCCACCACCATGCTTCAATGTAGGGATGGTATTGGCCAGGTGATGAGCGGTGCCTGGTTTCCTCCAGACATGACGCTTGCCATTCAGGCCAAAGAGTTCAATCTTTGTTTCTCATGGTCTGAGAGTCCTTCAGGTGTCTTTTGGCAAACCCCAGGCAGGCTGTCATGTGCCTTTTACTGAGGAGTGACTTCCGTCTGGCCACTCTACCATACAGGCCTGATTGGTGGAGTGCTACAGAGATGGTTGTTCTTCTGGAAGGTTCTGCTCTCTCCACAGAGAAATGCTGGAGCTCTGTCATAGTGACCATCGGGTTCTTAGTCACCTCCCTGACTAAGGCCCTTCTCCCCGATCACTCAGTTTGGCCAGGCGGCCAGCTCTAGGAAGAGTCCTGGTGGTTCCAAACTTCTTCCATTTACGGATGATGGAGGCCACTGTGCTCATTGGGACCTTCAATGCTGCAGAAATGTTTCTGTACCCTTCTCCAGATCTGTGCCTCAATACAATCCTGTCTTGGAGGTCTACAGACAACTCCTTGGACTTCATGGCTTGGTTTGTGCTCTGACATGCACTGTTAACTGTGGGACCTTATATAGACAGGTGTGTGCCTTTCCAAATCATGTCCAATCAACTAAATTTACCACAGGTGGACTCCAATCAAGTTGTAGAAACATCTCAAGGATGATCAGTGGAAACAGGATGCACCTGAGCTCAATTTTGAGTGTCATGGCAAAGGCTGTGAATACTTATGTACATGTGATTTTTTTCGTTTTTTATTTTTAATAAATTTGCAAAGATTTCAAACAAACTTCTTTCATGTTGTCATTATGGGGTATTGTTTGTAGAATTTTGAGGAAAATAATGAATTTAATCCATTTTGGAATAAGGCTGTGACAAAATGTGGAAAAAGTGAAGCGCTGTGAATACTTTCCGGATGCACTGTATATAAATATATATATATATATATATATATATATATATACACACACACACATATATGCACAAATATGTGCATTCACGCAGTTAGTTTGCATGTTAAATGTTACAGGACTATTATTTGTAGGTTGCATTAATAGGTGTATTTGGGACATAAAATAACAGTCAGTTCCATTTTATGTTTAACAATAAGGCATGCCCCTGCCACAGTACATTCTGATAATAAGAATGGGAGGAGAAGAGCATGAGAGGTCATGGAAAAGGGCACTGGAATTGACAGTGCCTTGAGCGGACAGACAGAAAAGCACATTGTCAGCCTGGATGCCTTACGTAACCTGGCACCATTCTCCCCACATAGTGAAAAATCAATGGCCAACGGAACACTGAAACACCAAAGACTGTGTGTGTGTGTGAGTGAGTGAGTGAGTGAGAGAGAGAGAGAGAGAGAGAGAGAGAGAGACAGACAGAAAGAAAAAGCACTGTTCCTGAAACAAAAAATACACATTGTGAAACTTATGTTAAATTGAGAGTTATTGTTAAATTTAGGTTGATCGGAAAACATGATTTCTGTTTCCTTTTATAAGAAATACACCTGAATTTTAAAGCTCTGCTTTATCCTCTATACGAATATCCCCTTCGATGAAGCACTTTACACAGCTATAGTATCGATAAATAAATAATAACATACTGAGGTATGTTTGTGTCATTACTCATCTCAATATAACAAAAATAGGCTATGACAAAGGATATACAATGTTTGTGCTGTTGATATTTTTGTGTATTTCTCCAGGCACTCAGCTGCACACACGTATCCATCGTATCCATCTTCCTGTCTATCTAATTTTCATTCCTCTACCTCTGTATCTGGCAATCTGTCTTCATGTAGTGTGCTACAGTAATACCACATGCACACACATTCACAGGACAAAAATAGACAACTATCTGCTGGGGTAAGGAAAGCGTTGTAATAAAATAACCATAAATTAACAAATGAGTAAATAAATAAATAATAAAGAAAGAAAGGAAAATGTTTTCAAAATGATATTTCACCCAAACTGAAAATTATCATTATTTACATACCCTTATATTGTTCAGTCTCAGTCACTATTAACTTTTATTGTAAGGAAAAAAAGATGCAATTATACTGAATGGTGACTGAGACTGACAGTCCTTACAATTCTGCCTAACATCTCCTTTTTTGTCCCATGGAAGAAAGTAAGCCATACATGTTTGGAACAACATGAAGGTGAGTAAATTATGACAAATTTTTAATGCATTCTTTTCTAACGGCAACCCTCTTCAAGGGACCATCTGTGAGGATGTGTTTGCCATAAAAAACAAAATTACTAGGATGGCAATTACAAGGATGGCTTTAAAGCACCCACATAATGTTCAACTCTGTCAAACTATATAAAGAAACATCAACTACATTAAACATCTGTTGGTGCATAAGGACTAGTAACCATGCAGTAATCCAGTGACCAATCCAAAACCACATAATCCACCAATCAACCCTATGATTCAACACCATGGAGGTCACAGCATTAGATCTCACCTACCATTACAGATCCCTGGTGGCTGAGTGCCACTGAAAGTGAGGGATGGACCAGCCTTCCCACTTTCCGATGGCTGAGGAAGTAATTGTGTCCTGTCAGGATTAAATGGTGCTCCTGTAGGTTGCTCTTTCTTAGTAGTAGGGTCTGATGGGATATTTGTGTTTGACAGAAAGCTCTGTTTGTCCTCTATGGTGAAGCATTTGACAGCAGTTTGAAGAGGCGGTACGTCCTTGCTTGGATATTTATCAAGCAGTTGGAGGCTAGCAGGCACGGTCAGGCGGGTACTGTCTAACATTGTGCGCTGGACCACTCTGTTCTGCATGGGGAATGTGCACGCAGGTGAGTGTGTCCCTGTTTTACCTTCAACCGTGCCCTCCATGTAGCTGTCATTCACGACACCAATCACGCAATAGTTTGGTGCAGGGCCTGTCTTAATGCTGGGAGGCAAACCCCAATCGCTGTCTGGCTTGTGTAAGTCTGAAGACGCCGAGATGGCACTCTGTGACCCATTGGATCTTGGTGTCACCTCATTGGTGGAAAGGGGTTTCCCTGGCGACATGGGTGATGGAGAGGATGAGAGGCTTGTGGGGATTTCTGTCGTACTACCCAAATTCTTGCCACCTCTGTTGCTCTGGTGAATGGTTACCCACTGTTCTGCCTCCTGGCTGAGTGCTGTCAACTTGGTGGAAATGCCCTGCTTGTCATCCTCCAACAGTGTGGAGGACTGCATACTACTTGGTTGCCCCTGCTGCCAGTTCCAGCCTTGGGCAGTTGTTGACGATGCCAAGCCTGGCACGGAGGGTGGCACTGAGCACAGATCTCTATACTCTGAGCGCTGAGATGACATCTTTACAGTCCTCGTCTCTGTTAATATATTTGCCCTTTATCAAGGTGTCTATTCCTCAGTAAATGCAATCATGTAAAAGAGGTGCTGAGAGTAAGTCTACAGCGCTGGTCTCTTAATCTCTCTCTTCTCAGAAAAACACTGAGGCTGAGATGACTCTGCTTCTCTCTCTCAACCCCCCTCACTCTCGTCCTCTCTTATCCTAATTCTGTCCACACATTCCTTCCGACTCTTTGATCACATGATCAAACAAGCTACATTCTTATTGGCCACTCAAAAAACCCTCGCTTTTAGCATCCAGCGTGTTTAGAAATACCCCTTCTCTCTCACAAACACAAACATTCTGCATACAGAATTTTCTAGCAAATGCAAGTATGCACCTTTATTCAACCCATTAGTGGCAGTGACAGCATCTGTCATTACTACTGCAACTGACTGCTCTGAGCCTTTAAGCCTGGTCCTCAGGTGCTGTAAACCCCCATAATTTAATCTTAATTGCGCACCACTCAAAGTTAAAGGGATAGTTCACCCAAAAATGAAAATTCTCTCATCATTTACCCTCATGCTATTCCAGATGAGTATGACTTTCTTTCTTCTACTAAACACAAATGAAGATAAAAAATAAAAAAAGCACATAAAGGCATCATAAAAGTACTCCACATGACTCCAGTGGTTAAATCCATAAAATCTGAATCAATATTTAAGTCCTTTTTTACTATAAATATTCCTCCCTGCCCAGTAGGTGGCGATATGCTTAAAGAATGCGAATCCCCAAAAACAAAAGAAGTAGAATGTGGAAGTGAAAGTGGAGATTTAAAGTAAAAAAGGACTAAATCTTTTGATCTGTTTCTCACCACACCTATCATTTCGCTTCTGAAGACATGGATTTAACAGCTGAAGTCATATGGTTTGCTTTTATGCTGCCTTTATGTGCTTTTTGGACCTTAAAAAAGTTCTGTTCACCATTCACTTGCATTGTGTGGACCTACAGAGTTTATATATTTATCAAAAAATCTTTGCTTTTGTTCAATAGAAGAAAGAAAGTCATACACATCTGGGATGGCATGAGGGTGGGTAAATGATGAGAATTTTCATTTTAGGGTGAACTATTCCCAAGGCTGGAAATGGGGGGGGGGTTTAATTTCTTGGGGGAACGGCATTCCCATTCAAACTGACTCAATTTTTTAGGGGATTAAAGAGTATTTCTACCTATTTTCCACTAAATAGCCTATGAAAGTTTTGTGGGTTCCACACATAAATGCGTGGGATCTTCTGCATCTGTGGTTGCACAATGTTGACCATCGTGAGTGGCCAGAACACATTCACGTAACAGATCAACAGATGTACACGGGAATCCACGAGCGACCGATCCACACATGAATGCAACAGATCCACAAACGCTGGATTTACAAATCCACGCACCAGAAGAATGCCCAAATATATGGGTTTCTTTGCTCAGAATACCATCCACAAATAGAAAAGTCAGTATGTGTAATTTAATGCACAAATAAATGCCGAGCAGTTTGTATTGGTATTCTTCAACGAGAATGTCTGTTCTGCAGTCTTGACATACACACACATGCACAATGCTGGGGGCGTGGTTTAGCGTGGCAGACAGCAAATGCCCATTCATTAAAATGAATGGAAATAGAGTAGATTTTTTTGAGAAGAAAAAAAAAAAAGTGTTCAGAATTTTCAATTTCGACCAAGAATTTTCATTTCTCAAGTGTAATGTGGTTATAGATTACAAATATATAATCTCTATAATCTGAAACAAGTGATTTATGTTTTTATTTATATTCAAATTAAATTTTTATCCATGATGGCAAAGCCCCATTTTCAGCTGCCATTACTCCAGTCTATTAAGAAAATAATTTGTAACATAATCCTTAAAAAATTATTTAATATTTTAACTTAGTACTAAAGTAACATTTATTTTTGTTAGAACGGTTAAAATGGTTGTGCTACTTAATGAAGTGTGGAAATCACAATATAGTGTCTTTTTCCAGCTGATGTATTGCATTTTTTTAATTACTTTACAGTAAAGTTACTTTACACTTGCAAGTCAGATTTCAGTTTTAAAAATAACCAAAAAGAAACATATTTCTCCTCAAATTCATCAATCTATTGTTCTTTTGAGAGATGAAACCTATTCCATGCACTTCTGTTTTAAAAGAATAAAACAAACTTGATCTAATCGGGACAGAGAGAGAAGCACAATCCAGATGCACAACAACAAGAATACAAGTACATCAGAGTCTCTAATTTGAGAAAAATACTCCTCACATGTCCTTAACTAGCAGCGTAAATGAACAGTATATGCCGAACAGTTGCATTGCCGCAAGTAGAGGATTCTTGGATGAACAGAATGTTTGAAGAATACATCATTTATTTATAAAGAACTAGTCAATTATAACATTATAAATGCCTTTACTGTAATTTCTCAATTATTTTCAATCAATTTAATGCATCCTCAGAGTGAGTTGGGCATAGGGATGATCACTTTCGACAGGAATTCACCCCTGGATTCCTCCGCTTGCACGCTGAATACACCGTAAAGTGTACAGTACATGAGGAGAAACTCTCGCAAGAGCTCATTTGCTTCTAGTGGTATGGATAGGGTGAATCCCGTGAGAGTTTCACAGCTTGAGGGTTACCGTCTTAGAAATGACTGAATTCGAACATGTTTAATGAGTGTGCGCTTTTTTTTCAACAGCTTTTTTTATAATAAAAAATGTTGAGGTCAAAAATTCTTCAGCCATTATACACACAAATCTAAGAACATAACATTTTCTCAGTCTAGTCACATCCCCACCATGTCTCCTGTCTCTTTTAAATGACTTGCACTTATGATGACACACCTGGTGATCAGCTGATCATTTATGGAAAATGTGAACTGTGGCTTCCAAAACATTATATTAGAGAAAATACAATCTTCTCAATCCTATATTACAGGTCACTTTTCTGCCTCCCACTACAATCAGCCATTCCAGACCTGACCAGTGGTATGTGATGTTACAATTTATATGCATTCTGATAGGCTCAGGCACTTTAATTAGAGTAAAACCCACACAAACTACAATGCATCTGTTGCAGTGCCATTCCAGGTCAGTGAAGGAAATAAAAGGAGCCTTTTCTCTCTGCCCCTCTCATTGCTGTAATGGGCCAGATTCTTATGAATGGGTACTGTTGCGTAAAGACGTGTCAGATGTATTTCACTGTTTACATTCCACTAACAACACATTTCATCAGATCATATGGCTTGATATTAAGAGGATATTGAAATTGGGACATCAGAAGATCTAAAGTACAAACAGCTGTCATTTCATTGCGCTGACAATCATGTAATCTCATGTTTCATGTTTTTGTCACAGCTTCAGTGTCGGTTTATGACTCTGTCTGTATATGTTGTCATTATTTGAAATATTCAGACAATACATGACTGCATTTGGTATCCAGAAATATTTTCTCTATTTTTCAATACAAAAAGTTATTTGTTAAGACTTATTACAATATAAATTAAGGCCAGTTAATTTTATCATCACTTCTCTTCAGAAGAGATTCATGACAAGTGTAAATAATACTTCAAACACCAAGAATTTGGACAAATGGAGCAATTTCATACGCAGTCATGGTGTCCGATACCATCCTCTACTGTATATTGTGAAACCTGTACTCAATCATTTAAGAAATCACATCATGTTCTTTTCACTAAAGATAAAAAAAAACATAATCAGAACTGCGTTTAATGTCTTTGATGTATTCAGTGTGGTATAGAACATGCATGCTCATTGAGTAATTGGGAAAATATGTCACTTAGTTTCTATTTCTGGAACATATCCTACAGTTGTTGTGTCAAAGATTCTTTTTCAATAAATTCGACAGCTACAATTTTGGCTTCAACCACACACCCTAATCACTTGCTATAAAAAGCACAACTCTTCGTGTCTTATATAATGTTGAATGGCCTGGCCATCAATTTTACATTAGCTGCCGCAAGAGGATGGAAGAGATGGGAGGAGATATGAAAGGGAGAGAGAGAAGGAGAGAGAGATGAAAGAAAGAGAATGCATCAAAGACACTACAGGGAGTATGATTTTAACCCATACATATTACCAACAAAAAATAACTCCATTCTTGACTATTCTAATCTTGACTCAATTGATGATTTAAAAAGTAAACCAAAATTGGCATCTCCTTTCATCCAAACAAAATTAAATAAAGCCACGTTTCCATTTCAGAATCAATACTGAGATTGCTTTAGAGTGCTGAATACCACTTAAGGTTTTGATCAAATGAAACATTGTAACTATCCAGTTTAAATTAATTAGTGATTAAACTATGCTTAGAAAAAGTTTTGTGCATTTTGGATTATTTATTTTGTAAGTGTGTAATTTCAAATATACATAGAAAACCTCAGCTCATAAAGTTGGATCTCAAAAATACACTGACAGGGGCTGCACATACCATACATTTCATAGTGAGATAATTATATTTTCTTACCTGTTTGATGCCCAGTGTTGTTCAAACAGGAATGAACATAAGGGAGAGAAAAGAACATTGTAAACAACTGCTTGCAGCATTGAGTTTTTCTACTTTAAAAAGTATAGATTATGGGAATGGAAGACATAAATCTAAAGGTAACAATCTAAAGGTCTCAGAAGAGTCTACGTTTAGCAGGTGAACTGGCAGACAGACATCTTAATCTCATAAACATTGTTAAAGATTGTCTCATTCAAAACTGTCAAAGACTAAAACAGAATAAAGAGTTATATAGCATATACACTACTGGTCAAAATTTTTGAAATACTTGACTGAAATGTTTCTCATGATATTAAATATCTTTTAATATGAAGGCGTATGCTTAAATGTTTGAAATTAGTTTTGTAGACATAAATATAATTGTGCCACCATATTAATTTATTTCATTATATAAAAAGAATGTAATTAAAAAAAAAAGAAAAAAACCTTTTTGAAATTGATGTCTTGGACCAAATAATAAAGAAAAGCAGCCAATTAGTGCCCAACATAGATGGGAACTCCTTCAATACTGTTTAAAAAGCATCCCAGGGTGATACCTCAAGAAGTTGGTTGAGAAAATGTCAAGAGTACATGTCTGCAAATTCTAGGCAAAGGGTGACTACTTTGAAGATGCTAAAATATAACACAGTTTTGATTTATTTTGGATTTTGTTTAGTCACAACATAATTTCCATAGTTCCATTTATGTTATTCCATAGTTTTGATGACTTTACTATTATTCTAAAATGTGAAGAAAAAAAAAATATAATAAAGAATGAGTAAGTGTTTCAACACTTTTGACCGGTGGTGTATATATGATGGCAAAGAGTGACATATGAAAGCTGTCCACCCACAGGATGATTAGCAAATGTAAAATCCCACATAGACAGTTGACTAAAGCCACAATCTAAAAGACATATGCATTTGGAGGGATGCTGTGAACAAGAGAAATACTGAATTGCTACTGAAATACAGAGAATAGCTACCAAAGAGTAACTGTTAGTCTCAGCTGCCATGATGCATAGCGATCAGTGTGTTATGGCTGCACTGAAATGTTAAAACATCTTTATTACATGAATGGATTACATGCAACAAAGGTCCAAGCTATAGAAGACTGACACAAAGAAAGAAAGAAAGAAAGAAAGAAAGAAAAGAAAGAATGAAACCGTGGCGATTGCTTTAAGACTAGGGGAATCATTTAATGCTTAGCTAGCCAGCAGAAATGACTAGCCAGGTTTAAATCCCAGTTGCACAGAACAAACTATACGTGATTCCATGCAATCAACTATGTAATTCACATAATTCCCTTTAATGTGTGTGTGTGCGTGTGTGTGTGCGCGCGTGTGTGTGTTGTGTCTTCATTCATTTGCTTGCTTAATTTTGGCCAATTCTGTGGCTTTGTTGTGTGTTTACTGTTAAGTGCCATATAAAATATGGATTCATTTTGACAATGTTAATAAGTGGGTTTTATTGACATAATATTTTAGTTTATCTTCTATGAATTTTAATTAGATCAGATACAATTGTTAGAGGGGGATTTTAAGCTGTCATATGGTCATGTTACAATATCATAAAATATCACACATCACTGTTCATTCAAGTACAGCAATCTGCTTTTTCTACTTGAATATGTCCATAGAAGTCATTGGATAAAATTGGACAAAAGTGTGAGGCGATGCCCAACTTGCAGTTGCACAAATGTCCTGGGCTGAATTGCCTTTAAACAGTACCCACAAGGTAGCCATGCCTCTGGTACAATGAGCTCTCAAGCCATCCGGAGGTCACAGCCCCAAACTATTATAACTTAATATAATAGCCTCTACTTCCCAATGAGACAGGTGCTGTCGTGATATGGGTCTGTCCTTACAAGAATCAGCCCAAGAAACAAAAAGCTGATAACTCTTCCTCAGTGCCTTCATTCTTTCCATGTACAAACGTAGAGCACGAACTGAACACAAATAGTGAAGCCGCTCATCCTCTGGCAAGGAAAAAGGCGGCGGGTGAAAAGTTAGCAAATCCACTGGCTTACAGCCGAGCGCAGAGTCGCTCACCTTAGGCACAAAGGCTGGATTCGTTTTAAGAGACACTCTCGATAAATCCACCGCAAAGCGCATACAAGAGTGATAAACTGACAAAGCATGTAGTTCACTATCCCACATTGCAGTTGTTAAGGCCAATAATAAAGCTGCCTTTAGGGAAAGGAGCTTTCTTTTTTATATATTTTTATCCCCTTTTCTCCCAATTTGGAATGCCCAATTCCCACTGCTTAGTAGGTCCTCGTGGTGGCGCGGTTACTCACCTCAATCTGGGTGGCAGAGGACAAGTCTCAGTTGCCTCCGCTTCTGAGACCGCCAATCCACGCATCTTATCACGTGGCTCGTTGTACATGACACTGCGGAGACTCCGCATGTGGATGCTCATGCTACTCTCTGCGATCCACGCACAACTTACCACGCACCCCATTGAGAGCGAGAACAACTAATCGCAACCACGAGGAGGTTACCCCATGTGACTCTACCCTCCCTAGCAACCGGGCCAATTTGGTTGCTTAGGAGACCTGGCTAGAGTCACTTAGCACACCCTGGATTCTAACTCACGACTCCAGGGGTGGTAGTCAGCGTAGCAAAAGGAGCTTTAATTCTATACTTTCAACTGGCTAAAAAGGGAGGCAGAGAAAGCGCATTCAGGATCACGGACAGATCCCATGATGGAACCAGTGGTTTTGACACCCTTCAACAACATCTTGCGCCCCTTATAAACCTGCAAACAAGCAGGTGTTGACCCACTGTATTTGAGTCTATTCCCACATGACAATCCGATATGGCAGCCAGATAAACCTTGACGGTAGAAAAGGCCCTGCTTTTATCTTCCTGCAGAAAACACAAAACATCTGCCACTGAACATAAAAACGGAACAATATGTCTGTGTGCACACCACTGCTCAAACACAACCCATTTCTGATCATACGCGGAGCACGTTGAAGCAGCTCTCGTGCTCTGAATCCTTTCAATCACCCTGGGGGGTAAACCCGTGACACTCAAATTTTGCCTCTCACGTGCCAGAGTCAAAGAGCTACTTGTTCCAGGGCGGGGTGAAATATTTCCCCTCGCGCTTGTGACAGGAGATCCCTGCGCAGTGGGAGCGGCCAAGGCTGGATGCACAAAAGTTGAATTATCAGTGATCAGCCAGCCACAGTTTCCCCGGCCAGTTCCAGGCAATTAGTATGACTGAGTGACCATATTCTCTTACTCTTTTTAGAGTTGGAATGATCAGACTCAGTGGAGGAAATGCGTAAAGTAGTGCGTTTGGCCAAAGTTGCACTAGAGCATCCACACCCATAAGAGCACTGTCTCTCGCCAGAGAGAACAGAGGGAAATGAGCATTTTTGTGTGATGCGAAGAGATCTACGCAGCTCACCCGTATCTCTTCCACAGCTGACTCACCACCTGAGGGTGAAATCTCCATTCTCCGTAAAGAGGATTCCCCCTGGACAGGAGATCCGCCCCATATTCATCACTCCTGGAATGTGCATCGCCCGAAATGAGAGAAAGCACGCACTGCTCCACAAATCAGCTTTTGTGCCAGGCTGTGTAGCTGCTGTGAACGCGTGCCCCCTGTCAGTTTATGTATGCTACTGTTGTCATGCTGTCCAATCTGACTAGGACACTGTGGCCTTGAAGGAACTGTACAAAGTGCTTTAATGCTAGAAACACTGTCAGTAACTACATAAAGTTTATTTGCGTGTTCTGTAGTGATGCAGGCCAAATCCCATTCACTATTCTGCCTTCGCACACCGTGCCCCAACCTGTGAGTTATGCTTCTTTCATCCCCAGCAGGGATTCTCCAGTGACGGAGAGCAAGCATCCCCTCTGACGTCACTCTTCCTCTGTGATTTAAGCGACGGCAAGGACACAAGTGCTGCGCTGCATTCCAATGCTGAAACTCTCTCATTTGCAGTAGTCCCAAAGGAATGACTGACACCGTTGAGGCCATCAGACCCAATAGGCATAGACAACCTTAATGAGACTTTTTTCCCTTTCTGAAAAAGGGACAAACAGAAACTCCCAATACTGATTGGAGTTCAATCTGAGACTCATATATATTATTTCCTGTGAGGGCATAAAACAGCTCTTTGTCTAGTTTATTTTGAATCCCAGATTCTCTAAATAGACACCAGCATTCTCGTATCTATCTCTGCTTGCTGCCGTGATGGTGTGCACAGCAGTAGATTGTCTAGATAAGAAGACACCCTAACACAGGTTAACCTCAGCAGCGTTAGTGCTGCCTCTACACACTTGCTGAAGACTCTTGGTGCCAATGAAAGTCCGAAAGGCACCATAAAAAATCCGTAAACTATTCCCTGTCAGGCAAATCTTAGGAATTTCTGTGTGACGGGTAGATGCCCATATGAAAATATGCATCCTTCTGATCAACTGACATAAACCAATCTCTGGGATGAATAAACAGAGAGTGTTTTGAGAGTGAGCATTTTGAACTTGCACCTTCTGAGATATTTGTTGAGGTTTTGCAATTCCAGAATGGGGCGGAGACTTCCTCCTCTCTTGATGATGACGAAATACCTGGAGTAAAGGCCCTGAAGGCTGTCCTCCAGTGGCATAATCCTTATTGCTCTTTTGCTCAGCAAATTGGCTATTTCCTCTAAAATACGAGCTAACTCCCCCTCCGCTGTTGACATTAACACACTGTTGAACAGAGGTGGTTGTACAGAGAATTGCAGCCAATAACCCCATTTTATCATAGATAAAACCCAGGGATGAACTGCGCATATGCGCCAACTTTCAGCGTGAACAGAGGAGGGCCCGCTGAAGCTCTCGCTCACTGATGGTGCACCATCTAGTGGCGGAGCAGGAGATTGCAGCTCTGAGTTTGGAATTATTTTGTGGTATATTTTCACTCACTGTTGTGCCCTTGGCACACTGCCTGGATGCACAGAGAAGATTTTTATTTTTGTCACACACATGATTTTGTGCAAACTTTCCTCCTCTCTTTTCTGACCCCCTGGGTGGAAAGGGGAGATGCAAACTGAGAGGCACTGGGGAAACTGGTGCCAACACTCCCATTAAATCATTTGTGTATGAACCGTGTAACACAAAAACGTATGGTTTGATTCCCCTTCTGAGTCCTCATGGCTGGCGGAGCGGAAAACAAACTCACTTCTTGAGGGAGGAGTGGAACAGAGAATCCGCGAGCGCTGTTCACCCACTCCATGTCCCGAACCAGGTCGGCTGTCTCTTCTTGCTTTCCTGAGGTTTAGACGGATGATGATTGGCCACCACCGCCGCAAAAGAAGCCTTGCTTCTCGGCTGGGGCTGTTTCAGCTGTGCCCCTCCCTGCCCTGACTGCTGGGGCGGTGGGGGAGGCCTAGTCTGGGTTCTAAAACCAGATTGTCCACCTCTGAAATGGGTTGAGAACCTGGAACGTGATGGCTGCAGGGAGCGGACAGTGGATTTTCGGAACGCTCTCGAGCGCTTCCCCATCCTTTTTCCTCAAATCACACAGCTGCTGCATTGTAGACACCATAGCCCCGAAAAGGGCTTTCGAATGCACTGGGGTATCGAGGAAATATGTGTTCTCCCTCTCAGACAGGCCAGACAGGCCGAACCAAATAGCCCTTTCACCCAAAATGGCGAGACCCAAGCTGCGGCCGCAGGATCCACTAGGGCATCGAGGAAATATGACTTCTCCCTCTCAGACATGCCAGACAGGCCGAACCAAATAGCCCGTTCACCCACAACGGCGAGACCCATGCTGCGGCCACAGCTCCGGACAGTCCCACTTGACATACATAGGTTGAGATCCACAATAACGCAGATCTCTTCCCACAATGCCGCATCCAGTGCCCCCGCATCAATTTGTCTGCCCATCTCCTCCATCAACTCAGTCTGATATGCTGTGTGGAGCGAGGTGGCGTTAAGAGCCCTTACATCTAGGACTGAAGATTGGTAGATCTTTTGGTAAATGGAGGCTGACAATCTCTCCATCCGTCCTGGCAATGAAGCGGAAGCAGACAAAAAAAAAACAAACAAAAAAAACAAACGCCAGACTATCGGGGTGAAGGTGCTTCGCCATGACGCCTCGACTGGAAAGGGGCTGCACATCCCCAGATCCTCCATTTCATGCACATCCAGCATAGAGTAACCTTTAACAGGCACTCTGTGTGAAAAAGACTTGTCCCAAAACCGATGCACCTCTGCGACGCATGCTGGGACGGCTGGAATAAATTACACGAGATGACAGCCATTTGACATCGTACAGATCCCCTCTCTGCACCCTGGCCAGTCTGCTGTGATGATGAGTCGATGGAGAGCTCCTTGCAGCTGGGGTGGGGGGTCTTTCTCCGCTGGCAGTAAAGAAAAATAGGGATCCTCATTATTCGACGCCACGACCCGCACCCTCCTTTCCAAAATGGGAACAATGTTGGCAACACTCTGGATTAGCGAGTGCGGCCTGTGCATGCCTGACCCCCAGACAGGCGATACATAGCTGGTGGGAATCCTTCAGTGAGATCATAGATCCACAAGCGCATGGACGGGATGGGTTCCTTTTCCTTCGCTCTGCCGCTCAGTGTGCTCGCAGTTGCCATGACAGAACCCGAACTCAAGAACACAGAAGCAGTTCACCACAACGTGTCACTTGATTCTGTGTTAATCCTCTTGCCATAGAGGTAGAAGCTATAACAGCTCGAAACTCCGAGGACTCCTCGACGCGCTGGTTCACGCCACCCAGAGAAAACAATACAGCAGAAAATATATACACTTTGACAGTGAATTTGATTCGTTCATTTTGTGTTGGCTGCGCATGTGCATTGCGCAACCTCCGTTCGTTTGTTACGTGAAAACCGCACAGGCGCTGTACAGGAAACAGAAATGATTAGTTTACCTTTCAGATTCCAGAGGAGAACTAATCATTTCTGTTTCTCATAATTTGTCCTTGCCTGCATTATCAATTTTTCCTTATTGGGACTATAATCAAAGTTTGCATAAGTAGACCAGACCTTGCTCCAGCTCTAAGATGTAAGGTGGACCATAGGACCCACCCACAGGGGTGGGTGTAGGTGTAGTTCTCAAGGTGGGCCAAGTTCATGATTGGGTGGGCCAGGCCCACCCAGGCCCACCTGTGGAGCCGGACCTGAAGTAGACGTGTTGGGGGGGATTTGGCTATTGAAAATGTAACATTTTAATTTAATTCTGCTCAAATGAATTAAATGAATGAAATGACTTGAATAAAGATTCGTTCATTTTGCTGAACGAGACTCAAAGATTCAAGTCAGTAAAATGATCCGATCTTCCCATCACTAGAGCTTAAAACTGGGAGCACAGACTTTTCAAAATATATTATATATGAGATCAAGCTTTTTACACTTAGGACAATTGAGGGACTTGTACACTCTATTACACAAGGTGCAAACATTCATTGATGCTCAAGAAAGCAACACACTACTATATGCATACTATACTTTATGTAAATATCTGTAATGTAGATTCTGAAGAGCAGTACTAAATAAAAAAATATTTTCTCTTATATTTGTATAAATTATTAAAGGGGTGTGAACATTTGAGACAAAAGGGAATGCAAACTTATCTTCTCAACAATATATTCTGTATATTAAACCTCCAATTAATGGGTTATCAGCTGTCTTCCTTTTCTTCGTCTTTCTAGCTTGTTTCTGAACAGCAATCTAAATAAAGTAATTCTGTGATTTGGTGACTAAAAACAGCCATTTGGCTCCTTAATATTTCAGTTTAGAAGCCAATGGCTCCAAAGTAATTTTTTTAGTCTGGAGCCCTGCATAATGCCCTGGCTTTCCTGCTCCAGAGAAAGCGCATGCAACACTCACATGAACACAGATATGTGTGTCAGATATAAGCATATTATTCTTATCACATATCCCTAGACACGACCTAAAGATTTTTTTATTTTAATATTTCTTTGTTAACGAAAAGACGTGGCAAATTTAGTTACGTTTTTCTGCTTTGCCCACTTTTGCTCCCTGGTGAATATTTTTTTCATTTTTATTTTTTTTTATCAGATGATTATTCCACGACAGCCATTTTTTTAAAATAGAAAAGCAGCTGTATAGAACAAACGTGTTGTGTTTTGTGTCATTTTTATATCACATTATGATGCATAGTCCATCGTGTTACGGCGCAAAATAAACACCGAAACGAAATGACCAGATTTTTTTCAATTTACGTTATCATTCCCGGACATGTTGGTCGGCAGCAAAATTTCTTAGCGGAAACTCTGGGTTGAACGCTATTTGCATTGGGTATGCATCTTATTGTCCATTGGACTTTAATCAATTTATTATTGTCCCAACCGAAAGCCGGACTTTTCTATGCAATGACTGGTTGAGCTCTCAAATGGGGGGACTTTGCAACAAACAGCCAATAACTGAACTGGTGATGTACACGATTGACTGTGTACAATATATAAAAGTAACACTGTCGAGCGCAGAGAGTGTTCAGCACATTGGTGCCTCAGAGATACACACGCAGTTATGCAAACTGACGTAACATGTTTATTCAGCCTGATCTCATGAAAATAACTTGACTGTGGCAACATTTTGGCAAAATGAAATTACATGGTTACACTTTACAATTTAGTTCCATTTGTTAACATTAGTTAACAACATTAGTTAACATGAACTAACAATGAACAATACTTTTACAGCATTTACTATTCTTGGTGTTAGTTTCAACATATACATATTTTAAAATCAAAGTTTGTATTGGTTAACATTAGTTAATACAGTATGAACTTACAATGAAAAAAAATTTTTTTTAAACATTAAAGGTGCTGTAAGCGATTTTAGCTGTTCTAACTTTCATGAGACTGAGCTGTTGATTTAGCCATGCCCCCTTTTTCTAAAACACCTCACTGAAATCCTTGAGACCAAAGCATGTTCCCAGGGTTGTCAAACAGAACAGTAGCGAAATAGCGCCCTCAACTGACAAATTATAAATCAGAATATGGCATTAAGCCTCAATAATTTGCTGCAATGACAACACGTTGAGCAAAATGATTGACAGGTAGAAAGTGTCAGAGACTGTGGCCCACAGACACATTTTTGCTTGTGAGGTGAAGAAAACAGATATCCATACTCTAAACCCCACACCTAAACCTAACTGATAGTGTCATGAAAGCAACTGTGAGGTGAAGAAAAATAGAAATCCTTACCCTAAACCCCACACCTAAACCTAACCGATAGTGTAATGAAAGCAAAAGATAAGAAAACAGATATCAATACCCTAAAACCCACACCTAAACCTAACCAATAGTGTCATGAAAGCAAATGTGAGGTGAAGAAAAAACATCCTTACCCTAAACCCCACACCTAAACCTAACAGATAGTGTCATGAAAGCAAATGTGAGGTTGTGAAATGTGATTTGACTTGTGGCAAATTTAGTTACGTTTTTCTGCTTTGCCCAGTTTTGCTCCCTGGTGAATGTTTTTTTCATTTCTATATTTTTTTTTTTTAATCAGATGCTTATTCCACGACAGCCATTTTTTAAAATAGAAAAGCAGCTATATAGAACAAACGTTTGTGTTTTGTGTCATTTTTATATCACATTATGATGCATAGTCCATCGTGTTACGGCGCAAAATAAACACCGAAATGAAATGACCAGATTTTTTCCAATTTACGTTTCATTCCCAGACACATTGGTCGGCAGCAAAATGTCTTAGCAGAAACTCTGGGTTGAATGCTATTTGCATTGGGTATGTATCTGATTGCCCATTGGACATTAATCAATTTATTATTGTCCCAACTGAAAGCCTGGCTTTTCTATGCACTGACTGGTCGAGCTCTCAAATGGGGGGACTTTGCAACAAACCGTTCTAATTTTCTTGAGAATGAGCTGTTGATTTAGCCACGCCCCCTTTTTCTAAAACACCTCACCGAAATCCTTGAGACCAAAGCATGTTCCCAAGGTTGTCAAACACAACATAGCTTAATAGCGCCCTCAACTGACAAATTATAAATCAGAATATGGCATTAAGCCTCAATAATTTGCTGCAATGACAACACGTTGAGCAAAATGATTGACAGACAGAAAGTGTCAGAGACTGCAGCCCACAGACACATTTTTGCTTGCTGTTTACAAAGTCTAGAGCTGTCACTGAGACTGGTGAGATATCTCATGACACTTATTTCAGTGATATCTTTCAGGCAGTAGGAAAATTTTTGTATACCTTTCCATGTAAAAAAAATTGCTTACAGTCCCTTTAACTAGGATTAATAAATGCTGTAAAAAATATATTGTTCTTTGTTTGTTCATTATACCTAATACATTAACTAATGTTAATGAATGGAACTTTATTTTAAAGTGTTACCATTACATACTAAATACAGTATATTGCTGCAGTTTTCAAATGTCCACTGAGGGGCGCTAAAAGCAAGTTATATGTTTTCCAAAAAAAGATTAGGTTTTTCTAAGGTTAATGCTCTAAGGAGTTTAAATGAACAAAACCTACCTACTTAAACTAACCTTTAACGTAAACCTAACAAATAGTGAAAAAGCAAATGTGAGATGATAGAGCATTAACCTTAAACCCCCAAAAATCTCATTTTCTAATTTTAAATAAACAAAAACGACATCCCTACCCTAACCAATAGTGTCATGAAAGCAAATGTGAGGTGAAGAAAACAGATATCCATACTCTAAAACCCATACCTAAACCTAATCGATAGTGTTATGAAAGCAAATGTGCGGTGAAGAAAACAGACATCCTTACCCTAAAACCCACACCCAAACCTAAGCAATAGTGTCATGAAAGAAAATGTGAGGTGAAGAAACATACATCATTATCCTTAACCCCACACCTAAACCTAACTGATAGTGTCATGAAAGCAAATGTGCGGTGAAGAAAACAGACATCCTTACCCTAAAACCCACACCTAAACCTAACCAATAGTGTCATGAAAGAAAATGTGAGGTGAAGAAACAGACATCATTAACCTTAACCCCACACCTAAACCTAACTGATAGTGTCATGAAAGCAAATGTGAGGTGAAGAAAACAGATATCCATACTCTAAACCCCACACCTAAACCTAACTGACAGTGTCATGAAAGCAACTGTGAGGTGAATAAAAAAGAAATCCTTACCTAAACCCCACACCTAAACATAACAGATAGTGTCATGAAAGCAAATGTGAGGTGAAGAAAACAGATATCCATACTCTAAACCCCACACCTAAACCTACCCGATAGTGTCATGAAAGCAAATGTGAGGTGAAGAAAACAGATATCCATACTCTAAACCCCACACCTAAACCTACCCGATAGTGTCATGAAAACAAATGTGAGGTGAAGAAAACAGACATCCTTACCTTAAACCCCACACCTAAACCTAACTGACAGCGTCATGAAAGCAACAGTGAGGTGAAGAAAACAGTCTTCCTTACCCTAAACCCCACACCTAAACCTAATTAACAGTGTCATGAAAGCAACTGTGAGGTGAAGAAAACAGACATCCTTACCCTAAATCCCACACCTAAACCTAACCATCATTTCGTGGCATTTCTATGACACTTTCAGCTCACGTGTCGACTCTCATGCTTTGCTTAACTTGTACCCCAGTCTTCCGCATTCAAAATCCAATGATCTATAGCTCTACAGCTCAGTTGAGCTACTGCACAAATTAGTCATATTGGAATAAGCTTGAAAATGTAGTTGGTAATGTTGTAATGCAAGCATTAAAATGTATCAACTTTTAAATCATACATTATAGTAAAAGTGTTTAGATGTCATAAGATAGCTTTGTGTGAGTAACAGCAAAAAATAAGTGTTAATGAACTGTTAATCTGCATTTTTACTCTTGATATGTGTGAAGGTGAATAAAACTCGTTGTTGCACCTCTAGTGTTTATTTTACCAGAAATCTGCTGCAATATGTAGAACGAGGCATAACGAGTATATGTAGAAGTAAAACTAATTTAGCAAAAATGAAGTTATGGTAAAGTAATTCTATGAGACCAGGTTGCATTTATTTCAGCTTTCATAATTGGATATTATGCCAAAACTGTTTTGAGCAGTTGCAAATACATTGCAGATACCGAAAACAATAGTCTGTGCTTCCCCACTTTTGAAAAGCACTGGCCGCCACTGGAGGGAGGGAGGGAATGAAGGATAGAAAGAATGACAGAGAAAGAGAGGAAGAAAGAGAGAAAGAAAGAAAGAATGAAAGAGTAATTAGTGTCTCGCTACAGGATTATTTGCTACAGAGATAAGAGCTAAGCAGAAGAGGGCCCACTTCATCGAGCCATGCATTATGTAAATCATCTCCATACATACTTCAATTTCACCAACCTTCCAGTAGGGGGGGCTGTGCCAGTGGGGGCTTCTTCTGCTCTGTGAGTGAAGGGACGAAAGGTGGAGCATCGGGGTTAAAGCTCACTGCAGTGTTGGGGGGGATAGCTGGGGAGGAGTGACTAACAGCTGATTTGCTCTGGGAGGCAGGACTTTCTATACCAATGGTCAGTGGGCCAGGGGTTGGATAGGGAGCAAGCTCTGGGGCAGTGGTGTGTGGGAGAGGGGTTTTAACTGGTGTGCTCTGGGATGGTGGGCTTGCATCTGGGGTCTGTACCTGCAGCACTGAGTCAAGGAATAAGACAGTCTGTGTTGGACTAAGGACTTGGGTTGACTTAGGATCAGTCGAGTGAGTATGATCATTCTCTGAGACCATGGGTAATTGATCTGAGGGGTGAATACCAGGCAGTGCCAGCTTAGATTTGTCACCTACATCATCCTTAGATGATTTGTCCATATCAAACATATACCTCTCCATCTTGAAAGTTGAGTCAGGGTAATTAGACAATAAGGAGGTTGCCTGACCGGTTGGTTGGGGTCTGCATGCCTGTGTGTCTCTGAGGTGCAGAAAATCACATGTGAATGTGGGCGGTGCACTCCCCTGATCTATGCTAACATTAGACTGAGTCTTGGAATCACCCAAATTAGGGCTGCTGAAGTCCACGTCCATTATGGTTAAAGGATTCGGTTGAGAGGACCCAGATATATTGCTACTATCTGCAGGAGCGCCCCATTCATCAGGAAGCATCTTCCTGCTCTTACTCTTCCTTGCCTTGATGCGTCCTCCCCCTTTTTCCTGGATCTCGCTTTCCCAGAACTCTTCATTATTGATGGGAGGTGAGGGCCAGCCATGGTTGGAGCTTTCTGATGGAGACTCTTCAGACTCTGGGGAACCAAGGCTGTCCAGAAGGTCATACATTTCATCCCTATTCTTGCATTTATTCTTTTTCCTCTTCTGCTGCTTCCCAGTTCCTTCCTCAATGGACTTTTCCTCCCCAGATGCTGCATCTTGAGAACCCAAGAGATAAGAAAGACTCTGTTCTGCCTTGTTGGGGGCATGGGACTGCTCTGTAGAGAGCATATCCTCACCTGTCTGACGGTTTCCCCAATCTTCTTTGTGTACAGAGAGGAAGTTGTTTTGCCAAACAAATCATCTGAACAACAAACCTTGTGCATCATCTCCAACTCATAACAACTAATGAGAGAGCCCAAAGACACATTAGATCAGCTACCTGTGAACCACTGATCAATTGCATCATATGGTACGTTAGACCAGGAAATTATATGAAGACCATTTCACTATGAATAGAAAAAAATGGCTGTTCAATTCCTTGTATTTATGTATGCTGCATCCCAAAAAAGCCTATCACTACTGTTCTCTAAATAGGTACTAAATATAATATAACAGACCTGAGTGTTTCATGCTCATACTTACTGCAAAAGGCCGTTAAATGGCCGTGATAGATTAAACAGAGGCTAAGAGAGAATGTGCTGAGACTAGGATGTGCTCAATTGAGTGCACATCAAGTGGAAGTCCAAATGGCCAATGAACTCATGGAGAAATAACAGGCAGACTCAGGGATGACAGAGGCAAATCACAAAGAGAGGAGTACAAAGAAAAGCCGCAGAGAAGCATTACATTACATGCAATAACCAGTTCAGGTCCCTGCACAAAAGACAAAAAAGTTCAAAAAAATAAAATAAAACCCAGCAAACGGTCTTAGGCTGGTTTAAGCTAACAAGTTTTTTAAAGCATAACTAGATGAAGAACAAAAGTGATTTCTGGACCAAACCAAATTGTGCTTTTTTATTTAACATGCCTGTCCACATCCAGTAAGATGTTTGAATTCTCAAATGGTTATAAACAGACAATTGGAGGAAGTGCCAGTGGCAGCAGCATCTACACTTCAGATATGAGGTCTAAAATATAAAACAGCTTTATAAACTTCACCCAGTCTCTTGGCCAGAAGGCACATTACTCTTCTAGTTTCATGGCCACCTCAAAAAGTACTATTACAGAGAGGTGGAGGATGAATCTTTAAATAATCTTTTAATCTTTCCACCATAATGCACCCTTGAAGTTTCAGAAAGGCCTCAGGTCAGTCTGAGTTCTAAAGGACCATCAGTGAATAATAACAACTGTCTGTGATGTGGCCATGCATTTTGCTATCATGTAAATTGGACAACTGATTTGGATAAAACTAAAAATATATAATGGCTAAGAAGAGGGGAACTATTCTGAGAAAAGGTCTAGGATAATTTTTCTGTAGATGCCACATGGTTTAATAATTTTTATCTAATACAGTCACCTTCAGACATTATAAAATGTGACAAAAGTTTCCAAAAGTGTCCAAATAGTTCTTGGGCCACTATATAGTCATGAACTGATAAAAACAACCCTATCTTTCAGGTTTAACCCTTCATAGCATTCAATCCCACAGTTGGCAGCCCAACTTTTGCTGATCAGATTAGTAAAACCTCAGTAAAGTAGTAAAGTCTCATAATCAATGGTAATGTGAAGAGCATGAAAAATATGAAACACTTCTATAATGACAAGTTATTGATGAAGCATCTGTGCCAGAATTGTGGAATGACATAAAAACTAATTATAGATTATAGAAACATTCAGAATCATAACGTGTTTTAAATACATATGTATATTTAATGTCTGTCTTAACTGTTCTAGCCTGCAGTGAGGTGCCTTAAGTGGGGATAGACTTTACCTGCAGAATTTTCCTGGCCGATACGAGGACTTTTTTCACTTGGATTAGCAGTTATCTGGGAGGGTTTGGGTGGTTCCAACTGGAGATGATTTCCAATCATTGATGCTGGGCCTTAAATTAGAAAGGTTGGGACTAAGGTCTAATACAAGATTAAATTCTTACATTTTATCATTAAATTCTATTAAATCATATTATATCCTAACATGGGTCAACATAGCCTGACATATGCAATGATCCCACCTGATTGAAAGTCATTCTTGTAGACATATTGTCCAGGTTGACTGGGACGAATCTCTCCCTGAGGGTCCTGACGTTGACCCCCAGTAAGGTCTCCAGACATGAAGCCAGACCCTTAGAGAAGCAAAGGAAGACATATTGACACTGCTTGGTAAACTTTAGAAACACAAACTTTTGCAGTAGAATCTTAAAACTAAAGAGCCAGGAGATTGTGTAGGAAACTGCCCATCTTATAAGCTTTGTAACATCCAGGTAATTTGCTAAATGCTAGCTGTAAGCTATAAACCAGCTGAGAAAATGTCTAAAAACCTGCTGAGATTTGAGCTAAACTTAATGGTACTACATCTGGCAGCATTTTACTATTTTATTTCCATACATTTCTGAGCATAATGATGTTTTAAATATTATTATCCTACAGTCAGTTCTGTGGCGTTACTGTAACACATGTAGCATTCAAAACAACCACATAGTCATTTTAGCAAACCTGTGAAGCAGCATGTGGAATCATAAAATATCATAATACAATCATGTACTTTTTACTTAAAGCTGAAGTATGTAATTTCTGCGACACTAACGCCACTGAATGAAATTATAAAAATAAACAATGTTTTCAAAACAGCCTTGTGATTTCACCACTCATCTGCCGTTTGTTGAACTAACAAATAGTCCCACCCCCAGCTAACACCATTTGTTGTGTAATGTTGTTGAGGTAGGTCTAAACGGGTCACTCAAAGCAAACACAGGAATTTTTATAGTGCCACAGAGACACTGTTTACAGTTTTCGAGAAAATCAACCTCACTTATATTTGTCTCTACATATTAAGCTGAGATAGAAGAAAGTATTTTAACACTGAAAAAGTTACATACTTTAGCTTTAATAACACCACAGATGAGATGGGTAACACAACAGACTCCATAAAAATGAACTTACATAGATTTAACAACAAATATGGGCGCTAACAGACCTACCAGGTGCTTAAACTACTTAAAATCTGTTTGAAATGAGCTATGATCTATTGAGGAATTTTGAAGAATTGAAGAATTTTACAATGTATATTACAATTTCTAAGTGATCAAGATAATGATTAAACAATGCCTTCAGCGTTTTCTTAATTATTATAATTTTGGCCCCCCAAAAGTCCTATGAAATTTAAATGTATGTGGTTAAATGATCAATGTACTCCAAAAGTGTGGCAGAGGACATTTTACATGATCTGTTGTCATTACAAAGCTATTTTATAATATTTTTGTTATATTGCTTAATTTTAAGATAACTATTAAAACATCACCATAACTGTTTTGATAGTAATAGTATGTTTTTATTTCATTCATGAAATGTGGAATTGCTCAGACGTGGTTTGCAATTACAACACTTGGCATAGAATAACATATCTGTGGACATGAGGAGTAACTGCATTGCAGTGAGATGAGCACTCTTCATTAGCAGCTAAATGCACATGATAACATGATTCTGTCATGTGTTATGTCCTGTAAACATGCAACTTGAAATCTGATAGACTATGTCCCTTGTCAAAGACAGTGGTAAGGGGCATCCCTGAAAATAGGCCTACTCCCAGCCATTCTAATATTCAGCTGTTATGAGAAGGGCCACTGGAGATGAGTGATGCTAAGAAGATGGGACAGGCTGAGACTGCATGCCTGTAACCATAGTTACACAACCAGCTGAGGCTGCTTTAGGTTTCCTCGGCAAAGCACTCTGTCAGCGTCAAGATCAACTGAAGTGAAAAACCAGCATTGAACCAGCATTAGCTAAGATACCAGCCTTGGATTAATGATTGTGCTCTCACAGGTCTTGGCTGTACCAGCTCCATTCAATTATCCTCTCCTTGAAACGGGATAGATATACATGTGTTGTGAGTCATGCTGTGTCTGTCGGCTGCCTTATGCTATATTAGCAGAGATACTCTGGGAATCTGTTGGCCAGGCTTTTGTGTTTTGTGTCGATAAGGATGGCTTCAAGGAGATTTCAGCGTGGTTTGTGTGTTTATGCTTCAAATAGCATGTTTTCAGTCATCTTTCTGAAATGTTTTAGGGTGCTTGTGGCGTACAACTAAACATGAGCAGAGCAATGGTCAACTACATTAACCTTGTGTGACCCCACATACACATCTGTGGACATTGTATTTTGGCTTCGCTATACTCAAAGCATAATTTAATTACAATGAAACCGACTGATCTCAGTTCAGAAGAATCTGTGCTCTCAGTAAAGGGTTAAAAGTTTGACGCACCGAGTCATGTGACAAAACAACATGGCGCCGATCACAGCAGAGTTTGTCTTTAGGAGAAATGGCAACAAAACTACATCTGGTGAGAAACCTATTAAGTTTTTACATTGAAACCTGTTTAAGTCAAAAGATTAGAGTCTCTAGTTTCATCCAATATGCTATTTTTTTAATTTTTATTTGAGCAATTTATCGGGAACTGCCTCGCTGCTAAACACAATTTATACTAATGTGTACTTTAGCTCATGTTTTCCTTAGCAATGTTTACTGTGCATTATCACATAGATAATCAATGGATTCATCCAATGCTGAAAATGGTTGCTTTCAGAGGCTTTATATGGAGGATGAAAATAAGGTGCATTTCAAACTGTTCTGAGATCAGAGCAGACAGACAGCACACTGGAGGTTAAGTCATTCACTAAATAGGGAGCAAGGGAGCATCATAGCTTTCCTATGCAGCTAAGTGCATTCACATAGACATGAGACAATGGTAATCAGTACACAGATTCAGAATTTATAATGCATACATTTATTTTAACATGGTTGGCAGTGACTGGATGATGCCGGCCATTACTTTAAATCAGAATTATTTATGCTAATTTCTGATGTAATGTCTGTAATGTCTCAAAAACATGAATAACCACCACTCCTGAAAACATCATAAACAATTTGATTAAAATCTGACTTTTTATAGTTTGGGATTTAAAATTTTCACAACTTTGTCCTGCTGTCCACATACACTATATTGCCAAAAGTATTCGCTCATCTGCCTTTAGACACATATGAACTTAAGTGACATCCCATTCTTAATCCATAGGGTTTACTATGACGTCGGCCCACCCTTTGTAGCTATAACAGCTTCAACTATTCTGGGAAGATTTTCCACAAGGTTTAGGAGTGTGTTTATGGGAATTTTTGACCCTTCTTCCAGAAGCGCATTTGTGAGGTCAGACACTGATGTTGGACGAGAAGGCCTGGCTCGCAGTCTTCGCTCTAATTCATCCCAAAGGTGCTCTATCGGGTTGAGGTCAGGACTCTGTACAGGCCAGTCAAGTTCTTCCACACCAAACTTGCTCATCCATGTCTTTATGGACCTTGCTTTGTGCACTGGTGCGCAGTCATGTTGGAACAGGAAGGGGCCATCCCCAAACTGTTCCCACATAGTTGGGAGCATGGAATTGTCCAAAATCTCTTGGTATGCTGAAGCATTCAGAGTTCCTTTCACTGGAACTAAGGGGCCAAGCCCAGCTCCTGAAAAACAACCCCACACCATAATCCCTCCTCCACCAAACTTCACAGTTGGCACAATGCAGTCAGACAAGTACCGTTCTCCTGGCAACCGCCAAACCCAGACTCATCCATCAGATTGCCAGATGGAGAAGCGTGATTCGTCACTCCAGAGAACGCGTCTCCACTGCTCTAGAGTCCAGTGGCGGCCTGCTTTACACCACTGCATCCGACGCTTTGCATTGCACTTGGTGATGTATGGCTTGGATGCAGCTGCTTGGCCATGGAAACCCATTCCATGAAGCTCTCTACGCACTGTTCTTGAGCTAATCTGAAGGCCATATGAACTTTGGAGGTCTGTAGCGATTGACTCTGCAGAAAGTTGGCGACCTCTGCGCACTATGCGCCTCAGCATCCGCTGACCCTGCTCTGTCATTTTACGTGGCCTACCACTTCGTGGCTGAGTTCCCAATCACTTCCACTTTGTTATAATACCACTGACAGTTGACTGTGGAATATTTAGTAGCGAGGAAATTTCACGACTGGACTTGTTGCACAGGTGGCATCCTATCACAGTACCATGCTGGAATTCACTGAGCTCCTGAGAGCGGCCCATTCTTTCACAAATGTTTGTAGAAGCAGTCTGCATGCCTAGGTGCTTCATTTTATACACCTGTGGCCATGGAAGTGATTGGAACACCTGAATTCAATTATTTGGATGGGTGAGCAAATATTTTGGCAATATAGTGTATGTTGACATACATTTTTAGGAAAACTATTTGGTCTAGAATTTATTATTATTATTATTATTATTATTTTGCATGTTTATTAGGTGTTACTAGTTACAAAGCAAAAAGGGAAATGAAAAAAAATGCACACAGCAGTCACGCTCAGGTCTCAGGAGTTTAAAAAGCCCCCAAAATGGAAGCTGGAACTAAAATAGTAACTTATGTCCCAGACGAGAGGCACTTAAGTTTCAGACTGCTAAGTCATTCTGGGGTAAAGAGCCTCCTGTATGCAATTGTGGGGGAAACAATGATGAACATCCCATTTAGCACAGAATCTGCTGTTATATAATGTCTGTACAGTGAGTACCAAAAGTCAAAGAGCTAGAGTATCTCTAACATACAATATGGTGGAAAAAAAGAAACACAAACTTGAAAGTTGTACTAATGATTTTACAGCTTAAAGCTGAAGTATGTAACTTTTTCGGTGTTTAAATACTCTCTCGTATCCCAGCTCAATATGCAGAGACAACAATAAGTAAGCCATTCATAGGTTCATTTTCTGTAACACTGTCTCTGTGGCACGATAACATTTCCTCTGTTTTTTTAATTGACCCATCTATACAACCACAGTAACAATGGCATGAGTTGGGGGCGGGACTATCTGTTTGTTCGATCAGTGGCAGAAAGGGGGCCTATTCAAAAAGCTGTTTTGAAAACAATGTTTATTTTTGCAATTCCATTTGGTGGCGCTACCCAAATAGCACATGTACATCTCCGATATGTCTGTTTTAGATCTTTTCATCTGGAAAGAATCACAATCTAATTAAAATCTGATAAACATCTTAAAAAGATCACATTTACAAACATTCTAAATCATAAACATCTCAAAGACATCTGCTGAATGTCTTATTGACATCAGAGACATACTTATTGGCATACGTCTTATAGACATATTGCAGAGGAGCAAACAACGTAATAAAATTCATCTTCAAGATGTAAACACACATCAAATAGACATCTGATGTACAGGTGCTGCCAGGGTAGTGGCACGGAAATTACATACTTCAGCTTTAATTCTCCTGTTTAACCATATTTGTTTAACCTACAATAACCAATTTGTTCTTATTTGTGCTGGCACATTTGTCATGTGTTAAAATAATAATATATTTAACAATCTTATGGAAATATTATTAAAATTACTTGAATTAAAGCACACTGCGATAATACACAAAATTATAAAACATTCCATTTATGGCTATCCATTCACTAAATCATGTTTAAATTGCAACAATTTAGTTAATACAAGCTATTCTTCTTATTTTTGTATATTTGAGCAGTAATGCAATCTAACAACTAGAGAGGGTGATATTTTTGCATATTCAGACTACTTTAAGAGATGTAAGACATTTATAAAAAGGCAATAAAATTAGCAACAAATCTGCTTAAATTAACCCTCCCAGAGATCTCTACCCAAACAATTATTTTAAAGAGGAGCATTATTGTAGAATATTTTTGCTAAAAAACTGAATGGTAACCAATGCAATATTTGTTATAGCAGTATGTTGACTGACGTTTTATTTATTTTATAGGTAACGCTTTACAATAAGGTTCCTTTTGTTAACATTAGTTAATGCATTAGGTATCATGAATAAACAATGAACAATACATTTTTTACATAATTTATTAATCTTTGTTAATGTTAGTTAATAAAAATACAATTGTTCATTGTTAGTTAATGTTAGTTAATAGTGTATTAACTAATGTTAACAAATACAACTTTGGATTTTAAAAATGTATTACTATATGATGAAATTAACATTAACTAAAATTAATACATGGTTAATAAGTATTGTTCATTGTTAGTTAATGTTAACTTATGTTGTTAACTAATGTTAACTAATGGAACATTATTGTAAAGTCTTACCATTTTATAACTATGTTCCTACTGACAAAATGGAAATGAAATACATGAAACTGAAGTATTCTAACACAACAACACTAACAACCTTAAATGAATAACAAGTTCATGTAATACCAGTACAATGCAGATTAACTTGTTTGCCCTTGGTGTCTGCAACACGCAACCATCTGAAAAGGAAGGTCATGTAAGAGCAGAGGACAAAAGAGCCTTAAAAATTCCATATAAGTTTATATAAAAGTTGTCATGATATTAAGTATGACATGAATTAATATATATGACATTGAAGTACAGTACATGTGTAATATTATTATCTTTCTCAGTTGCTGCACGGCCAATGAACAGCATAGTTATTGATTAATCATCTTTACATGTACTTTGTCCTTTGGAAATGAACCTCCAACAGCTTGTGAACAGACAACTTACAATTTCCATAAATCTTTATTGCTTTGTCAATAACAGAGCTTCATTTTCACACTGAAAGACTAAATAAAGTGTGGCAGGAAAAATATATTCCATGCCTACTAGCTTGCATTAATGTTTTATGAATGCTGCCAAATGAACACGTTTAACCCTTTATAGTAACTATTGTTCACTGGCATTTAAGTTTCATTGAGCCAAACAATCATGGAATGAGAAGCTAAAATATAGGTTTCTATAGTACAATTAATATATCGTATGCTGTGACCTTATCACACTGAGAGTGCTAATCTTACAGTAACATCAAATAAAAAGGATATTTCTCTCTCACTTAATGGATTAATAAATGGAGAGAGAAACTTAATCTCACACATAAGGATCTTTGGACAGAAGCTATTAAAAGTATCTGTCACATCAGCTATAGACATATCTACTGAGACCAGCATCCACACAAACACACAATGCTGCATATACAGTGCTTCCTGTAGTTATTGATGTCTAAGCATTCTGTCAGGCACAAGCCCTTTATAATGCTGGAAAGGTCAACATTGCTGCATCTTCTCATACATGATGAGAACATAACAGAAAACACACTCCTATGATTAACATAGGTTAAAAAGAAATAGAGAGGTGGAGCAGAGAGAAATACATAACAAACACTGCATTGATTTCCCAGAACTAGTGACCCAATCCCAGAAAGTGAAAGAAAAGAAATCTGTGGAAATTCAGCTACCTAAAGCTATTTCCAAGTCTTTATGTTACCTACTGAAATAGTTTGCTGCCTGCTGTATTATCAATAACTAACTTCAAGAAAAGCACCACTCTTAAACAATAACAAATAACATATTTTTCCTCCCAGAATTTCTACTTGTAAAGTTGTGTTCCTTTAGTTTAAGTAACAGCAGTGCCTAGACACTATTAGCACCCTCATGCAAACCAAGTGCTTAAACTGTAAAAAAGTGCATAATAAACCACCACATTTGAGAATAAACCATGGTGATGGTTAAAACCCAAGAGGAAGGCTGTCTGCCTGTCTGTGGCTTAAGTTCAGAGTTCACATGCAACGATTCTTGGCAGAAGACGGCATAGTTTTAGGCAGTTGGCAGAGCTAAAAGAAATCTTGGGGAAATTCTTAGATTTAATCAGAGATGTTGCCAACCAGGATCAGGCTTAAGTCCCAGACAAACAAACTAAAAAGTAAACAAAAATACATCTGAATACCAATGAGAGTTTTCCCAGTAGAAACCAACATTGACAGAATGTTACAAAAGAGAAAGAGATTCAATTATGGTTTATGCCATGTGCCATTTTATTGGCAGACAGGAAAAAAAGGAAAATACACAAATAATTATCAACAAATAACATCTAGGCCTACTAAAATCAGATTAAAATCCAGTGCAGAAGGGAGACAGTAAATTACAAAAGTTACTGTGGGCGAGCTGTTCCAGAAAATTGTCCTGTCTGCCTTTAGCCTATTGGGCCTCATGTTGGGCCATGACCCAATATAACACACATGCATCAGACAGCAAACATGTACAACAGAAAATGAGCAGTAAACAAATATGCTTACCTGATATATTTGACACTGTTTTATGATCATATAACAGCGCTTCAATTTCTGAATAATTTTCAAGAATGTTTTATGAATTGTCATTTTTGGGTGATCGGTCTCTTTAGGACCTTCAGATGTAGAATATACGTACCTTCCCTCTTCCCATCCATGCCATCCAGAAGGGGGTAGTATTTTGTCTTCCCAACAGTCTCGTCCACTTTATCATCAAAGCTCTGTGCCTCCAACCCGGCCACAAAATCCCTCTTCAGCAGGTTGTCCTGGTTCACTTTAGGTGCCCCATCTGTAAAGGCATCACGTAAACTAAAATCCATCCTCTGTAGAAAAAAGTAAGGCGGGATCAGTCAAAACAAAGCAGGCTTGGACCAAGGGGCTAAGTCACTTCTGGTAGATGCAGTGACTAACCCATTCTGGGTGCAAAAAGCATATTTCAGCATTGATGGCCATTCAAATGTAGCCTTTTATTAAGCAATTTTTTATTTTTTTTTTGCCAGCTCAGCAACAGCCATTGAGATGAATTGGAATGCTGATAGATACAGTAGCTGGACCTACTCAGTGGCTGTGGGCTTGGACCCAATTAAAAAGTAATGCAGCTGAAAGGGCATGTAAATTATCTTCTGTAGCTAGAAGTCTTGCTCTAAATCCTCCTACAATAAAACATAAATTAGCTTTTTTTTTTTTTTTTTATTCCCCTACATCTAAAATAAAGTTAATTTATTACAATTCAGATTATCTTCAAATCAGTAACTGATGGCATGCTCAGAGGGATCATAAACTTAAGATTAGAGAAAAGCTCACAATACTTTTGTGAAGTCAAGACATTCTGACTGTAGCTGCTGGGATGAAAGGGGGGAATGATTCTAGGGGCCCAAAGGTGCATGGGGGCCCACAACAATTCCAGTAGCATAGACATAAGGGGTCCAGAGCAATATACAGTCAGGGGGCCCAGAATCCTTTGCTTCAGCCTTGTCTAGCCCAGTCTAAATGATAACAGCTAAATTAGAGCAGCTTGAGTGACTGTTCCTCCTCATGGTGGTTTGTCTCCCTCCAGGCCTAGTGGCTCATAATGTAAATATAAGCAGGGGGCTGCACCAGATGTTCAGACCTAGACAAATCTGATCACGTGACACCCTCCTTACTTTAGTCGTCTGTGCTATGCACCATACATTAAGATCAGCAGCAGCTAGATACACTATATTGCCAAAAGTATTCGCTCATCTACCTTTAGACGCATATGAACTTAAGTGACATCCCATTCTTAATCCATAGGGTTTAATATGATGTCGGCCCACCCTTTGCAGCTATAACAGCTTCAACTCTTCTGGGAAGGCTTTCCACAAGGTTTAGGAGTGTGTTTATGGGAATTTTTGACCATTCTTCCAGAAGCGCATTTGTGAGGTCAGACACTGATGTTGGACGAGAAGGCCTGGCTTGCAGTCTTCACTCTAATTCATCCCAAAGGTGCTCTATCGTGTTGAGGTCAGGACTCTGTGCAGGCCAGTCAAGTTCTTCCACACCAAACTCGCTCATCCATGTCTTTATGGACCTTGCTTTGTGCACTGGTGTGCAGTCATGTTGGAACAGGAAGGGGCCATCCCCAAACTGTTCCCACAAAGTTGGGAGCATGGAATTGTCCAAAATCTCTTGGGATGCTGAAGCATTCAGAGTTCCTTTCACTGGAACTAAGGGGCCAAGCCCAGCTCCTGAAAAACAACCCCACACCATAATCCCCCCTCCACCAAACTTCACAGTTGGCACAATGCAGTCAGACAAGTACCGTTCTCCTGGCAACCGCCAAACCCAGACTCGTCCATCAGATTACCAGATGGAGAAGCGTGATTCGTCACTCCAGAGAACGCGTCTCCACTGCTCTAGAGTCCAGTGGCGGCGTGCTTTACACCACTGCATCCGACGCTTTGCATTGCACTTGGTGATGTATGGCTTGGATGCAGCTGCTCGGCCATGGAAACCCATTCCATGAAGCTCTCTACGCACTGTTCTTGAGCTAATCTGAAGGCCACACGAACTTTGGAGGTCTGTAGCGATTGACTCTGCAGAAAGTTGGCAACCTCTGCGCACTATGCGCCTCAGCATCCGCTGACCCCGCTCTGTCATTTTACGTGGCCTACCACTTCGTGGCTGAGTTGCTGTCATTCCCAATCGCTTCCACTTTGTTATAATACCACTGACAGTTGACTGTGGAATATTTAGTAGCGAGGAAATTTCACGACTGGACTTGTTGCACAGGTGGCATCCTATCACAGTACCACGCTGGAATTCACTGAGCTCCTGAGAGCGGCCCATTCTTTCACAAATGTTTGTAGAAGCAGTCTGCATGCCTAGGTGCTTCATTTTATACACCTGTGGCCATGGAAGTGATTGGAACACCTGAATTCAATTATTTGGATGGGTGAGCAAATACTTTTGGCAATATAGTGTATGTTGCCATTTTAAAGGATGTGAATGAATGCCAGATTTACAGCTCTCACACTACTGCGCCTGAGTTGTACTTTAACTATATCCTTGGGTTAAATAGATGATTGTCTTCCTCTTTAAAGCACAAGTGATATTATATGCTTCCCTATTAAACACCGATGTGACAGAGCACAATTGTGTATAAGCGGGTATACAAACCTGCTTCAGGTGTCACATAAACCTCCATCCCTGAGCTGCAGCCTGTGAGAATACAATCACACATATCAGCTACACTCAGCACCAGCTAATATATGAGCTTCAAAACGAGCTATTTAAAGAGAGAGTTCCACAAAAGATGAAACATCTGTCAACATTTACTCACTCTCATATTCTTTTTTTTTCTTCTTCCCTTTTCTCCCCAATTTGTTATGCCCAATTCCCAATGCGCTCTAAGTCCTCGTGGTGGTGTAGTGATTTGCTTCAATCCGGGTGGTGGAGGACGAATCTCAGTTGCCTCTGTGTCTGAGACCGTCAATCCGCCCATCTTATCACGTGGCTTGTTGAGCACGTTACCACAGAGACATAGATTATATTTTTATAGCGTTTAAACAGAGACCATATGATGATGTATGGTTTATGACAAAATAACACCAATGGAGGAGGTTTCACGCTATTCTCCACGGCATCCACGCACATCTCACCACACAGCCCACCGAGAGCGAGAACCACATTATAGCAACCACGAGGAGGTTACCCCATATGACTCTACCCTCCCTAGCAACCAGGTCAATTTGGTTGCTTAGGAGACATGGCTGGAGTCACTCATCATGCCCTGGATTCGAACTCACGACGACAGGTGTGGTAGTCAGCGTCTTTACTCGCTAAGCTACCCAGGCGTGTTTTTGTTTAGTTTTATTCTGAGTTACTTTGTTCATCTTTTGTTTTTCATTAAAGCCGCATTTAGATCCTCATTCCTTATCTGCCTCGTCACAATAACTTTCCTTCTTCCATGGAAAACATAAGGAGATGTTAGGCAGAATGTTAGGCCTCAGTCACCATTCACTTTTGATTATGTTGAAGAAAGATGCAATGAAATGTGAAAGGTGACTGAGACTAACATACAGCCCAACCATCTCCTTTTGTTTTCAACGGAAGAAAGAAAGTCACATGGGTTCATGCGGGTGAGTAAATTATAAATAATTAAAGAATAAAGTAAAGAATTTTTTAATGAATGAAGAATGAGTGAACTATCCAGTCCATTTTGAAGCCAGGTGCTTCACCTCCGTGAAGTTTGCACCCCATATAATTAAATCATTAGCAAATCTATACTATTCGTTTGTGCTGCGCTTGTGCTGATTTGTGCCGCAAAAATGAACGTTTGTGCTGGTTTGGTGTTTGAGATATTAGACATACTTTTTTTGGCTGTGTGACATCACTCTCCACCCCATGTGGTCCAAATCACTTCAAACCGGTGTTGTTTGTTTTTGCTCGATTTGTGACGTTAAAAGAAACACTGTAAATATTTCCCTTCCTTAGATATAGCAAGAAACGTTTTGGGAGCAGTGACGTCACTCTCCACTCCATGTGGTCTAAATCGCTCCAAACAGGTGTCATTGGTTTGTGCTCGGCTTGTGCTGATCTGTGCTGTTAAAATTAATCTGGTATCTATTTCCCTTCCTTAGAAATAACAGCTTGTATTTGGGAGCAGTGATGTCACTCTCCACCCCATGAAGTCCAAATCGCTCCAAACTGATGCCATTCATTTGTGCTCAGTTTGTGCCATTAAAAGAAACACGGTAACTATTTATCTTCCTTAGATATAGTATGAAACTTTTCGGAAGCAGTGACGTCACTCCAACTCGCTCCGAACCGGTGTCGTTTGTTTGTGCTCCATTTGTAAAAGAAACATCATAACATGTTCCTTTCTTTGTATTTAATGAGATAGCTTTTGGGAGCCATGAAATCGTGCAGGCTAAATCCTATGTCAATCACTCTCACCTGTCTTCATTGTTTGTTCTCGTTTCTGGTTTGTGCCATGTTTGTTATCGTTACAATATTCATTTTTGGGCAAAGAATTCATTTTTCAGCCCATCAAACTCAAACATATCTCTCTTTCTCTGTCAGGAAATATCAGATCTGGTCTGTTATTTAAACCAGGGATGAAAACTACTCACCTTTCAGCTAAAGTCACCTTTTCTGAAGCTAATTTGCCCAAATTGTTTGGTAAAATTTATAAATTGTACTTAATCTTTTTTTTTTTTTTATCCCCTTTTCTCCCAATTTGGAATGCCCAATTCCCACTACTTAGTAGGTCCTCGTGGTGGCACGGTTACTCACCTCAATCTAGGTGGCGGAGGACAAGTCTCAGTTGCCTCCGCTTCTGAGACTGTCAATCCACGCATCTTATCACGTGGCTCGTTGTGCATGGCACCGCAGAGACTCCGCATGTGGAACCTGATCATCAGGTTCCTTAGAGGCACCAGGAGGTTGAATCCTCCTAGGCCGCACCTCATTCCCTCATGGGACCTCTCTGTGGTCCTGCCCCTTTCAAGCCCTTAGAGTCAGTTGAGCTGAAAGCCCTCTTCATGAAGATGGCCCTCCTGACTGTGTTCACCTCCATCAAGAGGGTTGGGGACCTGCAAGCATTCTCTGTCTGCGATATGTGCCTAGAGTTCTGACCGGCGTACTCTCATGTGATCCTGAGACCCCGGCCGGGCTATGTGCCCAAGGTTCCCACTACCCCCTTTAAAGATCACATGGTGAACCTACAAGTGCTGCCCCGGGAGGAGGCAGACCCAGCCTTGTCGTTGCTGTGTCCGGTACACGTTTTGCCTATCTATTTGGAACAAACGGAGAGCTTTAGACGATCTGAGCAGCTCTTTGTCTGTTTCGGGGGACAGCAAAAGGGGAATACTGTCTCCAAACAGAGGATTGCCCACTGGATTGTGGACACCATCGCATTGGCATACCAGGCCCAGGGTGCGCCATCCCCTCTGGGACTACGAGCTCACTCAACTAGGAGCGTAGCCTCCTCCTGGACCCTGGCCAACGGCACCTCTCTAACAGACATCTGTAGAGCAGTAGGCTGGGCAACACCCAATACCTTCGCGAGGTTCTACAATCTCTGGGTTGAGCTGGTTTTGTCCCGTGTGTTGTCAGGTATGAACAGGTAAGTGGTGGGACAACTGGCCAGGTGTACCACTGGCACACATGCGCCTTTCCTCTTCCCCAGGGGAAGACGTACGCTCTTTCATCCACGTGAGTTCCCAGGATCGATGAACCCTGGATTCCTCCCTCAGCACCTGCTGTAAGCCAATTTGGTAGAGGAATACGACACAAGGCCCAGTGCTTGTGTCAGTATGCCCTGTTCAGGTCAGCCCCTGTACTGGGATAGGTGCCCCATATGCGTTGGTTCCATGTCGGTAACCCCATATGACGTAATCTTCCACGGTACGGTCTCCCTGACGGTAGACCCGTGTCTCCCCTTAGGCAGAGTTCCCATCTCTGGGTAGGACCAACCACGGGGACTTCTCCACATGCGACATTGCCGACAAGACTCGGTAAGACCATGTGACGTATTTCCACACAATTACCTCCCCTGTCGTAACCCCCATTGCCTGATGGAGGGAACGAGACGTTGTGTCCCTCCTGCCACAACACTGAACTACCCGCTGTGATGGCCGGGACTCTGTCTTGGCTCCTCAGCACAAACCTGAATGAGTGGTTGCACACCAGCTCCTTTTATACCCATATGTCCAGGTGAGTGGCATGCAAATTCCACTCGCCAATTTTCATTGGCCTTTTCTAAAACATCAGAGATGTTTGGGGCTCCCAAGAGTGACCCCTAGTGTCACTACATCGACACAACATCTCGTTCCTTCCATCAGGGAACGGGGGTACGACAGTAACCTAGACGTTTTGCTCTTTTGTGGCGCTGCGTGTAATTTTAGTGCAACAAACGCATTCCAGCATGTGAACGGCACCTAACGTGTTTTCAAACAAATATTTTGAATATTATCTACCATATTGGCTTATGCAATTACACAAAACTGTCAAAGCAAGTCGTGCCAGCTTCTAGCTAAATTGAAACGAATAAAAGCAAATTCAGAGCTGAATGTGGCTGTTTACTAGTGAAAACAAATTCTGAATAATTAACCTTTATAAACATGATGTATAGCTTTGTTCAGCAATGTCACATATAGCCTATAAACAAATCATAATTTGCAGCACAAACACGGACAATTTAAAAAAAAAAAAAATTTGTTTTTTGCATTTGGAGTTTGATGTGGTGAAAAATCAAATCTTTGCCCAAAAATGAATGCTTCAACGATACCAAACACAGCACAAACCAGAAGCGAGCACAAACGATGAAGACAGGTGAGAGTGATTGATATGGGGTTTAGCCTGCACGATTTCATGGCTCCAAAAATCTTGTTTAATACAAAGAAATTAACATGTTATGATGTTTCTTTTAACAGCACAAATCGAGCACAAACGAACAGCATTGGTTTGGAGCGATTTGGACCACATGGGGTGGAAACTGACATCACACTGCCCAAAAAAAAGTCTAATATCTCAAACACCAAACCAGCACAAATAAACATTTTTGCGGCACAAATCAGCAAAAATGCAGCACAAACGAATGGTATAGATTTGGTAATGATTTAATTATATGGGGTGCCAACTTCACGGAGGTCACAGACCTTTATATTTTACCTTCACGTACAAACAATGTCATATACAAAGTATTGTACATATACACAGTGTCAGTGAGAGAGATTTAAGAAGGGTAAGACAGAAAGGGAGAGAAAAAGAAAAGGGTTGAGGTGGGGGGGGGGACTCCAGTGGTAAAATCCATATCTTCAGAAGCGATATGATAGGTGTGGGTAAGAAACGGTTCAACATTCAAGTCCTTTTTTACTATAAATTCTCCTCCCTGCCCAACAGGTAAGAATGCGAATCGTCAAAACAAAAGAAGAATGTCAAAGTGGAGTATTTATAGTAAAAAAGGACTTAAATGTTGATCCATTTTTCACCCACACCTATCATATCGTTTCTGAAGACATGGATGTAACCACTGGAGTCTTATGGATTACTTTTATGCTGCCTTTATGTGCTTTTTGGACCTTCAAAGTTCTAGCCACCATTCACTTGCATTGTCAAGGTAAAACATAACTGTATGTCAACTTTTTTTTATTTTTATAAAAAAATCCCCCTTTTTTAAATAGCAAAGCTTCAATCAACTATGCACAAGCAAAAAGGTTAAGTTATTTAACAGAACAAAAAACACTCAAGTTGCAGGGACTCCTCCATGTTCTTCACTCCTGCTTTAACTGGATAAGCAGTACAACTGAAAAGAGGGATATTTGTTCTTCCACCTTTGTAGAGCAAACAAAGCCTGTTACAATGAATCAAAGAAGAAAGAAAGAAATGAGATATTCTTTTAGTTATAAGACATAGGCTACTATAAGGTGTGTGTGGTCGAAGACAGGGAAACAGTAGTTTTACTTCTCTGTCCTTCTATAATTCATGAATTTGCAATATCAGAGAAATTATTAAATTATTATATATATTATATTATTATATCTCCATAGCAGTTTTTATCAATCCATTATAGACATTAATATGATTATGCAAGTCTGTACAAAGCTAAACATGGGATTAAAAACTACTGGTCTAAAAGCTACCCTAAATCCATCTCTTCCCCAAATCTCTCTCTCTCTCTCTCTCTCTTTCACTTTATATCCACAGCTTTGTCTTTGCATTTCCACTCTCCTCTCCCCATCTTTCCCATCCCCATACATGTATATGGATGTAAAGTATAATTCTGTTGATATCCTGATGGATGGTATGAGGCTCAGCTACTCCAAAAACATAAGGGATTAGAGCAAGAACTGAATTCACTCAGTCCCTGGCTGCAGACATCACAACATCAGCCCTAAAACACTTACTGTAATCAGCTGACACTGTACACACAATCACATACAGCAACTCATAGATGCAAATAGCATTAGGCAATAATAACATAAACAAAATATACAGCACAACGAATGCGACCACTCATAGAAAATGAATAAAAAGGTGAAATAATAAATAAGTCAATTATTTCTATTCGACCAAAATGGAAATGCATAAATAGCAAGTCTACAGTCCATTTTTATTTTTGTAAGCATCTCCAAGGTAACCAAGATATGCTATTCCCTAACATTGTTTTTTGTGACACTAACGTCCCTGTTCTCTATGTTATTTCTATGGCTCTATGATCAAGTAAAGCAGGAAGTTCTGCACTTGTGCAAAGCACCAAAATCCAACAAAGATGAATGAGAAACATGTTAAAAAAATCTCAATATATCACACTTTCTAGTCACAATTATAGAATTGCAATATTTTTGTATTATGGCCCAGCTATATTGATATCCTGTAATATCGTATTGCCAGGTCCCTCCTGATTCCCACCCTTAGTCAGCAACAATGTTTCTTTAACATCCCATCTAGTTACATATAACATCCCATTTTGTTACATTCCCCAAACAGAATGATAAGTTGAACATATGGGCAAATGGCCTGAATTTCCCACCATGGTCTGGAAAAAACAAACAAAAAAACAAATGGGGTCATTGCTTTCAAGTGTTATTCAAAGCATTTATTTAAAAGTAAGGAAGAAAAAGACCAAATTCTAGTAATTTCAGAGAGAATAAAACATGTCATATGGCAGGTCATATGGTCCTGTCTCCTAAGGCTTACTCATCAGACAGTGGCATTAGAGACACATGTAGATTCCTGCTCTTTCACTGCTCAAGCACTGACACAGTCTTGCTTTGATTCAGCAGTTTTTCTCTGTGCTTTGCATGATGCTACCAGCCTTGGCACATAGTGGCATCTCTCTCTGTTTTGTAGAGTACACTCTTAATCACTTCGGTCTTCTATTTGAATCAAGGGCAGGCCATAATCTTTTTGCATGTGTGATTGTGCATATGCACAATGTCTTTTACTTTGCAATATATTGCAATGTGATATCAACAAGCAGTATTGCATAAAATGTAATTCAAATATATCTAAATTAAGATATTGCAGCACACATACCAATAACCAGGATGCCTTTGAAAATTTACTACACTATAAAGCAGGGATCACAAAAGGACATGAAACAAAAGTGAATCAGTTTAAATGTATTATCCAGTAAACCAAACGCATCTTTGTAAATGTTGCTTAAGCCAAATGGTATAAATTAAACACACTGTAAAAAAATGTGTCATTTTAATGGTAAAAGACTGTAAAAATGCTGCAGAAAAACAAAAACATTAATTGATTGCTGAGTATTAAGAGTAAAATATACAGTAAAAATTTTAATATATTTTAAGACACAGTAATTTTTACAATAAAATTTGTAAAAATGAAATTTTTAGATATAAAAAGTATGATTTTCCTGTATAATTAATGGTAAAAATATACATTGTTTAACAAGAGAGTATCTGTACTTTTTACAGTAAATTATTGTTAAAATTACAGTAAAACACAATATGTACATTGGGGTGTTCTGTTTTATATTTAATGTAGTTTAGTTAATGTTTACTGCATAATTCTAATTTCACATGTGTTACCCTGATGGTGTTTAGTGTTTGTGTGAGTGCAACTGAGCACTGTCTCTACATGTTTATTGGTCATTGCTCCTGAAAGGCCACTATTGGTGAACTTCATGTCATCATGTGCTCTTCTGTAATTTTTACTCATCAATTAACAATATCTTATAAAAGTAAAAAGCACATTTTTACAGTTTCAGAAGGTTAATATCAAGTTTATGATGTTTTTTTACTGTAAATTTAACAGAATAGTTTTTTTTTTTTTTTTTTTTTTACAGTGCCAGCATGGTCATGTAAATTATATCAGATTTAAATTGTAAAATTTACAGATTGTTCTGTAAAGTTGTTTACATTTTTACTGTATTTTTTACATAATTATTCTGGCAACCACAGCTGCCATTTTCTTTTTTCTTTTGTAAAAACAACAGGATTTTTTTTTTTACAGTGCAAAGTCAAACACATAGAAGCACACTCTGTCCTCGCTTGGTTTAAAGGAAAATGGAGAGAGTTTTTTTTTTTTTGTTCAGCAGGGATCGGGCTGGCATTTGTGTTGCTGTGTAAATGCTGTATTCCAAACATTCCTGTATGAATGCACACAGAACGAGGGATGAGGGTCTGACTCAATGTGCTCCATTGTGCCAAAGCCACTGAGCATGCGGTTACGGGCTGCCATTCATTCATTGTGACAGGGTTTATGTCTCTGCTTAACAGACACTCTCTGTCTGTCACTTAGTTATTCAGAGTAAAAAGGCACCCCCAAATAAGGCACCTTTAAATGTCAAATTGCAGATTGAAGTTGCATTGTTATCCAGTTAACCTTATTCCACTGGATCCAATAAAAAAAAAAAATTTCTTTTTGTAGCAAATAATCAGTTGTTCTTATGGAAGAAAATCTGGTCAAATTGACAAGACAGCATTCTTCACAAGCTGTGATCTTTTATATTTCTTACCCAAATATTGTAATACTTTAAAATATGCTTTGCAACACTACAGTACATAGAGCTGTTTAGCTTACATCATGTTCTAAAATGGGAAGCATGTATGACGGGATGCAAGGCATTACACCAGGCCGGCAGGCCCTGACCTGACACCACAGAATCACGCAGGTCAAGCAAACAGCACACCATCTTCCTAAACTTCCCATTCCCACTGGCATATGACACAGGTGGTTTACCCCAGTTCAGTTCTATAAATTCAAAGGTTTAATAATATTACTGAATGGTAAAGCTGCCTTTTTAAAAACCAAGACACTGTAGGTGTACATCTGTTCTGCTCTTATTTTACATGACCTTCCCAACATTTATATAGCACTTTTCTAGGCACTCAAAGGCTTTACATAGTATAGGGGGAATCTCCTCAACAACCACCAGTGTGCAGCATCCACCTGGATGATGCGACATCAGCCATAGTGCACCAGTACACTCACCACACACCAGCTATTGATGGAGAAGAGAGTAGAGTGATGTAGCCAATTCAGGGATGGGGATTATTAGGAGGCCATGATAGATAAGGGCCAATGACCAATGGGGGGAATCTGGCCAGGACACCAGGGTTACACCCCAACTCTTTACAAGAAGTGCCCTGGGATTTTTAATGACCACAGAGAGTCAGGACCTCAGTTTCACATCTCATCCAAAGGACAGCGCTTTTTTACAGTATAGTGTCCCCGTCACTATACTGGAGCATTAGCACCCACACAGACCACGGGGTGAGCACCCCCTGCTGGCCTCCCTAATACCCAAGAGGTCTCCCATCCAGGTACTGGCCAGGCTCAACCCTGTTTAGCTTCAGTGGGTAACCAGGCAAGAGCCACAGGGTGATATGGCTGCTGGTGCAAAACATTTCTGTAAACACACTTAAAGGAATAGTTCACCCAAACATGAAAATTCTCTCATCATTTACTCACCCTCATGCCATCCCAGAAGTGTATGAATTTATTTCTTCTGCTGAACACAAACAAATACTTTTAGAGAAATATCTCAGCTCAGTAGGTCCATACAATGCAAGTGAATGGTGGCCAGATATTTGAAGGTCCAAAAAGCAAATAAAGGCACCATAAAAGTAATCCATATAACTCCAGTGGTTAAATCTATATCTTCAGAAGCGATATGATAGGTGTGGTGAGAAACAGTTCAACATTCAGCCCAACAGGTAAGAATGCGAATCGCCAAAATAAAAGAAGAATGTGAAAGTGGAGTAGTTATAGTAAAAAAAGGACTTAAATGTGGATCCGTTTCTCACCCACACCTATCATATCGCTTCTGAAGACATGGATTTAACCACTGGAGTCATATGGATTACTTTTATGCTGCCTTTGTGCTTTTTGGACCTTCAAAGTTCTAGCCACCATTCACTTGCATTGTATGGACCTGCAGAGCTGAGATATTCTTCTAAAAGTATTTGTTTGTTTTCATCTGAGATGACATGAGGGTACAGAAATTATGAGAGAATTTTCATTTTTGGGTGAACTATCCCTTTAAGGTATCAAGACAAGGTAAAACCTATAACTGTGTCAACTAATATATATATATATATATATATATATATATATAAATCCCCTTTTTGTATATAGCAAAGCTTCAATCAACTATGCACAAGCAAAAAGGATAAGTTATTTAACAGAACAAATAAGACTCAAGTTGCAGGGACTCCTCCATTTTCTTCACTCCTGCTTTAACTGGATAAGCAGTACAACTGAAAAGAGGGATATTTGTTCCTCCACCTTTGTAGAGCAAACAAAGCCTGTTACAATGAATCAAAGAAGAAAGAAAGAAATGAGCTATAACTAAATAAAGAATAAGACATAGGCTACTATAAGGGGTGTGTGGTCAAAGACAGGGAAACAGTAGTTTTTCTTCTCTGTCCTTCTATAATTCATGAATTTGGAATATCAGAGAAATTATAGTTATGTTTCATAACACAAATGAACACCTCTTGCATATTCCAGTCTTCCATACTGTACATGACCCATTATGCGTCGGTTTCGGATCGAGTGTGTCATTTCAAATGAGTTTTACAGTATGACGCATGTCCATGTGGCATGTATAAGAAGTGCACTGCATAGTCGAGAACACGATAACAGAAGACACGTTTGCACAAATGAGAACAATGCGTGCTGCCTCATCTTTAAAATCCCATCTAGCGACAATATACGCAGTAGACAATTTCGTTGTCATTTATCGCTTATTTCATTCTCCTTTTCATTGAGGACCTCTAGAAAGCTCCGTTGATTCTAATGGCAGCATTCTACAGGAGTATGTCTAAAATGCTTTACAAAGGGGCGTTCACACCGAGCACATATTTGTGTCCGTCTGCACTCTTTTTTGCCTAGACGGACGTCTTTCACCGTTGTTTTTTCAGAGACTCACGCAGGAGTGCCGCATTTTTAGACAGAAAGAACGTCAACTTTTGAAAGCGCGTGCGATCTGTCGTATGCGTTGCACTACGTCAAGCTTTTTAGCGCAATAACGCGTTCGGTCTGAACGGCCCCCGACGTGCCCTTTAGAAGCTTCTGAAAATCTAAAGGGAACCTCGCATGATTTTATAATCCCACTATACCCACAATGTCCAAGTGTCTTGCAGACTGGTTTCTGAAGCAATATGTGGCACTACTGAATTTATGTAACAATAGTAGGCTACATTTCTATTCAGGTTTGCTCGCATTGTGTTAAAAGCGCTGCGGCGGACACCTGTCCAGAGCATCTCCTCCAAAATACGGCAGAGCCTAAACAAAGAGAAATCTCTGCAGATCGACACATTTGTGAGCGAGCGTTTGGAAACGGATAAGAGACAGTGACTGTCATTTGTTACCGCGTAATCGCATCGCATGTGGAGTTTGAGTGTGCAGAACAATAACTAACGCCTGTCAAGCAGGGACTACGACTGTATCAATACCACACTGACTCTGAAGCGTGCATAACACGCCGATTTCTTAATAATTTCTGTCTTCATTATGCCTAAGCTTTTGAACGTACATCGCTGTATTTCCTAATTTGCGCTGTGCAATTTTAGCGTTAATCGCAATGTCAACGTGCACTTACCCGTTGTTGTTGTTTTTAAAATTCAGTGCTCTGTAGTTTTGGCCGATGTGCAGTCAGATCCGCCCTCTCACGTACAGTGCGCCCCTGTGATCGCAGGACAACGCCCGCCCTTATTTCTCTCGACCAATCACAATTCAGGAATATTGTACCCGTTCTCTTTGACCCGCTGGTTTCGGCACTAATGCTGTTCTTGGTTCCCCTGACTTGAGCATCCGCCGCTTCATGGATGTGTCAAATCTAGTATTGATGGACAGCAAATAGACACAGTGAGAATATTGGTGGCAGATGAGAGACAGTGATTTACGCCAATCAACAGCAACACAGAAGCCTACGTACTTTCAACAGTACCACTCCAGCATTCATCCCGGATCCACTTGGGCATCAGACCAGTTGACTATATATGTACAGGACACTCACTGAGCACTTTATTAGGAACACCTGTACACCTACTTATTCATGCGATTATCTAATCAGCCAATCGTGTGGCAGCAGTGCAATGCATAAAATCATCAACCATCAGAATGGGGAAAAAATGTGATTGCAGTCATTTTGATCGTGACATGATTGTTGGTGCCAGACGGGCTGGTTTGAGTATTTCTGTAACTGCTGATCTCCTGAGATTTTCACACACCTCACAATAGTGCCAAAAACAAAAGATATCCAGTAAGCGGCAGTTCTGTAGACAGAAATGCCTTGTTGATGAGAGAGGTCAACAGAGAATGGCTGGACTAGTTTGAGCTGACAGAAAAGCTACGGTAAATCAGATAACCACTCTTGTTAAGAATGTACAGAATAGCATCTCAGAATGCACAATATGTCGAACCTTGAGGCGGATGGGCTATAAAAGCAGACACTATAGACACTAGGATGATAGTGTTTTTAATAAAGTTCTCAGTGAGTATATATATATATATGAGATCCTTATAGTTACTTTTATAGTTATTATAAAGTCCCCAGTCCTTTTTTATGAAAACTCAAGATTCTAATTTGAAAATGTCCTAAATGTAACCCGTACATTTTTTAAATTATGCACAAATCCTTAAAAATATAGGCTGCAAGTGTAAAAATTGTAAAAAATAATAAAATAATAAAAAAAATTCCACCATGCTGTGAGGGATGGATTTCCTCTATTGTGTTGTTTTTCTATTGTTCTTCTGGAGTATGATTAAGGAACATTGTGGTAGTTTAAATTGTTAATATAAAATCTAACAATAGGCTCAGAGCAGCACTCACTTTGTGAGTAGGTGTATCTCTTTCTGCTGCTTTCTCTACTGAACCTGTGTTTCCTTTTAAGAGCTTCACATAAATAAACAGGAATGTCCTTTCTTTGTATACTGGTTGTATAGAAATTGTGCTCTACCATTGACAGACAGATAGGATTGGTCTCAGGCAAACTCTGCACACCATTTTTTGTGTATATTTTTGCTGATGTATTTTTTAAGAAGTTGAACTTGTATTATTATAGGCCTATTGATATTTCATAGATCATCTGTTTCTATATTTGTAGCTTTAAGTGTGTAGGTGGGCCTTTTCCTGTTCCGCCGAAGCAGGAAGGGCTTGTCTACGTTTTGGCTTAAGTATATCCTGTTATAATTTACTAATAAGTAAATGCAAAAGTAATTTAAATGGATAGTTCACCCAAAAATAAACATTTTGTCATTTAATCACTCTCATGTTGTTCCAAACCTGTATGACTTTTTTCCATGTAGCACAAAAGGAGATTGGAATGGAGATTGGGAATGACAGCCTCAGTGACCATTCACTTTCACTGTTTTGAAAAGAGAGTAGCGTCAACATTCTTTAAAATGTCTCTTGCATTCCAGGGGTTCAGATACCCCCTCCAGCTATATGGTTTAAAGGAATGTTCAGGGTTCAATACAAGTTAAGCTCAATCAACAGCATTTGTGGCATAATATTGATTGACACAAAAATGTATTTTGACTCGTCCTTCTTTTTCTTTAAAAAAAGCAAAAATCTGGGTTACAGTATGGCACTTACAATGGAAGTGAATGGGGGCCAATTTTTTAATTAAAATACTCACAGTTTCAAAAGTATAGCCACAAGACATAAAGGATATGAGTGTCAAAATTCTTTTAAAATAACCTAACCTTTTCTGTGTAAAGTTATAGCCAATTTTACAACTTCGTTACCATAACAATGAAATGTCAACAAACCCTAAAACGACTGAAAAATAACAATTTAAACAACTTTACAGCTCAAATAATACACAAATTAGTGCACATGCTTTTATCAAATTAAAAGCTTCACATTTCTGTGTTTAACCCCTCCAAAAATTGGCCACATTTGCTTTCATTATAAGTGCTTCACTGTAACCCAGGTTTTTGCTTTTTTTTAAAGAAAAGTAGGGACGGGTCAAAATAAATTTTTGTGGTAATCAACATTATGCCACAAATGCTGCCGATTGATCTTAAATTATTGAACCTGGAACATTGCTTTAAATCCACAGACATAAATATCAGAGCCTTGAAAATGGATTTCATTATTTTTGTTTGCAGCAGCATGCAGAGGTGGTGACATTTGGAAAATAAATAAAAAAACAAAACATTCTTGTTGATGCCAGACAAACACAAGGAAAAGAATGAGAGAAGATTCCATTCCATTTTCCAAGTCAGATGAGGTGCATTTAATAAAGTACAACAAACATTTGAATTATCTCATTTATTTTATTCATTGTGAATATGATCTAAGTTCATGGGAGATAAAATATGCACAATAATCAATTTATAGTAAGCTACACATAATTGCAATAAATTATTACACGTTATAATACAATTTAGCATTCCAAGCTATACTCTTTCTATGTACTGTACTACATTCCCTATAAAGTCCTTCTAGTATGGCATACTACAGAATGTGTTTGGTATGGACCAGTGCCAACTAATAATATGTATATTTTCTACCCTAATTACACTGGTGATATAGATTTGGAACATTAATTATGATCAAAATGGATTTTTTGAATTTTAAACTTCACATTCTACACATTTGACCCTTCAGTCAATCTGATGATTACATATATATATTTAAAGTGATAATATATTCTGTTGGGAAACTCTGTGTAGTGGATGGCCTAAAAGATACATTAATAACACATGCTTTTAGTCATGTAAATTGCTGCCATATTATTCAGCAGGTATCAGTATTCCCTTGATTCAGTCATTTTAAGGTATTTCAACCACAAGAAATGAGCCTGGGATTCTGCCACCTGAGATAAAGTTTCCATGTGAAAAACTAAATGGCTAACAAATCCCACTCTGATTGACCTTTTCAGTGCATTTCTATGTTCAAGATATTTTCTCAAACAGAAAATCATTAATTCCAAACAAACAAACTGCATTATTAGAAAACTGATATGCTAATACAAATCATAACATTCACACTTCAAAATAATATGTTCACATAAGAGCAAATTAACACTTTCATAAATTAAAATGTTTTCAGTGAGAGGCAGGTATATCGTTAGACCAGCTAACACAAATTTACCAGACTACAGGGACAATAATGATGCCTCTACATATGACTCTCTGAGGTAATTAATAAGAACCTGAAGTATGAGTTCTTTAAAACATCCTGCACTCACCTATGGCAATCCCTAAGTTTGTATGCACTGTTTTTCACAGAGATACTAAAACAAAAGTTTTACTCTTAACAGCCAGGATCAGAGACATGTCTTTTCTGGATTGAGGACTCATCCTCTACCTGATGTTGCACTGGCAATGATAGGCGTCTTTGACACTTAGATGACTCCAAATCTAACCTCCGTCCATCTTTAGTTCCAAAAGGCTCTGCATCCATGAAATGATAATTTGCTTGGTCAGCCATGACTTCTGGATAATCAGAGAGGTTTGCTGCGCTGTGGCCTATACTGTGTGGCCATCTCCTTGTATAGACCACAGAAGGATTCTGGTTGAAAGCTTGACTCACAGAGGTGGGCAGTAAGGAACAGTTCAGGAGCTGGAGCTCCATTGCTCCTGACAGACTTTCATTAGACTTTATGGGACTGTCAACAAAGTCCTGGGGATGAAGTATCTGGGAAAAAAACAAAGAGGATGGATTAAAAATGGGGATACAGAGTGCCTATAACATGAGATTCAACACATGTTGACCCCTTTTCAACTGACAGGGTGCCGGAGCAGGTGCCCAATATGGAACAAATGTGACAATGAGATGCACATTTAGTTAACAGACTTCCCATTTTTATGTATGTGTTGCAAAATAATAATATGATTTTTTTTAAACAAATATCTACATGTGTGAATTGATTACAAATAAGATTGTTATAATTTCTGACAAACTTTGATGTTGGCTTTACAAAGCCTTGTCTGACAGTTTAAACTAGTTTAAAAAGTTTGCAGTTTGATGGTTATCCAGTAAAATAAGACAAAAAGTCAGCTACATGCTGTCAGGTCGTCAAATAGATTACTAGATAGATCAGACTTAAAAATCACTAGACTTCGATTGACAATGTTCAAACGGGCCAGTGGAATCTATCTATCGATCTGGTAGTTTATCTTACTATCTATGTGACTGTCTGACTAAGTACTTTTAAAACAAGTTTAAACTTTCAGACAAGGCTTTGACAAGCCAACATCAAATTTGTCTTGAAAAACTTTACCTATCTTTACATTTGAACTTTTTGACAGCTGGAGTTTGAATTCACAGACATTATGTTGACTCATTTGAACATTCCGTTGCTGTAATTCTATGAGATTTTTCTTAATTAGCCTTTTTCACATGAATCGGAAACTACGTCACAGCAGGGTAAAGCAACGTCCACAACGGCTTTGTGGCTATTACTTTAGTATACATTTGCCTCGAATAACACTTCTTACCTCTTCTGTATGGTCTGTTTTCTAACGAGTCACAATATAATGCACACAGAAATTATTTATCATCATTTCCCAACTGATTCAGCTACTCAGTCTGCAGTCTCTTTTGAGTTTCTATGCTTAAATGCAGCACTGGTGTGGTTTCTTCCAAAATGATCACACGTGAAGTCGGCATGATGTTTCCGATAGTTTCGGTACCCTAGGATCTGCGACTGTATGCCGATGTGCTGACATGCAGCATTCTTATCAGACAAGTTTGCAGTGGTTTCAATGTGTTTACATTTCTACCTGGCACGATTGGCAGCAAGTTGTATCAGCTGCATGGGAGACTAGGGTTCAAAGCCAGGCAGTAACCACGTTTGAATAATCAATGACGAGCATGATTCTGAGGTTTCACTTTTCCCTCTAACATTACTTTTTTACTCCAATAATGGTTAAGGTAAGGTTTGGGTTGGGGGATAGTATCTATAAATATATGCTTTTCTCTTCATTTTATAACATCCTGTAAAGCTGAAAACAACTTGCTTCACTACTAGCTTTTGGCAATCTCTCCTGGACATAAATGGAGCTCACACGTGCCCATATGCCCAACAAAACTTACAGCTTTGGCCACTGGGGGCAGTGTTTCGAAATTTTGGTCAACATATACCGATTTTGACGAAAGAAAAGTTGATCTACTCTTTCCAATTTCACTGTGAGATCAGGCTGTCACCAGCTCCAGTCTCATTAGCATAAATGAGAATCCTTGTGTTATCATGAGAAATTAATTTTAAAAAAGCTTTATATGTAAAAATACAAATAAAATTCACTATGTCTCATTGAACCTCGTATTAAACTCCCAAAAATGTTAAATGCAGTATAAATGTATAAATAATCAAATTAATGAACCAAGTCTTCCTGTCAAATTGACCTATTTTCATAAATTATATATATTATATACAGAATGTACATTAACCCCACCATCCCAGTAACAGAGCAGCAGAGAGCAATAAGGAACTGTGCAATAAGCAATGCATTTTATACTAATTATAACAATATTAACGTGCAAAGTGGAGTAAGCAGTACATTGGATTTTACAGTGTGGATTTACATAATAAGAACATTAGCTCTCATGAAAACAGCCTTGTCTCAAGAAAGGGATATTTTTCTGAACATTTCAAAGCCATGGTTCCAATCTTTTATTTATAGGGATATTAATATTACTATGAAAAATAATAAAATTTGAACTGTATGCTATGTAAAATACAGATGTATATCAGAGTTGGTTTGGCTTCATTGTGTAAAATACACAGAGTTTAATGAATATCATCCCGAATGACAAACATTAACTTTACTACACTCAGTTTTATGATGATGTCAGAAGCATGTGAATGAGATGAAATAACAGATAGAGAGATGACAGAAGAGTCTCTGTTTATAAAAGTGTCCATGGTGAACATGAATGAAGTGTTACATCCTCGCCACAGCCCCCCCAGTGAATTCCCCTGAGGAAGGACCTTCTTTCTCAGGGATGGGGCACCATCTGGCACCCGTGACCAGACCTCTGGAATCTCCATGTCTGGCCCCTGGACGGGACACGAAGACCTAAGCGGTCTACCGCCCACGGTGGTAGACACGATCACTTAGGCTAGGGCCCCCTCTATGAGGCGCCTGTATGCCTTTAAGTGGCGTCTGTTTACTAAGTGGTGTTCTTCCCGACAGGAAGACCCCCAGAGATGCGCAGTCGGATCAGTGCTTTCCTTCCTGCAGGAGAGGTTGGAAGGGCGGCTGTCACCTTCCACCTTGAAGGTGTAAATTGCTGCTATAGCAGCACACCACGACACAGTGGACGTTAAGTCATTAGGGAAGCACGACCTGATCATCAGGTTCCTGAGAGGTGCCAGGAGGCTGAAGCCCTCCAGACCGCGCCTCATTCTCGCATGGGGCCTCTCTGTAGTTCTTCAGGGTCTACAGAGAACCCCCTTTGAGCCTTTGCAGTCAGCTGAGCTTAAGGCACTCTCCTTGAAGACTGCCCTCCTGACTGTGCTCACTTCCATCAAGAGGGTAGGAGACCTGCAAGCGTTCTCTGTCAGCAAAACGTGCCTGGAGTTCGGTCCGGGCTACTCTCACATGATCTTGAGACCCCGACCGGGCTATGTGCCCAAGGTTCCCACGACCCCTTTTAGGGATCAGGTGGTGAACCTGCGAGCGCTGCCCCAGGAGGCGGCAGACCCAGCCCTGTCGTTGCTGTGTCCGGTGCACGCTTTACACATCTATTTGGATCGCATGCAGAGCTTTAGGATCTCTGAGCAGCTCTTTGTCTGCTTTGGTGCACAGCGGAAAGGAAGCGCTGTCTCCAAGCAGTCCATATTACCAGGGGTGTAGCGGCCTCCTGGGCCCTGGCCAGGGGAGCCTCTCTAACAGACATTTGCAGAGCAGCGGGCTGGGCAACACCCAACACCTTTGCCAGGTTCTACAACCTTCAGGTGGAACCGGTTTCATCCCGGGTAGTGGCACGCAATACAAGTGGATAAGCCCGGGATAGCCGGCTGGGTGTATCGCTTTCACATAGAGCCTTTCACCTCCTCTGAGCTGAAGACGTGCGCCATTAATTCCCAGTAGTGTTCACAAACTATGTTCCCTGGTTGACTTCCTCCGAGCCCTGCAGCAGTCGCGTGTTCAGAGAGACTCGCTGCCGGCCTAGTACATGCGCTAACTAAGAGCCCTATTCTGGGGTAGGTGCTCCGCATGTGGCGGTTCCCTGTAAGGTAACCCTATATGATGTATTTCTTCCGCTAATTCGTTTCCCTGTTGGCAAACTGCATCTTCCTTGGGCAGAGCCCCCTCTGCCACAGTCTCCATGTTTGTAGTAACTCCTCCCCCGCTGGGTAGGATCTACCATGAGACTTCTCCACATGACATACTTCCGACATAGTTCGGCAAGACCATGTGACGTATTTTCCACTTAAATACCCCCCCCCCCCCTCTCTGAGCGGGTGTGGTCTCCGCGGTGTCCTCCCCTTGGGAGGGACACCCCCCAACTAGACCTGGTCGGCCCAGTCGGATATTACCCCTTTTTTTAGGGAGTGGGAAAAAAAGAAGGGGAAAAGAGGCCATGAGCCTGTCTCTATCTTTTGGGTAGTCGACTTGTCCCCAAAGGGCCGTTCGACACTCATAACTATGTTGGGGGAGGTTACGTGTCGGCCTGGTGCGCTGGCTACGAGGCACACAGTTGTCTGCCCATCACACACCACCAGTTCACGTAACATAGTTCAGCCAGTTGCGGCGTTTTATATAGGGACCCCTAGTGTCACTACATTGACACAACGTCGAGTGAGTGACAGATAGGGAATGTCATGGTTACTTGCGTAACCTCCTTTCCCTGATGGAGGGAACGAGACGTTGTGTCCCTCCTGCCACAACGCTGAACTACCCGCTGAAATGGCCGGACCTTGTCTCGGCTCCTCAGCATAAAACCTGAATGAGTTGTTGCACGCCAGCTCCTTTTATACCTGTATGTCCGGGGGAGTGGCATGCAAATACCACTCACCAATTTTCATTGGCCTTTTATCAAAGACCAGACGTGTCTCGGGCTCCCAAGAATGACCCCTAGTGTCACTACATCGACACAACGTCTCGTTCCCTCCATCAGGGAACAGAAGTTACGCAAGTAACCATGACGTTCTCAAAACTTGTAAGACTTGTAAAAAAAAAGGCTATGAATCTGCATGTTTGTGCAGGAAGTTTATGTAGTAATGTAGTCAGTTATGTCATTGTTTGGCTCTCAAGTCAGTGGACATGCAGGCCGAATTTCTGAAAGAGATTCTGAGATAGTTTTTGCAGTTCCCCCAACTGAGCATGGGACTCTGGCACAGGAACCAGCAGCATTTCGGAGGAAAAGAGTTAGCTGAGGAATTCAGTTCAACAGTGTGTGTGTAATACCTCAGAAAGGATGGCTGGCGTTTCTGTCTCTAAAGGGTTGACAGGCTGGACCAATTTCTTGCCAGGTTTGGGTGGATTTGGGGACGTTTCTAGAGGGGAAGTCACAGAGCTGTAGGCCGGTGGAACCAGCACCATCTGCCTCTGAAGCAACTGCATTATGGCTCTGATGTCCGTTGACATGCGCTTTTCCAGTCTTTGAAAAACAAAACAACAAACACAGCTCAAAACATATATAGTTGTAAGAACTACAGGCCCAGAGACCAAGAAAAAAAGCAAAGGACACAAGATTACATATGGATCTCACCGAAGGAGCTGTCTCTGCAACAGTTCCAGTCTGTTCTCTACTTCAGTGCAATGCCGATGATGGGTGACATTGTGCAGGACAGTATTGGATGGAACTGAAGATGAGGGGAAGGACATGCTGTAGCTAGGCACTTCCTGGTACTGATGGCCACTATTCTCCCCCCAAAAACTGAAGATGTTAGAGACCCCTGAAAGTGCTCCTAATTGAGGATAGGGCTGAAGTTATCTCAAAATTACCCATGAACTGCACATAAGTAATAACTAATGCAATTGTATAAATCAACTGAACATAAATGTTAGTCACTTGTGAATGTTTTTCAGCTAGGTAAGCTAATAAACAATACATGAGACACCTAAATTAGAAATTACTAAGCTAACAGGAAAGAGATTTAGTGACAATTCACATTATAGGAATTATACCTGAGAGTGCACTGAAAGAATTCCTGCTTTTGTGGTCATTGCTGAAGCTAGTGATATGGCTCTGAGAGCAGTCCACTAATGCAGTGGGTCGTTTGGTCTCTTCCTCGTCATCACTGCTGGACTGCGAGGAAAAAATGTCTAAGTCCCGATGAGCAGCTTGTCTGTCCTCATGCTGTTTGCTGATTGAATTCTGTTTTCGGACTTTCATTCTATTGGGTTTGTCTTCTGGCCTCTCTGTGTTATCTGCTAATAAAAAGAAGACTGCAGTAGTAATGAAATCTGAGAGGTCTTTGTCTCCCTACTGTTTTAGCTGATTTAAGATAGTCTAGCTGGTCTCAGCCTGGCCAGCTGACAAGTGGCAAAAACTCTTCTAAAACCAGCAAACAGACCAGCCTGGCCAGACTGGGAGACCAGCAAACTAGCTTAGCTGTTTGTTTTGTTTGGTAGCAGGGCTATCATTACATAAATTCCACATACAAAGTGTTCAATACCAGTTTGAATCATGACAAAACAAAGTCATTAGATCACAACAGTTTACTTGCTCCATTCTAAATTGCACAGTATTCTATATGAAATAGTAAAGAAAATATACATCTTTTGCTCTACCTTGTGGCATGGAATTCCTCTCATGCTTGGAATGGAAGAACAGCTTTGTTCTGCGTGGGTGACGGTTAAAACCCCCCAGGTCAGAATCATCAGGATCACTACTCATTGACCCAGCCTTAGTGTTGGTCTGCTGCGGACATTAGATAAATATTTAAAAGCACATTCATTCATGAGATATAAAAGGGATCTGAACTATAATGTATATTTATTATCAAGTTACAAGAAAGACATGCTATCTTACATCTCTCAAGTTGAAGGTGATCTCCAAGTTGCCCCAGAAGTAGTCGGAGAACTCTGGATACATGTCCAGGACCTCCAGCATATCCTCTCTGTGGATTTTGTGCAGGTCACAGTAAGTAAGTGCTCTCACATCAGAACTTGACTTTCCAGGACGTGCATATAAGTTAATGGGCTCTCCAAATATATCATTCTTGCCTGCAGGATAAATCAAGGGAATCAGACACATTTTTGATTGATTATTGACCATATGCTTAAAAGGAAGAAAATCAAGTGTTATGCCTCCTTTCTTGTCATCACACCCTCATGATTTTTCCAAACCTGTATGGAACACAAAAGGAGATGTTAGGCAGTATTTTAGTTTCAGTCACCATTCAGTTTCATTGCACCTTTTCCATACAATTAAAGTGGATGTTGACTGAGGATGTAATTTTGCCTAATATCTCCTTCTGTGTTCCACAGAAGAAAGTCATATGGGTTTGGAACAACATGAGGGTGAGTAAATCATGACTGAATGTTCATATTTTGGTGAACTATCCCTTTAGGAGTAAAAAAAACAAACAAAACAGTTTCCATCAACAGCAGATGGCGCTACGTACTCTGTGGGTCGAATTCCAATTGAAAGTGATCATCCCTATGCCCTACTCACTCCGATGGACAGAGCTCTTGATGTGGGCACTCTGAAAGGAGCATAGCATTACTATATGAATGTACCCTTCGCTAACATTCTTGTGGAAGGGCCCTTCATGAAAAAATTTTTTTTTACTTTAGTTTTTTTAATGACCCTTCGAGTGGTGTACACGTCATGAAAAATGTCGTTTGGAAAACACCCAGTGTGTGCCATTATGAGAGATGCTACAGAAAATAGCCAAATGTCCACAAGATGGAGCTACAACAACAGCTTTCTAATTTGAGAGTTTATAATGCTCATTATGCCATAAACTCACAACATCTCTGTTTGGACATGAATACACATGGAAAGACAGGTATCCCTTTCATCTGTCCTTATTCTACATTATATTTGCATTTGTAGTCTATGTGTGACCCACAACTCTCTTCATTTACCTAAAATGGCCACAACCACATCTCCCTTTAGAATCTCAATGGACCCGCGAGAAATGAAGTAGAGTGCTGAAATCACATCGCCTGCATGGACCAAAGTGTCCCCTGGTGGGGCATGTGTGGTCTTGAACTTCATAGCCAAAGCTCGTAAGCAGCCTTTAGTGGAACCCTTGAAAGCTTTGCAGTTCTGCAGCAACGTACGGTTCAGATGCAAGCAGATGTCTGCCTGCAGGCATTCTGGGAACCCCTTCAGCACCTGCAGTTAGATCAACGAAATGTCAGATGATAATGTAATAAATTACACCACATACTGTGTCCTCTTATGCATGTATGCAAATATAAACAGAGTGGAAAAAATAGAGTGCACCCAAGTGTGCAGTCTGCGCATATGGGCATTCTGTGGCTCTGTGACTCACAGCATTCATGTCAATGCCGTTAGTGTAGGACCAAGCATGTTGAAAATACTCCTCCAGTTTTTGCCTGAGTGGGTTGGGGATCTGGTGGAAACGGATGAACTCTCGAACCCGCAGCATTTGAGTGTGGTATCGTGCGGTGCCAGAGTACAGCCTCTGGATTATGGCTGACACATTTCCAAAGATACTCGCATACATCAGTGCTGTGAAGAAGATTGAGAAGAGAATAACAAGATTTTCTTTTAGAGCAAAGTGTTTTATCCAACAAAGATTGATGAGATAAATATATCTGCTTATTCTTCAAACTTTTTAATAGGAGGGGACTAATTTTCTGACTATGGCCACGTCCACTCTAATGACAACTTATTTGTGTGGATTTGGCCAATGCCATGTGCATTGGACTAGACAATCAGTTTAGCGTTATTGGTTCTTTATCAGTGGGGCTTATTGATTTTTCCAAAAACTCTCCGCCATACAATACTCTAGTCAAGTGCAGACTTTAAAAAATGGGTATATTTTTGCTTTATTGGAAATCTAATAGCTCTGCTCTACCCTGCTGAAAAGACCACCTTAAAGCAGTATAAATTTCCATGCAGGTCTAACTGGTGGACCAGCATAGTCACGCTGTTCACCAGTAAAGCATACAGTAACTTGTGAAGCTGGTAGACCAGCCTTGTCTTTCTGGTGAAGCTAGTAAAGAAGCCTGATGGTGAGCATTAAAGGAATATTCCAGGTTCAATACAAGTTAAGCTCAATCGACAGCATTTGTGGCATAATATTGATTACCACATACAAATTTTTTGACTTGCCTCTCCTTTTCTTTAAAAAAAGCAAAAATCTGGATTCAAGTGAGGCACTTACAATGAAAACATTCAGTAAACATTAAAACACTATTTCAAAAGTATAGCCACAAAACATACACAATATGCATGTTAACATGATTTTATAAAATCACTTACTGGTCTTTTCTGTGTAAAGTTATATCCAATTTTATAACTGTGTTGCCATGACAATGCAATGTCAACAAACCCTAAAATGACTGTAAAAATGATGGTTTAAACAACTTTACAGCTCAAATAATGCATAAGTTTTAACAGAAAAATTAATGTAAGTGCTTTTATAAAACTATAAGCTTCCCATTTCTGCCTTTAAACCCCTCAAAAAATTGGTCCCATTCACTTCAAATGTAAGAGCCTCACTGTAACGTCAAGTTTAGCTTTTTTCAAGAAAAGGACGAATCTAAATAATTTTTGTGGTAATCAACATTATGTCACAAATGCTGTCGATTGAGCTTAACGGAATATTCCTTTAAAGGTTATAATATCGTTTAGGGCTCCAGACTGCGACTAAAATGATCGCAGATGCGACCAAATACAATTGATTGCGATGATAATTTAAAATCTAGTCGCCTCTGGCGACAGTCGGATTGTGTACGATCATATGCGGTTTCGTCAGATATAATTTTATGACTTATTGAATACATCTTTAGAGCACGCACTAGTGTATCTCGCGCCGCTTTTCAACCGTTCTGTTTCTGCCGAACTTGCCGCACTGCACACAACAGCAAACCCAGTGAGAGAGAGTCGTGAACTCTCTTTTGAACTGAGTCTTTTTCATGAATCACCCAAAAAGAACTGAGGGTTTGAACTCAGGAGCTCAGGTTAGCAGTTTGAATCAGATTCACTTTCTCTGCGAATCAGCCGTCAGAGAGCTCACAACTGGGAGTGCAGACTTTTCAAAATAAGAGTCCCAAATTTATTTCGGGCTTCTTTATAATTAAATGTCCTTTATTGTGTACCACTTTATTTTCTTCTGGTAATTTTTTATTGGGATTAGAGTAGCACAATAAACTGCATCTGGGATTTCATTCAGTTTGCACTCTTGTAGTCTCTGTGTCTGGGCCATCCAGTAACCATAAAGAAAGACTAAGGCAACATTTTAAAACAATTTAAATAAATATATATACACTAGCAGTCAAAAGTTTTTAAACACTTGACTGAAATGTTTCTCATGATCTTAAAAATCTTTTGATCTGAAGGCATATACTTAAATGTTTGAAATTAGTTTTGTAGACAAAAATATAATTGTGCCACAATATTAATTGATTTCATTATAAAACTAAAATATAATAATAATCACAAAAAAACAAAAAAAAACGTTTTTGAAATTGATGACTTGGACCAAATAATAAAGAAACACAGCCAATAAGTGCCCAGCATAGATGGGAACTCCTTCAATACTGTTTAAAAAGCATCCCAGGGTGATACCGCTGGTTGAGAAAATGTCAAGAGAACATGTCTGCAAATTCTAGGCAAAGGGTGACTACTTTGAAGATGCTAAAATATAACACAGTTTTGATTTATTTTGGATTTTGTTTAGTCACAACATTGTTCCCATAGTTCCATTTATGTTATTCCATAGTTTTAATGACTTTACTATTATTCTAAAATGTGAAGAAAAAAAATTATAATAAAGAATGAGTAAGTGTTTCAAAACTTTTGACCGGTAGTGTATATGAGATCAAGCTTTTTACACTTAGGACAACTGAGGGACTTGTACACTCTATTACACAAGGTGCAAACATTCATTGATGCTCAAGAAGGCAACGTACTACTATATGCATACTATAATTTATGTTAATATCTGTAATGTAGATTCTGAAGAGCAGTACTAAAAAAAAATATGTATCTGTTACATTTGTATAACTTATGAAAGGGGTGTGAACATTTGAGACAAAAGGGAATGCAAACTTATCTTCTCAACAATATATTCTGTATATTAAACCTCCAATTAATGGGTTATCAGCTGTCTTCCTTTTCTTCAGTTTTCTATCTTGTTTCTGAACAGCAATCTAAATCAAATAATTCTGTGATTTGCCGACTAAAAACAGCCATTTGGCTCCTTAATGTTTCAGTTTAGGAGACAATGGCTCCAAAGTAATTTTTTTTTAGTCTGGAGCTCTGTAGTTATATACATTCTCAAAGCATGTATGTCATTAAATGCTATTAATATTTGAGTAAACCCTTACATCCAATAAGCATGACACAGATAGAGAAGATCTTCTCGGAGTTGGTGTTTGGGGAGATGTTTCCAAAGCCCACACTGGTGAGGCTGCTGAAGGTGAAATAGAGGGCAGTAACATATTTGTCTTTAATAGAAGGTCCTGATCCAGGTATCGTCTCATTATATGGTTTCCCCAGCTGATCACCCAAAGAATCCAGCCAACCAATCCGAGACGGGCCACTCCTCTCCACGTTCCCAATCGCATACCAGATGCAAGCCAGCCAATGGGCGATTAGCGCAAAGGTGCACATGAGCAGAAACAGCACTGCAGCACCATACTCAGAGTACCGATCTAGTTTGCGCGCCACACGCACCAATCGCAGCAGTCGAGCAGTCTTCAGTAGACCAATCAGAGTCGTTGTCTGTCAATACATAAAAACAATGAGGAACAATTGCAAATAATGCTGCCCTGCGAAGAAAATACACAGTAACTACACATTGTCAAAACTGAGTAATGACCGAAATAGGGTCTCTCAGACCGAGATCTGTCCTGTGACAGATGGGTTCAAGCGTTTTATAAGTCACATTTGGCTGGAAAATCTAAAAACTTTCAAGCCATTTTTCTCAGTTTCATTGTTACTTTAGATACTGAGTTTTAGCTTTGTAGGGCAGAAAGGTTGGCTGCAGCTAACAAAAGTACACTGAAAAAAAATAAGCCTGCAATTTTTACCATAAGTATCTATTTCTACTAGATCTAACTTATAAAAATTACTTTCGCTGGTGTAACCTAAATGTTAAATAACAATTTGTCGAATAAAACCAGTTAATTTAGATTTTACCACGACGCACAATTTAGATTATCTGACAAAACATTTTTTAAAGTGTATAATAATGACAGCATATTAAAAATCGACATTACCCATAAGCTCACTCACCTCTTCTCCAGAGCGGTAAATGAGCAAGTCGAAGGGAATGGCTGCCACCATGTCAATGAGGAACCAGCCTTTAAAATAGTGGACAGCTATGCGGCCGGGCTGACTGACCACTTCATCATTGCTGTTTACATAGGTTGTACGAAAGTTAATCACAATGTCCACTACGAACATGATATCCACAATGAGGTCCACCACGTTTAATGGACTGCAGGAGTAGCCACATCCCTGAATGGCAGCCTCCTCCTCATCACTGAGCAGGAACGCTGCTGAATAAGGTGTGAAGATTGCAGTATAGATGACCAGCAACAAGATGACCCAGTCCCACACTGCCTTGAAGGGGCTGTAGTGTAAGATGGTCCATTTGTGGATGCGAGGAGCCTGGAGCTTATACTCAGGAAGGACATCTGCACCCAGAGACAGCACCTGAGGAAGAAATATACTCTCCATTATAACGCTGGTATTGAATTTCAGACTTTCATATACGTATGTGCGTTTGCAGAACCAGTTGCAAAACAGCATATGCAGCTTGAGTGAAAAATGTGCATTCATTTCAGAATTTCTTAGTATTTGGTGAGTCATCCTTTTTTACAGCAAGTGCTTAAAGGAATCCACAAGTTTGTGCAAAAGCTGAAGTTCTAAAGAGCATATTGTGAGGTTCAATGGAAGCAAGGAAATCTGACCTTTTGTACAAAGGAGTGAACATGGTCAATGTCATTTTGCTTATTTTATTAATGACCTAGAAAAAGTGTGGAATCCTACATATTTCTTATTAACTCTCTCATAACATTTCTTTGTTTTACCTTTTTTAAAATCCTAAAACTTTGTTTAATTTCAGGCTTAGATAAGAATATTAAACTGCTTAGACAACTACATAATGAATTAAATGAAATGTTATATTTAACACATGTTTTGAAACATCAATGAAGATGCTCCTAATGGTGCGTTCACATACAACGTGAAGAAAATTTTGGCTTCGCATTGCTCGCGCGAGTTTGACCAGTGGATTATAAATTTGTGTTTAAACTCGCGTTTGCACGAGTAACGCGAACCCGCAAGTATTCCCCTTTCTCTTCTGGAAAAGGACAGGAGGAGGGGCTTCTACAACAACTTATCTTTCCGCCATCAACCATGGCCGATATCACAACGATTGCTGCTCTGTATCTGATGTGGAAGTCCCAGATACGTCGGAAAACCAAACACCGTCGTGTTTGGGTGCATGATATCATCTGGAGGCGCATACAGCTCAGTGAATTTCACCGCCTTCTCCAGGAACTGCGTCTGGATGACTGCCGCTTCGTCTGGTCTCTGTACATGTATGACGTTGTGTCATACAATTCCGGGTGCCCACACACCGCTACAACAATTTTTTCATCCATTTTTCCAGATTTCTTCTGCTACTAAGTCAGTACGTCAGTGACATCCAGACAATCTCAATGCTGATAGGCTTTCGCGACAAAGCGTCATGTGAATTTGTCACTCGAGTTGAAAAATTTCAACTCGCGTGAATACGTGAATGAAGCGATTTCGCGTGTTCGAGTCGTGTCATTCATTTCATTCGTGCCGCCGGGCGCGAATTCACGTCTTTGCATTGACTTTGTATGTAATCACACCACGCAAAACGCTCACCTCGTGTTGTATGTGAACGCACCATTAGTATAAAAAAAAAGAAAATGTTGCATTAAAGCTTTAAATGAAATTTACAAAGATCATTGAAGTTATTCATTTGATTTAGACATAATGCTGTCATAAATCACACACAATTTGGTTGGTTGGTTCCAGTTGTATATACTATGCATGTTTCAGGGGCAAGTCAGGTAAACCAACACCTTCTCTCCATCCTCCCTGTTTATTTGTAGAAAGATTTATCAAGCTTAAGAGACCCAGAAATATTATTACATGTTTCTGACAGTGGGAGTCAGGAACTGAGTGGGCCGTAACTCAGTGTGGGTGAAGTAATGAAGCCATGTGAAGTCTCAGAGTTCCCTGTCTGTCACTCACTCGACGTTGTGTCGATGTAGTGACACTAGGGATTGGACTTGGGAGCCCCAATCACCTCTGATATTTGAGAAAAGGCTAATGAGAATTGGCGAGTGGAATTTGCATGCCACTCCCCTGGACATACGGGTATAAAAGGAGACGGCTTGCATCCACTCATTCAGATTTGTTCTTCGGAGCCGATCAGTGTGAAAAGCTATTCCACTGGCGTTCCTTTCACCTCTGCGAGTGGCTAGGCTGTTGGATATACGGCGCATTTTACAGCGGGTTCTCCCTTCTCGCACAGATAAGTGCAGAGAACGCCCCTGGGCACTGCGGCAGCCACACTAAAAGAGTTTATTCTCTCTAAAAGAGTAAGCACTGGCGGAAAGCATCTTTTTAAAGATGGCTTTCCGTTTATGTGCAGTTCCTGGGTGCGGTCATTATCTTTCTTCTTCTGACAGCCATGATCGCTGTCTCATGTGTATGGGTCGTAGTCACGCTGGGACAGCGTTCGTGGATGGTTCATGTTCTCACTCTCAAGTTGTGGTCTCGGCTTTCTTTCTTTCATAGAGGGAAAGCCACTCCAGCCGCTCCCTGCCCTGGTCCTTCTGCTTACATGCACAAGGCCATGGCGGCTAGCGCTGGGGGCGATTTGGGGGCTTCAATGGGAGAATTTCCGCCGGGTGAATCCCCACGGACCCCCCCCATTCTCCAGCACACTCATTTCCACCAGTCGAGTTCATGGATGGGTCAGGCGGATTGCCCCAGGGCGAGCTTAATGTCTCATTTGGGGCTCGAGAAGAGGACGTGGTATCGTTCACAGCATCGGAGAGCGGGCTTTTACAGTCTGATGCCGAGGACTTGGCCGGGCTCCCAACATCTGGTGCGATCGCCCAGTCAGAGGCTGACATGGAGCTGACGGCTATGCTTGCCCGGGCTGCTGCGAGCGTCAGGCTGGAGTGGAATCCTCCACCCTGCCCTGAACGTTCGTGGCTGGATGACTGGTTCCTGGGCTTACAGCGCCACACACAGCCGCGCTCTGCCCCAGTTCCTTTCTTCCCAGAGGTGCATGAGGAGCTCACGAAATTGTGGCAGGCACCTTTTACTGCCTGGTTCCGTTTCATGAGTTCCTCCGTTCTCACTACCCTCGATGGCAGGGTGACCAGGGGGTACATGGAGGTTCCTCAGGTGGAGCAGGCGATTGCAGTGCACCTGTGCCCGCAAAACGTCGCCACCTGGTGGAATCGTCCTAGGCTCCTGTCCAAGGCCTGTAAGTTCATGTCGTCCTTGAGGGCCAAGGCTTACAGTGCTGCTGGACAGGCCACCTCAGCCCTGCATGCTATGGCCCTCCTGCAGGTCCACCAGGCCAAGGCATTGAAAGAGCTGCACGAGGGTAGTCCAACTGCTCGGCCTCAGCGTAGAGCCTCCCGCAGGAAGATGACGCCCCCCATCTCTCGGCCCGGTGCCAAGAACCCCAGGAGGGCTTCGAAGTGTCCCTGAGATGGGCGACCCAGGGGTGAGGAGACCCGCTGTAAACCAGGAGGTGTTACACAGACCATTCCATCCCCCTGATCTTTTGTTCCCTTTTTCATTGCTTTTGCCACATGCCCAAGGGGCACCGGCACTTTCATTTTAAAAAAGGGGGGTTTCCACATTCTCTGGGTCACACACTCAGTGTCTACAGCCGTCAATGTCTCGACAGCCGTACACCGAACACTCACAGCAGGGGAGCAGGGGCGCTGTGGACTGCCTCCGCACACCCAGCTGCGACACTCACATATCCATGATCAGGCGTATGCAATGCACCACGAGGACGCCCAGCCTCCTCTCCTGTCACAGACCGATCCTATGGTGGGTACGCGGAGCGAGGTAAGTGCTCTAACATCTCTATCAGCACAGCCATGGGTTCGGGACGCAAGGCCTCTTAATGTGGCAGCTCCTGCTGCATCCTGCCGTGAGGCCCCATCTGCAGGTATGATTGTCCCCTTGGTGCCCCTTGGAAGATGACGCCCCCCATCTCTCGGCCCGGTGCCAAGAACCCCAGGAGGGCTTCGAAGTCTGAAGGCATGGTTAGCGCTCTCCAACCCATCGCGCTGGCTCGTCAGGATGATCCGACACGGCTATGCGATTCAGTTCACCAGGCGCCCACCCAGGTTCAATGGCATCCGTTTTACCTCGGTAGCAGGCAAGGACGCCACTGTTCTGCGTGCGGAAATCGCAGTCGTCCAAGAGAAGTCTCATATGCATCAACCCGAGGCAGCGGTATGCTTTGAAGTGGCATCTGTTCGCAAATTGGTGTTCTTCCCGAGGTGAAGACCCCCAGAGATGCGCAGTCAGGTCGGTGCTTTCCTTCCTGCAGGAGAGGTTGGAGGGGCAGCTGTCACCCTCCACCTTAAAAGTGTATGTGGCCACCATAGCAGCACACCACGATGTGGTAGATGGTAAGTCCTTGGGGAAGCACGACCTGATCATCAGGTTCCTTAGAGGCGCCAGGAGGTTGAATCCTCCTAGACCACGCCTCATTCCCTCATGGAACCTCTCTATATTCTTGCTGGGCCTACAGAGCCCTCTCACTGAAGACGGCGCTCATGACTGCGCTCACTTTCATCAAGAGGGTTGGGGACCTGCAGGCGTTCTCTGTCGGCGATACATTCGGACCGGCATACTCTCACGTAATCCTGAGACCCCGGCCGGGCTATATGCCCAAGGTTCCCACTACCCCTTTTAGGGATCAAGTGGTGAACTTGCAAGCGCTGCCCCGGGAGGAGGCAGACCCAGCCTTGTCATTGTTGTGTCCGGTACATGCCTTGCACGTTCACTTGGACAGCACAGAGAGCTTTAGACACTCTGAGTAGCTCTTTGTCTGTTTTGGGGGACAGCAGAAGGGGAAGGCTATCTCCAAACAGAGGATTACCCACTGGATTGTGGACGCCATCGCTTTGGCATACCAGGCCCAGTACACGCTGTACCCCCTGGGAGTACGAGCACACTCCACTGGAGTTTAGCTTCCTCCTGGGCCCTGGCGAACGGCGCCTCTCTAACAGACATCTGTAGTGCAGCAGGCTGGGCAACACCCAATACCTCTGCGAGATTTTACAAACTCCAGGTTGAGCCAGTTTTGTCCCGTGTGTTAGCAGGTACGAACAGGTAAATATGCGGGCAGCTGGCTGGGTGTAGGCCTGTACTCAGCATCTTTCCCCTCCCTGAGGGGATAATGTGTGCTTTTTCGTCCATATGAGTTCCCGGGACCGGCGAACCCTGGATGTCTTTCCTCCCCCAGCACCCTGCAGCAGGCGAATTCAGCAGAGGAATTCGATGCCAGGCCCAGTAATCATGAAGTATGCCCTGTCAGGTCAGCCCATGTACTTGGGATAGGTGTTCCATATGTGGTGGTTCCCGTGATCCCATATGAGGTATTTTCTACGGTACGGTTTCCCTGATGGCAAACCCGTGTCTTTCCCTGGGCAGGACCTACCGCAGTGACTCCTTTCCATGTGTGGTACTTCCTGGTGGGTAAGCCCATGTGATGTGCTCTCTACATGTTAACCTCCCTTCGGGCAGGATGTGGTCTCCGCGGTGTCCTTTCTCCGAGGGGGGAAATAACACCTTCCCCGGTGCAAATATAGTCTTGGTCCCAGCTAAGTGAATTTTCATTTTCAAAAAAGAGAGAGAAAAGGTCAGAACAGCTGATGCAACCTATTCCCATTATAAGTATGCCAATTCTCATTGGCCTTTTCTCAAATATCAGAGGTGATTGGGACTCCCAAGTCCAACCCCTAGTGTCACTACATCGACACGTCTCATTCCTTCCATCAGGGAACAGAGGTTACAACAGTAACCAAGATGTTATCCTTCCTCAACTGAGTGCACATGACTGCAGGGAAATATTAATGCTTTACACTTGTAAACACCCACTTAGGCAGGAGAGGCAAACTTCAACTCATTATTTTTTAAGCTCCTAAAGAGGTGACCAGTGTTTAGTCATTCGCTCAAAGCTCTATTGAGAGAGTTTTAATTACTCTTACTCATTATCTATTGCCTCATTTTAAGGAACACGTGTTTGAATACATATCCACATGAACACTCACAAATGTACAATTACTTACGGTAACTTTCTCCTTCATATTACGTAAAGAAGCAAATATGTTTGTAATAGAAGCAAATAAATTACAGGGATTATTTATTTAATATAAATATAGGTTGAAATGACAGGCTTATTTGAGTGAGCCTTAGTCTACCAAAGACCAGAGACACAGAATCATAATTAATTTATGTTATGTTTATGTTTATGTAATTTAATTGATGCTCATTATGCATCAATTAGGAGATAGAAATACAGTACATCCGCAGCAAGCGCAGCAGATCCTCCCGGCATAATTCATTTATGGACACTAGTCACTATTTCAGGGTATTTCATAATCAAACGACCTTATCTGACGCTTGTAATTTTGTCCCCGCAAATAAGGTCTGCACTAACAACTCATAAAATCAAATTCACAGCTAGCTTCCATATTAATTATGTTTAATTCATGCCTCTATTTTTGTAACTAGGTTAAAAATCTATGAATAGGTTGTTGTAGTTTCCATCCATGGCTTTGCCTCAGCACTCATTAATTAAATTGTGTGGAACAGCAAAACATTCAGAGTTGTTGCTTGGGCACACAAAAAGCCACAGTTGAACCTCTAAACTGCAACAATTCTGGATAAAATCGGTCAAACATCAGTCAAACACACAGAGATGTTTACTCCTGTTTTGTGCTATCATAGAAATACAATAGATGTATCCAAACATATACTCACTAAGTGCCCAATGTGGTCTTCTGCTGTTGTAGCCCATCCACCTCAAGGTTCGACGTGTTTCCCATTCTGAGATGCTATTGTGCTCACTACAATTGTACAAAGTGGTTATCTATGTTACTGTAGCCTTTATGTCAGCGCGAACCAGTCTGGCCATTCTCCATTGACCTCTCTCATCAACAAGGCATTTCCATCCGCAGAACTGCTGCTCATTGAAGTTTTTTGTTTTTGGCACCATTCTGAATAAACACTAGAGACTGCTGTGCGTGAAAATCCCAGGAGATCAGCAGTAACAGAAATACTCAAACCAGCCCGTCTGGCACCAACAATCATGTCACGGTCGAAATTTTTCCCCATTCTGATGGCTGATGAACATTAACTGAAGCTCCTGACCCGTATCTGATTGATTTTATACTTTGCACTGCTGCCACACATTTGGCTGATTAGATAATTGTATGAATAAGTAGGTGTACAGGTGTTCCTAATAAATTACAATAAACAAGGAAAAAAGAAACCTCAACCCCAAACTCTCCAGCCCCTCTTACCTCTTTGCCCTCTTAGGTAAAAATGGCACTCGTTTTGTCCCAAAAATGAAGGCTATAGGGAGCCTGGTTTGCAGGGCATGTGAGTGTCAAATGAAGGCTGAGGCTTAAAAGAAGAAGAACAGGACTGAAGAGCTGGTGATCCACAAATAATACTTCAACCACTACTGCACACAGCACATGAGGCAGACATCAGCAGAACCCCTGACTCCTCTACCATGCCTGTACAATGGTGAGCACAGAAGCTGCTCTCCTCAAGGGCTTCCTCAGTATCCAGGACCTGTCCAGCCCCATTCTTATGTCTCTCCTGTCCTCTCCTTTTCTGCTCAATTCTGCTCTTCTTGATTTGTCTATTTGTTTGTGGGTTGTTTTCAGTATATTTCAGTCCAAGTACTAGTCAAAAATATTTACCAAGAAAGTGTGAAAGTTCTGAGATAATGCCATTTTTGAGACTGAAAGCCCCATTTTTGCTACTGCTCTGGACAGATTCATATGCAGTATTGCAGATCACTCAAACATGTACACACAAACAGAGCAAGAGAGAGAGAGAGAGGGAGGGAGGGAGAGAGAGAGAGAGAGAGAGACTTTTTTGACTTTTAGGTCTTCTTTAATAATTCAATAAAAACGTTAAAGACCTATATTTTAAAAAAAAGTAATAATAATAACAACAATTCAAACATACATATATTTACATTTTTCACATACATATATACATAGAGGAAGAAAAAAAAAACATACACTTAACACTTAAATATAAAATAGCAAGCAATCATCAACATCACAAATACAGTGGTTTACAGCCCATTTACCTTTAAACAATCTCCATATCATTGACCAGTTTGTAATACGTAAACTCAATTTTAATGCGAGATTTTAATAACCCTATTAAAATAGACACAACATCAGTTGACCCAGCATCATTCAAAAATGTTTTCTTGATAGCCATATAGCCAATTTTGTCTGACCAAAAAGAAAGTTAATCAGAACATGTACTTCCCTCCTTCTTCTACTATACTTTGGTCCATAGATGAAAAGTGCTGGAGTAAAAACTTCCCCTAAAGTATGAACCCACTCTTCTAAGATACAAAACAAAGGTTGAAGCCTTTCACACTTTAAAAACAAATGAAAAACTGTTTCCTGCTCTCTACAAAAAGGACAACCTACCCCTACCTCTTGATCAAGGTGTGCTCTGTGTCTGTTTGTAGCTATAATCCCATGTACTATTCTCCACTGAAGGTCTCCAGACCTTTTCTCAATGGGTGGTTTGTACAGGGACCTCCAGCAGCCTTTAAGGGAGGCACCTGGCCCCAGAACCTCCAACCATTTTGACTCGCTGACACTCTTCAGTGTGTTAAGATGCCATACTTTCACACACATAATGTAGATGGCTTTCTTATCAGCATCACCAAAGAAGGCCAGTTTAGGTGTCTTAAATGACAATAAGCATCCCTCTTTTTCTTGCCATGTGCCAGTCAGTGCTGAGAAAAACAACTCTGGAAAATCACGATTGTCTGCCACTTCATCAAAAGTTTCCATTGCCTGTCTATAGTCCTGAGGCAGAGACTCTAGAATCCGAGTCAACTTGTTTTGTGCCAGCCTGACTGATTTTATTCCCAGTTTTGAAGCTAGATTTTCAGGGCTAATCCAACTTTTTTTGTCTTTTAAGTGTCCAATCTTTGTCATATTTGCAGCCCACATGGCTTTTCTGAAAGTGTCCGATTTAAAAACATCTGAATCCAATGCCGAATTGAAAAACAGTGGTTCCTCTTTCAGCCATAATTTCTGTGTGCTACCTGCACTCCGTGACAAAGTAAAAAGTGACCATGACTTTAAAATTGATCTGTAAAAAAGGCTCAAGCCACTTAAATCCAGTCTGTTAATGTCCATCAAGAACAAGTGGCGATCCAGACCCATGTTTCCAGCTTTTCTTAGGAGGGCACAGGCTACTTCAGCCCAGCTCACATCCTCTCCATAGAGCAGTCTTTGCACCGTCTGCATTCTGAATGTTCTGAGTCTCGCTCTTATGTCAATCAACCCCTGGCCTCCTTCTTGTCTAGGAAGATACAGCACCACAGCCTTCAACCAGTGCTGTCCCGACCAGAAAAAGTCCACTAGTCGTTGTTGTATTCCTCACACTAAATCCTCAGGAGGCTCAAGTATTGTCATTCTGTGCCAAAGTGAAGAAGCAACCAAGTTGTTACATACCAGAACCCTCCCCCTTTAGGACAACTGGGGGAGCAACCAATTCCAGTGAGACAACCTAACACACACTTTCTCCAAGAGGCCTTCCCAGTTTTTCTTCTTAAACTCTTCTGTCCCTAAAAACACTCCTAAATATTTAAAACCTGCTCTTCCCCACTGCAGCCCACCAGGAAGCACTGGACCTTTAAGAACTCTGCCACACCATAAAGCTTCACTTTTTCCCCAGTTAACTACTGCTGATGAGGCTTTTCCATAAAACTCTAAAGCCTGTTTAAGCACCTGAATGTCACTTTGGTCACTGATTATAACTGTAATATCATCAGCATAGGCAGAGAGTTTAATAGAACAGTTTATGGTGTTGACCTGTAGGCCCATTAACTCTCTTCTCAGTTTACACAATAAGGGTTCAATTACAATGCTGTACAGTTGACCTGAAAGTGGACAACCTTGTCTGATTCCTCTTTTAACATTAATAGGGATACTTAACCCACCACCCATTTTGATCATGCATGTCGCTTCAGTATATAAAAGTTTAATCCTTGAGATGTATTTTTCCCCAAAACCAAAAGCATTGAGGGTGTCAAACAGAAAACTATGATCAACTCTGTCAAAAGCCTTTTCCTGATCCAGGGACAACAGGCCCATATTGGCATCTTTACAATAAGCATAATCAAAAACATCCCTGATTAAATGAAGATTATCCATGATTGACCTATTTTTAACACAATATGACTGATCTTTGTGTACAATTTCATGCAGCACATTATTTAATCTATTTGCTAGAACCTTGGACAAAATGTTATATTCTGTGCACAAGATTGCCACAGGTCTCCAGTTCTTTAAAAGAGTTAAATCTCCCTTTTTTGGGAGCAATGACAAAACAGCACGTTGACAGCTAGTTGGAAGAAAACCTTCACTACAGCATTTCTGAAGTACCTTAAAATAGTCCTCTCCTATTATTATCCAAAAAGATTTGTAAAACTCGGCCGGTAATCCATCCAAGCCAGGACTCTTGCCTGAAGAGAGACCCTTGACAGCCAGAGAGACTTCCTCAAAAGAGATATCAGTCTCTAAAAGCTTTTTATGATCTTCAGATAAAACAGGCAAGTCTTTTAGCAGCTCTCTTCTACAATGTTCATCAGAGATTTCAGCAGTGTACAAATTAGAATAGAAATCAACAGCAAGCTTTCTCATCTCCTGTGGGTCTGAGGTAACATGTCCATTGTTGTCCTTCAACGAAAGCATCAATTTCTGCTGACCCACTTTACGCTCTAGATTAAAAAAATAAGTAGTAGGAGCATCCATATCCTTCAGAGTTAAATAACGGCTTCTTATGAGAGCTCCTTTAACCCTTTCATTCAGAATTAAGCTTAAATGGTTTTTTTTTTCAGTCCAACGTTCTTTTAAATTAGCAGCATCATTTACAGTCATATTCATTTCAATATTAACAATCTCTGTTTCCAGCCACTTTAATGTATTTTTTAAACATACAGAGGAATAAGCAGAATATTTCTGAGAGAAATCTCTTATGTGCACTTTACCAACTTCCCACCATTGTATAATACTTTCAAAAAGACTCTTTTCTGTTTGCCATACTTCCCAAAATAAATTAAAAGCTTCACAAAAATCTTTATCTTCTAAAAGTTTGGTATTAAAATGCCAGTAGCAGCTCTTATGTGTACTTTTAGACAGGGTAAACCAACCCTAATGAGTTTGTGATCAGAAAGTATATTAGGAATAAGTTCTGTACTAACAACTCTATTTTTCAGGTTACAAGATATATAAAAACGGTCCAAATGAGCAGCATAAATCCTATCATTACAGACCTTCACCCATGTATATTGTTTTATAGAAGGGTTGTGTTCTCTCCATACATCTGAGAGATTCAGCTTTTTAATTACACCAGCTAAAGAGGAGGCTGACTCTGCATGAGGTTCTTCCCCATTCCTATCAAGATTAAAATCAAGAGTGCAGTTCCAGTCGCCCCCTACAACAATAAACACGTCTTCATTTTCTTCTTTAACTATATTTTCAAACTTCTTGAAAAGTAAACTCCTTTCTGCTCCAACATTAGGAGCATAAATATTTACAAACAGGAATTTAAAATTACTAATTTCAGCCTTAACAATTAAAAACCTTCCTGGATCTACTTCATTTTTTGATAAAACTTTAACATTTACAGTAGGAGAAAAAAGAACAGCCACATCAGCACTTAAATTAGTCCCATGACTGAGAACATACTCTCCTTTCCACCATAAACCCCAGTTAACTTCATTACTACAAGTACTATGAGTTTCTTGCAAAAATGTAACACTCAAATCTTTCAAACCAATGATTTCTGATAAAACCTCATTCTTTCTCCCATCCCTCATCCCATTGATATTAAGAGAACCCACCCTTAAGATCTCCATACAGAAGAGAGAGAAAAAGAGAAAACAGATCAGATGGAAAGACAAATTTTCAGCCATTATTTAGATTTTCACCTCGCTTTTCCCATCCTTCTTCCTGATCTAGCAACAGTTAAGTGCTTTTTAAGACGAAATATTTTCTGTTGTGAAAGCTCATCATAGCTACTTACTTTCCTAAACCACATTACTGAAGCAATAAACTTTTCAATATCAGGGAAGTAATCTCTTATTTCAACACCTGCTTTTCCTTTTGTCTTATCAAAAAAAGAATTGATCTGCTCAAGAGGATAAAGATCTTTCACAACCTCCTTAGACACATCAGACCACTGCTCATCATCTCTCATTCCATCATTGGTATACTGTGATAAACTCTCAGACTCATCAGCCATATTTTCCCCAGAACCAAATTTCTGTACAGTATCATCATCATCATCACTCTGATCATTTTCATCACCAACACTCACAGCTTTATCAGGTAAATGACTACATCCAGATTGCTCCACAGAGCCAGCATTAACAATAGAGTCGCTCACCTCCTCTGTAGCTCCTTTATTCTGTTCCTCAGCTCTCTCAGATTCTGTGTTATTTACTTGAGGTTCGACATCGTTTCCATCACCACGAGATGTAGAAGCGCGCTGTTCATCTCTATGCGGACACATAAAGCGCTTATGGCCCAAGTCACCACACTCAAAACACTTAAAACTCTCAGTGCTCGCATACACCATGAAAGAATTCTCTCCGTGAGTAACACGGAAAGAAACTTCCAAGGTCCGCTCCGGCGAGTTAAGAAACAAATAGACATGTCGTCTAAAAGAAAGAACGTGTTTTAGTGCAGCGTCTCTACATCCGAGGGGGACTGCTTTTATGGGACTTGCAATCTTACCAGATCTCACTAACTCTTTCACGATAGCTTCATTAGATATGAAAGGGGGAACATTGGAAACGATTACTTTGGTTGCTGGAGCAGATAGCGGGTTACCGGAACAAAAGTTTCCGTCACCCATATTCCGCTCACAGTCAACTCATTGACGAGTAATTCAGATTTTAAAAACATTTTTAAAAACTACTGCTTTTCAAAACCAAGTTTCTGACCGATAACCAAGAGCAACTCCTCGCACACACAAAACTTTTCTTCCTTCACTGAAAAAGATTTAAAAAAACAGCGAGGGGAAAAGAAGAATAAAAAGAGAAGATATATATATATATATATATATATATATATATATATATATATATATATATATATATATATATATAAGAAAAGACACTGAAGATTGTTCACAATCACTCTTAGCAACGATCTCAACACGCGCTCAGCTCCTCCACAATCTCAGAGAGAGAGAGAGAGAGAGAGAGAGAGAGAGAGAGAGCGAGTGAGTGAGTGAGTGAGTGAGTGCGTGAGTGAGTGAGTGAGTGAGCATGTTCAAGCATTATGGCCATCAATGTTGCCCACCACCCAAGTCTAACCACTTAAGATTTATATGACCATGTGTACCTAAGCCAGGAGAGTGTAAAAGTCTTCGCTAAAAACCTAAAAGTTTCATCACTCGGCAGAAATTCCCAATCTGCACCCTCACAACATTGGTGTACAAGTTCCAATAGTCATTGCAGAAAGCAGCATTCAGTTACACAAAAGGGCCCAGAAACCAGAAACACTCCAGTAAGAAGAGAGCAACCAAACAAAACCAAACACCTCTCAGCCCAGCTCCAGTCAACCTACAAACATTGACCCTCACACACAACAACAGGAGGCACCTGACAGAACAGCACAGCCCTTCCTGCATTCACAGCAGCTCACTTATGCTGATGGAGTGAAGGGCAAAATACACACTGACTCCTCAGACATTACAGAGGTGAGACATCTTCTACATCTCATCTGTAGAATACTGGGGTAAGCCATCTGGACCACCAAAACACCTAATTTTATTTCACAATGACATCTTTCACTATAAGTTCTTGGAATATTCAAGGCTTCTACTCCACAATCTAAGGACCAAGACTTTAAAAACAGAGTTTCTGAAAAACGTTTATAGCCAGGACATCATTACTCTGCAAGAAACATGGTGCAGATCAGACATGGACAGTCACTGCCCTTTAAGATACAGGGAAATTGTATTGCCATCACTTAAAAACTGTAACGTGAAACGCAGAAGAGACTCTGGTGGGGTCATCATTTGGTACAAAGAGACTTTAAAAACAACCTATCAATCATGAAAAAAGACTCAACACATGTTTGGCTTAAACTAAAATAAAAAAAGGCATCACAGACTGTGATAAGGACCTTTACATCTGTGCAGCCTACATACCTCCAACAGAGTCTATGTACTACAAGGACAATCATTTTGGTCAGCTTCAGACGGAAACCAGCCAATTCCAGGCCCAGGGGAATGTGATGTTATGTGGAGACCTAAATGCAAGGACAGGTTCAGAATCGGACATTATAGATACCCATGGGAATAACCACAATCTGAAAGCCAACACATATATAACCACCACCATTACAACAAGGAACAATCCGGACAGTACAGTCAACAAAAACTGTAAGGAGTTAATGTGTCTCTGTTGAGGGCTGGGTCTGTATATGCTTAATGGTAGAATCTGAGGGGACTCTTTAGGTCGATTCATATACTGCTCAGCTCTTGGGGCTAATGTAGTCAGCTATGCCATTACAGACATGGACCCCTCCTACATACGTGCATTCACTGTCAGAACACAGACTTCCTTATCAGACCACTGTCAAATTAATGTGTTCCTAAAGAAAATTAAACACCATAGAACAGACCAAGAGCCCAGCAACCTGTTCAAACTAAACCCAACATACAAATGGTCCCCAAAATGTGAATTCCTTAGTGCAATTAGCTCCAAAGAAATGTCCAACCTAATCAATAGATTTCAAATAACACAGTTTATGGCTAACAAGTTTGACATAAATTCTGCAGTACAACAAATAAATGATATTTATCAAAGGTGCTCAATCAAAGCAAACCTACTCCGTACAAACAAGAAAACAAAACTAAAACCAATAAAATCTAAACCACACTCTTAATGAAATTGAAGACTCAATTAATGGTAATCAGTTCTGGGAAAAAATGGAACAGTCTGAATAAACAACACAGCCAGGACATAGCCATACAAAATGGAGAATTTTGGAAAGGCTATTTTAAAAACTTATTCAAAGAAATTTCTCCAGAAAATCTCACATCTGACCAGAAAAACATGCAAAATAAATAAATTAGAATCTACAATAAAAAAAATAACCAAAACCCTATAGACTATCAGATTAGCAGAGAAGAACTGACAGATGCACTTAAGAAATTAAAACTCAGAAAGGGCATGTGGTTTAGACAGCATTAGAACAGAGCAGTAATGCAAGAGGCCTTGTTAAAACTGTTCAGTCTGGTTCTGCAAACTGGCTACTTTCCTGATACATGGAGTATGGGCTTAATACACCCATTACATAAGAGTGGAGTCAAATTCAACCCAAATAACTACCGAGGCATTTGTGTGAACAGTAATCTGGGGAAGACTTTCTGTTGTATCCTGATTGCCTGGATATAGGCCTTCCTTACCAAGCACGTCTTGAGTAAGAGTCAGATTGGATTCCTACCAAACCACCGCACCACCGACCACATTCACACGCTACACATGATAGTCAACCAGCACGTTCATCAAAAAAAGCAAAGGCAAAATATATGCATGTTTTATTGATTTAAAAAAAAAAAAAAAAAACATTTCATTCCATTTGGCATGATGGTCTATATTATAAAATTCTACAATCCAGCATTGAGGGTAAAATGTACGACACTATCAAATCTATGTACAGTGCATCCGGATAGTATTCACAGCGCTTCACTTTTTCCACATTTTGTTATGTTACAGCCTTATTCCAAAATGGATTAAAGTCATTATTTTCCTCAAAATTCTACAAACAATACACCATAATGACAACGTGAAAGAAGTTTGTTTAAAATCTTTGCAAATTTATTAAAAAGAAAAAAGAAGAAAATCACATGTGCATAAGTATTCACAGCCTTTGCCATGACACTCAAAATTGAGCTCAGGTGCATCCTGTTTCCACTGATCATCATTGAGATGTTTCTACAACTTGATTGGAGTCCACCTGTGGTAAATTCAGTTGATTGGACATGATTTGGAAAGGCACACACCTGTCTATATAAGGTCCCACAGTTAACAGTGCATGTCAGAGCACAAACCAAGCCATGAAGTCCAAGGAATTGTCTGTAGACCTCCGAGACAGGATTGTATCGAGGCACAGATCTGGGGAAGGGTACAGAAACATTTCTGCAGCATTGAAGGTCCCAATGAGCACAGTGGCCTCCATCATCCATAAATGGAAGAAGTTTGGAACCACCAGGACTCTTCCTAGAGCTGGCCGCCTGGCCAAACTGAGTGATCGGGGGAGAAGGGCCTTAGTCAGGGAGGTGGCCAAGAACCTGATGGTCACTCTGACAGAGCTCCAGCATTTCTCTGTGGAGAGAGGAGAACCTTCCAGAAGAACAACCATCTCTGCAGCACTCCATCAATCAGGCCTGTATGGTAGAGTGGCCAGACAGAAGCCACTCCTCATTAAAAGGCACATGACAGCCCGCCCGGAGTTTGCCAAAAGGCACCTGAAGGACTCTCAGACCATGAGAAACAAAGATTGAACTCTTTGGCCTGAATGGCAAGCGTCGTGTCTGGAGGAAACCAGGCATCGTTCATCACCTGTCCAATACCATCCCTACAGTGAAGCATGGTGGTGGCAGCATCATTTTTCAGCGGCAGGAACTGGGAGACTAGTCAGGATCAAGGGAAAGATTAATGCAGCAATGTACAGAGACATCCTTGATGAAAACCTGCTCCAGAGCGCTCTGGACCTCAGACTGGGGTGACGGGTCGTTGTCCTGTTGGAAGATGAACCTAAGCACACAGCCAAGTTAACAAAGGAGTGGCTACGGGACAACTCTGTGAATGTCCTTGAGTGGCCCAGACTTGAACCCGATTGAACATCTCTGGAGAGATCTGAAAATGGCTGTGCACCGACGCTCCCCATCCAACCTGATGGAGCTTGAGAGGTCCTGCAAAGAAGAATGGGAGAAACTGCCCAAAAATAGGTGTGCCAAGCTTGTAGTATCATACTCAAAAAGACTTGAGGCTGTAATTGGTGCCAAAGGTGCTTCAACAAAGTATTGAGCAAAGGCTGTGAATACTTATGTACATGTGTGTGTTTTTTTTAAATTTTTTATAAATTTGCTAAGATTTTAAACAAACTTCTTTCACGTTGTCATTATGGGGTATTGTTTGTAGAATTGAGGAAAATAATGAATTTAATCCATTTTGGAATAAGGCTGTAACATAACAAAATGTGGAAAAAGTGAAGTGCTGTGAATAATTTCCGGATGCACTGTATTTGGACAACAGGTGCGGAGTTAAAATTGGCAATAAAAGAACAAAATTCTTCACTCAAGGGCGTGGAGTGAGACAGAGCTGCAGTTTGAGTCCAACTCTGTTCAACTTTTACATTAATGAGTTAGCAGTGCTACTGGAACAATCTGCAACACCCGGTCTTACTCTAAATAATTCTGAAGTAAAATTTATTCTATATGCAGATGACCTGGTGCTGCTGTCAGCTACTGCACAAGGGCTACAGCAGCACCTGGACCTGCTGGAGAACTACTGTCAGAACTGGGCTCTGACAGTCAATGAAAAAAAACTCAAATTATGATCTTCCAGAAAATAAGCCAGTTTACAGGAAACCCGAAACACATTCACTCTGGGGAAACACTAACAGAACACACCCAGGGGGGTTTGGTCTGGCAGTGAATGCACTAAAAGAGAAAGCTAGAAGAGCATTCTATGCTATTAAGGGCAAATTTACCTAAACAGACATTCCTGTAACAACTTGGTGTAAAATCTTTGATAGTATTATTATGCCTATTGCTCTGTACGGATGTGAGGTTTGGGGTACACTCTGTCTGGCAGATTACTCTAGATGGGACAAACACCCCATAGAATCCCTGCATGCAGAATTCTGTAGAAACATTCTAAGAGTTCAGAGAAGAACACCTACTAATGCATGCCGGGCTGAACTAGGCAGATACCCCTAATAATACATATTGAAAAACGATCCCTCAAATTCTGGACACACCTAAATTCAAGTTCCCCTAACACACTGCAACATGAAACCCTTAAAACCCAAGAGTTGAAGCCTAAAACCAGTCCCCTTTGTCAGCTGGCTCTGGAACTCACAAACCCACTAACAACTAACAAACACCAGTTTCAGACCAGCACTGCTGAACAAAACCATATCAGAATAAACCAAATCATAAAAGAAAGCAAAAATTCATATTTGGACCATTGGGAAAATGAAAGTAAAAACCAACGCAAATTTGAATGTTATCGGACCCTAAACAGAATATCTGGCAAAATATCTCCACACTGTAAGAGATCCAAAATAGAGATGGTCCTCATCAAATACAGGCTCAGTGATCACAGTCTGGCCATAGAAAAAGGGAGACACAGACAAACATGGCTTCCAAAGGAAGAACGAGTCTGTGCTCACTATGACACTGGTGAGGTCGAGACAGAGACACACTTTATCCTTCACTGTGAGAAATTTACAGAGGGGAGAGAGAAATACTTTGACAAACTCTCAAACCTCATGCCAGTTTTCCAGTTCAGTAGAAACAGATCAAATACAGGTGTTACTGGGGAGGACAATCATGCATTAGTTGCAGCAAAATTCATTTTTGAAGTGCACACCCTCAGAAACCAATTACTGCCTTAATGTCCTTCATTTACAGTATTTTTTGTTTTTTTTTATGTTCATAATGTCTTGTTTAATGCTTATTTTATTTTATATTGTATAGTGTATATAGTTATTATAGTTTTTATTTTATTTTATTAATTACCTGGCACCTTATTTTAATTTTATTTTTTATTGTTATTTGTTACTGTTTTATTTAAAAAAAATTTGTCTTGTCATGATCTGTTTTATGAATTAATGCTTTGGCAATATTGTATGTAAACACAATCATGCTAATACAGTCCTTTAAAATTGAAATTGAGAGAGAGAGAGAGAGAGAGAGAGAGAGAGAGAGAGAGAGAGAGAGAGTCCACTGGAGAAGAAATCAAGATGGCACCAAACTCAAGGTGTCTTGTCAATAAACGGTTACTAGGGCAGAAATGTGTCCCATTATGCACCATTCCTTAGCTAACCAACACTGTTGATCTTCGATGAGATAACTTAACATGTTCAAGCATATGAAGAATATACTGTATGTGTTTATTGTCAATTTAATAGAGATCTTTTTAATACCTCAACTGTATCTCCTAGACAGCAATAAGATAACATTGAGAGTAAGTGGAGGATTTTTGCTAATGTCTTCTGCTTCTCAAAGAGTTCACCCAAGAAACAGACCCTTGTAATCTTACATGTGTCTCCTTAGGTAAATAATATCAGCTGTTAAGTTGTTCTGATAAAATAAAAAAAAACCTGTATTTCCTTTTAATAAAATGCCACTCATTTCTTTCATTCATACAGTAGATTATTAAGATCCAGATTGTTAGAGGACTTTAATTTGAGAACTGGAGTTGTATGAAGTCAGTACTTCAGCTGTCTCTTGTTGATGAACCTGTGGACATATGTGTCGCCTGTATTGGATTCCCGTTACCTCAGCTAATAAATCACTAAAATCCTTCTGTGTTCCTCATCTCTAGGCCTGGTCCACCCTCAGTGTTGATTAACCAGCCCCAGATCACATGCAATTACAAGGCAACTGGGTCCAAAGTGCACCATCTGGTCTTCTTATTTTAACTCCTCATCACAGATGCACATTGACTCCCTCTACTCTTTTATATGGAAGCCCATAGAACTGTACAAATTTTTAAATTTGGCACATTGATTGCAGAGGGGAGGAACATACCAATTTTAGTATCGCTATCTCAAACTCTTTAGTGCCACCAACAGTTCAAAGATTTGTGTACATTTTAGCTCGTATCTTTTGAACCAAAAGGCAAGACACAATTTTTGCTTCATTTCTGATTCCTTGAATCATGCTATCAAACTACTGGTTTCAATTGCAGGCCAACCTGATTTTCCACTATTCTTTTTTTTTTTTTTTTTTTTTTTTTGTCAAATAAACTTCACTTTTTGAACTTCTCCCAAAGCTTTAAGTCAAACTTTTTCAATGATTTTAGTTATTATTAAAAAAGTAATTATTGTAAAATCCTTTTGATACACCACATTGTTTGCATGCATCAATGAAATTCAAACAAGACATGTTGACATGAAACTTGATAAGTATCATATCTACAATGCTCTTTTTAACATATCACATGTGGGCTTGGCCCCGTAAATTGCTGTTTCTAGTTACATTGTTTTAAATGGAACTGTTCGAATTGGTCCACTTAATATTTCAGAGCTGTCACATGCATTGGCTTCTATGGCATGTGTGTGTGTGTGTGTAACGTTTGAAGGAAGTCACGAGAGCAGGATCTAGATGCAGCTTGATATTTAATAGGAAAAGAGACAAAGTACAAAACAGGGTAAACACTGGAACAAGGCAAAACTAGGAACTAAAACAAATGTTACATCCTAGGTTGGCACACTGGTACAAAACAACAACTGACAAAGACTGAGCAGAAATCAGGGCATTAAATACACAAAGGCTAATGAGGGAATGGAACATAGGTGAGAACAATCGGGAACAGCTGACAGAGATGAGGGCAGTACATGTTGGGAAGTGTAGTCCGGGGAAAACAGAAGACAGAGGATAAACATAAGGCAACACAACATGACAGAACCCCCCCTCTAATGGGTGGCTCCTGACACCCAAGGAAGGCTGGTAAGGGAGGCAGAGCCAATCAGTCCAGGAAGGATCTGAAGGGTGATCCTGAGGCCAAAGAGGGGTTAGCTGATGATCAGGAGGCCTGGGAGGCGGCCGCAGACTAGGGACTGGGTCAAGAGGCCTGGGAGGTTGTAAACATGGGCAGAGACTTAGGGACAACCTCTGTGGTTGAGAATACTGGCAGAGACTCGGGAATGACCTCTGTGGTCGTAAACACTGGCAGAGACTGGGGAACGATCTCCATGGTCGTGAGTACAGGCAGAGAATGGGGAACGACCTCCATGGTCGTGAACATGGGCAGAGACACGAGAACGACCTCAGTGGTCGTGAACATGGGCAGAGACTTGGGAACGACTTCTGTGGTCTTGAACATTGGCAGAGACTCTGGAATGACCTCCATGGTCATGAACATGGGCAGAGACTCGGGAACGACCTCTGTGGTCGTGAACACGGGCAGAGACTTGGGAACGATCTCCGTGGTCGTGAGTACAGGCAGAGACTGTGGAATGAGCTCCATGTTTGTAAGTACAGGCAGAGACTGGGGAATGACCTCCATGGTTGTGAACATGGGCAGAGACTCAAGAATGACCTCAGTGGTCGTGAACATGGGCAGAGACTTGGGAATGACTTTTGTGGTCGTGAACACTGGCAGAGACTTGGGAACAACCTCCGTGGTCGTGAGTACAGGCAGAGACTGGGGAACGACCTCCGTGGTCGTAAGTACAGGCAGAGACTGGGGAACGACCTCCATGGTCATGAACATGGGCAGGGACTTGGAAATGACCTCCGTGGTCGTGAACACTGGCAGAAACTCTGGAACGACCTCTTTGGTCATGAACATGGGCAGAGACTCGGGAACAACCTCTGTGGTCATGAACATGGGCAGAGACTGCGGAATGATCTCAGTGGTCGTGAGTACAGGCAGAGACTGGGGAACGACCTCAGTGGTCGTAAGTACAGGCAGAGACTGGGGAATGACCTCCATGGTTGTGAACATGGGCAGAGACTCGAGAATGACCTTAGTGGTCGTAAACATGGGCGGAGACTTGGGAACGACTTCTGTGGTTGTGAACACTGGCAGAGACTCGGGAACGACCTCTTCGGTCATGAGTACAGGCAGAGACTGGGGAACGACCTCCGTGGTCGTGAGTACTGAGGGGAGACTGGGGGGAACAGGTGTCCTTTTCCTTCTCCTCCTTTTCCAGACAGCTGGGAGCATGGTTACAGGGACGGTCGAGGCTATAGGCATTGGCTCTGGGACAATCGAGGCTATGACATGGCTGTGATACGGCACAGAGCACACTCAGGCGTGGCTGTGACGAGGCACGGAGTACACTCAGGCGTGGCTGTGATGAGGCACAGAGCACACTCAGGCGTGGCTGTGACATGGTGTGGAGCAGACTCAGGCTTGGCTGTGACATGGCGTAGAGCAGACTCAGGCTTGGCTGTGACATGGTGTGGACCAGACTTAGACTTGGCTGTGACATGGCGTGGAGCAGACTCAGGCGTGGCTGTGACGAGGCACGGAGCACACTCAGGTGTGGCTGTGACGAGGCACAGAGCACACTCAGACTTGGCTGTGACATGGCGTGGAGCAGACTCAGACTTGGCTGTGACATGGCATGGAGCAGACTCAGACTTGGCTGTGACATGGCGTGGAGCAGACTCAGACTTGGCTGTGACATGGTGTGGGGCAGACTCAGGCGTGGAAGGCTTGGAAGCCGGGATCAGGGTAGGGAGAAGATGATCCTCTGAAGCTAGAGCTTCTAACGTTAACTTCACATATTCCTCCCATGTGTAGTCTCCCGTCTCCGGCAATTCCCTCCACTGGTGAGCTGTTAGTCCGATCCGTTAAACTGACTTAAGATGGGAGTCAGCAAATCCTGTGATGCTGGCAATGGTGCTGAAACGAAGGGAGTATTCCCTTATGGGTAAATCCGCCTGGCTCAATTGGATGAACAAAGCCGCTAGATCAATTTGGTCAGTTGTTCTGTAATGTTTGAATGAAGTCACAAGAGCAGGATCTAGAGGCAGCTTGATATTTAATAGGAAAAGAGACAAAGTACAAAACAGGGTAAACACTGGAACAAAGCAAAACTAGGAAATGGGAACTAAAACAAATGTTTCATCCTGGGTTGGCAAACTGGTACAAAACAGGAGCAAAACAACAACTGACAAAGACTGAGCAGAAATCAGGGCATGAAATACACAAGGGCTAATGAGGGAATGGAACACAGGTGAGAACAATCGGGAACAGCTGACAGAGCTGACAGCAGTGCATGTTAGGAAGTGTAGTCCGGGGAAAACAGAAGACAGAGGATAAACACAAGGCAACACAACAGTGGATCATGACAGTGAGTTTGTGTGTGTGTGTGTCCGGGTGGGTAGGGGTAGACATGTCACGTCAAGGCCAGGTGGGAGATGAGAACAAAGCAGTGGTAGGGAAGAGAGAGGATCCTGAAGGGTAAAAAAAACAGCCTTGGGACTAAAAACAGCCTTCTGGGATAGAACCGCACAAAGCTCCAACAAACCATAAAACACTGTTACTGTATATTTACTGGCTCCTTGTTCTCTGACTTATCACCACACAATTTACAGGTCTGATCTAGAGCCAAGTCATCTAATAGAACTCTGTGCTGTAAAATATGAAGTAAACATTTTTTGTATTTTTATTTATCAGATCAGAACAGCCAGACCTGCTCAGGTTATTCTTATAAAAGTTATACAAACCTAAGTGAGGGCTATTAAATGCATGATACATACTGTAGTAGAAAAATGATATTTAAATAAAATAATTCAGACATATTTGTCTGTTTATCCAAAGTTAAAATGCAGATATCTAGAAAGCAGATTCGCTCACAACATTGCAAGGCTACACTGGAAAAATATTATAAAAACAAAAATGTTACATTAAGAAATGTTTTTAATTTTAACAGAAAAAGAATGCAAAAATGCTAAACAGTTCATTGTTATGATTGTTATAATTGTTATAAAAGGTATAATTGGTTAACTAGTAGTTACCATACCATGTACAGTGAAAAATAATTTTATTTAACAAGACATGCATTTTTACTGTTATTTACTGTGAGATTAAAAAAATAAATAAAAAATGTCACCAATCTTACAAAAATGTTCTAGTCAAGTCGTCAAACTTTATTTATAAAGCACATTTAAAAACAACAGAGATTGATCCAAAGTGCTGTACAATTTACAAATAAAACATATAAAAACAACCAAACAATATATAGTAAAAATGCAATCTTTACATAAACAAATAAAAATGAAAATAAAAACTGATCAGCAAACAGTACATTAAATAGTATCGAAAGACAATGAATAAAAATAAGACTTAAGGGCAGATTTGAAAATAGCTAAAGATGGTGCAGACCTTACGTGAAAGGGCAGGCTATTCCAAAGTTTTGAAGCAACAACCGAAAAGGCCCGATCACCCTTTGACTTGCAGTGCGAATGGAGGACAGATAAAAGAAGCTGATTACCTGATCTGAGCATTCTTGGAGGAGAGTAAGAGTGCAGAAGGTCACTAATGTATTTAGGTGCAAGGCCAGAAAGGGCCTTGTACACAAAGACAGCAATTTTAAAATCAATTCTGAACTTAACGGGAAGTCAGTGTAGAGAAGCTAATACAGGGAAAATGTGATCCCTCTTTTTAATCCCAGTTAAAAATCTAGCTGCCGCATTTTGAACAATCTGGAGATGAGATATAGCAGATTGAGGCAGACTGATATACAGTGAATTGCAGTAATCCAGCCGTAATGTAATAAAAGCATGGATCACAGTTTCTTGGTCTTTTTGAGAGAGAAACTGTTTTAGTTAAGCAATAGACCTAAGATGAAAAACTTCCCTTAACAACGGCACTGATTTGTTTGTCAAAAATTAAAGATGAGTCAAAAATAACCCCAAGATTTTTGACATGCTTTTGAATGTTGGAGGAAAGAGAACCTAACTGTGGTTCAAAGGCAGGAGGGGGCCTGGAAGAGCCTTAATAACTTCAGCTTTGCCTTCATTTAAGTGCAAAACATTTATGCCATCCATGTCCTCAAGACATTTGAAGAGCACTTCAAAAGGGCAGCTACTGTCTGGTCTGACCGGTAAATAAAATTGGGAATCATCAGCGTAGCAATGATAAGAGATATTATATTTTTTTAAAACAGAGCCCAGGGGCAGCATAAAGAGGGAGAAAAGTAAAGGGCCCAAAATGGACCCTTGGGGCACACCACAAGATAAGCGGGCCAATGTAGAGGAAAAATTCCCTATGGTCACAGAGAAGGACCTATCTCTCATGTAAGAGGCCAATCACTGCAGGGCCACACCCTGATTGCCGACCACACTCTCTGAACAATTTAACAGAATATTATGATCAATAGTATCAAATGTAGTGCTAAGATCCAATAAAACCAAAACTGCATATGATCCAGAGTCCAGTGAAAGTAAAATAACATTAGTGACCTTCAACAGCACGGATTCAGTACTATGTAAAGTTCTGAAACCGGACTAAAAAATGTCTAAAATATTAAAAGAATTCAAATGAGAATATAGCTGGTAATACACAACTCTCTCCAAGAGCTTTGAAATGAAAGGCAATTTGGAAATAGGCCTGTAGTTATTGAGCACAGTTGGACTGAGATGAGGTTTCTTAAGCAGAGGGTCCAAAACTGCATGTTTATAACCAGGTACGCCAAGAGAGGTGAAGTCACCAGTGTTAAGCCAGTTCTCAACAATAAATAAAAAAGTCTAATGAGTGTGATATTAAAAAGTCATTTAAAATAAAGGATTTGTTTGATATCGCCCTTGCATTCACTAAGGCCATCTTAATTGTGAGAGGCTCTGTAATCTTAGCAGAGTTAGTAGTTGAATACTTCAACAAACTGAGATATTCATGATTCACTCTCCGATTCTCAACACTAGACCAGGCGATGATGCGGCGAGATGAAGACCAAATTACCGGTATGTTGTAGCTGATCAGGGAAACAACCGACACCCTCTTGCTCAAATTATGCCGAGATCCTCGATGTACATTCTGTGGACAACATGTAATTCCCAGGGAAGCACACTGATTATAAATTCCAGCAGGAAGAAGATATGAGGAATTCAAGCGATGTAAATCCATGTATGAGTAAATAAAGACCATATTGGGAAAAATAAGACAGCCTGTGTCCGGTGCAAAGCAGCGTGTTACCAGCTGCGGATGGTGAAGATCACTCATAAAACTCCAACAAGCCAGAGCGAGCAGCAAAAAAAAATCCATCATTACCAGCCCATCTGCACACCCAGATTTAGTGTCCATGTTAGCCAGCACACCCAAAGCAGATGAGGTAGAGATCAAGCAGCCTGTTTAGGGCTCCAATCTGGCATGCAAAACAACCAGCGACGAGCGAGAAAGTGTCCAATTACTCACAGGTAAGCCAGAGTTTGCCAGGTAACCAGTTGGCGAGGGCAAGTTAGGCTGGTGGAGTCTTTTTGCCCAGATGGAGATAAATATTCAAACCAACACCTAAGGCGTTCCCAAACCGATGAAAAGACAGCAGTCCATAAAGAGACAAAAAATTTATTTCATGAAAGGTTGCTTCAAGCAAAAAGCATAAAAACATAAAAACCACATCAAAGAGACCAGATAACAACAGCAGACAAACACGCCAGCTTACACTCAACCGGAAGTAAATGAAGTAAAACGTATGATTGACCTAATTGTTAACTGTGAAAATGTACAGTAAACTATTGTTAAAATTACGGTGAAAAACAATAATTGAGCATTCCCAGAAGTCCCCTGTATGACTTATCTTTTTTATTATTCTGTATATATATATTTTTTAATATTTATGTTTCTTATTCTTATTATTTTCTGTATCAGTTATGTGCATTGGTGTGTTTATTGTTACAGTTTATGTTTATTAGTTTAGTGTTACCCTGATGGTGTTTTGTGTGAGTGACACTGTGTACTGCCTATACATATTTATTGTCCATTGCTACTGGAAGGGCCACTCTTTGTCAAATTTAAATCATCATGGGACCTTTTGTTTAACCAGCTGTTTAATATGGTGGTTAACAATATATTTAAAAGTGCAAAGCAGATTTTTTTTAGTTCTAGTAGGTTGGAAGTTATTATAAATTTCAGTAGGTATATAATATTAACATTATAAAATGTATTAATGATATATATGGTAATGAACTGTGAAATATACAGCCAGGCACCAAAATGAAATCTCATAACGCCGTAATGCTCACTGTATTTCTTTTTACGGTGGAAACCACAGCTACCAGTGTTTTTACTGTAAATTTAACAATAATTTGTTAAAAGTAAAATTTGCAAAAAGTATTTTTCAAGTTTCAGGGCAAATAATATTTTATTTATACAGTATCTTCTATATATATATATATATATATATATATATATATATATATATATATATATACCGTGTATATATAACAGGGGTAGAAAAAAAATATGCATTCCCTTTGTGTTGTTCCAGGCTTACAGTATACATGCTTCAAGGCAAAAACTTTCCTGACCTCCTACCTCACACCAGCTGTCCACTAAAGTCATGACATGGAGTCGTCACACAAAAGACCCCTTCATTAAAAGACCATTACTGGGGTAAATAATCCACCACAAATCAATTAACAATCCTGCTGAACAGCGAAAACATTTTATCTAAGCACTGTCAGCATCTCATTATTCACTACCATTTCACAGAGCAACCAGTACCAAAGTGTCTCTGATTGTGAATAAATTAATTAGGGTCTTGGGAAAATCTAGGGTAGAGTGCTTAGATATGTTTAGCTGAAGAAATGACACTTTGAGGCTGTGTGAGAACTGTCAGATGAAACATAAAAGTTAATCTCCCAGGGAACCAGTCAGAGAGGGCAACCATTGATCAAGGAAACAAATCAGCCAATAGGGCATTGCCATTTGCAGTGAGTGATTGGCTCAGTGCTTCACATTCGGTGGTGTGGCAGTCAAGGGCAACCTTGTGCTGAGATGAATGTGGGGGGCTTGACCTGACTGCTGTGACTGTGGTGAGCAAAGCCCAGTTCTGACACAACAACACCAATCTTACAAGCTGCCAACAAGAGGCTCTGGGCAAAGATAAATGCCAATGTTTCTGTCCCTTTCCAGTGTTCATGTCCAGTGGCATGAATTTAGTCACACTAAATATAAGAACAGTCACATTCTAGTGACAATGTCACTCAAAATTAAAATTCTGTCATCACTTTCTAAGTCAGGTCTTTCAAAATATTACTTTCTTTCATCTGTGGAACACAACAAGAGTCATCTACAGTAGCAGCATTTCAAAGTTGCCCTTTTCCAGCTGTCCCTGGTCTCTATCCACTAGGGATGCCACGGTGTGAGTTTCTGACAGTTAGATTACCATCAGAGAAAAAATCGTGGTTTACAGGTTTTACAATTATTTGCAATGCTTTTATTATGCAACAGCACTAATGCAAAAAAAAGTTGTATCATTACAACTGAACATATTATTTGATGCGTTTCTTAGGGATACTTTGCGCTAAGTGCAGCCCTACAATAGGGAAAATTATAAATACTAGTGCTGTCAGTCGATAAAAACTTCATTGCAATTAATCGCATAATTTTTTTTAGTTAATCGTGATTAATCGCAGATTTTGAAAGTGCTAAAAATTGACTCTAAATATACTTATTTTCCTATCAAAATGCATTTATTTATTTCTTAGGAAAGAAAACAAAACTATATGAAACTATATAATGCTTTATTAACATTTTCCAAATAAAGTCTTCCACAGTATAAAGACTAAAATGCATTAAATTGCACCAATTCAAGTAACATTAAACATTTCCCAAAGTCTTAGTGGCAGTTGAAAGAACTAGTCCCCACAATGGTTCCATATTCATTGCAACGGGCATTAAAACATTTTAAACTCTCATCCTCCACAATATTAATCAGCCGGCAGACTGTGGCTATCCGCTTTGTTACAGCAATTGTAAAGCCGCTTTCATGATTCGCGTCAGGACGTCAGCAACAGCGTCAAGCTCCGCTTCGAACAACTTTCAAACACAACCTAGTTCACGACATCCAACAGTTTTGTTCCTCTGCAACAGTTTATTAAAGCACTCTGTTGTCTGTCAGACACCCCATCATAAAGAATCAGCAACAGACTCCATAAAAATACTCTCCACACAACACCTCACAAATAAACCTGTGGACTATAATAATGGGAACATTGCTTACAGCAGGCGATTTAAAGTCCGATAATGACTTAATTGTATTGTTGAATTCAGTGAATTTGTAAACAAGCAATGCTTTAAATTATAAGAATGATTTAGGATGCAACTTCTAAAAGTTTTCCACACTGCTTAATGCATAAACATTCAAAAAAGTTATTCCTTTAAAAGCACCACTGCTAAAAATAGGTAACTTAATTAATAGATTAATAGTGAAACCATACAATCGAGACATATACATTCCACTTTCTTTGTATTAAAAAGAGTAGCTTGGACATTCTGCTAAATATATCCTTTTCTGCTCTATGGAAGAAAGTAATTTGAGTTTGGAACGACATAGGTGTGAATAAATTATTACAGAATCTTTATTTCTTGTTGAGCTGTCCCTTTAAAGTAAACAAGTCTGTTGAAAGAATAATAAGAATAATGCCTTTATTTTGAAATCAAATTACTATGTTTTCCTTTCTATGTATTCCCTGCTGTGAATGTGAAAGCTTAAAGGGATAGTTTACCCCAAAAAATTAAAATTATTTCATTTACTCAACCCTTATGTTGTTCCAAGCCCATATCAATTTCTTTCATCCATGGAACACAAAAGGAGGCTTAAGGTAGAATGTTATGTCTCAAAAACAGATGGAAAAAAGATTCAATGAAAGTGAATGGTGACTCAGGCCAACATTCTACTTCTGTGTTCCACAAAAGAAAGTCGTACTGGTTTTGAACAACATGAGGTTGAGTAAATGATGACATAATTTTTGGCTGAACTTTCCCTTTAACATTCTAGTTATGTGTTTCAAACTTGATATAACAGAGGCAAAAGCTTCTTCATAATCATTAGAAAATCCTGCTCTCTGGTATTCTGATATGCTGTCCCAGAATAATGCCTGAAGTAATTCCTGAAATAATACTAACACTGACAATTCAATCAATTCTGAAGTGACGCCACTCTAGGAGCAGCTGTTTACACCATCTGACTTCACTCCAGTCTCTCTCAATACTGGAGACAAATAACACCCTGGCTGCCATTAGATTACAATTGATTTAAAAATCAATGTTTCCTTTTACTTTAAATACACTGAGCATTTCAGAATTGCAAAGAATACAAATTATTTATAGTCTCAGTGGTAAATGTACTGAATAAGATTATGTCTAAATAATCCAAACCCATTTTCTACAGACAATTTTCTGAGAACAGTTCTCAACATTTATTATTAAAGGCATACAAGAAAATATTTGGATGTATAAAACAATGTTGGTAAAAACAAAGTAGCAATAATCATTCTTTTCAGCTGATCATCATACTTGTTAAGGGTACAGACAGGTATGTTCCTTGAGAACTCACCTCTTGGGCAACAATACTGGAGATGCGAACAGCTCTCTTAACCCGTGTGTTCCTCCGCTCATTGCTCCCTTGCGCCCCCTCCTGAGGAATGCTGCCTCTGGCACTAAAGGACATGTTTCTGCCCCATACAGATATCTCCTTGGACTCTGTTATCCTCCACTGTTAAACAGACACCAACAGACTCCATATCCCTGTAGAGCTGCTGTCATTCTCTGAGGTGGACCACTTTACTGTCAGGCTTACAGCTTCTCTTTCAAAGTGTATCGCTCAAGTTGCATCCAATAAAAGCCTGATTGGTCTTTCAATTTCAGAGCAGTTTGCTCACTTTTTCCATGCTTCAAAGTTTGAATTCAAATATTCCAGTTTTTGAAGCCGTACTGCTGCTGAGCACCTTTCCATGCCATTGCAGTCACTCCAGTCAAATCAGGACAAGAGTATGCGCTTTACTGTTGATCTTCACATTAGTTCTCCATGCAAAAATCTTTTTGAATATGGGTTGCGAAAGAACAGGAGCACCATGGATCCATTGTCACGCTGTCAGGGCAGCTGTTCCACTTTTTCCACGCTTTGCCTTTTAAAGAGAGTGCCTGTGGTATCCCTCCCTCCCTTGCTCGCTTTCAGAAACACTGTGTTTGTGTGTTTTCTATCTCTCTTTTCTCTGTGGAAGTCCCACTCGGGAAGAGATGTAATTGCAGCTGTCTGTCTGATCCACCTCCTTGTTCTCAGTAGCCCAGCTGCAAGGCTTGATGGATATCCTTTCTTCCCCCAATAAACACCAACACGCTCAAATGGGCAAGAGTTTTTTTTTTTTTTTTCTGTTGTGCCTACAGCTCTCAGCCATGTTACAGACCAGCACCTCTCATTCGCCTCTCTTATGACAATTTTCAACCACACTAGATTTAAACATACTTAAAAAGATACAGAAATTACATGTTTGAAATGAAAGCCATGCCAGGGCAAGCTGTGAATAACTGTTTCCAGCTAAGCATGCCATTTCTATATGTTCAATACTATCCTGCAACCAACATTATTGGTTGGATTGGGGTGATTAAATGTAAAAATGTAACAATCAATTATTGATGTAACACCCCATATTGACTGACAGCTATTCTGAATATTGGTTCAATTAGGAATGGGCTCTTCGCGTAATTTTGTAGTCAAATACTCTAACACATAACAAAACTTGAAATTTAGAATTTAAGTTCAACCTTCAACTCTTGAACATATTTTTCTTATGAAAAAATGAATATTATGCATAAACAGATTCATAAATGACAAAAAAAACAAAAAAACAAAAAAAAACAACATTGGCACTCACACATAGAAACATTCCAAGTCTTCTGAAGCGATATGATCATTTTAAATAATGACAACATTTTCTTTTTGGGTGAAATACTGAGTGAAACAGCAAGCGAGAGAAGCAGTTTCATTGTTGCCCTCGGCAGGCATAGGAACAAAGGAAAATCAAATTGCAATATTCTAGTAGTTTTTTACAAGTCGAATATTTAAAGGTGAACGAATACTCGATTAATTAATTACTCATGCAAATCCCTAGGTTCAATTGGCATAACTGTCGATTCTCAATTTTGGTTATGGCCCTGGTTCCAATGTCACACCTTCACAATCCTAACCTATGCACAGTTGTATTCTTACTCTCAAATTCCAGGATTAAAATATATTATTAAGCACTTATTGCCAAAGAACAAGAAAATAATACACAAATACACCCTTGAAATGCAACACAAAAAAGCATCGTTTGCCAAGCACTTATTTTTTATATGTGCTGGTTGGTGTTTTCTTTGAAAAAAAATTATTCATGGATCATGTACAGTATGCAATCTAAATGACCCCTGGCAATATAATTACTTGCCCATGATTGACCTCTTGAATGTTGTATATTTCATATGCATCAACAAAGATTGCAATCAGTCTAACAAAAGCGCAGCCACTTCCTACATTGCCAAAATAATTTCTTAATCAGTATTTTTGTCTTGTTTTCCAATAAGAATATCAAAACAGCCTTAAAAAACAAGATACCTAAATTGAGTAAAATTACCTAAGATATTGAAATCTTGTGTTTATTGGTAATTTTTTTCTTTAATCATAAGTCTAAAAACATTTATTGAGGTTTATGCCTAAAAACAAGAAAAATACAATATAATTCCACAAATTATTATACGTCTTATTATCTTACAAATTTTGCTTCTCAAATAAATTTGTCTTGTAAGGATGTTTAGATAGTCTTTCTGGGAAACAAGACATAATTACTGATTAAGAAAATGTTTTGTTTTTTTGGCAGTGTCTGAGAGACGTAGATTAGCGATTAATGGCACTGCATATAAGAGAAAATGTAAAAAAATAGCTATTTATTAGGTTTACAAGTATAACAATATGTAGATGTCAAACAAATAAGGCCCAGATACAGATCAAAACATTAAATAATAGACTGTATGTCTCTGCTTTCTAAGTGACGATGACTATATGATGTCATTATAAATTAAGTCTAAAAATTTCATAATTAGATTAACATCATGCCAATGTTCCTGCTACTAAAACAAACAATACACCCTTTCTCCCAATATTGTTGGACATTACAAAAATATAACATACATAATCACAATTTGTTTGAATTCAAATTTGTTTGACTAGACAAAACAGACCTTTTGTGGAGATGCTTTGTCTTGCAAATACTATTCAGAAAAATGTTGATGCCTGAAGTCACATAAATGAATACAACTCTAAACCTCCCACAAACAGTTCTTTCTACATTCTTCTGTAGAATTGGTCTTCAATCCTGTCTTTTTTCAAAGTACAGTAAGTTGACGTCTTTCATTGTCACAATCCACATGAATTTTCCATCTACTCTGATATATTTTGAAGGGGCAATTTGTAATGATTTCAGAATACATAATTTGAATTCAGACCAAATTAAATTTTGCAAACTAAATTAAAAGTGCCAGTGCTTTAATGTCAAGCTTTCAAAAAAGTATCTTAATTTTTTAAAACACATGCATGTCTAATCGACTTAATAATGCCAGAGGCAGGAGGCAGGGAAACACCCTGAACAGGTGGTCAGTTCATCACAAATCTGACACATAAAAACAGACAACACATTCACACTCTCACTCACACTTACAGCCAATTTAGAGTTTCCAAAACCACAGACCTGCATGTTATTTGACTGTGAGGGAAACCGGAATCCCAAGCCAACACAAGGAGAACATGCAAACTCCACACATAACGTGCTATATTTTGTTAAATTCAATGCACAAAAAAAAAAAAAAAAAAAAAGAAAATTGTTGGGAGATGTACATAATTTACATGATACACAACATGGCTAAAGGCACTGAGTAGAACCATTGTTCTAAACCTGCTCGGTTTCCCATTAGACACATAAATTCTAACTGACCTTGCTCGAGATACTTTTAGCTTAAGGCACATTTCATGATGACTAATGACAAACCTTGCACATCCATGAGTTTTTATCATGGAATAGGTTATCATTCAGATTCTGGTGAAACAATCTCCTCTTCTCTAAAGGGACAGAAGAACAACCACTCTTACAAAATTCAACCATTATTTCCTACAAAAAACTTGATGAACACTTCATTGTGAAGTATCTGCAATTAAGTTTGTATGAGCTACTTCATTTACATAACTTTCTGATCTATGACATTTGACTTAATTTCTTTATGATTGTGTATTACGATTGTAATTATGACATTGCTGAAATCCTCTAATGTAGTTTTGCAAACTAATGGAGTTTCTGGATCCTGTCCAGTGAGACAGCACACTTAACTCTTCTACCACAAGAGGATGGTAACATTAAAGCAACCAAAGAGCAAAACATTTAAAGTGACCCAATTATTCGAGAATTCACTGTAAATTAAATGTGCAGATGAAACAATGGCACATCATTATGCCTGCCAGAATGTAAAGCTCTTAGAGTATGTCTGAAATCGTTTCATTGCATATCCCCTAACTGGTCAAATTAAGTGCAATTAGATCTTGAAACTAAAATGAGCCAAAGTTAATGGATTCCTGATAAAAATGAGCTACTCTTGAATAGTGAACCATAAGTAGTCCCAAATTTTTGGCGGTAATATCATCACAATGGCAGAGTGACATGTTCATGAGTTATTATTGTGTTCACATTCAGCTCCAGGATTTATTGTAGATTTATATAAAAAGCCTGAGGCTTCAATTACAACTTATGGAGGACACCAATGGATACAGATTACGTCAGATCACAACTGCTTTATGATCAATTATTGTTTTCTTTTCACAGAGAGTAGATGCCACTGCTGCTTTTTCAGTCAGGTGTTTACGTTTCCAACTTGAAGCCTTCATATAATGTCAAGAACAACAGACATGAAATCTCAAGATGGACTCAAGATGGTGCCGAGTATGGCTGCTGCGTTGCGAGCTCCGACACAACATGGTAGTGTTTTGTTTGATTTGTTTACAGTTCTTACGTTTTTTGTCTTGGATGTTGTCTGCCTTATTGTCTACGACAGACAATCACTTTTGGACATTGGTTCAGCAATTACACACCGTAAACCGGACTTCAAATTCCTCAATGCCGACCCGCTGTTTACAAACACGCAAGCGGAGCCCTTTGTTTGTGCTGCACGGCCGCGGAAACGCAGGAGGAAAGGGGGAAACAGAGCCAGCGTTCTCATCAGAGTAAGACGCAGCGCAAATCAACCCCCGCTACCCAGTATTCTACTGGCAAATGTTCAGTCTCTGGATAACAAGCTCTGCGAGCTGAAAGCGTGGATCTCTTTCCAATGAGAGACGAGGGACTGCTGCATTATCTGCCTTACGGAAACTTGGATGTCTGTGGAGATTCCAGACTCAGCCATTGAACCCGCGGGGTTCTCCGTGCACCGAGCGGAGAGAGCGAAAGACCTCTCAGGTAAAAGCAGAGGTGGTGGTGTATGTTTTATGATCAACAAATCCTGGTGTGATCAGAGGAACGTACATTCTATCAAGTCTTTCTGCTCTCCTGATCTGGAATTTCTCATGCTTCTGTGTCGACCATTCTGGCTACCGAGGGAATTCACAGCGGTCATTATCACTGCTGTGTACATCCCGCCACAAGCCGACACAGACCGGGCACTCAAGGAACTGTATGGGATTATAAGCAAGCAGGAAACCGCGCACCCTGAGGCCGCATTCATTGTGACCAGGGTCTTTAATAAAGCCAGTTTCCAATCAGTCGCACCAAAATACCACCAGCACATTAGTTTCAACACATGAGGGAACCGAGTTTTGGACCATTGCTACTCTCCCTTCCGGGATGGCTACAAATCCCTCCCCCACCCACCATTTGGCAAATCGGACCACTCTTCCATTCTGCTTCTGCCCGCTTACAGGCAGAAACTGAAACAGGAAGCACCCACTTTCAGAACGAGCCAGTGCTGGTCTGACCAATCAGACTCTACGCTACAGGACTGTTATGATCACACAGACTGGGAGATGTTCCGGTCCACCTCTGGTGACGACATCGAGCTTTACGCTGATAGCGTAATGTGTTTCATCAGAAAGTGCGTAGAGGACGTCGTTCCGACCAGAACAACAAGGATCTATCCGAACCAGAAGCCATGGATTAATAGCGATGTGCACATGGCACTTAATGTGCGGACACGGAGGAGCATAAACAAGCCAGTTATGCCCTCCGAAAAACTATCAGAACAGCAAAACGCCAGTACAGGAACAAGATTGAAGGACAGTTTAACACCACCAACTCTAGAAGCATGTGGCAGGGAATTAACATCATCGTGGACTTTAAAGGGAATAAAAACTCTGCCATGAACACCGCTGCCTCTCTCCCGGATGAGCTAAATACTTTTTATGCTTGTTTTGAGGGAAATAACACCACCCTCGCGGAGAGAGCTCTCGCGGCCGAAGCTACAGAGGTTAGTTCACTCTTCCTGTCAAGCAGACGCCAGGTGGTTAGAATAGGCAGCAATATCTCCTCATCACTGACCCTCAACACTGGAGCCCCACAGGGCTGTGTTCTCAGCCCACTCTTGTATTCCTTGTACACACATGACTGTGTGGCAACACATAGCTCCAATGCCATCATTAAGTTTGCTGATGACACGACGGTGGTAGGTCTGATCACTGACAATGATGAAACAGCCTACAGAGAGGAGGTGCACACTCCAACACACTGGTGTCAGGAGCACAACCTCTCCCTCAATGTCAGTAAGACAAAGGAGCTTGTGGTGGACTTCAGAAGAAAAGACAGAGAACACAGTCCCATCACCATCAATGGAGCACCAGTGGAGAGAGTCAGCAGCTTCAAGTTCCTGGGTGTCGATATCACTGAGGAACTCACATGGTCCATCCACACTGAAGTCGTTGTGAAAAAGGCTCATCAGCGCCTCTTCTTCCTGAGACGGCTGAGGAAGTTTGGAATGAACCGCCACATCCTCACACGGTTCTACACCTGCAATGTAGAGAGCATCCTGACTGGCTGCATCTCCGCCTGGTTCGGCAATAGCACAGCCCACAACCGCAAAGCACTGCAAAGGGTGGTGCAAACTGCCAGACACATCATCGGAGGTGAGCTTCCCTCCCTCCAGGACATATATACCAGGCGGTGTGTGAAAAAAGCTCAGAGGATCATCAGAGACTCCAGCCACCCGAGCCATGGGCTGTTCTCACTGCTACCATCAGGCAGGTGGTATCGCAGCATCAGGACCCGCACCAGCTGACTCCATGATAGCTTCTTCCCCCAAGCAATCAGATTTTTGAACTCTTGATCTCCCACAATCAAAATACATCAGCACCGCACTTTATTACTCTTACTCTTATATCTCACACTGGACTGTCATAAATTATATTATTATTATATTAAATTCTCTCTTAACAACTTACTATCAACCGACAGCCTGAATGTCAATACAGTACAATACAACCTACTGTACATTCTATATATACTATATATACTTTTTTTATTGAATAATGTGTATCTATATAGTGCGTATTGTATACTGTACAGTGTATGTTATTATTTGTATATTGTGTTGTGTGTAATTATGTGTATATTAGACTTTAAATTGTGTTGTGTTAATTTGATTTTGTTGTATTTGGTATATGTCTCATCACTGTCACGACTGCTATGTTGCTCGGAACTGCACCCAAGAATTTCACACACCATTGCACTTGTGTATATGGCTGTGTGACAATAAAAGTAATTAGATTTTTTTTTTATTCAAAAACACTAAGATTGTCAAACAAATTATTAGTGTCGTTTGTTTCTCCTTACTTACTCCCAATTTCCTTATGGTCATACCCAAACCCAAACTGTATATGCTTTGAATGTTTCTACATTGGCAAGAAAAAGTATGTGAACCCTTTGGAATTAGCTGGTTTTCTGCAATAACTGGTCATAAAAGGTGATCTCATCTTCACCAAAGTCACAAGTATAGACAAACAACAATGTGCTTAAACTAACAACACACAAACAATTATAATCTTTCATGTCTTTATTGAACAAATCCCATTAAGCATTCACAGTGCTGTGTAAAAAGTAAGTGAACCCTTGGATTTAATAACTAGTCAATCCTCCTTTGGCAGCAATAACCTCAACCAAGCATTTCTGGTAGCTGCGGATTAGACCTGCACAACGTCCGGAAAGAATTTTGGACCATTTTTCCTTACAGAACTGTTTCAGCTCAGCCATATTCTGAGGATGTCTGGTGTGACAGGCTCTCTTGATGTGGGCCTCTCCAAAAGATGGATTTTCTTTTTTTGAAGCCACTCTGTAGTGGATTTACTTCAATGTTTAGTGTTATTGTCCTGCTGCATCACCAACTTCTATTGAGCTTCAGCTGGTGCACAGCCACCCTGACATTATCCTGTAGGATATCTTGATAAACTTGGGAATTAATTTTTCCCTTGAGGATGGCAACAGTCCAGGCCCTGAAGCAGCAAAGCAGACCCAAATCATGATGCTCTCAACACTGCACTTCATGATGTTTTCAAACGTAGTGCTGTGTGTTCTACCCAAACAGTTCAACCTTAATTTCATCAGTCTACAAAACATTTTCCCAGTAGTATTGTGGAGTGTCAAGGTGATCTTTGGCAAACAGGTGCTCAGCAATGTTTTTGTTGGAAACATCTTGGCTGGACGGCCACTTCTAGGGAGAGTAGCCACAGTACTAAATCGTCTCCATTTATAGACAATTTGTCTAACTGTGGACAGATGAATAACTAAGCTCTTCGAGATAACACTGTAACTCTTTCCAGATTTATGCAAAGCAACATTTCTTGATCATAGGTCTTCTGAGATCTCTTTTTTGGCATGGTCCACGTCAGCAGATGCTTCTTGTGATTAGCAAACTCAAAGTGTTTGAGTGCTTTTTATAAGTGAAAGTAGCTCTAACTTACACCTCCAATCTCGTTTCATTAATTGGATTCCAGGTTTGCAAACTCCTGACTCTAATTAGCTTTTGTTGACATCATTTGCCTAGGAGTTCACATACATTTTCCAACCTATATTGAATGTTTGAATGATGTACAATTCGATATGTACAATAACAATACAATAATGTGTGTGTAATTAGTTAACACGGATTGTGTTTGTTCATTATTGTAACTTAGATAAAGATCAAACCAGATAAAGACACATTTATACATACAGTAAATACAGGTAATTCCAAAGTGTTCACATATTTTTTCTTGCATTTTTACATCTTTGCACTATTCGTGTACAGTACTGATATCCAAAATTACATATCACAATAATATCTACAGTACATCTCTTTGGCTTAAGTAAATACACTTTAAAGTCTAGACAGAGAAGGACTGTAGATCATCCTTCATATTGTATATTGTCTCATTACCTCAAAATAGGCCAACTCCCTACACGATAATAGGACTCGCTCTCATTATAGATGAGATTTTTGTATATCTTATGCATCAATGTGAATATAGGGCACTATGTGGCCTGTGTCTTGAAGAGAAAGCCTCATTGCCAAAGGCCTTTTTCATGTAATTCCTTATAAGCAAATAAAGCAAACAAACTTTGATTGTCTTGTTTGTATAACATTCAAGTTCTGTATTAATCCAGAAAAAAATTATATAAAAAATATTGTAATTGAACTGAACTGCAGAAAAAACAAACAGCATGTCAACATTTTTTCTGCTCAGCTATATTCAGTCGGCCACATTGATGACCACATCTAACCTAAAATATGATCCAGGTATATGCCTAGTATACATATAAAATAGGTGGAAGGAAAGCCATAAAAATGCCTCATACATTTGACACACTACTTCACTGTTGCACTGATTCAGTCCATAGAATATAACACACAAGGTCAGTAATACATCTCTGACAGGAAATGCTTGCATAGATTCAACAGTAGAAGCTATTGTAACCCACATTGTAGGTGTATTTGTTTTGTATATTGTCCCTGGGGAGAAAAACTATGAACAAAAAGAAGAAAACTGAAATAACATTTCATGAGCAGCAAGGCAGAGGAGTATGTGGATACAGTGAAGGAGAGCAAAAGAAGAAAAGCCCTTGCTGAATATATCTCTAGTTAATACTGATCACACTGGGCTTCCCCTGAAAAAAACTCAAACTCACGGCGCATCCCACACAAGCTAATCAATGCAGTATGTAATCATCTGCCTTTTCCCACCTGGTTAGGTAACAGGGAATATGTCAAGAGCATGAGATAAAAATAAAAATGTTCTTTAAATACGCTGTTATTCTACAGTATAATGCATCTCTTTCCAGCTAGACCAGTGTTTTCCAACCCTTATTTGTATTACAGTATGTACCCCTACAACCCCTTTAATAAGACTCAAGTACCCCTCATCCACACCCGAAATTCATTCAAACCAGAAATGTGTTTCTCAACCCGTATTATGATATTGCATAGCATTATCATTAATATTATTAGTCACTTTTAAAAAACATAAACAAATTGATGGAATACAGAACCAAATATCACATATAATCTGTTATGAGTGTCATCTACACAAATGTATAAAACTTGCACACATTATACACATTATTTTGTTTTCTTTCCTTAAAAAGAAACTGAAAAACAAAACTTCTATGGCTGACCCAATCAAAAAATAATTCCGATGCACTGAAACATTCGCTCCCTAGAAATGCCTAGAATGTAATGTTAAAAACATTGAACATCGTTGCTCACTATGTTCCCTTACCGGAAACATTGTCATGTCTTCTGAAGTCTTTAATATGGAAGCCCTGAACTGCAAGGTGGAAAAAAAAAATAACAGTGAAAAAAAATACATTTGTCTCAGTTCCTTCCTGAGCCTAAGTCTTACATTTTTTTGTCTCTTCCTAAAAAAATATTTTCTCTTTTCAAATTTTTTTTTCAATAAATAATTCAGCTATATAGCAACAGAGAAAGCATTAAAAGCATAAGATTACATGTTTACTGATAGTGGCACCTGGTGGCCAAGGTTGGTACCGCATGCATTTTTTTGAAGAGAGAAAAAAAAAAATTTGAAGAGAGAAAAAAAATTTTTTAAGAGAGAAAAATATTTTTTTTTGAAGAGAGAGAAAAAAAAAATTTTGAAGAGAGAAAAAAAATTTGGAAGAGAGAAAAAAAGTTTTGGAAGAGAGAAAACAATTTAAGACTTAGGCTCAGGAAGGAACTGAGACACTATTTTTTTTTTTTTCACCATTATTTTTTTTTCCACCTTGTGGTTCAGGGCTTCTGTACTTTAAAGTAGTGCTGGGTATTGATACAGATTTCCAGATTCGATTCGATTCCAATTCACATGGTCCCGATTTGATTCTGATCTCGATTCGATATCGATTCATATGGGTTCATTTCTGCTTCAGTGTCCATTTTGCATATATATAAAATAAATTCTCTCTCATTTATTGAGGAAATTCCCTCTTAATTATATAGCAAACTTCTAGGCAAATTTTCTAGGTACAATTTGAAAATATTAACTTTACAAAGTAGATATTTTCATCAGTTTTTCATCAAATTTGTCATATTTTAGCTTTTGAAAAATTGTCAAATTCAGTCTATTCCATCAATTAATGTCTTGAAATTGCATATATTCTGTTGCATATATATTTTTTGTTACATTTGTATTGTTTGCTTGCATAATTTGTACTATTTACATTGTATTTACAATGATATGTAGAACACATGCTTAATCGGTACTGTCTCTTTAAGAGACATCAGCCAGTAAGCGCATATAACGAGAAAAGAGGTACGAAATTTCTTTAGTGCATCCATGTGTGATTAGAATCAAATGTTTCTTTTTTTGTTGTTTTTAATCAACAACTGACTGTAGAAAACAGAAAGAGTATTAAGAGAGACATTATTCAATGACAAATGGATCCGTGGATCTCATCTTTGTACCTCATCTGTGCTAATAACTTGTTCTCCACTTTATTACTCAATCACTGGTGAGTGAAATCGGAACATTTACTAGCCAGTGGCTAATCATAGACATTTTTAGTCACATAGCATGAGACTTCGTTGCACATGCGAGTGATTTACTAACATTATAGAAGATTGCGATGCATCGGAAAATCTATATTTTTACCCAGCCCTACTTTAAAGACATTAGAACAAGAGCACAGGTGTAAAACTATAAAGTCAGTCTTATTTTCTCTTTAATAGAGATGCTGTTTGTAATGTCTTTCATCCATAATGACCATGAAAGGGAAACAATCTTTTAAATATTACAGATGTTAAAAGGTTAAAAATACACTGCTTTAGGGGCCTGGGTAGCTCAGCGAGTATTGACACTGACTACCACCCCTGGAGTCACGAGTTCGAATCCAGGGTGTGCTGAGTGACTCCAGCCAGGTATCCTAAGCAACCAAATTGGCCTGGTTGCTAGGGAGGATAGAGTCACATGGGGTAACCTCCTTGTGGTCACGATTAGTGGTTCTCGCTCTCAATGGGGGTAAGTTGTGCGTGGATCGCGGAGGGTAGTATGGGCCTCCTCATGCTGGGAGTCTCCGTGGTGTCATGCACAATGAGCCATGTGATAAGATGCGCGGATTGACGATCTCAGAAGCGGAGGCAACTGAGACTTGTCCTCTGCCACCACGAGGACCTACTAAGTACTGGAAATTGGGCATTCCAAATTGGGGAGAAAAGGGGATAAAAAAAATACACTCCTTTATATTTAGGAGACCCTATTGTTCTTCTAAGGATAAATTTTGTAATTTTGCACACGCGTCAGCTTCATCGGCCATTAGGGCTTGGCAAAAGTTTATACATGGGCATGTAGAAGGGGCTCTGTAGCACTTTTAACAGACTTTGAAATATCCCTCTTATGTTTACCTGAATTGTTCACAAATGTTTAAGAAAAATGTCAAAACACTGCTGATGTAAAACTGTTAAGAGATTTTTGATGTCTTAAATAGTGTTGCCATGGCAACACATTAAATGTTATTATTCTTTTCTTCATATATTTGGGTGTTTTGAGGCACTTGGCATGCTTTCATGACATTCGGCACACACATCAGATTTGTTGGCCATTATGCCTGGGCAAAATTTAACACACGGGCATGGCCTGGGAGCTCTGTAGTGCCACCTTTTAACAAAAATGGTGGGGTCAGTTTCTTCTACGGTCACCAAACTTGCTACATATATTGCTCTCATCAAGCCGGACAACTTTCAATATTACAGTCATTAGCTCCACCTAACAGGAAGTCATCCATTTTGGATTGAATGTGTATTTTTTTTAAATTGCAGGCCCTGAACTTTTGAATGCTCCTCCTAGGGGATTCATGTTATTGTCACCAAATTTAGGCAATATTATGCCAAGACATTGAAGATGCTAATTTTTTGATATATTGAATGGTGTTGCCATGGCGAGGCAATAAATTAAGGGCAAAAATGTGAAACAGAAAGTTCCTTATATCTTCTGTGTGCATTGTATGATTCAGCTTTATGTTTGGTAATGGGGGCTGATCATATTTATGCTGCTATTATGGGTCACGGTCATAGTGCCACCAACTGGCAGCAGGAAGTAAGGCATTTTTAACAGACTTTGAAATAGCCCTCTTGTGTTTACATGAATTGCTTCAAAATTCTTTAGAATAATGCCAAGACACTGCTGGTGTAAAATTGTAAAGGGATATTTGATATCTTAAACAATGTTGCCATGGCAACACATTAATTGTTATTATACCTTTCTTCCTATATTTGGGTGTAAACTTAAACAGTTGTAACTCATGAATGCTAGGGAGTACAGACCTAAGCCTGGTCTCTTTTTAAAGAGACTTGGCAGTTTTTGAAGTGAAAACAATTTTTAAAGTGAAATAAAAAGATATAGAAGTTTAAGTTTATTGTAATGAAAATGTACTGCACAAAATTTTTATATAAATAAAAAATATTAAAGATATAAACTGAAATGTATAAATATTAGAAAATAAAAGCCACATGTCTAACCCAGATCTGATCCAAATTTTAGGTCGTTATATCAAGAAATGACCTTTTGGTGGCAGTTTTTATGCAGACGCAGTACCAGAAATGTCCAATAGAGGACAGCCAAGCTCCATTGATGAATGATTCCCAAAACACCACATCTTCACAGTTATCTGAGTAAACTTAGCAGGAATTGGCATAAAAACACAATATGAATTTGAGAACAATAATACAAAAAGGTCAGTTTTATGAAAGCTTTTTCTAAGGACAGGACAGGTCTTTTTTTTTTTTTTTTTCATAAAATGCCATAAAGGCATAAAGATATAAGATATAAAGTTTGGGATCTAAACAAAACTAATTTTAGAAATACCTCTCAAACCACATGTGAAGTGACAACATTTTATTGCACAATATTATATAAGACGTTTACACAATTATAAATATTATATTAACTTCTAAAATAACTGGTTACAATGTAAGTGCTGTTAGCAGTTGGAGCCAGCAACTATTTTCATTTTCAACAAACATATTTTTTCTGCCGTAAATTATACAAGGTAATTCCTCTGGAATGCTCAAAATGATCACGTGGTTGATGTCGCTTTTTAAACTGAGAAAGGCCAACCCATGTAACCATGGAAACCTCACACTACTGCCTAAACAGAATGAAGATTTATTGTATTAATATATTATTTAATAAGAATAACATTTAAGGCCCAATGCCCGGTTGCATAAACACCTTACGTTTTCCCTTAAGTATAACACTTAAAATGTGATTTCCCCTTACCCAAGGAAATGACATGAGGGTGTTGCATATAATCTCTTAGACACTTCTCTTAGTTAAGGGAAACCATTAAGGGATTTACTACAGTGAGCAAGGTTTTACCGTAATAAAATTCTACTCTTAGCATGGATACAAAATGTCCCTACCTACTTTCAGAAGATCGGAAACGTCCCGACCAACATTTGGGCAATTTTACCACAAAGAAAATACTTTAACTTTATATTATGTTTTTATTTTCATTTAAATGACTATTAAACTTTCTCACTATCATTATTAATATGTAAATTATTGTTCAACCTCTTTTGAAGCGGTGAATAAATGCAAGAGGGGAGCGTTGTCACATGACAACTGTTCCTTTTCTCAGCAATTTTCAGGCTGCACCAATCACAGTCGTTTGTGATTACTGTATAAAGATTTTTTTCAAACTAATTTCTGGAGGAAACATGGGCGGATTTCCATTTGTTTGATGTACAATCCCGGAAATTAATAAGATTCAAACACTTTTTTGAGTTCAAATCTTTCCCGTGTAAGTAAAAAAAAACATCCTGATTTTTGCATGTGGACCAATTAATGAAGGATTCTGCTTTTACAGCCAGTAAGAGCCCTCTTGAGAAAGACACCTTTGAATTTTAATGACTGTGTCAGTTAAGGGGTGGATGGTGGTGCAAGATATTAAGATATTTGTTTAACTGTGCAGAGAACTGATTGCCATCCTAAATTAAGAATATTAGTGGTGGTCAGTCCATTAGTCCATTTTCATCAGTGGACCCTCATGTTAGGCTCGTTTGAGATGCCAAACGCCTCTCCTTGAAAGTAAACGAGAGCAGGCTGGTGCAGTCTGGGGACGAGTGAAATAAGAGCTGTCAAGTCGGACAGTTCTCACTTCTCGTAGTGGATCAGCTGCTACGAGATCAAAGGCAGATATCACGTGATTCACATTCAAGTGCTTTGTTGTTAATAAAGTGGATGCAATTTAAATTCTGTTGCTTTTAAATGAAAATAAATATGATGAACAAAACACTCAATGTACCTGTTATTTAATTCCCCCCATAAGACGTCTTTCCATAAATGTTCTGTTTAATAAAGACCAATCACATATCCCATACAGAGATTGCACTGTCAAAATGTTGGGAATATTCACATATAATTTATACACATAAAAACATGATATTAGAGATACAAAATCAAACATTTTAAAAGAGAACAAAACATCACGGTTGTTTAAGCCAATGAGCATTAAGCTGTGTTGTCAGCAAGTAATTTCCCATCATGCTTGCAGTTTGCGCAACTTGGAAAAAACAACTGCACTGCCTGCCTGCTACAACTGCAGCCGCCTCGCTCTCACGGGAGTATTTTTGACATACGTGGTCATGATATCACAGCAAGTTGGGCAGATGCACAGAACTTGCTCATCTCAAACAAGCCTAATGAAATGCATGCTGTTTTTTCTTCAATCATTGGATTGGATCATAAGCAGAGAACATGAAACATAAGTAGCCTACTGTCGCTCACATGTTGCATGTTTTAAAATGCACAACTTTTTAAATATGTTTTCCACTGTAATGTTCTAATTTCAAAATAGACTGCAGAAGATGAAAGGTGAGTATTTAAGCTTTAATTTGATACCAAGTACGTGAACATTGATGATGTTGTTGATATAATGTCTGTCACTCACTTGACGTTGTGTCGATGTAGTGACACTTGGGGTTCGATCTTGAGAGCCCCAATCACCTTTGCTTAAAATAGAAAAGGCCAATGAGAATTGGCGAGTGGAATTTGCATGCCACTCTCCGCCCAGGACATATGAGTATAAAAGGAGATGGCGTGCACCACTCATTCAGATTTTTTCTTTGGAGCCAAATGCATGCTTGTGTTCATCCTCTCACCTTTCACTTATGCTGCTGGATTTTATGGCACATATCAGAGGTCACCCTTGCACGGTCGAGTGTTGTGCTTCCCCTGGGCGCTTCGGCGGCTGAGACTACGGGTGCTAAAAGAGTATATTCAAAAGAGTATATTTCCTTCTAAAAGAGCTCGCGCAAACGCTTGGCGTCTTTTTAAATATGTCCTTCTGCGTTTACGCTACTGGATTTGGCCGTTATCTCTCCCCTCCAGACAGCTATGAAATCTGTCTCGAGTGCTTGGGGTGCCAGCACGCCAAGGCAGCTTTTGTGGAAAGGTCATGTTCTCATTGCGAGAACATGCCCATGAGAACGTTGCGGTCGCGGCTCACTTCCTTCTTCATGAAGCAAGGAGCCACCGCGGCTGCTCCCCAACCTGGTCCGTCCTGGGCTGATGCTCAGCTGGCCGGGTCAGCAAGCACCGCGGGCAATCTGGATGTGGACATGGGAGCGTTTCCGCCGGCTCAGCCCCCGCGGACCTCCCATCCCCCAGCATGCTCGTTCTATCTGGAAGAGCTGTCAAGCGATGCAGGCGGCCCGCCTCAGGGTGGGTTTAATGTGTCGTTTGCGGCTCGCAATGAGGATGAGCTTTCGGTCGCAGCATCGGAGGGTGGGCTTCCGTTATTGGAAGCAGACGAATCTTCTGAGCTCCCGCCCATGGGCAGTAGAGCACAGGATGAGGCGGATGCTGAGATGGCAGCCATGCTTGCCCGGGCAGCTGCAAACATCGGGCTAAAGTGTAACCTTCCACCCTGCCCTGAGCATTCACGGCTGGATGATTGGTTTCTGGGCTCAGAGCACGACTCACAGCTGCGCCCCGCCCCGGTGCCTTTCTTCCCAGAAGTACACGAGGAGCTAACGAAGTCGTGGAAAGCAACTTTTTCTGCCCGCAGGCTCGTCCACTCTGACTACCCTTGACAGTGGAACGACTAAGGAATATGTCGAGCTTCCCCAGGTAGAGCGCACCGCAGTGGTGCATTTATGCCCACAGGGCGCAGCCACCTGGTACGACCGACCAAGTCTCCCTTCCAAGGCCTGTAAGTTCTCTTCCTCTTTAATGACGAAGGCTTACAAGGCTGCGGGTCAGGCCGCTTTTGCCCTGCACGCCATGGCCATCCTGCAGGTCCACCAGGCCAAGGCGCTGAAAGATTTTCACGAGGGTAGGACCGACCCGGGGCTGATGCAAGAACTACGTACTGCGACCGATCTCGCCTTATGTGCAACGAAGGTCATGGCGCACTCCCTGGGCCGGACAATGTCCACTTTTGTGGTCCAAGAGCGGCACCTGTGGCTCAACCTCGCAGAGATGCATGATGCTGAGAAAGTCCGCTTTCTCGATGCGCCCATCTCCCAAGGGGGGCTTTTTGGCAACACCGTTGAGGATTTCGCCCATCAGTTCTCGACGGTGAGGAAGCAGGCCAAGGCGATTAAGCAGATTCTACCATGGTGCGACTCGGCCGCCTTCAGGCCTACGAAGTCCCGTGCCCCATCTGCTTCTCACCAGAGCCATTCGCCTGCAGTGCCGGCCCCGGCTCCTGTATCATCGGAGCCTGTACGCCGGCCTCAGAGAAAGATCCTCCTGCGGGAAGTCGGCTCCACCTGCCCATCAGCCGGCCCCCAAGAACCCCAGATGGGCTTCGAGGCGATCCTGATATGGGCAGCCCAGGGATGAGGCAACTACTTCTGATCGGTCTGGCCCGGGTGACCTCTCCAGCCCCACCATCGCCCCTTGGGCCAGCACGTGGTGATTATTCCATCACCGAGTACCCTCAGCAGTTTCCTCATTCCCTGGGCCAGCACACTCACGACGGCCAGGCACTGGAAGTCTTTCCGGTCAATCAGGCGAACGCGAGTACCTCCCGTTCCCTCGTTCTCCGTCGAGAGACAGCCAGCGAACAGGTAAGTGTGCTAGTCTCTGGGGTCCATTGCCCACCCCAGTCACCGGCCACTGTTGCGGGCTTGCGGAGCAGCACGTCCCCCCTGGGTTGTCTTCCAGGTGGGGCTCCTGCTCTACCTTGCCTCGAACCACGTGCTCAGTCAGTGCTGACCTGAAAACCTTCAGGCAGAAGGTAGCATTGCCAGTGAAACAATTTCAGAGGCTCCTGGGGCTATGGCATCCTCGGCGGCAGTTCTCCCCCTCGGGTTGATGCATATGAGACCACTTCAGCACTGGCTACAGACTCGAGTCCCAAGGTGGGCATGGTGCCACGGCACCCGGTGTGTGACCATCACGCCACAGTGCTGTCAGACTTTCAGCCCTTGGTCGGACCTGGCATTTCTACGGGCAGGTGTTCCCCTAGAGCAGGTCTCAAGGCACGTCGTGGTCACGACAGATGCCACCTGCATCGCTCGACAGCTCTTCCGGATAGAACGAGCGTGCTGGGGGATGGGAGGTCCGCGGGGGCTGAGCCAGCGGAAATGCTCCCATGTCCACATCCAGATCGCCCGCGGTGCTTGCCGACCTGGCCGGCTGAGCATCAGCCCTGGACGAACTAGGTTGCTTCATGAAGAAGGAAGTGAGCCGCGACCGTAATGTTCTCATGGGCATTTTCTCGCAATGAGAACATGACCTTTCCACGAAAGCTGCCCCGGCGTGCTAGCACCCCAAGCACTCGAGACAGATTTCATGGCTGTCCGGAGGGGAGAGATAACGGCCACATCCAGTAGCGTAAACGCGGAAGGACATCTTTAAAAAGATGCCAAGCGTTTGCGCGAGCTCTTTTAGAAGGAAATATACTCTTTTGAATATACTCTTTTAGCACCTGTAGACTCAGCCGCCCAGGGGAAGCACAACACTCAACTGTGCAAGGGTGACCTCTGATATGCACCATAAAATCCAGCAGCGTAAGTGAAAGGTGAGAGGATGAACACAAGCATGCATTCGGCTCCGAAGAAAAAATCTGAATGAGTGGTGTACGCCATCTCCTTTTATACTCGTATGTCCTGGGCGGAGAGTGGCATGCAAATTCCACTCGCCAATTCTCAATGGCCTTTTCTATTTTAAGCAAAGGTGATTGGGGCTCTCAAGATTGAACCCCTAGTGTCACTACATCGACACAACGTCTCGTTCCCTCCATCAGGAAACAGAGGTTACATCAGTAACCAAGACGTTTTTTAGCCACATTCAAATGGCCCACCTGTTGGCCAGTGACAGTTAACAGGTTTAAAATGGGCATGTAAGACGGCCTCTGTAGCACCCCATATTCACCTATAGTCACCAAAATTGGTACATATATAGTTCTCATCAAGCCGGACAACTTTCATAATTATAGTCATTAGGTCTGCCCAACAGTAAAGGCCATTTTGGATTTTTTAATATTGCAGTCTCTGAACTTTTAAATACTTCTCCTAGGGGATTTATGAGACTGTCACCACATTTAGACAACATTAAGCCAAGACACTGAAGATGCTAAATTTTGTACAGATTTTTGATATATCGTACGGTGTTGCCATGGCGAAGCATTAAATTAATGTTGAGAAATGGGAAACAGGAAGTGTCCCATATCTTCTGTGTGCAATGTGTGATTTAGATCAAAACTGAGATGTATGTTTAGTCTTGGGGACTAATCACATGCATGTGACTATTCTGGGTCACGGTTATAGCACCACCACCTGGCAGCAGGAAGTGTGGCTCTTACAACAGACTTTAAAATAGTCCTCTTATATTTACCCAAATTGCTTCAAAATTGTTTAGAATAATGTCAAATGCCAAATGCATGTGTCCACCTTGCATTGTTTTCCAAAAGCCACAGGGTGGAAATGGACCCATGGTGCTTGGGCCAGTCATCGCTGCGTGCAGCTATATTTTTATTTCTTTTTAATGTAATTTATCTTTTATAATAACACTATACATTTGAATACCAACATCGAATGCACCGTGAGTTATGACCGAAATCAGCTCACCGAAATTCCAACCACTGCCCCCAGTGGTCGAAGCTGGAAGTGTTGTTGAGATTAAATGTCCAAAGGGTGGCGCCAGAAGTAAGTTGTACTTTTAATTGCAAATGACATAATACAGTCAACAGGAATTCATATTATGTTAACTCTACTGCCTAATCCAAACCCCAACCCTAAACATAACCATCAGTGGAGTAAAAATTTATTTTTGAAGCAAAATTGTAACCTCTGAATCACGCTCACCATTGTTTATGTGAATATGACTACTTCCTGGTTTCCAAGGGACCAGAACCCATGTTACAGAGATCAGTAGTGCCACAGCAAAGGTGAATACATTTTAATTGATGTGAAAATGTCTGATGGGAACAGCTTGTCAGTAATTCAGGAAATGGGGATGCTGCTTATCAGTAATCTGGAAGCAGCATGGCGATTTCCTGCATGATCATGTTGGGTAGAAACAGTTCCTTATGGTAACAACTGCAGATTACCACTTTTCGCAGTGTACTATATCATTAGTCATTTGACAAACAGGTTTGGCTCAACTATGCACAGATGCAGAGACATCAGAGTGAGGATATTTTATAATCCACATTTGGCTGGACAATCAAAACACTTTGAAGCTGTTTTCTCAGTTTCGATGTTGGTGTAGTTACTACATTTTGGCTTTGTCGCCCACCACTGCTCAATGAAGTGGCCATTCTGAGAGCCCTCCTGGAATTAGCTATTAGCTATTCTGTGTTTACAAGATCTATGAATGAATGTCTATTAACATCATTTAGCATTGGCCATATGGCTTAGTGTTGACCTGGTAATATGAAAGCATTCTCCAGAAGCAGAAGACTTTAATAACGTCAGCAGACTGTCAGTGGGTGGCAGGGGTGACACAGTGACGTGTGCATGCAAGAGTGTAAAAAGGGCTGCAGGGCAAGCACTCATGATTTTCGTCTATGATCAAATACAGCTCGATCGGCAACATAACATTTCCCTACTGCATAATTCATTAACGGTTGTTGTACAGACTCCAACAAAAGCACTGTGCAGAGAGGAAAATTTACTAATGATTCCAGTCCCATATCACAGCCCACACACACCCACAAAAACAGAAAAAGAAAAACAGTGTGTGATGAAAAAAGAGTTGGCTCATGTGTGTTGCAACTTGCTTGTGGTGTTTGTTCCAGTAGGTCAGACGAGAGTTCAGACCTCCTGTGACTGTGCCACTGTGATTAATGAGCTCATGACACTTTAAATGGGTTGGAATTCTGGAGAGAAGCTCCAGAGAGATGCCACTTCTGTGAGGGGTGAGACTGAGGTAGAGGAGGGAACGAGGTTTCCCTATCTTTCCCTAAAGCATTACATCCACCAGAATAATCCACCAATCTCTGTTAAGGAGAGTCAGAGGTTCCCCTGATACAGACATAAGCAATTCCCATCTAGCAGCTGTAAAAGTCACCTATACAAAACACAACTCACCTTCATCCAAGGAACAACAAGTCATATAAAAAGTTTTTTATGGGAATAATAAAATTTTTATGGGTCTGTATGGATGAGTGTGTTTGTGTGAGGGTTTGCCTACATTGTGGGGAACAAATGTCCCCACAACGATTGTAAAACCTGAAATCATCTACATTGTGGTGACCAGCCAATGGCTCCCAAGATGAAAATGGCTGAATAAATATACTAAATAATGTTATAATGAAAATGTAAAAATGCAGTGTGTGTGTGTTTGTGTGTGTGTGTGCATGTTTATACTACATTGTGGGGATCAAATGTCCCCACAAGGATAGTAAAACCTGAGATCACCTACCTTGTGGGGCCAAGCCAGCAGTCCCCACGAGGGAAATGGCTTATTAAACATACTAAACAATGTTTTTTTGAAAATGTAAAAATGCAAAAAGGTTTCTGTGAGGGTTAGGTTTAGGGGTAGGATTAGGGTTAGGGGATAGAAATTATGGTTAGGTCTGTATAAAATCCAAAAAATGCATGGAAGTCTATGGAGAGTCCCCACAATGATATAAAACAAGTGTGTGTGTGTGTGTGTGTGTGTGTGTGTGTGTGTGTGTGTGTGTGTGTGTGTGTGTGTGTGTGTGTGTGTGTGTGTGTGTGTGTGTGTGTGTGTGTGTGTGTGTGTGCAAAATTACTGGACCAGCACTTTGGAAATATGTAACGGTACATGAAATCTGGTACCTGTTATAATGAAATATATACTATGTTGTTCTCTGTGTCAAAGGCCACAGTTCAATAAAAAATTAAAGTTGTATTCTTAGCTGATATACTGTAGTTTAGTTTAAAGTGTAACTGATGGGCACCACAATCATTGTTAAAGAAATGTTCTGAGTTCAATACAAGTTAAGGGGATAGTTCAACCAAAATTTGCTCACCCTCATGCCATACCAGATGAGTATTACTTTCTTTCTTCTGCTGAACACCAATTAAGATTTTTAGAAGAATATTTCAGCTCTGTAGGTTCATACAATTCAAGGGAAATAAAGGCATCATAAAAGTGATACATACGACTCCAATGGTTGAAGCTGTCTTCAGAAGCAATATGATGTGCGGGTGAAAAACAGATTAATATTTAAGTCCTTTTTTTTTACATACATTTTCAATTTCAGTTTCACATTCTGAAAGTGAAAGTGGATATTTATAGTAATAAAGGATTTAAATATTGATCTGTTTCTCACCAAAAGTGATTGCATCACTTTAGAAGACATGCATTTAACCACTGGAGACGTATGGATTACTTGCCTTTTTGTGATTTTTGGAGCTTGAAAGGTCTGGCCTCCATTTACTTGCATTGTATGGACCTACAGAGCATAGATATTCTTCTAAAAATCTTTATTTATCAGCAGAAGAAAGAAAGTCATACACATCTGGGGTGGCATGAAAGTGAGTAAATGATGAGAGAATTTTCATTTTTGGGTTAACTATCCCTTTAAGCTCAGTCAATAGCATTTGTGGTATAATCTTGATTACTTGATTACTGGTAAACCGTATAATCTGTTAAACAATATACTGCCGGTAAATCTCAGATTTTATCACAGTAAAATAACCGAAATAACACATTATTTTTTACTTCTTGTGGCTATACTTTTGAAACTGTGTGCATTTTAATGTTTATGTACTGGCCCCATTTACTTCTGTTGTAAGTGCCTTACTGGAACCGGAATTAAAAAAAAAAAATATATATATATATACATATATATATATATATATATATATATATATATATATATATATATATATATATATATATAAATGAGGGATGAGACAAATTTTTTTTTTTTTTTGGTTATCAACATTATGCCACAAATGAAGTTGATTGAGCCTAACTTGTATTGAACCTGAAACATTCCTTTAAGATTATATTATTAGAGTGTACTGTACTTGTACACAATCTCTTTAAATATTTTAAACTGTACTTTTTGTTGGTTTTGAATAATATTTCAATAGGTGGATAGTTAAACCTCAAAATACTGAACTTTGAATAAAAACACTAATTATGTCAACAGGGTACTGGGGTCCAAACACAGACAAATGACTAAGCATCTCTGAGCACACAGCCACATGATCACTAATGGCTGCTCGGTTGTAGAGATATAGATCTTTCTGTCATGGGACATCCAGATAACTCAGCTGAAATTGGAAGGACACCTCGCGGCATGAGCCATGTGACCTTTGGCATGACCTCATTCCCTCTGCACTCTGCAGAAATGCCCTTCAAATGGGAATGCATGGTAAGTATTGTATCTTTTCAGCCAACCATGCACAGCTGTCACCCCAGGTATGAGGTATTCTTGTGGAACAGTTATTAAAGTCTGTGCAGGGTTTTGTGGATCTTTAAACACAAGTGAATTGCTTGTGCTTTAATAACAGTTTTATTTACATTGCTTTGGAGAATGCCATGAGACCACAGTTTAGAATTTCCTGTCTAAGTTTGCCTCTGCATGCTGATATTACATATTGTAATAGCTGTTGTTATTGCTATCAACTGGATAAAAACAGGCAAACCACTGCAACATCCATTCTATCATATACGGGCAATGTATATTCATAACAAATGAATGAAAAACCTTACCTGAGTGACCTTCTCTGTCACATTATGGGTCCGGTCAATCAGTTTGCAGGGGGCGATTATGTCAATCTCACTGGCCGGAACAGTGATTAAGGGATCTGGCTTTATGTCTATTAAGTTGTGTGTTATCTGTGAGGCTCGAACTGAGGTCCGGAGACGAAAAAGATCTGAGTCTGAAGTGGCATTCTGCAAGCTGGCTTTGCGGTGCATAGCGCCTGGAAGTACAAGAGAACAACGTTTCTAATTACTCTGAGCATCTACTTTGCATCCATTTATTTTAAATTATTATACATTTTGTCAAATAACCTAAAAATTTTCTTCTTGTGGTAACATATAAATATACTGGTTTTATTCAAGTCGAAAACAATATTCAATACGACAGTCAACTTGAATACATTAGTTTACGCCAACGAAAGTAATTCCTTTAAGGTCTGAAGGTGTTTTTAAAAATTTCCTGTTTCAGTGGCAGACCCAAAATTACAAGCATATAACTAAAAAAAAAAAAAATCTAAAAAAAACAGAGGGTCAAGTGTTTGGTGTCATTTTAAAGAAAACTTTTCAATTTTTTTAATTATATAGATTATGATAAATTCTGAGACTCTCAGCCTGAGACACTGCTGAAAAATAACAAACAAATTTTAGTCAAAAAAATTTCAAAAACATCTCCAAGAGTCCAAAAGCCTCTCCAAACAAATAAAACATAATAATTGTACATAACTGTAGGGCTGGACTGGCCGTTGGGAGCACCAGGCATTTGAGCCGGCCCGTCCTACAAACGATATTGGTGGTCACCCTGGGCTCCACAATGCCCACGCCGACCCCATTTCAGAGTGCATATTTAAAAAACTGTAAGGTAAAGCCAATACAACGGCTTTTATTTTGAAATTACTTACACATCGTTGCGCATATCCGTATCTGCGCATTAACTCTATACCTCTCGTGGACCTCATTATTTGACATACAAATGTCGAATGTCAATAATGGTGACAACCAAAGACAACATAGTAAGTATAAGACGAGCTCTGAATAATCACAAATTGACAAATATCTCAAGTTACAACAAATACAATAACAGCAGCATATATAATATCTGCAACCAGTAAAGCTATGAGAAGTACATAGTCATTTGCATATGTTATACATACCGCAGGGAGCTTGCTTGCTTAATAATGCTCACGCCTGATAAAAATGTAGAAAATAAGTGAAAAATATTATGTTGTGGCTATTTGAATCTCCGAGGCTTACTTTGTTTAAAGGATAGCAGTAACAGTGCTTGTCGGAAGGAACATGGACGCCATGCGAAGTTCGGACATGTGAACGCTAGCTCTGCGCACTTTGCTAGTTTTAATACTATTAATGTCATAAACCAGTGAGATTTGATACACTCTGTTCCATAACTGTTCTAGGAGGACAATATGTCAAATAATTAAAAATCCTCAGGCTCTGGAGACATTAAAAGACACTTATGTGCTCAAGCTGACACCCCCGAGCAGCAGGCCACGAGCCAGGGAGCCAGTTTGGTCGGGGAAGTGCGGGAAATTCGGCGAGAAATGTTGAACATGTCGGCAATGCTGACGAAGGTCATTGCTGACTTGGAGGATCTTGCTGTAATATGTCGATCGATGACTGCCATGGAGACGAAATTCACTGAGATGGTTACAAGAGTGGGGGATGTCGAGAAACGGATCGATTATCTGGAGTCATCGGAGAGGGAATTATCTGCTAATCCGCTAGCGTCTAAGGTGGATTTGGAGCGTGTCTGGGAGAAGTTGGAGGACTTGGAGATCCGTAGCCAGTGGAATAACATCCGTATTGTTGGAATTCCTTGAGGCTGAAGAAGGTCAGTATATGGTGAAATTCCTGGACGGGCTCTTTCCGAGTCTGCTCGACATAACAGGCCATAAGCTGGAAATTGAGCGAGCTCACAGGGTTCCGGCTCAGCGATCCGCTGAGGGAGACAGGCCCCGATCAATTATGGCCAAATTTCTGAGATCATCTGATAAAGATCTTGTGTTACGCAAGGCGAGGAGTAAAGGAAGGCTTTCTTGAAATAACCACAGCATTTTCTTCTTCCCAGACTTTGCGAATTCAACAAGAGAGCAACGTGATCGATAAGGAATGCAAGAAACTCTTACATTAAAGGAAGGTTGCTTTTGCACTGATGTTCCTGGCCAAATTGAGAATAGATTCTATGGATGGCCGTAAAATATTCACATGTCCCCAGCAAGCGATGTCCTTCATAAAGTCAATGGAATGAGTAAGTTATTTTGTGGTACTCATGTTGCAGCTGAGTGGACCGTCTCACTGAACATTCACTTGACTGTCCGAGGAAACTGAGCGCCCTTTTAGTTTCTTTTTGTGCTGGTTCCGCCTAGTGGCTGGAGTTTGTTTTGTGGAGTAACACTCCTTCGGGACAGTTGTGTGGATGAATCTGCACGTTCTTTTTGCTTATGCCTCCTATTGGCTGGAGTTTGTTTTGTGGAGTATTTCTTACAAGTCATTGGAGTGATTAGGTCATTTGTTGCACTCATGTAGCAGCCAAATGGGCCGGCTCACTGAACATTCGCTTGACTGTCCGAGGAAACTGAGCACCTTTTTTTTTTTTGTGCTGGTTCCGCCTAGCGGCTGGAGTTTGTTTTGTGGAGGAACACACCTTCGGGACAGTTATGTGGATAAATCTACACATTCTTTGTGTTTATTCTGCCTATTGGCTGGAGTTTGTTTTATAGATTAACTTTTGTTGTGTAATTCTGTCTCACAACATTTTTATAGAAACACCGGACTTGAGCAATCCGACGGCAAAGTTGTTGTGGGGGCTCTCGTAGGCGTACATGGACTGTTTGAGTTTAGAGGGATGGATGCTAGTTGGTGCTGTTGTGCGCGGGGTTAATGCGCACGTTTTTCTTTTTTCTGTTTGTTTGGTTCGGGGGGAAGTTTGGGGTTTGATTGTTGCACTAATGTTGGAATGTGGTCTTTATAATTTTGTTTTTGACACACAATATATATTTTCTATTATGTCAAAATGTCAAATGTTAATATGAGTGGATTGTCTCTCTCCACGTGGAACGTGAATGGGTTGGGGCACCCCATAAAAAGAAGGAAGGTTATTTCTCTTCTTAAGCGTAAGAAATATGATATAGTGTTTCTTGAAGAAATGCATCTTTCCCTGCAGGAAGCTGAAAAATTTGGGAAGATATGGGGTGGACATGTTTTCTTTAGTGCTGGCTCAAGTAAGAGCAGGGGAGTCATTACACTGATAAGTAAGCATCTACAATTCAAATGTTTCAAACAGATTAAAGATAAATTAGGAAGAGTCATTATTGTTTTAGCAGAAATTCAGGGGCAAAGTTTTATTTTGGCTAATATTTATGCACCAAACGTTGATGATCTGGGCTTTTTTATAGATCTTGAAGGGATGTTGCAAGCCGCTGGCAGCCCTCATGATATAATATTGGGATAAAACTATATAAAAAATGTTAACCAGAAGAAACAGCGCTTGTCAAAGCAATGGGCTTTTCACTTTTTTTCAAGAATAATCTGGGGAAGGAATTAAAACACTGCAGATATAAAGACGCAACAAATTCACATAGAGCAAAAATATGAGCAATTAATGTGCAAAATATCTGTAAAGTTCTTCACTTTAAGTGGTGTTTATTTTTTTTATTTTTTTTTACATATATTTATATTTGTTTATATTTATATATGTACATATTCTGGAGTAATTGACATGAAATTTAAGCATTGTCATGAGTGTCCTGCATCTAACTATTTTAAACAACATTTTATGATCTTGTATAGCTATATATACATATATAATATATTATTATACTTATTTTTTCCACAACCTCATATTAACTAAGACAATAGTTTATTTGCACTTCTAGAAAAAAGTTGAAAGGTGATTAAGATCTTTAAAAACTTTGAAGAAATGCTGACTTGTCACAGCACCTAAAATACACACCGTCCCTTGTACTTTCATGTACATTTAACATCTTTATGTTGCGAAAAAAAGTTTGACAACTATAAAGTGCTTATTTTAACGCTTTCTCTAAAAAATCCACTCATCACATTTACAGTACTTTTATATGCTTTGAAGTTATGACAACTTTTGCACTGTGGAGCCCGTTGTCATGACTAGCAGTCAATAGAAATGTATTTTTTTCAACACAAAAATGTAAAATTGAGCCGGAAAATGGTTATGGTGTGGTGTGTTTCATGCCCGGTTTGGTGGGCCGCTCTGGGCCAGAAAGTCCAGGGCCATTTTTTAGTCCCAGTCCACCCCTCTCACTAACTGTCATGGTCTCACTAACTGTCATGGTCCTGTCACTCTGTCAGTCTGGGTTTTTGTCTGACAGGACCGTGGCATCATCGTCCCATGTCTGTCTTGTGTTTCATTGTCTGTCTTTGTGTGAGCGCACGGTTTCGGTTGAATTCCGTGCAGTGCGCTCTTCGGTCTGTCTTGATGATCCGGACACTCATTCTCCATGTTTCTGTCTGTTATTCTGTCAATAATTGATGTCTGTCTCTCGCGAACATGGGTGCGCCTCGCATTGTGCTGCGCACCCGGGTCACGAGCTGTCTTGTGTTGTGTGTGGCCGAACTCTTGCACAGGTGTCTTGTCTTGTTTTTTGTCGCCTGTTGCGTGCATCGCGTAGTGTTTGCCTCGCGATGTACGCTCAGGTTTCAATTTAGTGTGAGAATGCATGGCATCACTTTGTTTGGTGTTGCTACGCATTCTTTTGTCTTGTTTGTCGGTTGGCATGGGCGTATATTGCCTTATTGTCTTGGCGATGTGCGCTCATGCCATTTGGGTGTTTTGTTGTCTTGTGAGAGCATGCAGCTTTGTTTTGTTTCTATATTGCAGCGTGTCTTTCTGTCTTACGTCATACCCCACCTCCTTGTTTTCCCATTATTAGTTCATTTGTTACACCTGACCTGCATTGACCTGTTTGATTTCCTTCCCTATTTTAGTCTCTCCTTGTGTGCTGTCCAGTGCCAGCTCATCTTGTGTGCTTGTGTATTCGGTCGGTCTGTTGGTTTGTTCCAGTCTGTCTTGTGTGTTGGTCCTGTCTTTGATTCTCCCATCCCTCATCGGTCCAGTCGGTTCTGATTCCCCATTACCCTCTGCCCCTGCCCGGATTACATTTTCCCCTATGGGGTAGTTTTTTTTTTTGTTTTTTCCCCCTTATGGGAGTTTTATGTTGGATTTTGTCTTTTCTTTTTTGTATTAAATAAACCATTATTTTTTCATTCTGCATTTGGGTCCTGAGCCTCTCTGATCGTGACACATAAGAACTAATTACACATGCAAATACAAAAATAACTAAAGGTATGCTCCCTCTCCAATCATGCTGGCACGAATAACGAGATTTCATTCAGTTCCATTCTGTGTCATTTGAGCAATCATTGAGTCTGTGTCATGTACTTGGTAGCCATATGTAATTAGAGTGAACGATCCTCTCTGCACATATTTGGATGACTTCCACTTCTGGTTGGAGTGATCTGAATCCTAATATGATTGGTTTAGTGTTCCATGATGCTGGACAACATACTAAATCATTTTAGATGAAGCCATCTGATCCAGGAAAGCTAATGTGTTTTTAGCCAGATATCACATTATGTGCTGTGTCCACATTTTGCCTCATGTTGGATTATTTTTCGTGAAGTTATAAGCGAAAACGCGGCATATAAGCAACACCTGTTTACATGTAACGCATGTCAAAGACATCCTTGAATATACTTAGCTATTACTCACTATATTTTTGTCTGTAAGTAAAACAAATAAGTAAAGTAAAAGAACAAATAGGCTGGTTGTATTCTACTCTTTGAGAACATCCAACGACATATGACACATGGCTATTTGATTAGTTTGATGTTTTTACCGATTACAATAAAATGTGCAGTGCAAATTATTAATAAATGATCAAAACTGAACACTTCTGATTTGTCTGCTAATTTTAAAGCTCTTGTTCAGTTTTGGACATAATGCCTACATGCATTGTAAAGTACAGCTTCTTAGCTTTAAAACATTACCTACTTTGTGTTAATCAAGAATGTAGTTATTCATATTTTTATTCATATTTTTTTCTCAGCGGGTCCCTCTGAGCTTAAAGGGTTAGTGGGATAGTTAGCTCAAAAATAAAAATTCTGTCATTATTTACTCACCCTCATGTTATTCCCTTATGACTTTGAAACTGAATGGTGACTGAGGCTAACATTCTGCAAAACATATCACTTCATGTTTCTTGAAAGAAAGAAAGTCATACAGGTTTGGAACAACATGAGGGTGATGAATGATGACAGAATTGTTATTTTGGGGCAAACTATCCCTTAATTAAGGTAACAACTGCATTTTTTTTTTTTTTTTTTTTTTACAGTGTTCTTGTATACTCTGTATAATCCCTAATTCAAGTCAGCCACTCTCTTTTGCACTGACTGACAACATAACCTTTGCTGATGTCCTGATGTCTCCTGACATTACTTCCTTCTTCTATCACTACCTGTGCTACTGGGTCTGACAGGCAGCTTCTTGTCCCAGTTGAAATCATTGGTGGAGGGTGAGGGCCGCATACCACACAGGCTCTCGCAGGAACGGCTATGGGCCATGCTGCAGCTGGACGGAGATGCCTCTGATGTAAGGTTGTGCAGCCGTGGGGAAGACTGGGAGAAGCCCTGAGGCAGGGGAGGGGATGCTTCTGATATCCGTGGCTCATTTTTGGGCTCATTTTGGGCCAATTCTTCCCACAACAAAAGCTGAGATCCACCCAGCGCAGAGCGCTCAGGCAGAGACAACAGTTTGTCCAGGGCTACTGACTCATGGCCCATATGAGGCATTGGCTGCATGTAACCCTTTTCTGGATCGTCCTGTAGAGACTGTTTGCTGCCACTTAGGGAGCGCAGGAGGGGCAGAGGCAACCTGAGCCGGCGTCTTCTTGCTGAGAAGATAGGACAAGAGTAAGAAATAGATGTTCATACAGTGGTCAACACCATCAGGCACAACTATGACAACATTTAAGGCTTGTCAACAAACAGAAGCATCAGATAAGAACATACATGAATAAAACAAATACATCATAACACATTCACATCATTACAAAAGAAAACCTCTACCTCAGTTACACTAAACCAAAACAATCTATGCACATTATACATAATCTTACAATACTAAACACAAAAATCAGCAAATAAATCAAAGCAAATCACACTAGATAAGTACCAATGCAGAAGAATCAAACATATGCAACCTACCTACCTTTAACACAACAGTAAATACCATGTTGACAATTTTGATTTGACAACAACCTGATTTTTAACTGACCTAGAGAAAGCACCGTGGTCTTTTAAGTCTGCTGGAATTTCTAGTCATGGATTGCTCTAAAGCAAAGGCTAATTTTGTACTTTTTCTTAGTGGTTTTTTACCTTTTGATTAAAATCTTGCAGCAACAAGACTGAGTCACTCAGAAAATGTACAACTAAAGCACATCACCTAATTATTACACCTCTTTATGAATTTCTTAGCAAAATGTACATGTGTGCTTTACAAAGTAAGAAAGCAATACCAGCTCCAAAACATACAGTAAATTAAATAAAATATAATGAATAAAATCTGTCAATCGTATCTCAGTACCTTTAGACAGCCAAGGGATGGTGTGTTTGTGGTTGATGTCTTTGCCTGGGCTGTCAAGGGGTCTGTCCTGCTGATCTGCAAGCTCAAAGTTCAGGATGAACATGATGACTAAGCCATCCTCATTCTTTACTGGAACCACATCCACAAGACATGGCAAGCACATACCTGTGTGGAAAGGGGTAATTTTTTTTTCAAAGTCTGCAATAATGGATGCACATTCAGAGGCTAAAAGGTTTGGGGCTCAAATACAGTAGCAGGAGTACAGGAAAGACACTTCCCACATGTTTTTGCCACCACTAGAGGGCACCACACAACAACAGTTCCTTGGTTATGTCCGATTTCAAAGTACTTTATTGAAATGATTGTTTTACATACAATATGTGGCACCAGTAATGGAAATAAAATAATAACAGTGTACAATATAGAATCAAATAGAATAAACTGAACATTTAACAAGACACTGATGAACATAAAGAATACTATATTATTATTTTGTGCTGACAACTCAATAACCATGGTGATCAAAGCAGTGATTGGTTTCTGAGGGTGTGAAGCTCAAATATGAGATTTGCTACAACTGATACAACTGCATAAAGGTCCTCCCCCAATAACACTTCATTTAATTTATTACTGCTAAACTGAAAATTTCGGACTGGGTTTTAAGAGTTGTTCAAAGTATTTATTTGTATATCCCTAAAATGTAAATAGTGAAAGAGGAAGTGTGCCTCTGTCTCAACCACACAAGTATCACAGTGAGTACATGATCTTTTTTTTTTGGAAGCTAAGTTTGCATGTTTGATTGTGTATGGCTTTTTCTATGGCTAGACTTATTTCCTGGCCATCCCTCCATCCATCCATGCATCTTCTATAGCCACTTGTCCTATGTAGGGTCACGGATAGTGCTGGAGCCAATCCCAGCTGTCTCGGGCTGAAGGCAGGGAAACACCCTGGACAGGTGGCCAGTCCATCACAGGGCTCACACACACAGACATACACATTCACACTCACACCTACGCAGAGGTGGGTAGAGTAGCCAAAAACTGTACTCAAGTAAAAGTACAATTAAACATTTTTTTTTTATTACTCAATTAGAAGTAAAAGTGCTAACATAAATAATTACTTGAGTAAAAGTAAGAAAGTATCAATTTAAAAGAATACTCAAGTAGCGAGTAACTCTTCACAAATGACATAATGGACGTTAACTCCCTACATTCCATTACATAATACATATTTAACATGTATTACAGAATCATTATTTTTATTACTATTATTAATGGAAATTCTGTCATCATTCATCATCATCATGTTGTTCCAAACCCGTATGACTTTCTTTCTTCCATGCAACACAATAAGTAGATTTTAGACCAGAGGTCGGCAACCTTTTTGACATGGAGTGCCATTTTTTATTTCACTGGTTAATGTCATCCACACCTATCACATCGCTTCTGAAGATATTTATTTAACCAATCAATGTATGGATTACTTTTATGCTTACTTATGTGATTTTTTTTAACTTTAAAATGTTGGCACCCAAATGGATTATATTATACTTGCATTATATGTGTCAAAAGAGCTGAGAAATTCTTCTAAAAATCTTCATTTGTGTTCAGCAGATGAAAGAAAGTCATACACATCTGGCACGAGGGTGAGTAAATGATGAGAGAATTTTCATTTTTGGGTGAACTATCCCTTTAAGGGCTCTTGTCAGATCTGGATGAATTTGTCAATAAGAAGAGAGGTTTGGAAACCTTTCTAGTAATTATTACGGTGAAAACTTGAACAATGTACCACAGGGACATTATATATAATGCTGAAATATAAACCAAAGCAAGATCATGTTTTATTAATGCCTACTTTCACTATTTCATTGCTTTTAGATCTTATTTCAGTGTAGTTACAGTTTTCAGTGTCGAAAGAATTTAGATCATTAGTTCTGTACCCAGTACCCCCACTCTCTAAACGCAGAGTATGCAGCCTGCGTAGGGCACCACGTGCAGAAATGCTGTCTGTTCGCACTCCAGTTGTCAATTACACGTTCGGCAGAGCAAAAGACATTTACACTTAACTTGGATGTATACAAAGATTTATACAGTTAATCAGCCCAAAGTAGCCACGATAGTTTCCAGTAATAGTGAAAACTATCCACTATTCCAGTGATAGTTTTCCGCGAGGTGAATGCGTAAATACTGCTCATGACATGCGGGATGTGGGACAAAGCGCACTGATATATTGCTGCAGATTTAAAAATGTACTTAAAAACTGATGTCACAAGAGCCCATATTTACAGAATCACCCTGAAAATGACCATGTCACAGAAAAGCCAGCATTATCATTAGAGCCAAGACTTACCTCAGCGTGCTGCCTTAAGTTGGAGCTGCAAATGTAATCATGAAATATCCACTTGACTTGGTGTTAAATGAAGGCATTGCATGATGAAACTATTTTTTTTTTTCACTGTGTAGAGTGAAGAAAGTGCTTCACTTTGAAGAGCATGATGCTGTAGCAGTAAATAACTCGGCTTGTGTGACAGTCTGTGACAGCGTGCGCAACTGTGTGAAAATCCCCATTCAATAATCTCTCAATAAATTACGCATTAATTCAAATTAAACCCAGTAATGTTACGACAGGAATGCCGCCCATTGTAACGAAGTAAAAGTCTTTTTTTTTCTCATTAGACATTTACTTGAGTGAGAGTAAAAAGTACCCATTTTTAAACCTACTCTAAAAGTATTTTATTTATTTTTTTCAAAAAGTTACTCAAGAAAATGTAGCATGTTACTACCCACCTCTGCACCTATGGGAAATTTAGAGTTTACAGTTCACATAACCTGCATGTTTTTGGAAGGTGGGGGAAACAGGAGACCCTGGAGGAAACCCATGCAAACACAGGAAGATGCAAACTCCACAAAGAAAGGCCCTGGGTGAGCTGGGACTTGAACTGGGAACTTTCTTGCAGCGAGGCAACAGTGCTACCCACTGAGCCTCCATGCTGCCCTTTTTCCTTGCCAATTTTAGTGAAAATGTTCATTAGCTCTTTAATAGCCAAGACTTTAAGGTATATCGCTATGCAGAAATTGGCTTTCAAAAATAAACCTACCCTGAGATATTTTCACTGGAGTAAAAAGTGTGACAACTAGCCTCGGTCTTCCCTGTAAGTAATATTATAAGTAATATGTAGGGCTGCATGATTATGACAAAAATCAAAATTTTCGATTATTTCCCTTGATATTGTAATTGTGATTGATTTCAATTAATAGAATTTACATTCAAATAATTATTTGGGGTGGATCAACTGCATGCCATATTCTTTATGTTGGCTACACATACAAAACAAGCAGAGAAAATGTGAAACTGTGTTCCTGAATGACTTTATTGTTGTTTTATACATCAGTTAATCAAGACTAGTTATGTAAATAGTCATCTTCACATTGGCCCTACCAGAAGCATAAAAAAACAAAGCTGTTATTCAAATTTTGAATAAATCATATACAGAAGCACGCTATGGACATGTCTCTGATTGGTTAAAATGATGAACCACCACAAAAACACACGTTAAGTTGAAAATTAAATTGCACATTGTGACGCAACATGAGTAGACCTACACGGACTGCTATAATTGACACTTTTGCTGAATCGTTAATTGTGGCAGCTGTAGTTGTAATCTCAACTATTTATTCAATTAATTGTGCAGCCCTAGTAATATGTATTTAAGTCAATTTATCCCCTCTGAACCCTCTGACAGATATTTACAAGATGTCAACCTCTGGTGCTATTACAGCCTGCAAGTGAGTAGAACGGTGTGCAGAATGATGTTAAGGTCAGTTATAACCAGCTTGGCAGATGTCGTGAGCCCTCACTGTTCACTGTGGAAACTAATGGCTGTCTCACATTGGCACTGTGGTTCCAGCTCTCTTCACACTGCCAACCCAATCAGCCCCTCTCTGTGCCAGCCTTGTGGTTCAGAGCAGAGATGAATTCAAGGGCAGACAGGATGACAATGGGACAAGGAACACGGTGCCATCACTCAGGGATTAAAAAGTGAAACATACTCCTTTATTCCTCTTTAAATCATTTAATTCATACCAGTGGCATCTGCTACTGTACAACACAGCCCCATACAGAATAACCATCTGCTGCTTAATGGCCCCTAACCCCTGCATCTCGTGCGTCATAATCTTAATAGGGTATAAGATGGTAAACCAATACAGGTGAGCACAAATTCTGTCCTGTTATTATACAGATTATACTGTCACTAAATGCATTTTATATTGAAATGTGTCAAGATGTAACAGTGTTGGTGAATAACAACATAAAAAATGTCTTGAGCAGGTCATCAAAAGGGCAAGGTCTACTTTGCAAATGAGACCCTATATGAGGAATTGCATACCTCCCTGAAAAACTCAAGGTCTAATTCGAAAATCTCAATGGATTTTTGTAAACATGTATGGAAAAAGGCAAGCTTTCATTTGCAAACCTTACAAACTAAATCGGATCTTGAATTCTTCAGTACCAAGGACAGAGGCAGCTATTAGGGCGATAGAGGTTAATGCCACCAGAGAAAATTGTATTGTTTTCATAAGAACATAAGCACCATAGAAAACTGAAATTAATAATGGGATTTAGTGCCTCTAAAGCCTGCCACACCCCCTCATCTCTTTCTTTCTCTTCTCCCTTGCATCCTCTTGTCTGTTATGAGGATATGGTTTAGATACAATGTGCACTGTACATATCATATTTGTCCTGTGCTTTCAGGAAAATATCTCAGAGCCTCAGCCACTAAACTGAAAAAAAAAAACATACTGCATTTTTCAGGAAAGTGAAGTTGTAGATAGTAAAGATCAATCAATAAATGTAAGCATGCATTTTGAGGCCTTGTTCAATCTAAGGCACTAAAGTTTCTTAATTGCAGATTTATAGCCTTTTCATGAGTAGGGTCAAAATTCCCCTGCAGTGCCCACTGGAGTGAGTTATTTTTGCACATGACACTGCACAGCCGGTAGAGGGGGGCAGAGTGTAGACAAGTATTTTATTTATTTATTTATTTATTTTTTCATTTTAATTTTTTATTTCTTGTCATAAAGAAAAGAAAATACTGTATATAATGTAGTAAATGTTATATACAGCTGTTCTCACTGCTGTTCTCGCTGCTACCATCAGGCAGGTGGTATTGCAGCATCAGGACCTGCACCAGCCGACTTCATGATAGCTTCTTCCCCCAAGCAATCAGACTTTTGAACTCTTGATCTCCCACGATCAAAATACATCAGCACTGCACTTTATTACTCTTATATCTCACACCGGACTGTCATAAATTATATTATTATATATTATATTCTCTCTTAACAACACACTGGCAACTGACTATCAACCGACAGCCTGAATGTCAATACAGCACAATACAACCTACTGTACATTCTGTATATACTATATATACTTTTTTATTGTATAATGTGTATCTATATTGTGTGTATTGTATACTGTACATTGTATGTTATTATTTGTATATTGTGTTGTGTGTAATTATGTGTATATTAGATTTTAAATTGTGTTGTAAATCTGATGTTTATTGTAAATTGGTATATGTCTCATCACTGTCACGACTGCTATGTTACTCGGAACTGCACCCAAGAATTTCACATACTATTGCACTTGTGTATATGGTTGTGCGACATTAAAAGTGATTTGATTTGATGTGAACAAATGGGTTATGCTTGCTGTACTGTATTTGTTTTATTTAATTTTTATAGCTGTAAAAAACAAATGAACAAATAATATCAGCAGTTCAGTTTGCCTATATGCACTGTTTGACTTCTCAGACATTGTGTGTGTGTGTTTGTGTGTGTGTGTGTATGTGAGACAATCACTTATGACTTGTCTGCATGCATCGGATAATCACGCTCGATCAGCATGTTTTCACTGTGAGTATACGAGTTTTAAACTGTTATTGTGGTGCTTTTGTGATAGTTTGGCTGTCTGTTTCAGAAAACAAATGTATTATATGCCTGAAAAGATTGTATGAGTTGCTGTTTATGTGAATGAAAACCGCATCTGCACCTAATCAGCAAACATAGCTGCATGCATGGGAAGTTTGTGCGTTTAGATGTGATGGCTGTGCATATATAAGCTGTGAACTGTTATCGTGGTACTTTGGTGACAATTAGGCTGTTTGTTACATAAAATAAACATAGTATGTTCTTGAAAAGACACTTTGAGTAGCTGTTTGTTTGACAAATGACAACTGCTACTAATGTAAACAAATGGCAGCACGCATCAGAGGAAGACTTTTTTTATGTATTGACCGTGTGTATAAGAGCTGTAAACTTTTTATCATGGTACTTTGGTGACGAGTTGGATATATGTATATAAAATAAACTTATTCTGTGGTTTAAAAGACTGTATGAGTAACTGTTTGAGCGAATATAAATTACAGACGCTTGACCAGTGCAGCCTGTGTCAGCGTGAACGACGATTTGAATCTGGCAGCTTGTAATGTAACTGGCTGTTGTAGAAACTCATACTGCATGTGTGACACAACTCTGCTGGGCACAGTTATTAACCGTCACATAGTGTGACAGTACCTATGAAAGGGACAGTGCACTTAGTGCCCTGATGTAAAATATGTTAAGTGGCTCTAGTGTTTTTTGTTGTGTTTTGTTTTTTTTCTCTGTTTTGCATTTTGTGAACAATGACTAGGTCTTCACAGAATCTGTGCAACTTATTCGAAGCTGAAATCACTATCAGACACACATGAATGGCATATAAATTCTACAGAAATTTGTGGAGCTTTCTGCAGAATTTTCCAGGCTCAAATTCCATGCAAACCTAATAATGACTTAAAATGAGCTAGAACTTTACTCTTTTCAGTGGGCAGCATTTATTCTTGAGAATACCTGCCGTAATGATATTTAGACTGTAAAATGTAGCATGCAGCTCTGTATCTCCAGTATTTGACCTTGGGCTCCCTTATCCTCTCGATTTACTCATAGGATTTGAATATCATAATAAAACAAATGGCATGCAAATTTAGATATTAGCCGGAGGTTTGAGCTGAACTGCTGGCCTATTCGTGACTACTCCCCTGAAAAAAACAACAACTACAAGAAGCCTGTTAGAGTTCATGTTACACTGTCAGTTCTGAAAATATCACGTCAAAAGTGAAGCAATTTTAAGCCTGAGGCATGCAATAAAGCAAATCCAATGTCATACATGCAGTCATTAAAGAAACTGACAAAGAAAACGATTCCATACAAAGTTCTTCCTGCAAATCAACAACAAAACAGAGGCATAATGACTAAACAATACACACAATAAAACCTGCAGTTGCTGCCTCCAACATGATCACACTTGAAGTCGACATGTTGCTACCGAATGATCCGGTATCCTGACATGAACCCCATTCTGCTAAGTAAAAAAAAAATGTATCAAGGCTTTGTGCCTCATCCTATGAGTAGAATTCACATTAGATCAGTAAAAGATGCTTTTTTTAACCACTCAATGATGATTTAAAATAATATGTATGCAGTAGAAAATGTTCAGTTTGTCTTGTTTACATTCTGATTTCATGGCGCTAACACGCTATACGTGGGCATAAAATGTGCCGATTACACTCTATTCTTGTGATTTATGATGACACTGAAACAACTGCAAAGATTGGTGTATAAAAGAGTGTTAATGGAAAGAATACAGACAAAAGAATGATGATAAGAAGGGCATATCTTACTACGGGCAGATGTGTGAATGGCTTTCACTGCAGGAGGCACATGAGTGAAGCAGCATGTAAATCAAAAGAGTGAATGGGCACTTAAGAGTATTTGAGTAGATTAAATTCCTTTTGTAGGTTAATTAAACAAACAAAAAATGCATGACATGTTCTTGGAAAATGTCTCTACGCGAAAGATCGTACAGATGTAGGTAAATTTGCACCAGCTTGCTAATAACTGCACGCCGGTGTGTTCATGTTGACAGATCTTAACTTAACGCTGTGAATGGGAATAAGCTGTCTGCCTCAAAGTAGGTGGAGCTCCAAGTCAAACCTACCGATGACGTGGACCAATGGCAGTAAGGTGTTTAGCAGCCGGTAAGAACATTTCCTAAAAGTTCGTCCAGGTGAGCTGTTAAGGACCACCGAAACAAACTAAAAAAAAACCTACTTTTTGGACAGATTTTGTTCTAAATGATGTCACAATCGTTCGTCCTTCGATTTCATATGAAGTATATCAGGGCCTTTACTGACAAGTGCCATCTCCTATCAGACATCTTTGCATCAATTCAAATGTGTTTAACTTTTCTTATGGCATAACTGATAGCATGTTGCTTGAGCAGCCTCAGAGACATATGTTCTGGTCTCATGGAAACCAGAAACAAATTGCGTTCACATAATCAACAATAAGCCTGATTCAGAGGTTGCATTTTCCATCTAAGATTACATTTTTACTCCACTGATGGTTAGGTTTAGGGTTGGAAATTGGGTTAGGGCATATGGTTAATAAAATATGCATTCCTGTTGAATGTATTAGAAATTTACAACTAAAAACAACTCGCTTTACAACTTGCTTTTGGCGACACTCACCCGGAAACTGGAGCTCACATCTGCCCAGACGTTTAACAACACTTCTTGCTTTGGCCACTGGGGACAGTAGTTCAAATTTCAGTTAGCACAGTGAAACATGATTTCAGCTGAAGAACTTTAGACCTTTTGTTGCCGAATTCACAATGTTCATTCTGTTACCTCATGGATCTATTTCTACTTGATCTAACTAGGCTTAGCATCGATGCCTTTTTCAAGCATTGATAATCAGAAATTTTCCAGATGATTAATTATATATATCAGGATTTTTTCAGATAGGGCTACCCATTGCACAAAAGTCTGTCTTTTCAAACATATTACTCAACACAAATTTGGTACAGTGTGAGCAGAAGGGTAAATTAAAAGGGGGTCACACACCGGATATGTCTGATGGATGACATGGCACGTTCTAAAATTCAAAACAATTATTTTCAATGAAGGTATGTATGCATACACCGTGGGCTAACCGTCTCTCGAGGCTGATAAAAATTCTGCATCGCCAAGGAGCGTAACTCACATTGTTTTCCATTAAATTCGACCCAAATCATTATCAAAGGACAAAGATTATTTACTCTAGTCATCAGTGGATGATATATTGTGTATCTTTCATATAGCCTACACAATGTATTTTCAGTTACTCATATGTATTTTTGTGGTTTGACAGCTTGAATGAAACCTCTTCAAAGATACTGAAGGGGTGGATTTACCCCTGTCTCTTTAGTCTATTGATGAGTTGAATACATTTACTAGTAATTGTTATAATCAAAAGGTAATCAAAGTGTTTTTAGTCATGTGCATTTATTCTGGTTATGTTATAATTATGAATGTTGTGGGTCATTCATGTATTTGTCCTCTGAGGTGTGACTGAGGTTCTGACCCATGTCAGGAATGCAATTAACAGTGCTTACTCATTTAGCCCGGCTCCCAGAGAACAGATACTCATGTGAGTTGCAACTATTTCATTGATCACTTATTCAGGTTAAGTAAGAGTTTCACTGTGTTTAAGTTTAAGGTCATTAATTGCTGACACATATGCATTCTAATTTATTCACAAAAATATATATCTGTTATAATTATTACATAATCACCTATTCTATAACCATTTGATTCTATTTTAATTCAATCATTAGTCATTGAATGAGAGAGATTTTAGTTATGAATTTATTATTATCCATGTTTTTATATGGTTTGTAAAAGCAACTATTGCATACAACATATCTACCTCATGTAATCATTGAACTGAAACATCGAATTTCTTTATGATTTTATTATCATATTAGGTGACTACTGGATATTAGGCCTTGTGTGTGCTTTTTCTTTCTCCGCAATCTGTCCTAATTTTCCGCAGATGTTGAGGCCCTATATTCCACTGAGATTAGGGAGAAGGCCTTCCGTCCTAGAGGAGATAGCGCCTACCCATTGCAATGTCTAACTCATTTAATGTTTGGATTGTTTATGGTGCCTGTAACCTGTAACCTGTGACATCTGCATATAAGTTCTGTAAAACCAATGATGGGAACTTGATTAATGTTATGGCTAACTAATTATTGTTTGCACAAATGTGGAAACAGACCATATTTGTAAAGTGCTAAAATGTTTGAAGTAAGTGACCTATCAGAATCTTAGAAAGTGTTGTACTGTGACATCTCTAATTCAATTTGCATATGACTATAACTGCTTGTGAACGTTTTTGAATGGGGGCTTCTTTTTCTCATTTTTTTTTCTGTATTTCTGAACTACTGGATCCCATTAACTTGTGATGCTTATTGGAACTGCAGAGAACAATCAGTAAACTCTCTGTTTTTTGCAAACCTGAGCCTGCATTTTTATTCCTCAATATTCATATTGGGGACTAAGCTGTTACCCCCAACAATACATAGAGAAATTGCATAATAATTTCTAAAGGTGCAGTTACACCAGTTTCATTCACTATCCTGTAAACTCATCAACGTCACTTTCATTCTTGAAGAAGTACAAAAACCTTCGTAACATTTGTGTGTATATGTACTGTGCAAGGAGCTCTAAAATACCTGTCCTATGCTGTGATACCTGTGTCTTGCGACCTGCTTCGGTAAATGTTATTTCACCCCCTTGTGGTTTCCCAACGCTATTACGGCAGACATTAAACAGAAGCCCAACTGAGTGAATTTGGAAAGCATGCAAAATAGGCTTCGGATTTAAATGTCAGCTAATGTTAATATATCGATGCCTTAAAAATATATAGATAAAATAATGTGCCGATCAATAATCGATAAATCATTATTTTATGACATGCCTAAATCTAACCTGTTAAAAATTACTTTAATTGATGTAACCTAATTCACCAGGTTAAATAAATCAGATAAATAACATTTTTGACTTGGAAAAAAAGCAGTTAATTCAGATGTTACCACATTAAGCACATTTATTAGCATACCTTAAATAAAAAATTTTACAGGGTATGGTCAAAATCATATTTACACAAGATGAATGAAACAAGCGGGAAATCAGATCAGTTATGTCAGATAACATGAAAATGTGCTTCATGTGTAAACTATGTGCTAAATTTATTGGTTTTATTTCATTCAAACTGTTATTTAATCTGACATAATTTATCTGAGAAATTACACTACCAGTCAAAAGTTTTGAAACGCTTGACTGAAATGTTTCTCATGATCTTAAAAATCTTTTGATCTGAAGGCGTATGCTTAAATGTTTGAAATTAGTTTTGTAGACAAAAATATAATTGTGCCACCATATTAATTGATTTCATTATAAAACTAAAATATAATAATAATCACAAAAAAAAAAAAAACGTTTTTGAAATTGATGACTTGGACCAAATAATAAAGAAAAGCAGCCAATAAGTGCCCAACATAGATGGGAACTCCTTCAATACTGTTTAAAAAGCATCCCAGGGTGATATCTCAAGAAGTTGGTTGAGAAAATGTCAAGAGTACATGTCTGCAAATTCTAGGCAAAGGGTGACTACTTTGAAGATGCTAAAATATAACACAGTTTTGATTTATTTTGGATTTTGTTTAGTCACAACATAGTTCCCATAGTTCCATTTATGTTATTCCATAGTTTTGATGACTTTACTATTATTCTAAAATGTGAAAAAAAATTATAATAAAGAATGAGTAAGTGTTTCAAAACTTTGACCGGTAGTGTATGTTACCCCAATTAAAGTAATTTTTATGGATTAGATCAAGTACACATAAATTCTTAATGTAACAAATGCAGGTTAATGTTTTAGAGTATGGCAAAATCAGCTGCAAAACCAGGTTAGCAACAATATAAACTAATAAACAAGTCAATGAGGTCAATCAGCATCTGAAACTACAAGCTCAGTTGGAATATTGCAGAGGGGCTTTCTGAAAAGACTCTGCTATGAGAGCTCAGGGATGAAGAACGGACATTTAAATAATTAACTCCCAGAGATGGCTTCAGTCATTACTTTGTCTAATTATAGCAGAGGAGGCCATTACCAGAATATGAAGACTGATGAGCAGGGTCATCCTCTGTCTTCTGTGTTGATCGGAGGTCTTCCATTGGACCTCTCCTTGGTCTGCTCATAAATGGGTTATGATTCAAGTCATCAAAATCTTTGATTATTCGGCAGAAAATATTTGTTACTTACAATACATGTACAATAAATATGGCCTTGTCTCTGCACTGTTCATATTTTAATATTGGGGATCTACAATTTATAGGGTTGTGTTTTTAATGGTATAGTTCACCAACATTTTTTAATTATGTCATCATTTATACTCACCCTCATGTTTTTCCATATCCATATGATTTTCACTCTTCTGTGGGACACAAATAGAGATGTTGGACTGTCTCAGTCACCATTCACTTTCACTGCATCTTTTTCCATACAATGAAAGTTAATAGTGCTTGAGACTAACATAACTTTTTTTGTGTTCTACGTAAGAAAATAAGTCATATGATGATGAGTAAATGATGACAGAATTTTCGACTTTAGGGTGAATTATCCCTTTATGAGTAAATAATAATAATAATAGCATTATTTTCATACAAATTTAAAGCTCAAACTAATGAGGCTCTACAATATCTCATTAAATGTAAGCAAAGTTTAAAATGGGAAGCTCATGGCAAAAGTCATACCTAGATCTTTGACTGCAAGAGCACAATCTGCCCCAAGGGTCATCATTAAGTCATAATCTGCTATTCTTTATACCGTTCACAATAATTTTCCCCTAAATTAAACCTCAGAGGACCAACAAGCTTTAAAGAGAGATGAGTATTCACTAACTGAGTCGACTTTGGAATTGCTCTTTTGTGCTGCAAGATTACTGGTGCAACCACCATTAGTTCCACACTTTGCTTTAAATGCCCTTCCCAAGGACTCTCTTCTGAGGCAAAGATATTTACAGCAAAAAGAGTGCCATACAGGAAAACAGGCATTTGTGGTTTGAGAAATATACTATTTCTTGAACTTCATGAAACAAAACGGTTATTTATGCTACTTATACTACTTTTCTTCATTTTTCTTACCTACAATATCCCTAAAAGGTTAAAAATGTGCATTATGGCCATGCCGTGTATTACAGCATTTTCGCTGAAACATCATTATCCTTCAAAGTTCCCTCTTTAGGAGCTTTGCTTTTCATGTGTCCTTCCAGCAGATAATTTGTGCAGAAACTTCCAGTAGTCATCTCCAGACTGTATGACGTTATCACAGACCATGACACCTCCATTACCTCACATTAGTTTTCAGTAATATATGACTCTCTGGACTTTAGCCACCTACAGATTTATAACACGACCACATCTACACGACCACTTCTAATGTGTATTTATATTTAGTGTAACTGAATACCTAAGGACAAAGTCCTTAGATTTAATGTTCCCTCTTGTGTATATTTGCTTTCTAGCAAACTCACATATTGATTAAAGGAATAGTTCACCCAAAAAATTAAAATTCTCTCATAATTTACTCACCCTCATGCCATCCCAGATGTGTATGACTTTCTTTCTTCTGCTGAACACAAAAGAAGATTTTTAGAAGAATATCTCAGCTCTGTAGGTCCTTAAAATGCAAGTGAATGGTGGCATGAACTTTGAAGCTCCAAAAGCACATAAAGGTAGCATAAAAGTAATCCATTAGACTCCACTGGTTAAATCCATATCTTCAGAAGCAATATGATAGGTGTGGGTGAGAAACAAATCAATATTTAAGTACATTTTCACTATAAATCTCCACTTTCATTTTCACATTCTTGTTCTTTTGTTTTTGGCAAATCACATTCTTCATGTGTATCATCACCTACTAGGCAGGGAGGATAATTTATAGTGAAAAAGGACTTAAATATTGGTCTGTTTCTCACCCACACCTATCATATCGCTTCTGAAGTTATCAGTTTAACCACTGGAGTTGTGTGGATGACTTTTAAGCTGCCTTTATTTGCTTTTTGGTGCTTCAAAATTTTGGTCACCATTCACTTACATTGTGAGGAAAAACAGAGCTGAAATATTCTTCTAAAAAGCTTTGTTTGTGTTTTGCAGAAGAAAGTCATACACATCTGGGATGGCATGAGGGTGAGTAAATGATGAGAGAATTTTCATTTTTGGGTGAACTAACCATTTAAAGCTGAAATGTGTATTTTTTGTTGATGTTAACATTCTGTGTGTAACTTTTTCAGTGGTAAAATACTTCCTCCTGTCCCAGCAACTATACAGTAAGTAAACAATTTGTAGGCTAATTTTCTAGAAAAATGTCTCTTTTTTTGTTGAGCGGCCCATCTAGTCCGACACCACAACACTGGCTATGTTTACATGTACACCAGTTTATTATTGCAGAAGATTATTCTGATTTTTACACAGATTATTGCAATAATCTGAGAATAAGGAATAATTAGATTAACCCGCTTTGTTTCATTGTTTCATTGTTGTCTGTTCTAATGAATTTGACACAGTTTTAGAATGATTTTAATGGCTTCACAGGGTAACTTGGTTACCTATGTTAACGTGGGACATTGGTTTGAATAGGAACTGCCGTTTACACTTGTCAGAACAGTAAATCGCAAGTGGAGTTATTTTATTTGCAAAATTAAAGCATCATAGGCTGAAATGTCTCAGAAATTGGCCAATACACTTAAATTAAATGTATTTCTTTATGAAAAATACTATCTTGATAAAATGATTGCTCTCTTTTCATTGGTTCCATTGGTCTTGTGTTGGCGTGTCTGCTAACCATGCATACTGATCTGGGTTAAAATACCCTGGGCTAATAACGTTACCAAAAAAATGTATAATGTGCAAAACGTCTTTTCTTTGCTCCTTGGCATTTCACATTGAACGAATCTGCTGAAAAGGCAAGAGAAATTATTCACATGCACGTGCACATCCCCAGTTAACATGATCCACACTGGTGGCATTCATTGGCTAGGCATCAACCAATAAAACGACTTCACTGTCCCCTCCCCCTCCCCCACCGAACTCTGGTCTTTCTCTCTCACATCAGGATTTTACAAGTGCACAAGTGAGTTTTGCTACAAGTTTTTCTCAAAAGTAGTTGCAAAAGTCAAGGCGTTAAGATTTAAAGTTGCAGTGCCAGATTTGAGAGGATGTAAGTGCCGATTTGTGGTTGTAATGTGAAAATGAACAAAAGTTAATGTGTAATACAAGTTTGTGTCTGTAGTTGTATTTATGTGAATGTCATTTTACTACTTGTCTGCAATTGTGAATTCAGAACACAAGCTTTGAATTATTGTCTGTGAATGCAGATTGCAACATTTAACTTCAAATTTTTTTATGTTTTAATGTTTTCACATCGGTGCTGTAAGTGTAAGTTTCAACTTTGGGGAGCACCACTGCTGGAAAACAGTGCAAGAAAGAGCAGCTTCTTCTGTTTCGCGACCTTTCTGAACCTTTTCGAACCTTAATGTTGACCATCATTATAGTAGGTAATATATGTTTATCTGTCTTGAATTGCAGCCTTTTGCAGTTTACTTATTGATTTATTATTTTGATTAATTGTGCAGCCCTGAAGGATCGTAAAATTATCTACTGATGCGATGAAACTTATGAAACTTTATAGCCAAATAAAAAACACAAAAAATTCATTGCAATATTTATGATATTGATTAATTTTATACAGTCAGCAAAATCATCATGATTATACCATGAATATTCGGTATATCACCTAGTCCTATTCCATAGTGATCATGAAGCAAAGATGAAAGAAATGCGTACTTCTGGGGCTGCATGTGCCAGCTGAGCAACTGCTATTGTGATAATTGGGAATGCTAAAGTTGATAGCTCTCTCCAGGTTTTTTAGACATACTTAGAACATACTATTCAATAACAATATTATTAGTTGTGGGTGATGAATTTGACATAAATTGTACTGACACAATACCCGCAGAGCAACATGTCTGAACATAAGCATGCATGTGTACATACAGTATATCCTAAATCTTACTGTTACGTATGACTTACTGTAATGACATTTAGAATACAATGTAAGGAAGTCAGAATATTGAGATGTCTCATATTTCAAAAGGGCTAAATGTAGCCTGAGCACACCTGAGAAATTTGGGGTGGTTAGGTTACAAAGGGTACTGTACACTGAAAGGTATTCCTAACATCCGGATCTGTGGAAAAATACCATGCGCTTCAACCTCCCTACATTTCTCACTTCCAGACCCTCTCTGGTTCTATTTGTGGAGTTGACTTGTCTCTCGTTAAATCTTGAAGAATATTTTATTTCACTACCTCATATCTGTTCAGTTTTGCTGGCATTTGGCACTGAGATGCAAAGTCTTATTCAAATGGAATAAAGGTAACTGAGTAGAAATTCTGCTTTATCTGAAAAAAATATATGATATTGCTATATGATAATAACCTTTTGGGACTTTTAACAGAGGTTTCCTGTCTAAACCCTATGGCAGATTACAGTATGTGCAGCTTTATGGGCTCTGTTAGCATGTTAGAACATTCTTACCATCTAAGAAGTCTTACAGGTCAACTTGAGCATGAGTATTGTGATGTTGCTGACTTGTTATTATCTTAGACTCAAAGTACCATTGTGTGCATTGCTCTCTGTCCTGAGCACCACTTGAAGACACAATGTTATGATGCCCTTATTCAATCAATTGAAATACCCGAGTATAGAACTGGGAATTGAACTGGATAGTGAGAAACTGTCCTTAGTGCAATTATGTCTTCTATGACTATTGTTTCTATTCTCAAATGCCCACCTGTCCTGGAAATCAACACATCATCCAGAAATGGTGTATGTTTACACAGGGAAGGACAGAAATAGACATAATTAGGATAGCTCTTGGACTGTAGTCCTTGTCTAGCAACTGAATATCCACAATAAAGGATGCTTGGGTAAGAGAGACTTCCACAAAAGCGTCTTCTACACCAACTAAACTCCAAAATCAATAGCAAATCAATAGCATGCTATCTTAATCTCACATAGAGTACAGTACAGTTCTAATGAGATGCCGCAGAAAAATAAGTTAGTATTAGTGGATGGGATGAAATACACTGGGTGTAGGGTTACCATAGGGACATTGATAAACATATACTTATATACTTTGGTCTTGTAAATGTATGGGAGAGTCACTTTAGAGGCATACCAAAGAATTGTTATTGCCTGCTGTCATACTACCATTGAAGGCCTGCTCATTGTAGCAGTTATAGTTTGCCTTTCTAAACGAATCTCTGTAATTGTATATCAAAAATGAATGTTTAAATTTACTTATAGCACATTTAACAGAGGTAAACCCCCCAAGAGGCTTACCATCTTTCCTATATAGGGAGATCTCCACTTTCCTTTCTTCAGAACCCAGCAAGGCTTTGGCCATTTGGGCCACAGCTGGTCTTCCAGTGTGTGGTCCATACAGAAAACTGCAGGTACACGGCTTCTGCATGACCTCTGCACGTGTGTAGCCGCACATGCCACAGAAGCCATCGTTGCAGAAGATGATGGCGCAGTTTTCCACTCGAGCATTGGCGATGATGAATTTGCGATCTGTTTAAGTAGGATAAGAAGAGATGCAAGAAATTCATAAATCATGGTGTCATCCTGGATGAACCTCATTAGGAACTTACAAGAACATATTTTTACCTTAGTTACAGTACTTTCTCAATGAACAAATCTGATCAAAACCAAATATGTGTTGATCAGAAATGTTGTGTTATGCCTACAGGCAAGGCAAGGCAAGGCAAGGCAAGTTTATTAATATAGCACATTTCATTCACAAAGGCAATTCAAAGTGCTTTACATAAAAAGTATTTAAAAAGAATACAAGATACATAAACATTTATTTTAAAATCAATTAAGAAAAATAAATAAGAATAAAAATTTATTAAAAAATATAACAAAAAATATTCTTTCAACTTAAATTGAAAGAAAAAAGTTAAGTGTCAAAAGACTATATAAAATAAAAGGTAAATAATAGTAAATTATTTAAATGCTATGAATTTCATTTATCATAATTGTTATGATTTGTAGGCTAGTTGTACATAGTATTGTGTCTGTTATTATTATTGGTGTGTTAGGTAAATGTCACTTCAGGTTGTTTCCTCTTGATCAATGTTAATAATAAAAAGTAGGCTTTAACAGTATAAATATTTCCACTACAACTTAAAATCCAGTTTCTTGACAGTATTCCCGAATAATCATATAATATGGTGTTTCAGCTGAATGCCATACCTTAAAATGGAAATTAATATAAATGTTAACAATTTACAGTGTTATATTCCAACATTACAGGATATTCTAAGACTTTGAAAGAGAAGCAAAGATTTAGAGAAAATCATTCAAGTTGCTCAAATAATAATAACTGTAATGATAGATAGATAGATAGATAGATAGATAGATAGATAGATAGATAGATAGATAGATAGATAGTAACTGCATTTAAAAACATTCTGTTTAAAGTACATTTAACAACAGATATCATTCACTCACTTTGAACCTCGAATTTGCGAATGATTGTGTCCAGGAAGGTGTTCTGAGGCGCAACGTGTCCCCGTCGAACAGGCATTATGTCCTTCTTCAGTGGGGCAAAAAGTTCTGCAAGTAGCCCGTCAGCTAAGTTTACCTTAAATACGAGAGATGGACTGACTGAACAGCCAGGTCTCAGACATGTATACAAGCTTTCCTTTCACGCCCCATCGACGTAAAAGTCGATGTCCGATCGCGCGCTTCTTGAAAGCCTGTCAGTAATCACACTCTGAATCTGTCAGTGTGCGCTTCTCGCGCCCAGTAATTACCTCACGTCACCTGCTTTATTTATTTGCAAATGGATGCAAATCAACTAACTTTCTGAAGCATTTCCTTATACGCAACTAAAGGGAGTTTGGGAGCGCTAAAAACAAAACAAAAGGACTAAAGTATAGAGGATGTAGAGGCAAGTGAGAGGATGGCTGTGGAGGGAGAAACAGTCAAGGCTGTGGAGGACCGCATGGTTCATTCATGCTGATGTTACCTCTGAGTATGTCAGTGTTGACCACAAATCCGATTGTCATGCAGCAATTGTAGAACAGGTTGAACGCAAACTATAAATAAATAGTCAAAACAGGTGAGCGGTGAGAAAAGCTCACGTTTAGTATTTTGATGACATGGATAGTAGATGATTTGTATTCATATGTAAATAACCTTAAAACATTTTTAGTTGTCTAAATTAAATATTAAGATGCTAGAACATTTGTGCCTCGTTCGGGTCGTCGATAAGCCTACATCCTACATTAGCCTCCCTGTTGAAAAAATAAAATAAATAAAAAACAAAAAAACAAAAACATTAAATAATAGAAATTCTAATGGTTTCCACTACGAATACCAATACGAGTCTAGTGTTGGGTCATATTCCAATGGGATTTAATGGTATGTATTGGTTTCCATTATAGATACGTAATGGTCTTTAATGTTATCCACTAGACATAACATGCCACTAATAGAAGCCAACACATTACCAGTACAGACCATTATAGTTTCCATTAAAACCAATACATTTAGCATTATAACCATTAAAACCATTAGAATTTCTGTGAGGTTTCTATTGTTTGTTTATTTATTAATTTATTTATTGTTTTTTGTTTTTTTCAGCAGGGATGGCTGGACAAACTATTACTAGATTTAAAAACTAGGTTTAAAAACGTTGGGCAGTGACAGACTGAACTTCACAGTATTTTGTGTGCTTTTCTTTAAAAAAAACTGTGGAGTTTATATTTGGCGTAGTTTAATTAGGTAAAGATGCAGATATTCATATCCTCATTTGTCTATTAGGTTAATTATAACTCAAGACAATGAGTGTGTTTTATTATTTTTTAATTATTTTATTTTATTTTGGTTTAATTTTCATTCTCAAAGGGAAATTTTACCAAAAAATATAAATTCTCTCATCATTTACTCACCCTCTTGCCATCCCAGATGTGTATGACTTTCTTTCTTCAGCAGAACACAAACAAAGATTTTTAGAAAAATATCTCAACTCTGTCTATACATTGCAAGTGGATGGTGATCAGCACTTTAAAGCTACAAAAAGCACAGACAATTGTAATAAAAGTAATCCATACAACTCCAGTAGTTAAATCCATGTTTTCTGAAGCGATCCAAATGGCTTTGGGTGAGAACAGACCAAAATATAACTTCTTTTTCACTATAAATCTTGACATTAGCAGTCTCCTTGGCAATCACGAGGGGATTCAGTTCACGCTGCCTCTCGCTTGACGTAAGCACGCTGGCATGTTCAAATGAAAGCAAAACCAATGAAGCTTGTGAACAACCTTCTCTTGTAAACAAATTGAGCTGCTCTTCAGGTTGTATCGAGTAATTTCTTGCGTGAAAATGCCAGCGCACTTACGTCACGCGAGAGGCAGCGTCAACCGAGTCACCTCTTTGACACGCATCGGAGAGTGAACAGAGGTAAACAATTATAGTGAAAAGGACTTAAATATTGATCTGTTTCTCACCCAAAGAGATCATTTAGCTTTAGAAGACATTAATTCAACTACTGGAGTCGTATGGATTACTTTTACAACAACTGTCTGTGCTTTTTGGAGCTTTAAAGTGCTGATCACCATCCACTTGCATTTTATGGACCTACAGAGCTGAGATATTTTTCTAAAAATATTTGTTTGTGTTCTGCTGAAGAAAGAAAGTCATACACATCTGGGATGGCATGAGGGTGAGTAAATAGAATAGATAATTATCATTGTTGGGTGAACTATCCCTTTAACTAGCAAACCAAGGGTGATGTAGTTCTGATTTAGTGTGGAGGATGGACAACAACAAGAGCCCTTATGTAGTTTCTTCAAAAACTTGATAGACTGCCATCTACTGGCTAGTTAGAGTCACATACAGTAAGCACATTTGACAAAGAAAAAAACACTATCAGTCCTCACCTTAGACTGAGTGCTGTGGTGTTTCAACCTACAGAGGGCAACATATGTACAGTAAGTAGCAATGATTTTTATTTATATATGGAATAATATCCATTTAATATTAAAAATGAGTAGTGTTGTGTAAAGCAGTCTTTTGCTCACAGCATGATACTTCTGCACTAAAAATTGTAATATGTGATCAAATCTAATGTGATTTTTCTTTAAACTGTTATCTTTTTGATTTGAAGCCTTAAAATGTTGAATGTTCCCATTTTCTTTGTATTTGTAAAGAGCAGTAAAGTCTCTGTTAGTCTCATGTGCTTATTTGTGTAGAAAAACAAAACAGCTTATATCAACAGACCCACAGCTGCATAGCTTATGCAGGTTATTCCTGTATATTCAGCAAAGTGCCACTGCTGAGACCCTTATCAGCCTCTCACATGACTGGTGGACATGTTGTCTGTGCATATCCATCAGTCACATCAGGTTACGGTTGTGCACTCACCCTTGAAGCTACAGGACAGAGCAAGGGGGAGTCACTGCTTATGCTTAGGCTTATTTCAATCAAATTCCCATGGATTTTGTAAATAATTTAGCTGATCAACATACAAAATACAAGTTCTGTGCAAAAGCATAGACTCTACCTAACATTCAAGTAGTTTCATGGAAACTGTGTAACAGAGAAAACAGCTTTAATTCCTCTCCAGCATGGTGTTCCAAATGATTCCTGAATGGAGGGATTGTTGCACATGTTTCCTTTAAGGCTGGGAACATTGGAAGGGGGGTTGGGCAGAGTTTTGGGGTGGAGTTGAGGAATGCCACATTGTGTTGTGCCTTTTGTTCCCGTCACTTTGTGCGCTTTCAGATGGTTCTGACTGCAAACAATCACCACCCTCCCAGCTCTCGCAGGTACAATAAGAAGGGCAGCTAACAGAAAACAGGAAGCACCACCTCAGCACTCTGTGGCAGGAGAAAACGACCCATTGCTCAGAGGGAGGAGTTGTGTAGTGCTCCTTATTTGGTGAAAGAGATCACATGGGTTGCTGCGTCTGAACAACAGTTGTGAAGAAGTTCAGAAGTTAGAGAACTTCGAACTTTGGCAAGACATTGGGGCGAGACTTTTGACTGAGAGAAAAAGACTCAAGAAACAAAACGCAGAGCACATGGTGTGAGGGAAAATGCCTACCAACTTCACAGTGGTTCCAGTGGAGGATAGCCCTTTATCAGACCCAGACTATGATGGACAGATCCTGAAAGTAGAGGACAAGGAGGGGCCAGACACAGTGGCTGGACCCAGCTCAGGTGAGGGCTTTAACTCACTTTACACTAGCTCGGAAAACCAGCCTAGACATGCCCACGTAAGAGCGGGACTCTTTGTCCTTTTTATGTTACTTTTTAAAGGCTTGTCTTTTCTGGTTTTCTGTGTTCTTTGTTCCTGTGTTTCCTCTCAAATCCAAATGGGTGCCATGTTTACTTTCGTGTGTTTGAGAAATCATCTGCTCATGTGGAGTGTAAACAAGTGGTAATTTCCTCAAACCCTTTTTTTCTTTTCCTGTTCTCTCTCTCTCTCTCTCTGCCATTTTTCACTGTTTATCTTTAGAGACATTATTGCATGGTGTGGCTCTGCTTGTTTGTATGTGGTGTAGTGGTCTAAAGCACTGAACTAGTAAGCAGAAGGTTGTTGGTTCAATCCCCACAGCCATCACTGTTGTATCCTTGAGCAAGGCACTTAACTCCAGGTTGCTCCAGGGGGATTGCCCCTGTAATAAGGGCACTGTAAGTCACTTTGGATAAAAGCGTCTGCCAAATGCATAAATGTAAATGTATATAAATAAAAGAAACCTTAAAATCTCAAAATAAAAATAAAAAGTTTCACAGTTACTAAGTTTCCCATTCCCATGTTATCTATTCTGCAACTTCATCTCGTAAATTATTTTTTCTGTGCCGTTCAAAGTTAAGCTAAATTTAAGCTTATTTGTCAGGGATCTGGAGTACTGTAGCATCAGTTTTTGCTCATAATGTAACTTGTTGCTGTATCATAGGTTTTTTTCTACATTGTACAATTATTTACTAAATGAAAAGAGGAAATTGTAGTGTTACACCAATTGCCTGCTGGTAGATGTTGTTGAAGATATACACTCACTGAGGATTTTATTATGAACACCTGTACACTTATTTATGGGATTATCTAATCAGCCAATCGTGTGGCAGCAGTGCAGTGCATAAAGTCATGCAGATACAGGTCAGGAGCTTCAGTTAATGTTCACATCATTCAAATGTGATCTCAGTGATTTCCACCATGGCATGATTGCTGGTGCCAGATAGGCTGGTTTGAGTATTTCTGTAACTGATGATCTCCTGGGATTTTCACACACAACAGTCTCTAGAATTTACTCAGAATGGTGCCAAAAACAAAAAAACATCCAGTGAGCGGCAGTTCTGCCGAACAGAAACACCTGTATAATTGTAGTGAGCAGAATAGCATCTCAATGCACAACATGTTGAACCTTGAGGCGGATGTGCTACAACAGCAGAAGACCACGTCAGGCACTTTATTAGGACCGTAGTGTTTCTAATAAAGGGCTCAGTGAGTGTAGCTGTATGCATTTGTGTGTGTGTAACTATTTGTGCCTTCACTTTTGGTGTTTCCTGAGGTTTATAGTTATCCATTCACATAGAAATTGCAAAACCCAGATGTTTTCTTCCATGTTAATGTGTGTACAGGGGTGTGTAGCAAAGCTTGTGTGGCTCATTATTATGGAATTTGACCTACTCCTTTAATTTGCCCAATAAAATTTACTATGAAAAAAAAAAAAAGTCTATAAACGGTGCTAGTGAAAATGCCTTGTTGTGGCTGTGTAAAGGCATTTTTGTATAGTTATTGCTTCATAAGTTGATAATTTAGCCCATTAAAAATGACCGTATATGTATAATGCCTCTGTAATGTATTTAAGACTGGGTTTGGCTGGGTTCTGACTGTGACTGGTTTAATCAGGCCTTGATATATGATAACTAAGTTTTTCTCTCTCCAAGAAATCACACATTAATCCTTTTGGGATTGCATACAAATTTAGCTAGATTATAAACACAAAGTTACACGGAAAGACTTCTCATTGAGTTCTCAGGAAAAGGATGTTTCTGACGCCTTGAATGCCTTTTATGAACCTCCTCTGTCATTGTTCTGTAATCAGTCTGGAAAAATACTTGAAATTTGATCCAATGGCAGAACAGCCTTTGGAAACAGATATTTCCCAAAATGATAAGATAACTGTCTATGCCAGTCATACAGAAACCAGGCACAGCATGTTCAGAAGTGTTTTCAATCTGTTAAACCTCAATTTTGTTGGGCACTTTATTTTATTTGTCACTCCTGTTATTTAACTCTTTTTCTGAATCATAATTTTCCACTGGCAGTAATGCCCTGCTTGTGGACAGATACCTCTCATTTCCCCTTGAAGTATTTGCATAACTGCACAAATTAGATATGTTTCGGTTAGCAGCTGATGAACTGGATTTAAGGGTTTTTCTGTACACTTTCTTTTTTGGCAGTCTAACTGGTTTAAGCTTTAAGTTAAATTCTTTGTGAAATGCCCCCTTCCCCTTTAAGTTGATCAGGAGTCCTTGAATAATACAAACACGCAGTGCTGTATTGAGGTTTAAACACAGACTAGTTTACAGGGCACTGTAAAAGGACAGAATCAACAGAAGACAGGTACAAGACTTGCACAACTGCAGAGCAGAAACAAAGGCTGATCTCATCCAGAAAGAGCATCGTCTCTTTTGGTAAATTAAGGAATTTGACGTAGTTTTAAACTTCAGCTTAACAGGTGGACAGATGCAGTTAATGAAGACTAGCTAACTGGATTAAAACAGAGGAAAGTGCAGTTGGTCAACAGAGTTTTGTAACAGAGGAGAGACATTAAAGAAAAGGGGAAGGGGTTCCAGTCGGATACAAAGGTCCATCAGGGACAATCAAGACTCGGCATGGAATGTGAGTCAGGTTTGAATGCAGAGCAATTAGGTGAGTTTGACTGACTCCCATATATATGTGTAATGAGATTATAATTAGAGTGGCAAGACTAAGCAAACTACTTTAAAAACAACTTGGCATTAGTGTCTTATTAAGCATGTGATATTTATTGTCATGGATAAATCTTTTATCTTTGGGATGAACATGTTTCACTTTCCCTTTCACTGTCACAGTATGTCTCTTACCTTCAGTTGTAGGTGCAGTAAAACAGCTTGCAAATCTGCTGTTGGGAGGGTTTAAGAAGATATAAGTAGTTCCTGCTGTAATTTTCTTTACATAGAGTTGGATGCCTCATGACCATTTTAAAGAATTGTACTGTACCTGATCATAAAGTTGTTAACCACATCAGGAGTCACAGGTTGAGGTGAACACATGTTGGGTGCCCACAGGATTTAATTATGCAGATTCTGTATTCTGGGTGACCAAAATGATCTGGATGACCCTATTTTATTGAAATGAATTTTTTACTTTCTGACTACCCCTCACATTAATCCTTCAGTTGAAAAATACTTTCTTGTGTACATATACTGGTTATGGCAGTTCCACAGGCTGTGTAATGACAAACTATGCTGTCAGGCAGACTATTTGGTGAGTTCTGTTTAAAAAGAAACTGAATTCCACAGCTTCAGGTTTTGAGTGTTTTTATGTTAATGACTGTATAACATACTCTATTAGTTTAATTGTGTTGCAGCAGTGCTTTATCTTTGCTGTGACACTTTACAACTTCTTTCTAACTTGAAGGCATGATCTAGTAAATAAAGGCTTTTCATTTATTTATTGACTAAAATCATAGGCAGATGTAGGAAATGTGGGTTTAATATTTTTTTCCCCCCAAGACTATAATAAACCTGGCTAAACCTGTAAAAGACAGGTAAAGGAATAGTTCACCCAAAAATTTTAATTCTGTCATTATTAACTCAACCTCATGTGTTCACAACCCGTCTGACTTTCATTAGTTTTTTCATTTTTGGGTGAACTATTCCTTTAACACTTTAACTTTAAGGATTTGTGTACTTGTACACTTGCATCTTGTCCAAAGTTGACTAAGAAAACAAATGAATAAGAAAAACACAGAGAAAAAAAAAACAACAGATCTGGTCATTCTCTACTTAAACTGTAAATCAACTAGAGAACACAACCTCTCTCAAAACTAAAACTAAAAATGACATCTTTGTGTTATACTTAATTCAGGAGATGACACCCCCAGAGAAACCAGCTCCTTAATAAGTACAGATCATGATGGGAGCATCTATGGAAGGAATATGGCCCTCTATGAGGTAAAACAAAAAACAGTAAAACCCACCCTCTTTGTGGTTGCACCTGCTATTATTTTATGAGCATGTTATCTACACTTTAAAAAATATGTTAACCAACATGTGCTTCATGTGGTAACATCAAAATTGACTGGTTTTATTCAACTCAAGTATATGATTTAATATAACTGAATCAACCGGAATACATTAGGTTACGCCAACAAAACTAATTTTAAGGGTTCTATCCTGCAGAAATATTTCCTTAAGGTAACAATTGCAGGTTACCACTTTTACAGTTTATATTAAAAAGTGCATAACCTTAAGAGAATCCTTTATAGTGTCTCTTTGAACTGCAGTTCACTGCTTGATGTAGCCTTAAAGCACTAGTTAATTACGTATTTTTTCATGTTGTTACTCACAGGATGAGATGGACAGCACTCCGATGGTGTCATCTCTCCTCAACAAACTAGCCAACTACACCAACATAACCCAGGGGGCCGTTGAGCACGAGGAGGCTGAGAGTGAGGATGGAATCAGGAGAGTCACCGTGAATGTAAGTCTCCAGCCAGAATCACACTGAGATGATTAGGAGACTCAAACACACACATTAGTGACCGTTTTCAAGCTTAAAAGTGTAGTTCACCCAAAAATGAAAATTCTGTCATCATTTAGTCACCCTCATGTTGTTCCAAATCTGTATGACTTTCTTTCATGTGTGGAACACAAAAGTAGTTGTTAGGCTGAATTAGCCTCATTACAATTCACTTTCATTGCATCTATTTTCTGTACAAAAAAAGTGAGAGGTGGCTGAGGATAACATTCAATCCTTTTTTGTTCCATGGAAGAGAGGAATTAATAAAGGTTTGGAACAACATGAGGGTGAAAAGGATTTTCAATTATGGGTGAACTATCCATTGAATTGTTTTTGTTTTTTGTGTTGTTTGAAGGGTCCTCAGATGGGCACATTTATAGGTGTATACCTGCCCTGCATGCAGAACATCTTAGGTGTAATTCTGTTCCTGCGCCTCACATGGATAGTGGGAACAGCAGGCATCATTGAGGCCCTTGCGATTGTCTTCATGTGCTGCTCTTGTGTGAGTTTTTCCCAATTATCAGTTTATAAGCTCTTTTATGGGACCCACTAACTTACTAATTAACCAGTTTGAGTTTGATTGTGAAAGTTCACAAAGTTAACAAATGGAGGAATTTCGATCATTTTTTTTTTTGAGCCCCTTTAACACCTTTGGGATGAATTGGAACGTCGATAGTGAGTCAGACCCCATCAGTGCCTGACCCCACTGATCCTTTTGTGCCTGAATGGAAGCAAATCCCCATAGCCATGTTCTAACATACCAGAAATATAATCTGGAAAGGCATATTTTCCACTCATAATAAAATACATATTTATCATTTTGAAAAACGTTTCATTTCTTCTCCGCTATTTCATATTTGTCTTTTTCCTAATCCATAGACTATGCTGACTGCAATTTCAATGAGTGCCATTGCAACTAATGGTGTAGTGCCTGGTATGATTTCAATCTGCAATGTCACACCTAGATATTTTTTTCTTCAATTTATGTTTGTTTTAAGTAAACATGATTGTTTCTTTTAAAATTTTAGCTGGTGGCTCCTACTACATGATCTCCAGGGCGTTAGGTCCAGAGTTCGGAGGGGCAGTGGGTTTGTGCTTCTACCTGGGCACCACCTTTGCAGGATCTATGTACATACTTGGAACCATGGAAATTTTCCTGGTGAGTCAAAGCTTAGTGCACCAACACTAACATTATCTTTGTGGGCATACAGTATAGTTTCCATTTTGCACTACAGAAGAGCTTGTGTCTGCATTAAGCAATCTTAAGTCAGAAAATTCTATCATATGGAAGAGTCACCATAGACTTTCATTTCTACAGCAGCTTGATTGCCCTAGACATGACTTCAAAAATCAGGTTGACAGATGTATCCTTAGGATAATTGCAATAACCTCTCTCTCTTTCCTTTCATACCCTGTTGCAGACATACATAATGCCCAATGCTGATGTGTTTGGAGCTAACCTGAAAGGCGATAATTTACTAACAGCAATGCAAAATAACATGCGTGTTTATGGGACCTGCTGTTTAGCTATCATGACCCTGGTAGTGTTTGTTGGTGTAAAATATGTCAACAAACTGGCCTTGGTCTTCCTGTCCTGCGTGGTGCTCTCAATTATGGCCGTCTACGCAGGGGTCATTCAAACTGCCATCAAGCCGCACAATTTTACGTGAGTAGTGTTGTGATTTTACACAAAGTTAAAGGAATAGTTCACCCAAAAATACAAATTCTCACATCACTGACTCACCCTCATGCCATCCCTGATGTGTGTGACTTTTCTTCTTCTGCAGAACACAAAAAAAGATTTTTAGCAGAATATCTCAGCTCTGTAGGTCCATATAATATATTGCAAGTGAATGTTGACCAAAACTTTGCAGCTCCAAAAATCACATAAAGGCAGCTTTAAAGTAATCCAAACAACTCCAGTAGTTTATTCCATGTCTTTTGAAGCAATCTAATCAAATGAGGTTGAAAACAAACCAAAATGTAACTCCTTTTTCAATGTACATCTTGCCATTACAGTCTCAAGGCACATTCAAGATTTCAAGCTCGATTACACTTCCTAGTGCTTGAGGCATGCACAGAGCACTAGATGGCACTAGACAGAGTAATCAGGCTTGAAATCATGATCTTATAGGATACTGCAAGTGTCAAGATTTATAGTGAAAAAGTTATATTTTGGTCTGTTCTCACCCAAAACCGATTGGATCGCTTCAGAAGACATTCATTAAACCACTGGAGTCATATGGATTACTTTTATGCTGACTTTATGTTCTTTTTGGAGCTTAAAATTTTTGGTCACCTTTCACTTGCATTGTGTGGACCTACAGAGCTTAAATATTCTTCTAAAAATCTTCGTTTGTGTTCAGCAGAAGAAAGAAAGTCATACACATCTGGGATGGCATGATGGTGAGTAAATAATGAGAGAATTGTAATTTTTGGGTGAACTATTCCTTTAAAATCTTTACAGAAGAACTCACAGAAATGCAACAGCTATCCATATAATTACAAGAATAACATAATATGACACAATGATATGAATGGTATTGGTACATAGAGTTGTTATATACAAGTATGTACAACAGAGAATAAGGTATGAGTCTGTAGAGGTAGTATAAATATGAAAAATAGACATGTAAAAAAATGTAAAAAAGTGAATTTGCATATTGCACACATGGGTTTCTACAGGTAGCATGTATTTACAAGGTAAATTTACTCAATAATACATCAGTAATAAATTCTGTCAACAGAATCTGTATGCTTGGCAACCGCCCCTTGCAAAATAACGACTTCGACAAGTGTCTAAAGTCAGAGGTGCGGAAGCTTTTCTGTACAGGTGATTCACTGAACGAAACATGTGATGAGTACTTCACCAATAACAATGTGACAGAGATTCAGGCCATTCCTGGCTTGCTCAGCGGGGTCATATCAGGTGAATACTCAGATACACATTCTACTTATCTCATTCAACTCAAACCAGTAGTTGTACACCACTAGATTTTATAATGATATCAAAATTTAAAGGAATGTTCTGTGTTCAATACAAGTTCAGCTCAACAGACAGCATTTGTGGTATAATGTTGACTACCACAAAAAATAAATAAATAAATAAATAAATAAAACAATTACGACCCATCCCACGTTTATTTAATGAAAGCAAAAATCATGGTTACAGTAAGACACTTACAATAGAAGTGAATCAGGCTAATACACATAAACATTAAAATACATACTGTTTCAAAAGTTTCAACATTATACGTGTTGACATGATTTTAGTGTGAGAAAATTACTTACTAACCTCATCTGTGTGAAGTTATATCCAGTACTACAACTTTGTTGTCATTTTGTTGTCATTACAACGTAAAGTTGGTAAATATTGTAATCTAGTAAACATAACTGTAACACCGGTAAATCCCTGATTTTATCACGCTAAAATCATGTTAAATATTGAATATAATTATTTTCATTTCACTTTTCACAAATTCACTTATCACTTTAAACCTTGTATATAATAAACCACTTGATTATTGCACCATATTTTCCTTCATTTGTTGTCATTTGTTGCAGCACACAAATAATTTTAATATCTATATTTAATGTTACACCCTTACACCCCTAGACCATCTTGGTGTCTTAACAACTTAAAATGTTTATGTCTTGTGGCTATACTTTTGAAACTCTGTGCATTTTAATGTTATGGACTGGCCCTATTCACTTCCAGTGTAAGTGCCTTACTGTAACTGTGATTTTTGCTGCTTCCTTTTTTTTTATAAACTAGAGGGACGAGTCACAATAATTGTTTGTGATAATCAACATTATGCAACAAATTTTGTTGACTGAGCTTAACTTGTAATGAACCTGGAGCATTACATTGACAAAGGGTCACATGACTCTCACTATTCCATTGTCTGTAATTCAATTTATATACTGATACCATTTATATAATGTTATGTATTAAGCATTTATCTTTCTCCTAGATAACATGTGGGGACACTATGGCCCAAAGGAGATGATAGTGGAGAAGGAGGGACAGAGCTCAGAGCCAGCTTCAGAAAAAAACAGTGGCTTGTCAGGGCCTTATGTTCTCAATGACATCACCACCTTCTTCACCATTTTGGTTGGAATATACTTCCCTTCAGTAACAGGTGACCCAGAAATTAAAGGAATACTTCACCTAAAAATTTAAATGTTGTCATTCTTTACACACCCTTATGTTGTTCCAAACCGTATGATGTTATTTTTGTTGGTGGAACAAAAAAGGAGAATTGGAAGAATATCCATGAAGCTCTTTTACATACAGTTCATAGTAACTATTTACAAAAAGGACACAAAATACCATAAAAGTACCATAAATACAATAGTCCATACAACTCATCTGCGACTGTATATTCTATTTGCAGTGATTAACAACTTAAATTTTGGTCTGTTCATCACACAAAGCTATCATATGGCTTCAGACGGCATGGAATATAGTGAATATAGTGGAATAAATTCGTTATAGACTACTTTTCTGGTGCTTTCTGGTCCTTTTTGGAGCTTGATAGACATGGTCATATGAACTGAACATCGTATGGAAAAGAGCTACTGCACATGAACATTTGTAAAAATTCTCCTTTTATGTTCCATGGGAAAAGAAACAACAAACAGTTTGGAATGACATAGGGGTGAGTATATTAATTTTTGGGTGAACTCTTCTTTAACCTGTGGCAATATAGTGGAGGTCAGGTCAAAACGTACCTTTCTAAAAACAGCTCAAGCTAGTTACAAACTTTGTTGTTGGCGCATTTGTTTCTGTTCTGAAACACACTGAATGTTTGCCCTGATTTTCACAGGAATCATGGCTGGGTCAAACAGGTCTGGAGATCTTAGAGACCCTCAGAGGTCCATTCCCACTGGTACTATTCTGGCTATTGTAACCACCTCCTTAATCTGTATCCTTTGATGCATGAAATGAAGCCTCTAGGGAAATAATTTGAGAAACAACCTATTTCATCATTAATTTTCACTTGCTTTTCGACAAGTCAGACGAAGCCCTTAATAATAACAAATAGACATTTCCTGTGTAGTGTTGTTTGGAGCTTGTATTGAAGGGGTAGTGTTGAGAGACAAGTAAGTGCTGTTTTATAACATAACCATTTAAGTAGTTTTCAGAATCTGATTATCATAATGGTTGCTAAATCCACAATTAAGACCTGCAGTCAGAGTATTTGAATGTAGCGTATTCTTCTTGTCTTTACATGTTTTTGCTTGCTGTTGTAATAGGTTTGGAGGCTCAGTTAAAAACAGTCTGGTAGTTGGAACAATAGCATGGCCATCAAAATGGGTGATTGTGATTGGCTCATTTTTCTCCTGCTGTGGGGCGGGGCTGCAGAGCCTCACTGGTGCCCCCAGAATCCTTCAGGCTATCGCACGAGATGGCATCATGCCTTTCTTGCAGGTAACAGCATGTGCTGGCTTTCATTTTGTAATCTAATATTACAGAGAATCATACTTTAACATGTCTTGAGGCATGGGCTTGTGTTTGTTCTCACTTACAAAAAATGTGCACAAAGAATAATAAAGGAGAAAGCACTTTGACAGTATATTCTCAATGAAACCCTTGATGTGTGATTTATACTGCTTCAATTATATCCGTTTCTGTGTTATAGTCTTATTCATTTTTTCAGTGTAGATGGCCAGGGGCCGCCGTATGTATAAATCCGCTTGGAGTGAAATTAAGTGTGTGTCTTAAGTGTGTCAAAATTCTAATGATGTAATTTTACTCTTATTCCTAGATTTAAGGATAAGTGTGATTCATAAAAGTTCATAAGTGTTAAGACTTGGTCTAAATTGTTCAAGAGTGCTGGAGAGGTATCCGAACCTAGTTAAGAGTAGCACAATGACTGAGTTCCGCAGAGACAACACACTCTATAACAAAGAAAGAACGTGTTGGACTTATGAATTTGGGCAAATGTGTTTTGTAGTTGAGTGAAATGAGATCCATCAATATAATTTTTTAATTGCAGCACATTTTTACATTTAATGAATACATTGAAACTCGTTGTGATTTAAGCATTTCTGAAAAATGTGATGGGCTACATGCCTAAACTTTTAGAGGGCTGCAACAACTAAAATTATAAAAATCAATGATAAAAATAATCAGCAATGAATCTGATAATGATTAGTTGAATATCTTTACAGTAGTGAAAACATGTTTCTATGGGAAAAAAATACATTTGAAAAATGGTACAGAGCTGCATCTGAAAAGAGCCCAAACCCAAACACTATATAAAATGTTTAATAAGCTCATAGTTTTGTGTTGGGTGTCAGGTGCTTTGACAAATTCCTTCTGCAGTTTAATGTGTTTGAGAGATGTTTAACCCCTGCTCATAAAAGACATTTTACTGATATATTCTTATTTGTAAATATTATTAACTCAAAGTCATGCAAATTTCCATTTCGCAAAACAACTTATCCAAAACAGCAGGTGAGTCATTATTACTTCAAATAAGCAAAAAAACAAAAAACAAACAAACAAAAAAAAAACACTAAATTGAACCATATTTAACTGAAATCTTACATGTAGCTGTAATGGGATTACAACAATTTGTTTTATTATCATTTCATTTCGCAATTTGTCATTGTTTTGAAATTTTGATTTTGATAACGTGAAAAGCATATGCAATTTATATTGCAAGATTTTACATTTTGATTTTTTTGTAGCCTTCAGTTTGCACATTGTTTGAGCACAAAATTTGGCAAGATGTGGAATAATGTTTTAATACAGGAAATTAAATTTGGCTTATTCATTTGATTAATCAAAGAATTAATCAACTGAAAATAACCTGTTATCAAAATAATGTTATAAAATGTGTTGTATTAAATCATGAATGAATGGTGTCATACCAGCTGGGACATATTACCCTTGCAGGTTCACTATTGGCTGATTCAGAGTTTGAGGGTGGACATTTTGTGTCGACATCATTGTTGTCCTTATTTCACAACATTTAAGTGTCACCTCAGTCAGCACTTAAGAATCAGTGTTAGACTTTACTGAAAGTTGCTTTTAGCATCTTTATAAAAAGCTCATACTTTTCCACAAGCCCTAGTCTTTGCTAAGAATATTTTGACACTTAAGTCAAAGCTTAAGACTTTTCTTAAGAGCATTTCCGAGATGTTTTATACATACGGCCCCAGATCTGAGGGTTCCCCACTCAAAAATCCCAATTGAACCCCTGGTGACTACCCTTGTTAATCAGAAGTGATCTCCCTAGACTAATATAACCTATGTCCCTCTGGTAGGTGTTTGGTCATAGTAAAGCTAATGGTGAGCCAACCTGGGCTTTACTCCTTACTGCAGCTATTTGTGAGATCGGGATCCTCATTGCCTCCCTGGATGCTGTTGCTCCCATCCTTTCAATGTAAGTGTGTTCTCCTTGCTTTCAAATCTTTACATTGTGACATTACTATAGAGATGCTGTGAATGTGTTCATCACGAGGAATAATTTATGACTGACTGCTAAATTATTACACATACCACAGTTCACTTATCAAAAAAAATCTATTTATTTTTTAAATAAAAAGTTTTAATGCTTAGAAGCTGTACTTAGAAGCTCAAAACTGAACAAGTGATTTGAAATTTGCAGACAAATCAGAAGTGGTAATTTTGCACTGTACATATTATTGTCATAATATTGTAATCGGAGAGGATTGTTAACTCTAATTACATATGGCCACCAGGAGATGGCACCAAGTACATGACACAGACTCAATGATGGCTCAGATGACACAGAATGGAACTGAATGAGATCTCGTTAGTCATGCCTGCATGCTTTGAAGAGAGAGCATTCCTTAAAGGCCAGTTCACACTGCCCAAACAAATGCCAACAGACGGCAACACTTGAGACATTCTAAAGTTGGCTGTTGTATTTAGAATGTTGAGAAACATAACTGTTGTGTTCATATTATTGATTAAACATGTTCACATGTAGTGACATTAGGCTTTAACCCAGTAAACATACCTACGTTGCAAAAACATTTTGTATTTGCTGGGAACTTATTCATTCCAAAAGTTCCATCGGAAGAAAAAATATTTTACACAAGAGAATATGTCCATAAAATGTGGGCAAAGATGTTATTTTTAATTATTGCAGATCTGCAGTGAGTTCGGTGTTTGCATTCTCTGTGTGATTTGACGCCGTTTGAGGAATAAAGAAAATTCATGCATGTGAGAAGAGCGCTTCAGCACAAATCTCTGTACGAGACACGGACTCCGCTTCTTGCTTATTTGTTCATATTCCCTCACGAGGTTCATCCACACAAACTTCTGAACCCAACACTAACTTATCATTTTGTTTTCTTTTATTTAGAAGGGAATGGAAAGCTCTAACAGGTTTGCTACAAAAATGTTATTAGTCGTGATTGACTGCGTTTCTCTTGATCTACCAATGCAGTTGTGGCCACGCACATTCATTTTCTATGAGTTGACAGGGAGGCTTACCTCATTGTCATGGCAACGGTTCGCGCTGAAGTCAGATTACATCAGAGTTTGTTGGAAAATCATACTAGACTGCTCAAACATTCAAAGACCCGACAAACGCAGATTGAACATGATGAATCGATGAAAACGGACACCTACGAATGCCAACAGGGTGAACACACTGACCCAATAAAACCCAACAACTGTTGGATGTTGGCGTTTGTTGGAATTTGCATGTGTAATTAGTTCTTACGTACAATTATAATGTTTCATTTGTTTGGAGAGGCTTTTGGACATTTGGAGACGGTTTTGGACACTAGGATAAATTATTTTTGTAATGCTATAACTTTTGATTGCTTTGTTGTATCAACACAAACTTTCACTCAGTTACAGGTGACATGATTGGGAACAAAGAAAAAGCTTTTCGGAGCTACCTTATTTACGCACTGAGATATATAATGTAAAATCTGAAAAATTAGAGAAAGGGTTAATTTATGGCTCAAGTGTTTTTGTGATTTTTCAGCAGTTTCTTAGGCTGATATTCTCATAATTTATCATAATCTATATCATTAAAAAAATTAATTTGTCTTTAAAATGATACCAAACACTTGACCCTCCTTGTTTTTTTTTGTCCAGTTATAAGCCTTTAATTTTGGGCATCCCACTGAAACATGAAATCTTTAAAAACACCTTCAGAGCTTAAAGGATTAAGGAATTAAAACTCAGAGAATATATCTTGAAATAAGTGTATATGTTTTACTTCATTGGCAAATAGTGTTTGCTTGTTTTAAGCATAAACCTTAATACATTTTATTACATTTATGCTTAAAACAAGTGAAAAACAGTTTGCCAATGGGTAAAGAAAAATAAACTTAATTCAAGATATATTCTCTGAAAACAACTCCTAATATCTTACACAGTTTTGCTTCTAAGGTAAATTCATCTTATTTTACTGCTAAAACAAGACAAATATACTGATTAAGAACATTATTTTTGCAGTGTGTTTGAGCATCTTGTGTTGAGCAGTATGGCTCTTTAAGTAAATTAAATAATTTATTATGGAACTGTAATGCAGTCAGCAAATACTTAAAGGTGCTGTAAGCAATTTTATACGTTCTGGTACTTCCACAAGACGAAGCCGTTGAATTAGACGTGCCCCCCTTTCTTAAACACTTCCCTCCAAAGATGGCATTGAGACTGACACTGAACTGTAGAGCAGTGCGTCTTCTCACGGTTGTCAAACACAACAGTAGGAAAATAGCGTCCTCAGCTGATAACTGTTATGAATCTGAATATGGCTTTAAACCTGAAGGATCCTCTTCAGTTACTACACTATGAGAACACAGACACAGTTTTGTTTGCACTTTACACAGTCTAGTGCTGTCACAGAGACCAGTGAGATATCTCAGGACACTTATTTCAAAGATATCTTTCAAGGAGAAGAAACATTTTCTGCACACCATTCCATAAAAATAAAACAAATTGCTTAGAGCACCTTTAACTACATTATAGTAAAGCCATGCAGTTGCTGAAAATTAATTAACACCTTGGAACATCTGTCGACCAATCAGGATCAAAAGTTTAACAGTGTTGTGCTATAATTGCAATTTTGCTCCTGGGTTTGTTAATTTCTTGTTCTACTTTCTATCTACAGGTTCTTCTTGATGTGTTACCTCTTTGTCAATCTGGCCTGTGCCGTCCAAACTCTTCTACGCACCCCAAATTGGAGGCCAAGGTTCAAGTTCTACCACTGGTAAGCCACACTTTGTGATTACCTGGTACTGAGCAATAAGTATGCTATAATCAGAACAGTTTTGCTGGAAGTGTACATTTTGTTGTCCCACATGCTGTAACATGGGATTTTGTTTTTCATTAACCAAACAAGTGTAGCGTAATGCTTACTTGTTCCAACTGCATGTAATCTGAGGTGTAATGGACCAGCCAGAGTTAATGTTTTCTTTCTTGAACAACAGTTAAATGCAGCCATGTATTTGTTTGTATTCCTGCAGGTCCCTGTCCTTCCTTGGGATGAGCCTAAGTCTCTCCCTCATGTTTGTCTCATCTTGGTACTATGCCTTGGTTGTCATTTTGATTGCTGGATGCATCTACAAGTACATAGAATACAGAGGGTAAGAAGGTGTCCATGTGAATCACTCGTGTTTGCATAAGACTTACTGTCCTTGACAAATGATGTGTAATCAATGGGCCAAAAAGGCAAAGTAATGTTTGAACATAGACTTTATTTTACTCTGAAATCAAAAACTGATGTTTTAAAAACCCATTGAAAATTTGAAAGGGAATCTATGGTGAATTAGCGATTTTTGTTGACCTACAATTTGATGTTCTGCAGTGCCTTGAGTTCAGCACAGCTGTTTTCCTAAAGGGTAATCACTTCAAGTTATGTATGACCTGAGAAGGCATTACTCTCCCCGTTTTATTTCCCTGTCACCCCTCAGGGCAGAGAAGGAATGGGGAGATGGGATTCGAGGATTATCTCTTAACGCAGCTCGTTATGCCCTTATAAAACTGGAGGAGGCGCCCCCTCACACCAAGAACTGGAGGTGAGCAGCCAAGAGAATACTTATAACTTTTATAAACTTCCTCATATTTCATAGAAGCTTAAGAAAATATTTGAAATCTAACTCATCTTCCAGACCCCAGCTCCTGGTGCTCTTAAAGCTGGGCTCTGAATTGGAGGTAAAGCATCCTCGCCTGCTCTCCTTTACCTCACAGCTGAAGGCCGGGAGGGGCCTGACCATCGTCTGTTCAGTGTTGGAGGGTACCTTCATGGCACGTGGGGCTGATGCCAAGCGCTCTGAACAGGTGAAGGAATAAGGTTAAAGCCAAACCTTTGTATCTGACAACTGGATGGTATCATTGCAAACAATTATTTTCTTATTCAGTATTTTTGTCTTGTTTTCCAGTAAAAATATTTAAACACTAAACAAACAAGATACAAAAGATACAATAACAGTTTTTCTCTATCGATTTTATACATTTCTACAAATCAGTGCTCTCAAAACAATTCACACAGCAGACGAAACAGACACTCAGTTTTGCAAAACAATTCAATTTCACTGCAAAATGAAGCAACTTATTCTTTTCTGATAATGCATTTATTAAAACTAAATACCAAAATCAAAACTATAGATGTTCTCTATTGAATTCATAACATTTCAGCTGTAGACACACAACTCTATGATTGAAATAACACATTTAGCATAAAATCCACAATAAAGACCTTTCTCCATCTGTTTTCATAAAATGTCTCTAAATTTCTTGTTGTTCCTGCTCTTCCTCTGGAAGGATGATGACATTTACTGCAAAAAAAATAAAAATAAATAGCAGTCTTGCTAAATTGTATGGACCTACGGCAGCACTATAAGCACAGATAGTACAGTAATTGTGTACATTGATTGACTGGCTTGCAGAGGAATGGCATTTCTCCCTCTTCCTTTTTGTTGAGATTGAAGTCACTGTAGATCTGCTCACATTAGGCCAAACAATTAGACCATGATTCATAATATGATAAATTAGAGGAACTATCAGATCATTTGAGCCTCTTCTGTGTCTTCTTTACTCTTCCACCCTGCTGTCCTCTTTCTCTCTGTTCACCATCATTACACCATCTCCATTTGGTCTTTCCTTAACTCTTTCAGTGCAGTGCTCACCTCTGAAAGAGTTGAGAAAACCTTCCCCTTTTCTTATCTCTTCTTCCTCCTATTTTCTCTTTCTTTACCCACTCTACCTCTTCTCATTTTGCACCTCTTCTTTGTGTTGTTCTTCCTCTTCTTCATCATTGTTATTTTGCTCTGAATATTTGACCCCTTTTATAGATAGCAAAGTCATGACAGTTGTGTGAAAAATTTAGTAAATTGCATTTTCTTTGCTGTGTGCATTACTAACACAGCAGATATCAATATAAAGGCATTTGACAACCTGACATGTGCATTTGAGAGTATGACTTTGTAACAGTTTGTGGAAAGGAGGATGTTTAGAAAAAACACTTATTTGGGTGTTAAGGAGGTTTAGATGTTTACATTTTTTTAATGGAAAACAAGACAATACAGATTAAGAAAATGATTTTTGCACAAACAGTATTCTATAACTTGGTTATTGCATATTCTGTAATCCTTGGGGAAACCAATTACTTGAACACATCACTGGGTAATAGTAAAGAGGTTTGATACTTTTACTTGGTAAACTGATAACTGCACTTGCCCTGTTCAAAACATGTTATGATCGATTATGTGATCCATTATGAAGTCCTTATATTTTCCCAGTTTTCAACAATTTAGAGCTACTAGGTAATACTTAGTGATATTTAGTACTACTTAGATTCCCTTTGAAGGAACATAGAAGGTTCACTTAAAAGTTGTAAGCATGCAAACACACAAGCATATTCAGGTTCTTTCTCAGGCCTTTGTTTAGGGCTGGTAACCAAAATGTTGCTGGCACAAATCCCACAAGGAGCAAGCCATAAATCATGACTGTTGTGCCCTTGAGCAAGACTCTTAACCCCAGATTGCCCCAGGGGGAGTGTGTCTGTAATAAGTAAATTATTCTTGGTGGTATTGGCATGGAAATCATGGAATCAAATTCTACCGGTCCTGATTGTGCAGCGCTAAATAAAGATTCTATTAGATTCCTGACCTACTTAAACATTTTAATCTGCCATTGAGTCAGTGTTGTCCTTTTGTTGAAAAAAATTCAGAAGATTAAACATGAACAGATGCCACCTTAGCATATGCACAAAATCACAAGGTATTACCAATACGGATTCAGACAAGTAAACATATGTTTTTAGAAATTCAGCGTAATGTTAACCTATTAACCTACCCCTGTTTTTTTTCACAGAATATCAAAGCAGCCATGGCAAAGGAGAAAACAAAGGGCTTCTGCCATGTGGTGGTGTCCTCTAACCAGCGGGACGGTTTCTCTCACCTGATACAGTCTGCAGGTCTGGGTGGCATGAAACACAATGCAGTGCTGGTGGCTTGGCCCACCAACTGGAAACAGTCCGAGAGCTCCCTCTCCTGGAGGAACTTTATTGGTGCGCAAACATCATGTTCTAATCCCAAGCTGCCTGAAAGTCAGATAATCATCTTAAGGAGTTAAAGTCAGGGGTTATTAATGAAGTTTATATGGATTGAGACTGTGGCTGAGCTTTACTATGAGTGAACTGTTGTTCCGTTAAGGCTTTAGGCTTCTAAGCACCAAACTAAACTGGTTAAAATGTGTAATTAATTCTACATAATCAGATGCACAGGAAGTTGTCTAAACGTGCTGGGAATAATTGCCTGCAGCACCTCTGCCAGTGCCTTCAGTCGTAAATGTATACAAGTTTTTAAAGGGGATAGTTCACCCAAAAAAATGTTACAATTCTGACATAATTTAATCACCCCAAACCTGTATGAATTTCTTCTTTGGAACACGAAAGGAGATGTTAAGCAAAACGTTATCTTCAGTCACCATTTACATTAATTGCCTCCTATTAGCATACAGTGGCAGTACATGGTTAACATTATTTCTTTTGTGGGACACAAAATTAGAAAGTCTCACAGGTTTAAAACAGCATTGGAGTGAGTAAATTATTTATACTCACTTTTGGGTGATCTATCACTTTTAGCATCCAGTTTTTACTGTACATGTAACTGTACATGCAATAAGATTCATTTTCACACAGTACTGAAGCTAAGATACAATTAAAATGAACTGTCAAAAAATGTTTTGTCCCAAAGAAACTGTTAGAGAGACAACAGCTGCCCACCAGGCCCTGCTAGTGGCGAGAAACATCGACCATTTTCCCACAAACCAGGATCGGTTAGCCGAGGGTACTATTGATGTCTGGTGGATTGTGCATGATGGTGGTCTACTCATGCTTCTTCCTTTTCTTCTCCGTCAGCACAAGGTAAAAGGCAAAAGAATACTTGATCTGTTACAGCAAAGCTGTTTTTAAACAGTGGCCTGCCCTGCATTGAAATCCCTTGGTTCATGTAGGTTTGGAGAAAGTGTAGGATGAGGATCTTCACAGTGGCTCAGATGGATGACAACAGCATCCAGATGAAGAAAGACCTGCAGATGTTCTTGTATCACCTGCGCCTCGATGCTAAAGTGGAAGTTGTGGAAATGGTGAGAAACAATTTTGGTCCTCCTATCAAGGTCATCCTATTACACAGCATATCTAAAATTATGATCTGCACATATTATAATATTACGTGCATTGCAAATTTTAAAGAAATAGTTCACCAAAAGTGAAAATTCTGTCATGATTTACTCAACCTTGTTGTTTCCAAACCATATGACTTTCTTTCTTCTGTGGAACACAGAAGGAGACATTTTAAAGAATGTACTGTTCGCTCTTTTCCATGCTATTACAATTAATTGGGAATGAAGCTTTCATGCTTCAAAAAGGAAAAAACTGAAAAGCTAGACCAGTACTTTTTCAAATTTCTCATTTTGTGTTCCACTGAAAAAGTAAGTCTTACAGGTTTGGAACTACATGAGAGTAAATAATGACATAATTTTTATTTTCGGGCGAACTATTCCTTTAACAAATATGCAGTAGAATGTTTGCAAAATGCTGAAATGCAAGTGTGTCTTCACTGGTTACTGACACTGGTTCACTCTGTAGCATGCAGGTGATATCTCGGCCTTCACCTATGAGAAGACCCTTGTAATGGAGCAGCGCTCTCAGATGCTCAAGCAGATGCAGCTTTCTAAAACAGAGCGGGAGAGAGAGGTAATATTTCTCCACAAATCTGTTCTTTGTCATTGTTTTCAATTTATTATGGAAATGTATGGGTAAAAGGGAGTATTAATCTAGAGTATATGTAGCAATAAGTCAATGTGTCTGTGAGATGACTTAAAGGGATAGTTCACCCAAAAATGAAAATTCTTTCATCCTTTACTCATCCTCATGTCATCCCAGATGTGTATGACTTTCTTCTGCCAAACACAAACAAAAATATTTAGAAGATTTCAGCTCTGAAGTTCCTCTCAATGCAAGTGAATGGTGACCAGACCTTTCAAAATCACATAAGGCAAGTTTAAAGTAATCTATAAGACTCCAGTGGTTTAATATATTTCTTCTGAAGTGTTGCAATCACTTTGGGTGAGAAACAGATAAATATTTCAGCCCTTTTTTACTATAAATCTACATTTTCACTTTCAAAATGTGAAAGTGGAGATTCATAGTAAAAAAGGACTTAAATATTTATCTGTTTTTCAACCACACCTATCATATCGATTCTGAAGATATGGATTTAACCACTGGAGTCGTATGGATTACTTTTATGCTGCTACTTTATCAGATTTTTGGAGCTTGAAAGGTCTGGTCACCATTCACTTGCATTGTATGGACCTACAGAGCTGAAATATTCTTCTAAAAATCTTTTGTTTGTGTTCAGCAGAAGACAGAAGGTCATACACATCTGGGATGACATGAGGGTAAGTAAATGATGAGATCCCTTCAAAGGTGCTCTAAGCGATTTTAGCTATTCTGGAACTTGCACCAGACTTAGCCTTTTGAATTAGCCAAAGCCCATCTTTCCCAAACCCCACAGACACACTTGGAGATAGTTGTATTGGAGCAGATGGAGGGGGGAGCATCACAGGAGCAGGACACTGTACCAGTACTTATGAACATATATGAGCTGTCCTGTGAACGGACACATTGACAGGCAGAAACACAGGATCCCTAGAAACACACTCCCTCATTAATCCCTTCACAATGTGAGGCATAACAGAGCCACAGCTTCCATCAAGGGCTGCTTTCCATCCTCTGATTTGGATTTCTGCTATGGTCTTCTACTTGTAATTTAGAAAATTCCTTTTAGCTTAGCACTTAGCTCTTTATAACTTAACACATTACCAAATAGAATAAAAAAAAAAAAAAGATTTTTTTTCACATGAGTTAAAATTCCATTTTTACAGCAATAAAAATTACTGCGGCCCTGAAAATTTCAGAACTTAATTTGTCTACATTATGCCTGCATGTCATCATAGCACATGAGTGTGTCATGGATACCTTTGAGTTTTGAGTCGAAATGTGTGCAACTCACTAATTTATCTGTATTGCCTGCTCTTTTATAAGACATTTATTTATATCTATTTATTTTGTCTAACTATAAACAGTATTTTAACAAGTAGGACACACTAAAAATTTGTTAATTTCTATGTATTATATAACAAATTATCAAACCAAGTGACATATATAGAAAATATATAAGACTTCATTAGTCCACTTTAAAATTATTTTAAGACCAGTTGTCTCAAAGTATTTGAAAAATGGCTAATTAATGATTAGTGAAATTAGGTCTGAGAAAATGTCTAGCATCATTTGTTTGCAGATGCCACTTGGTTGCGTATTTTATATCTAATGCAATGGCATTCAGATATCTTTAAGTGTGTCTTATATGTCCAAATAGCATGATTTTTTTTCACCCCCAAACTACTTGAGTGCAAGCCATGCCCTTACTGAAAACTACCAGCAGACTTAACTTACCGTTGGTCGGCATCAGATCCATTCAAGATTTTTCTGGAGTCTGATCTATTCACAGGTGACTGAGTGATTGACATGACCAAACGAAAACATTCCTGAGGGTTTAGTCATGACTGCGGAGCATGGTTTGTGCTTAAGTGGTTTTGGGGGGGGGGGAATCACGTGTCTAAATACTTTTTGGGGCCACTATATATACAGTAATGTGCAAAAGTTTTAGGTGCTTGTGAAACATTTTGCATAGTGAGGAATTCTTCAAAAATAATGCCATAAATAGTTTTCATTTCATCAGTTGAAATCATACATTAAACATAAGTCCATTAAAAATAAAAAAAGCTAAATCAGTATTTGGTGTGACCACCTGTGCCTTCAAAACAGCACCAATTCCCCTAGGTACACTTGGACACTGTTTTTCTTGGATGTTGGCAGAGAAGATGTTCCAAGCTTCTTGGATAATTCACCACAGTTCTTCTGTCTATTTAGGCTGTCTTAATTGCTTCTGTCTTTTATGTTATCCCAGACTCACTCAATGTTCAATGGGGGGCTCTGGGGGGGGGGGGGGGGGGTTTCCATGCCATCTGTTGCAGATTTGCAAAAAATAGTCTAAAATGTATATTTCCTGTTGACACACTAAAGATATAAATAACCATCTGAAAAAGTGTGTTTATGAAACATCTTATTTGCCTTAGACTTTTGCACAGTACTGTATGTTTTTTGGATGCTGGTGTGCTGGTGTCCGTGTTGGTTTTGTTGGACCAGCACCAAACCAACATAAACCAGCCTGGACCAGCATGCAAATTCATGTTGATCTAAGCTTGTCTTTTCAGCAGGGTCTCTTACCAAAGTTTTTCTGTCTAGGTCCAACTGATGTCCTACAACTTCTTCAGTGAACATAAATGTAGTTCATTTTTGTGAACAATGTGCCTCTTGCTCTTCAGGCTCAACTGATTCATGACAGGAACACTAAGTCCCACGACATGCTGAACGACAAAGCCACACCCACCTCCGACCGGGTTCATATGACCTGGACTAAAGAAAAGCTGGTTAGTGAGAGGAACCGGCAACGGGAAGCCAACATGGCTGTGCGGGACATCTTCAATATGAAACCGTGAGTTCATACATCAATAAAGACCATCTTTGCAGTTTACCTGGATCAGTTTAATCATGTTTTGCGATGGAATTGTCACAGTTTGTTTTTTGTGCCTTTTCCACCTATGATAAGACATTTTGTTTTGTTTTGTCCTTTTACTGTAGAGAGTGGGAGAATCTGTAAGTTACTTTCACTTCTGTTAGATGTAACCAGAATGTTTTGCATGGGTGTCAGTCCAAACGTTCCATGATTTGGTGTGGCTTTGGCATGTGTCAGCATGTAGCGTGTTATTCAATGGGTCGATGTGACGTAGATGTTTAAGTTTGCATGTGTAACAATACTAACCTTGTGCTTTCTAGAGATAACGCCTACAGTTAGGCAGCTAACATGACTTAGCTTGATATGGCATTCATCTCCTTCAAATGCAGTTTGTTGAATTTTATACTTGTTTTTCAACACAAAAATAGCCATTGAAGCTTGCATGGCATTATATCACTAACAAACAACACCTTCAGTGCTCAACAGCAGAACTTTCAGGAACTGAATTAGTAGTAACAATATTTGTTATGGTTTTTATCACAGAACTGTTTCACTTGTGGGAATATGTTTTTTATGTTCTTTGATTCTTTTGGCATCTGTTTCTGATAATTAATTCATGTTTAACAGAAATATGTGAGTGAATTGTACATTCACTTTGCATGTCACTCATGTTTAACTCTATAGAAAAATCAGGCTTTTCTGCTTTCTTGACAAAAAGATGCTTATTTCATTTAATCCTTAACATAGACTGGCCTTCAAGAGCTATTCTGTGACATTAATGATGTCTTACAGTAAATACAAGGTTTTTATATCGCATCTATGAGGTTATCCTTAATGACATCCCAGATGTGAATGACTTTTTTTTCCCTGCTGAACACAAACAAAGATTTTTAGAAGAATATTTCAGCTCTGTAGGTCCTTTCGATGCAAGTGAATGGTGGCCAGAACTTTGAAGCTCTGAAAATCACAAAGGCAGCATTAAAGTAATCCATAAGACTACAGTGGTTGGTCTTCTCAAGTGATGTAATCACTTTGGGTGAGAAACAGATCAATATTTCAAATTTTCACTTTCAGAATGTTAAAATGGATGTGAAAGTGGAGATTTATAGTTAAAAATTTTTTTAAAAAGGATTTAAATATTGATCTGTTTCTCACCCTAACCTATCATATTGCTTCTGAAGACATGGATTTAACCAGTGGGGTCATTTTATTTTCTCATAGTAAATTATGAGAATTTTATTTTTTGGGTGAACTATCCTTTTAATAATTGCTAGTAACATTGAAGTTTGCACTATATTTTCAAGAATACAAAAATTTCTATGATATAGATTTCTAGACCCTGACAATAAATGGTCCTTATTATTAATACTGCACAAATCCCAAAAAATAACATCCATGGCTACAATGTCATCCAGGCTTATATGTTTAACCATTCCAATAAACATTTATTATTGAACATCTAGAATACAATAGCTGTCCTTTTAAAGGGATAGTTCATTCAAAAATTAAAATGTCATGATTTATTCAACCTCAAAAGAATTACTTTCTATCCTCTGTAGAACACAAAAATAGATGTACTGTAAGGCAGAAGCACAGACTCATACAGTAAGCCTTACATATTCTTTTGTGTTTCACGAAAGAAGGAGGGTCATATGGGTTTTGAAGGGCATGAGTGTGAGTAAATGATGACAGACTTAATAATAAGTGAGTAATTATGCTAATTGTATCGGACTGAATGCATTTATCATAGGAATCAGACTAATGTGAGAAGAATGCACACTGCAGTGAAACTGAATGAGGTGGTAGTCAACAAATCCCAAGGAGCCCAACTGGTGCTGCTGAACATGCCGGGACCACCCAAAAACAAATGCGGAGATGAGAACTGTATCCTTTCATCAGCTAAAATGCTGACAGTGGCACACCAACACATATTGCTGATGCATAACGGAAGACATTGTTGATGATAACATTATAATTTCTTTCAGACTCTCAGAGCTTTATTCATAATGATTTACAGTTAAAATGCCATCTTCATATACAGCATCTCTCCACGCTAAGTTACCTCCTTTACTCTGATGTCAGATATGGAGTTCCTGGAGGTTTTGACAGAGGGATTGGACCGGGTGCTGCTGGTTCGAGGAGGAGGCAGGGAGGTCATCACTATTTACTCTTAGCAACAAGCAGGGACAGAACAGACATTGAGGAGAGTATTTCTGTTATGACAGGCTGTCCATTACTGGACAGTGATTTAGCCCAAGGCTGGAGCTTGACAGATACTGTACAAATGGACTCAGGACAAGCAATGCCACAGCTGCATGCCAGCACTGCACATTCACAGAGGTTGGAAGAGAATTCTTCTCCATTGGGCTGTGAATGTGGTCTTTATTAATGATTTCAAAAGAGACGGGCCAAAAATTAAGCTTTACAACATAAGACTTAAAGAGAGTGGCGTCCAATGCCTTACTGAGTCTTAACTCTTTAACTGTAAGAGACAACAACGTTTGAATCTTTAAAGTGTTTGTATTTACATGTAATTTATATGTATTAAATATGTAGTTTCATCTAAAACAAAGATTTTGAAAAGGGCTATTTGTGTATTTGTTTGGTCTGAGTGAGAAAGTATGTTTGTATAAAAGGCTTTGTCTAGCCAACATCCAGGTTTGAACTCTGTCTGCCTGCCTATCTGTCTGCATACATTTTAAACTACAATCTTTAAACTTGAAGCTTTGAAGCCTTTTTGGTTTCGTGAAGCCAAAATCAAAGTTTGTCTTCACAAACTTTCCCATTCTAGTTAATACTTTATTGGGTTTAGATAGTTTTGTTAGATATTTTTAACCATCATTGCCATTCTTCATTTTAATTCCTCTCAGATATGCACATTTTGTTGATAAAATATAACCAAAAACAAACTGGCTACCATCTGGCAGAAGACTCTGGAAGACAGTTCTACTGTACAGTACAGACACTGTACACCCTGCTATCCAGTAGAGGGTGATGCAATCAAACCATTAATAACAGTATTTTCATTGTGATTTTCTGTGTTGACCTGTGGCGACTTCTCAGCTTTTAGTGCAATTGGTCAGAAAGGATTATTTAATACATTAATTTGATATTGAATATAGTGCTCTACCATTGCCATTACAAAATTCTGAACCATGAAAAATTAATGAAAGAGATAATTCGATTTTATTGTAAATTCAAAATATTTGTTGTACTTGCCAAAGATCACTGACCATGGAAAAATACTTTCAGGGTATTTTTAAAAACGAATCCCTTTCCCTTGTTGTAACAACCTAACAACATGATTTCTGTTTCACATGGGGCTTTGTTTTCATTTTATTCCCTTATGTGGTTTGGAATAACTCATTTAAACAGCTCACAGTTACATTGCTTGTCCCTGTGCACACCACAAAAAACATCTGTTTGTTGTCACTGTAGCAAGACGGTCTTCTTAAGCTCTCCTGAGCTGTCCTTATCTTACCTGCCCTCATATAGGGATACAATAATTTTGGGTCTATCTTTACCATGAAGATAGGACTCATTTAAGCAGTAGTGCTTTGTACTGAATTTGTATTGCATTTAGGAAAATGTAAACAATTTCAAATGTCAAAATAATTGTTTGGTTATTGGTGATTAGGACTGCAAAATGATTTTGGCCTAGCTATTTATAATAGTTGTTATTTTGTAAAGAAAATAAATGTTAATCAAATATTCCACATCCTCTTCTGGTCCACTTGATGTGCTCTCAACATAATGGGTTCTTCTTTTCAACACTGGTGTTTTGTTATTATAGTTTGTGACAAAATCACTGTAGTTTTTGTTTACCCTAGAAACTCAAAATGAATAATGATCATGCCACATAGTTTTGGCAAAATTTGAACCTTAGTATACAGGACAAAGGGCCACTCCATTTGTTCAACTGTGCCAATCTTAAATATTTATTATTTTATAATAATTCATAAGTTTAATTCCTTATCAATGCCTTTTTTAATTATTTTAATTATTTTATTTATTTGTTAATTGTATGCATGTAAGAACTGCACAAGAAAGAAAATCTTATCCTTCCAATGCCCACATTCCCTTTGCTTTTACCCTCTTTCCTTTGATCTTCTTGAGAAGGAGCAAGTGTATTGTGTAGGTGTCAGCTGAATGTCACACAGATCCTAAAGAATTAACCAAGGCCAACTCACTAGCTGTGGCATAAATATGAAGTTCCACTCTAAGTCTTCAAAGTCAGATGAAACTCATGACAATCCATTTATTTCAGGCTAGAAAGAAAAAGTAGGTGGAAAACACTCTTAAACATCTAAAAGCTACACACTGAACTGAATGGTATAGGGTTTTATAGCCTAATGCCACTGGAGAACCTTTTTAAGTTCCACAAAGAATTTTTTATATTTTCTAATCCTTTAGAATAACCATCTGCTGGTGCTTAAATAAAAGAAAGAAAATTAAAAGAGGTTTCCTTTAATGTTCTGTGTGCTATGTCATTATTTAGAGTTAGTTTACCCAAAAAAATGAAAACTCTCTCATCATTTACTCACCCACATGCCATCCCAGATGTGTTGACAGCAGTGAGCAGTCTCCTTGGCAATAATGATTTCAAGCTCGATTACGCTCTCTATAGCACCACCACTCTGCGCATGTCTCAAGCACTAGGAAGTGTAATCAAACTTGAAATCATGATCGTGTCTAGAGACTGCAATGGCAAGTTGTAAAGACATTCAGAAGACATGGATTAAACCAATGGAGTCGGATTACTTTTGCTGCCTTTGTGTGCTTTTTGGAACTTCAAAGGCCTGATCACCATTCACTTGCATTGTATGGACCTACAGAGCTGAAATATTTTTCTAAAAATCTTTGTTTGTGTTCAGCAGAAGAAAGTCAAAAACATCTTTGATGGCATGAGGGTGAGTAAATGATGAGAGAATTTGTATTTTTGAGTGAACTATCTCTTCAAGCGTGGTTAAAATTGTAGAATGTTATTGAACCTTGTGCTGTTCCTAGCACCTGCCATTCCCTTACGACTCAGTACACTTGACATTGCGTTCTGCTAACGCATATGGGGAGTGTCCTTCTAAATGACCTAGTTGAAATCCTTCTACAATAACAGCAATATTCTAATATTGGCTATGGTGTTTGAGCCCCGCCCTTTTAGGTGCGAAGCTGTCCGCTATAAAATCAGGTGCGCAAACACCAGTCCTCAGAATTTTCTTCCTTCAAGACAGCGATTCATCTCTCGTCTAGAAGCCCTATACTACTTCGCAATTGACTACACGAGTCAGCGGGCAGGATCTTCACGGGAACGAGTAGACTCTTCTCTCCCCTGCACTGCTCCAGCGAACATCACTCCGCCTCGCTGCTTGACGCTTCGCTGCTGAATGGGCTGCTTCAGCATCCTGATTCCCCGCAGCGCTTTGGCAGGAGTTGTGTATGCAATTGTGATATTGTTATATTGTGTGTATATATACTGGTGGACAAAAGTCTGAAATAATGTACAGATTTTGCTCTTATGTATACTTTTTTTCACCAAAGTGGCATTTAACTGATCACAATGTATAGTCAGGACATTAATAACGTTAAAAATTACTATTACAATTTGAAAAAAAAAAAAAAAACTACTTCAAAGAGTTCTAAAAAAAAAAAAATCCTCCACATGCAGCAATGACAGCTTTTCAGATCCTTGGCATTCTAGCTGTCAGTTTGTCCAGATACTCAGGTGACATTTCACCCCACACTTCCTGTAGCACTTGACATAGATGTGGCTGTCTTGTCGGGCACTTCTCACACACCTTACAGTCTAGCTGGTCCCACAAAAGCTCAATGGGGTTAAGATCCATAACACTCTTTTCCAATTATCTGTTGTCCAATGTTTGTGTTTCTTTACCCACTATAACCTTTTCTTTTTGTTTTTATGTTTCAAAAGTGGCTTTTTCTTTGCAATTCTTCCCATAAGGCCTGCACCCCTGAGTCTTCTCTTTACTGTTGTACATGAAACTGGTGTTGAGCGGGTAGAATTCAATGAAGCTGTCAGCTGAGGACATGTGAGGCATCCATTTTTCAAACTAGAGACTCTGATGTACTTATCCTCTTGTTTAGTTGCAAATCTGGGCCTTCCACATCTCTTTCTGTCTTTGTTAGAGCCAGTTGTCCTTTGTCTTTGAAGACTGTAGTGTACACCTTTGTATGAAATCTATCAAGCATTGAAACATCAAGTATTGTATAGCCTTCATTCCTCAAAACAATGACTGACTGATGAGTTTCTAGAGAAAGCTGTTTCTTTTATGCCATTTTTGACCTAAAGTTGACCTTAAGACAAAACAACAGACTCAAAAAACACAAAGACAATGTTAATCATCATTTAATGAACCAAATAGCTTTCAGCAGTGTTTGATATAATGGTAAGTGATTTTCTAGTACCAAATTAGCAATTTAGCATGATTACTCAAGGATAAGGTGTTGGATTGATGGTTGCTGGAAATGGGGCCTGTCTAGATTTTATCAAAAATGACTTTTTTCAAATAGTGATGGTGCTGTTTTTTTTACATCAGTAATGTCCTGACTATACTCTGTGATCAGTTGAATGCCACTTTGGTGAATTAAAGGAATAGTTCACACAAAAATGAAAATTTGCTGATAATTTACTCACTCTCAGGCCATCCAAGATGTATCTGAGTTTCTTTCTTCATCAAAACAGAATTTAAGACTTTTAGGATTTCATTTCAGTCCTCCTCCTCTAAACAATGCAAGTGAATGTACTCCATTTTTTGACGGTCCAAAATGCATATTTAGGGTGCATCGAAATAATCCACACGACTCTAGTTGACAAATAAAGTTCTTCTGAATGCAAATGATTGATTATTTTGAGAAACATACTTATATACTTTTTAACTGCAAATGTTTGCTTCCGTACATCTCTGTGACGTGTGCTCATGAGAGGGATGACGTAAGCTCGTTGGTAAGGTCACGCGTCATGTGGAGGAGGAGGAGGAGGCAGGAAATTATTTGGAAATTATTTTTTATTTTATTTTATATTGTTTTGAAATTGTTTTGGACTGTTTTGGTTTGTGAACGGCACTTGGTCTGTGCTCTGTGCAAGTTTCTATTGTAAACAATGACGCGCTTCCTGCCTCCTCCTCCACGTGACCTTTCCAACGAGCTTATGTCATCCCTCTCATGAGCGCATCTCACAGAGATGTACGGAAGTGAACATTTGTAGTTAAAAAGTATATAAGTATTGTTTTGTTTCTAAAAATAATCAATTGTTTGGGTTCAGAAGAACTTTATTTGTTGACTGGAGTCGTGTGGATTATTTTGATGCCCCCTAAATATGCATTTTGGACCGTCAAAAAATGGAGTACATTCACTTGCATTGTTTAGAGGAGGAGGCCTGAAATGAAATCCTAAAAGTCTTAAATTCTGTGTTGATGAAGAAAGAAACTCAGATACATCTTGGATGGCCTGAGGTTGAGTAAATTATCAGCACATTTTCATTTTTGGGTGAACTATTCCTTTAAAGTACCAATTTTCTTGCTCCTTGAAACAACCACACCATCTTTTTCCAGAGCATCCTGTATTTCTCCTGAGGTTACCTGTGGGTTTTTCTTTGTATCCCGAACAATTCTTCTGGCAGTTGTGGCTGAAATCTTTCTTGGTCTACCTGACCTTGGCTTGGTATCAAGAGATCCCTGAATTTTCTACTTCTTAATAAGTGATTGAACAGTACAGACTGGTATTTTCAAGGCTTTGGATATCTTTTTATATCCTTTTCCATCTTTATAAAGTTCCATTACCTTGTTACGCACGTCTTTTGACAGTTCTTTTCTGCTCTCCATGGCACAGTTTTTTTGCATGATCAGTCATATTTTCAAAATCAATGCCAAAATTTCACAGTTTCTGCCAGGGTATGCAAATTTTTGAGCACAACTGTATATATATATACACACACTGACAGTGTATAAGTCCCAAGCCCCACTGGGAGTGGACGCAACAACCCACAAATGGCCTGAGAAACGCAAATATGCGTTTCCCCCAGTGTGCCTCCTTCACTCTGTCATATGCAAAGTCCGAGAGAACAAGGATGCGATTTTATTGGTTGCGCTGAAATGGCCCAATCAGTCATGGTTTCTGGAAATGATAGAGACTGTGGACGGCTCACCATGGGAAATTCCGCTGAGGAGGGATCTCCTCTCTCAGGCACAAGGCACAATCTGGCATTCCCAGCCCAAGCTGTAGAACCTGCATGTGTGGCCCTTGAACAGAGCACTCTAAATGCGCTAGAACTGATGCATTCAGTTATGAACACCATTTTACAGGCCAGAGCGCCATCCACGAGACGCCTCTATGTGCTAAAATGGAATGTGTTCACTGATTGGTGTCTTTTACATGGCAAAGACCCAGTGAACTGCCCCATATCTGAAATTCTCATATTTCATCAAGAGCGATTAGATGCAGGACTCACTCCGTCAACACTCAAAGTTTATGTGTGCATATCACGCACCTGAAGCCGGTGCCACTGTAGGCAAACATGATTCAATCATAAAGTTCCTTAAAAGAGCAAGATGGTTAAATCCACCTCGGCCAGCTACAGTCCCGACTTGAGACCTAACTTTGGTCCTAAAAGCGCTCACAGGGCCCCCCTTTGAGCCTTTGGACTCTGTTGATTTGCGTGTGCTCTTTACTGAAACCACAATACTGCTGGCTCTGGCCTCAGTAAAATCGGTGATTTACATGCACTATCAATCGACAATTAATGTCTGGAATTTGGTCCCGGTCTTTCAAAAGCCACTGTCAAACCCAGAAAAGGCTATGCGCCTAAGGTTCTAACCACGCCCTTCAGAGCACAGGTGGTTCACCTTCAAGCCATCTTCCCTCCTCCATTTAATTCGGATGAGGAACAATTCTTGCATTTGTTATGCCCTGTATGGGCGCTACACACATAGGTTGAGCACACCCGCCAGTTCAGACTGTCTGATCAGCTCTTTGTGTGCTATGGAGGACGCACAAAAGGAATGTCCATCTCCAAGCAAATACTCTCTCACTGGATCGTTGATACGATTGCCCTGGCTTACAAGTCGCAGGGTAAGATTTGCCCAATTGGTGTTAAAGCACACTAAACTAGAGGCATGGCCTCCTCATGGGCATGGACAAACGGTGTGTCTTTACAAGACATATGTTTTGCAGCAGGATGGTCTTCTCAAAACACATCAAATCAATAGTCCTCTAGTAATAAATAGCAAGTTTAGAGCGCTTGCTATTTCGTAGGTCAAACATATACTTTTTACACATCCGCCTGCATTCAGGCTGTTGTAATTTCCCATAAAGTCGAAAGCACTTTCATTATAAATAAAACTTCCTTCCCAACTGGGTTCATGAAGGGGTTAATTCAAACTATATGGCTATAGTTCATATATACATTCTGAGTGTTCCCCTCCTGGCCCAACATGAGGGTCACTCACTTGCGGCATACTCATGTCAATTGCCGTCCCACAGGACTGCGGTGTCATATTTCCTCTCTGGAAGTTTATGTCATGTAGTGCGGCGTGATGGGACTCTGTTCCCCATATGCGTTAGCAAAACTCAATGTCAAGTGTACTAAGTTATAAGGGAACGTCTCGGTTACGTACGTAAACTCGGTTCCTTGAGATGAAGGAACGAGGCATTGCGAATGCTGGCCACACTACAAGACTCAGAGTTCTTTGAGGTGCGAGTGATGTGCTCTTTGTCCCTCAGTCAGAAGATTCTAAGGAATGGTGTTTGCACGCCTGCATTTATATTGGACAGCTTCACGCCTAAAAGGGCTGGGCTGAAACACCACACCAATATTTGAATATTTGTGTTATTGTAGAAGGGTTTCAACTAGGTCATTTAGAAGGACACTCCCCATATGCGTTAGCAGAATGCAACGTCTCGTTCCCTTCGTCTCAGGGAACCGAGGTTACATACATAACCGAGACGTTCTGCATATCCATCTGAAGGATCCCTATTCATTTGGAAAGAGTGGCTGAAGTTTCTTTTAAACAACAACAACAACAACAACAACAACAACAACAACAAAACAGCCTGTTAAAGGATCAAAGAGCATGGGGTGCAATAAAACTTGAAAAACATTTTAAGTTGAACTCAGGGTTAAAAAAATTATGATAGTGAGGAATGGAAAACCCCTGACATGGGAGTAGGCCTACAGTTCAAACCCCTTTAAGCTTCAAGATTTAGATATTGAAGATCCTCTCTCAGGTTAATGGAAAGAGTTTATTCAAAGAATTAACATTCAAAACCTTTGGTAATTTTGTCTTGTTAAACTGGTGTACCGCTCATCAATCTGATTAAATCCTGAGGTCATTTCCTTTTTCTCTTCCAGATTTATTCGCTTTAAGTAAGAAACAAGGCCATCTCTGTGATTAGAGTTCATTCTGTGCTTGATTCCTGTAATAGATGGTGCATGATGTAAAGCGTGAGGTCAGTATTTTCCCTAATCAAGATCCTCTCCGTTGCTAGCGTTGCCCTGCACAGCCCTCACGCAGTTAATCCAGTCACATCCCATTAACTCAAATTCCTCTCAAGTCACACTGTGTCAGTGCTTCCAGTCCTATGAATGTAGACTCTGTTCTCTTTTCTGTACTTGTGATATTAGTTTGGTTACTACAGCAGTAAACAGTGTGGAGGTACACAGTATGCCACAAAGATTAAATGCCCTGCTGGAAAAAAAAAAAAAAAAAAAAAAAAAAAAAAACTTAGATCAGCATGAATTTCCATGCTTGTCCAGGCAGGTTTATGCTGATTTAGTGTTGGTCTAGCAGCTGTGCCAACACAGCCATGCTGTTCACCAGCAAAACTTAGCTAGTAAATCTTGTTGATTAGCAGTCTGATAGGGACACCAGGACGACACCATCCCATGCTGGGAACCATTGTCCAAAATGCAGCGTATGTGTATGAAAAGAGATATTCAGGTTATGCCTTCACTAACCATTCGCTTTTGTGTGCTGATAATTGTGGGACAGTACAACTAGAGTGCTTCTTAAGGTATAGTTCACCCAAAAATGAAACATTTGTCATCATTCACTCTCATCCTCATGTCGTTCTACACTTGCATTACTTTCTTTCTTCTGTGGAACACAAAAGATTTTAGGCAGTATGTTAGCTTAAGTCACCATTCACTTTCAAAACACAATGACAGTGAATGGTGACTGAGGCTAACATTTTTGTGTACCACAGAAGAAAGAAATTTATACAAATTGAGGGTGAGTGAATTATGACGAATGTTCATTTTTAGGTGAAGTATTCCTGTAAGGAGCACATCTTTATGAAAAATTCCTTGACATTCTGTTTGTAAAAATGTGCAGTTACAGTGGAACAACTTTTCTGCACCATTAGAAAGGTTTTGGTTAATGGAAAATTCATGAGAGGAAATTACATCATGTTTTCATTAGAGTCTGTTAGAATTAGGCTATAATGGAACCTAAAGTCTTAGAGGTGTCTTTGGTTAGACACCTAAAACTATGTAAGCATCAATTTTAACATTACAGTAAACTATAAGATAATGTTTTGTAGTAAATTTTCCTGTTTGTGTGTATATAAGGTTTTACTATATTTGTGGTGACCAAATGTCGAAACAAACATATTAAACCATGAAAAACCTACATTGTGGGACCATATCATATTGTAAAAAAGTCTCCATAAGCAAAACTGTTTCATAAATCGTCCTGGTTACTTGCATAACCTCCGTTCCCTGATGGAGGGAACGAGACGTTGTGTCAATGTAGTGACACAAGGGGTAACTCTTGGGAGCCCGAATCACCTCTGGTCTTTGAAAAAAGGCCAATGAAAATTGGCGAGTGGTATTTGCATACCACTCCCCCAAACATACGGGTATAAAAGGAGCTGGTATGCAACCACTCATTCAGGTTTTGTGCTGAGGAGCCGAGACAAGGTCCCGGCCATTTCAGCGGGTAGGAGGAACACAACGTCTCATTCCCTCCATCAGGGAACGGAGGTTACGCAAGTAACCAGGACATTCCCTATCTGTCACTCACATGACGTTGTGTCGATTTAGTGACACTAGGGGTCCCTATACGAAACGCCACAACTAGCTGAACTGTGTTGCGTGAACTGGCGGTGTGTGACGGGCAGACCACTGTGTGCCTCATAGCCAGCGCACCAGGCTGACACATAACCTCCCCCAATGCTGTTATGAGTGTCGAACGGCCCTTCGGGAACAAGTCTACTGCCCAAAAGATAGAGACAGGCTAGCCCAGTCGTGGCCTCTTATCCTCTCTTTTTTTTCCTCTCTCCCCCCAAAAAAAGAGTGAAATTTGTTAACCGACTGGGGCCACCAGGTCTACGTTGGGGGGGTGTCACTCCCAAGGGGAAGACACCACAGAGACCACACCCCGCCCGGGGGGGGGGGGGGTATTTTGAGTGGAAATACGTCACATGGTCGTGCGAGCTTTGTCGGAAGTATGTCATGTGGACAAGTCCCATGGTAGGTCCTACCCTACAGGGGAGGAGTTTCTACAAACATGGTGACTGGGGCAGAGGGGCCTATGCCCAAGGAAGATGCAGTTTACCAACAGGGAAACGAATTAGCGGAAGATATATTTCGCATGGGGTTACCTATGAGGAACCAACACATGCGGAGCACCTACCCCAGTACAGGGCTTAGTTAGCACATGTACTGAGCCGGCAGCAAGTTTCTCCGTAAACTTGTCTGCCACAGGGCTCATAGGAAGTCATCCAGGGAACAAAGTTTGTGAACACTACTGGGAGTCAACAGCGCACGTCTTCAGCTCAGGGGAGGTGAAAGGCGCTATGTGCAAGTGATACACCCGGCCAGCTGTCCCAGACTGGACACCAAAGCAGACAAAGAGATGCTCAGAGACTCTAAAGCTCTGCGTGCGATCCAAATAGATGCGTAAAGCGCACACCGGACACAGCAATGTCAGGGCTAGGTCTGCCTCCTCCTGGGGCAGCGCTTGCAGGTTCACCACCTGATCTCTAAAATGGGTCATGGGAACCTTGGGCACATAGCCCGGTCTGGGTCTCAGGATCACGTGAGAGTAGCCCGGACCGAACTCCAGGCACGTTTCGCTGACAGAGAACGCTTGCAGGTCTCCTACCCTCTTGATGGAAGTGAGCACAGTCAGGAGGGCAGTCTTTAAAGAGAGTGCCTTAAGCTCAGCTGACTGCAGGAGCTCAAAGGGGGCTCCCCGTAGACAGTGAAGAACTACAGAGAGGTCCCATGAGGGAATGAGGCGTGGTCTGAAGGGCCTTTTGATCAGGTCGTACTTCCCTAAGGACTTACCATCCACTGTGTCGTGGTGTGCCGCTATTGCGGCTATATACACCTTCAAGGTGGAAGTGTGATGTCCAAAAACCATGTCTGGGTGGGCCAGTAGGGTGCTACCAGGACGACCTGCTCCTCATCCTCCCTGACCTTGCACAGGGTCTGTGCAAGTAGGCTCACTGGGGGAAACGCATATTTGCGTAGTCCAGGGGGCCAGCTGTGTGCCAACGCGTCTATACTGAGAGGTGCATCGGTCAGGGCGTACCAGAGCGGGCAGTGGGAGGATTCTCGGGAAGCGAACAGGTCTACCTGTGTCTGCCCGAATCGACTCCAAATCAGCTGGACCACCTGAGGGTGGAGTCTCCACTCTCCCCTGAGGGTAACCTGTCATGACAGTGCGTCCGCTGCAGTGTTGAGGTCGCCCGGGATGTGAGTGGCTCGCAGCGACTTGAGGTGCTGCTGACTCCAGAGGAGGAGACAGCGGGCGAGTTGTGACATACAATGGGAGCGTAAACCGCCTTGACGGTTGATGTATGCCACCGTTGCCGTGTTGTCTGACCGAACTAACACATCCTTGCCCTGGATCAACGGCCGAAACCTCTGCAGGGTGAGCAGAATTGCCAACAACTCAAGGCAGTTGATGTGCCAATGTATCCGCGGGCCCGTCCCGTTGCATACAGCACCCCAGCCCGTTTTGGAGGTGTCTGTCGTAACCACGACATGCCTGGAGACCTGCTCTAGGGGAACGCCTGCCTGTAGAAATGTGAGGTCGGTCCAAGGGCTGAAGAGGCGGCGACAGACCGGCGTGATGGCCACACGATATGTCCCGTGGTGCCATGCCCATCTCGGGACTCGAGTCTGGAGCCAGTGCTGAAGCAGTCTCATATGCATCAATCCGAGCGGAGTGGCCACCGCTGAGGATGCCATGTGCCCCAGGAGCCTCTGAAACAGTTTCAGTGGAACAGCTGTCTTCTGTCTAAACACCTTCAAACAGGTCAGCACTGACTGTGCGCACTCGTTCGTGAGGTGTGCCACCATCGAGACTGAGTCCAACTCCAAGCCGAGAAAAGAGATGCTCTGAACCGGGAGGAGCTTGCTCTTTTCCCAGTTGACCCGAAGCCCTAGTCGGCTGAGGTGCGAGAGCACCAGGTCCCTGTGCGCACACAACACATCCCGAGAGTGAGCTAGGATTAGTCAGTCGTCGAGATAGTTGAGGATGCGAATGCCCACTTCCCTTAACGGGACAAAGGCTGCCTCTGTGACCTTCGTGAAGACGCGAGGGGACAAGGACAGGCTGAAAGGGAGGACCTTGTACTGATACACCCGACCCTCAAATGCAAACCGCAGGAAGGGTCCGTATCGAAGTAGAATCGATACGTGGAAGTACGTGTCCTTCAGGTCTACAGCCGCGAACCAATCTTGATGCCGGACGCTCGCTAGAATGCGTTTTTGCATCAAGATTGGCCGCAACCCACCGCCTTTCTTTGGTACAGTGAAGTAGGGGCTGTAAAACCCCTTCTTCGTCTCAGTTGGAGGGACAGGCTCTATCGCACCCTTCCGTAGGAGGGTAGCGATTTCCGCACACAAGGTAGCGGCGTTCTCGCCCTTCATCGAGGTGAAGTGGACGCCGCTGAACCTGGGCGGACGCCTGGTGAACTAAATCGCGTAGCCGAGTCGGACGGTCCGAACCAGCCATCGCGATGGGTTGGAAAGCACAAGCCATGTGTCCAAGCTCCGGGCGAGGGGAACCAAGGGGACAATCTCGTAGGACATACCGGAGGGTGGGGCCTCGCGGTGGGGCGGAGCCTGAGGTGCCACGTCGTGCCGTGGCCGTGCTGAGTTCAGGGACATCGAAGCACTTACCTGGCTCCTTGTGACCACCCCCAGAACAGCCTGGGACGGGGGAGGAAGAGGTCTGTTCTCGTAACCCGTGGAGACCATCACATCGGGGTCAGATTTGTGCCACAGTTGGGCGCGCAGGGGTGGGGAGACCACCGCTGGAGCGCCAAACCTGCTGAAATGGAATGGTGGACGGTGGTCGTGATGACGGCCGTGTGCACGGGGTATGTGACCAAGGGAACAAGGAAACCACTCTTTTGCTGAACTCTTGTGTACCGCAGCCACTTGGGCATGCGGCAAAATTAAATGAAAAGGTAACAAAAAGATCCTCCTCCTGGCCCTCCACCGGGGGATGGAGCAGTCTGCTTACCAGCTCCAGAGCAGTGGGTTTCCTTGTCCCTGGGTCGCCTGTCTCAGGGGCGCTTCGAAGCCTTTCTCGGGTTCTTGGCGGCCGGCCATGAGATGGGACGCCCTTGGTGACGAGCAGATGGGGTGTGGGATCTTGAGCCACACTGGGGCAGGATGTGTCAGATAGCTTTACCACCGAGAACTGCTGGGCAAAGTCCTCAACGGTGTCGCCGAACAGGCGCCAAGGAAATGGGGGCGCCAAGGAACCGTGCCTTGTCGGACTTTCCCATTTCGACCAGGTTGAGCCAAAGGTGGCGCTCCTGGACCACCAAGGTGGACATCGCCCGCACAACAGACCGCGCCGTGACCTTCATCGCCCGGAGGGCGAGGTCGGTCGCCGAGCGCAGCTCCTGCATCAATCCCGGGGCAGAACTACCCTTGTGCAGTTCCTTTAGTGCATTGGCTTGATGGACTTGCAGGAGAGCCATGGCGTGCAGGGCGGAGGCGGCTTGTCCAGCGGCACCGTAGGCCTTGGCCGTCAGGGACAACGTAAACCTACAAGCCTTGGACGGGAGCTTTGGGTCCCCGCGCCAGGTGGTGGTGCTCTGCGGGCATAGGTGCACCGCAGGCACCTTATCCACCGGGGGGATCGCCGAATAGCCCTTGGCCGCCCCACCATCGAGGGTAGTGAGGGCAGGGGAGCTGAAAGATCAGGACTGGGCAGTAAAAGGTGCCTCCCGCGACCTTTTCAGCTCCTTGTACACTTCCGGGAAGAAAGAAACTGGAGCAGGGCGTGGCTGTGAGCGGCACCGCGAGCCCAGGAACCAATCATCGATCCGCGAGGGTTCAGGGGAGAGCAGAGGGTTCCACTCTAGCACGATGCTCGTGGCTGCCCAGGAAAGCATGTCCGTCATCTCCGCGTCAGCCTGTGACTGGGCGACCGTACCCGAGGGGGGGAGCCCTGCTGAGGCGTCCGACTGGATGAGCCCGCTCTCCGATGCTGCGCTCGAGAGCTCATCACCTTTGCGGGCTCCGAACAAGAGGTCGAACTCACCATGAGATGAGCCGGTGGACTCATCCGGAAGCCTGATCGGGGCAGACGAGCGTGCTGGGGAATGGGAGGTCCGTGGGGGGATACCCGGCGGAGGTGGTCCCATTGAGGTCCCCAAATTGCCCCCAGTGCTAGCCACACTGGCCTCATACCCGTAGGTAGAATGACCGAGGCGGGGAGCCACTGAGGTGGCTTGCTTTCTTACAAAGGCAAGCCGCGACCGCAACGTTGCCATGGTCATGTTCTCGCAATGAGTACATGATCCATCCACGAACGCTGTCTCTGCATGGGTAGTGCCCAGACACGAAAGACAGCGATCGTGACTGTCAGAAGGTGAGAGGTAACGACCGCAACCAGGAATAACACACAAATGGAAGGGCATCTTTAAAAAGACGTTCTGTGTGTGCCGCTCTTTTAGAGAAATATACTCTTTTAGAATATATTTTTTTAATTCTGCCAAAGCGCCCAGGGGTGTTCTCTGCAGTGCACCAGTGCAGAGGGGGAGAAGCCGCTGAAATGCGGTGTCAGATCCAGCAGAGGTGAATGAACAGCCGTGAGAATTCAGCTCAGTGAGCATCGACTGTTCAGCTCCGAAGAGAAAATCTGAATGAGTGGTTGCATACCAGCTCCTTTTATACCCGTATGTTCAGGGGAGTGGTATGCAAATACCACTCGCCAATTTTCATTGGCCTGTTTTCAAAGACCAGAGGTGTTTCGGGCTCCCAAGAGTGACCCCTAGTGTCAATACATCGACACAACGTCGAGTGAGTGACAGATAGGGAAGGAATAATAACCATAATATCTTATTTTGTAAAAAAATGGAATAATGCCTTATGTAAAATGAAAAACATTAAGGGTTAGGTTTAGAGTATGGGTTATACAATAGGTCACCTATAGAAATCAATAATATAATTACATTTAAGTTGCATGATAGGCTATAAAACAAACTTGTGCATGTAAATTTAGATCCACTGATAACACCTAATAACTCATCATCCCTGGCTTCCATTTCTGAGATTTCAGAAAATGTATATTTAATCTAAAAATCATTCTGAAGTTAACAAATATAACAACTCCAGGAAACTGAAAAGCCTATGAAAGCTCTCAATAGCAACTCAGTCAAGTCAATGAGTAAAGACCTTGAGAATATGGAAGGCGCCTGTTTCCCATGTTCAGATGAGAGACACTGGCTTTGAAGATGTGTAAGTTCAATGAAGAACATTTCAACAACATTAAACAAGTTTCAACATCCTCATTTAAGTCAAATCAGAAATACTGAGTCATCAGGAGGATGGAAAACACTGTCACACAGTATTTGTTTGTATAAATTATAATGAAACTAAGCATTTGCTTTTTGTTAACAAATAAATAATAACAAATTGACAAAACAAAACCTCTCTTTGAGATTGGACTTTCAAATTTTGTTCCCCCAATCTACATAATCTTTATGTTAGTCTTTGAATTTAGATGGGTAAATATGGATTTCAAGATTGTGGATGAACTGTTTCCCACAGAACTGATCTGATCACTGAAAGATTATGTTCAAATCTGTCCTCTGTTTTACTGTCTGGTTCAGTCTATGGTGTGATATGTTTTGGTGTATGTCCAACCTGTATGGGAGCTACTGGCAGACGATCCACTTAATTTGAGTTACCCCGTCTAAACTTGGTGTCTGTATACTTAAACCCAAGTGCTGAGGTCGGCTGACATCTGACCTTGTCAACAAGAAATTATGTTTAAGTTCTACCCACAGTGCTTCAAGGAATAGTTCAGCCAAAAATGAAAATTCTCTCATCATTTACTCACCCTCATGCCATCCCAGATGCGTATGACTTTCTTTCTTCTGCTGAACACAAATGAAGATTTTTAGAAGAATATCTCAGCTCTGCAGGTCCAAACAATACTAATGGATGGTGGCCAGAACTTTGAAGATCCAAAAGTACATAAAGTCAGCATAAAAGTAATCCATATGACTCCAGTGGTTTAATCCATATCTTCAGAAGCGATATGATAGGCGTGGGTGAGAAACAGATCAACATTTATGTCCTTTTTTACTATAAATTCTTCTCCCTGCCCAATAGGTGGAGAAATGCACAAAGAATGCGAATTGCCAAAAACAAAAGAAAAATTATGTGAACTTGAATGTGGAGATTTATAGTTAAAAGGGACTTAAATATTGATCTGTTTCTCAGCCATTGTATGGACCTACAGAACTGAGATATTCTTCTATAAATCTTTGTTTGTGTTCAGCAGAAGAAAGAAAGCCATACACATCTGGGATGGCATGAGGGTGAGTAAATGATGAGAGAATGTTCATTTTTGGGTGAACTTTCCTTTAAGTTGAGGGAATTCCTTTAACCTGAGTGGAAGTTGTTCAGAATCATTAAAAGGTGTCACATTTGAAAGTTCTCCATAGTACACTGGATTTGGTCTACAGTGTAACTAAAGAGATTTTTTTATTATAGATAATTAGATATCTCATAAAATCAAGATTCAAAGGCTTATCAATTATCTACCATTTTATCTACCCTTTGATGTTCCATTCATAATTTAGGATAAAAACAATTTTAAATTCTGTATTCATTTACTCACCCTCATGTCTTTCCATGACTTTCTTCCATGAAGCACAAAAAGATATATTTAGCAAAATGTTCAAGCTGCTCTTTTCCATACAGCCATGGTCAACATTTACTTTCTTTGCATGTAATGGAGCAGTTTGTACATTTTTTTAGATATCTCGTTATGTGTTCCATGCAAGAGAGAAAGTCATACAGGTTTAGAACAGCATTACACTAAGTAAATGATGACAGCATTTTCATTGGTTCAGGCATGGACCAAAGCATGTATCACTGCAGTACCTGTGGGGTACTGTAATTCAAAGACTTTCCCACAAAACCACTGTCATTTAGAGACCAGCTAATTGCAGGTTGTTGCCAAGAATCACCCATTCATTTATTACCTTAACAAAATGGTTTATTTATAATCTAGATGCTTGTGGGCTGAAATATGAGAGCTTAACTGGTCAAGAATGAGGGCTCTCCTGATGATAACAGGGAGAGTGTAGTGCTTAAGATTAGACAGGGCTCTTGTGGTGCAAGATCTTTTGTTCTGGACTTCAGACTTTGCTGGCAACGGAGATGTTTTGTCTGACACAGGGTCTGCACCCCTGATTTGTTGCATTGTTTCAAAGAGAGGTAGGAGCACTTTGAGGCAACTCTGCAAGTCTCTTAGGGAACAGTTGGGGTTTAAAAGCCCCTGGTGAAAGTCTAACAAGGCTTTTGCCTCCCAGGTAGTCCCTTTATGGATGTTATCTTCTGTTCTTTATGCAGGTCTCTCAGGAGCTGCTCAGTGTGATACACTGATCCTTCATTTTCACAGCCTTTTGTCCCTATGCATGTAGTCTTGTTTTTAAAACCCCAGGGAATAGAAAATAAATCAAGTTAGCTTAAAATGTTCTAAAGACAACTGTGCCAATGGGAATATTAACAGATACTTAGTTAAGTAAACAATACAATAAAAAAAAAAATATTTCAGTCTATTTTTAAGATTTATGCATTTGATTATGACAAATTTCCATCAAACTGAATTGAGTATCTTTAAATTATGAGTTCAGAATAAATGTTATGTGTTTAATTACAATTAATGAGGAGTATGAACTTTAAAAACTTTACATTTTGGTAAATGGCAAAGCAAAGATATTTGCCATGGGATAAATGTAAGTAATTTTATACTAAGCAAAATTAATCATATTTAAGTAAATGTAGTTTAAACCATTTGTTTTTTTAATCTTACTTTTGCCAGGAATAATTTTCATAATTTTCACTATGAGTGTATGTTCACTACATGTTAACAGAAAATTGAGGCTATATTAACAAATCGAAAGAAAATTAGGGTTTCTAAACTTGATCATGATGTCTTAATATACTCTATCGGTCTATGGCACAATTTTGTCTAAATATTAGGTATAGGCTTATTAATACAATAACACTGGAATATAGTGACAGTCTTGGGTAAGACCAATTCATCTTGTAACTCACAGCCAAGGATGATAAAAAGATATTTGTTGAGAGATTGAATATTTGAGCTGTTTATGGGGTCACCGCACTAAACCGGATTTGAATTAGTGGAGAGTGTCACTTCTCTGAGATTTTTCGGGGTCGGATTTCAGCAGTCTTAGCACTGTATAGTGCTGAGACTAAGGCAGTCTTTGTTCTGTGTGCTACTTCAGCCAGTCTAAAGTGAGAGACTGCGAGAGTCACTGAGGAGGAGAAGAGAAGTCACTGAGGAGACTGAGTGGGTCTGGGTGACAACACTGTGTTGATATCCATGTTGTCGACTAGCCGAAATGTTCCTATTTCTGGAGAAAATGAAATTTCGGTAAGTGGATAGGATGAAAGAATAACTTTATACAAACAATTAATGGAATATTGGACTGTATTTGCTTTCACTATTTAACATTTAGGCTCCTGTTGTGGATTGCTGGTGTGCATCTTGCCTTGATTTATGTCTCATCAGATCACGCGATGGAAGGTAAGTGCGTGGTTTTAAAAGTATCAGAAGAACACTTTAAAGTGCACTTTTGGCAATTATCTTTAACTGTAATGACATAATTTAAGCCAACTGGGTTGCACTGAAAGAATTAGCATTTTGGATGAATCTACATGTGAATGGGGAAAATTTTACACCTGTAAGGTCTTTAGGTGATGTAAGAACAGGAAACAAGTGTTGTAGACAGAGTGGTCCAGAGGTGTCCATCATTTGCCATCACATGCTGCATAATTAACGTTTTTTTATTTTATTTATTTTTTTATGATTTTAAATTCGAATGATTTAGATGGAGAAGAAGATGGCATCTCAAGCTTAAGTAGGTCTATGTGTTTGTGTGTGAGCACATCAGTTTTAAAGGGATAGTTCACCCAAAAATGCAAATTCTTTCAACATTTACTCATCCTCATGCTATTCCAGATGTGTATGACTTTCTTTTTTTTCTGCAGAACATGAATATTTTTTAGAATAATATTTCAACTCTGTAGGTCCATACAGTGCAAGTTAATGGTGACCAGAACTTTGAAGCTCCAAAAATCACATAAAGGCAGCATAAAAGTAATCCATATGACTCCAGTTGTTAAAGCCATGTCTGCAGAAGCGATATAATAGGTGTGGGTGAGAAACAGATAAATATTTAAGTCCTTACTATAAATCTCCAGTTTATCTTTCACATTCTGAAAGAGAAAGTGAAAGTGGAAATTTATGGTAAAAAAGGATTGAATTATTGATCTGTTTCTCACCAAAAGTGATTGCATCGCTTCAGAAGATATATATTAAACCACTGGAGTCATATTGATTACTTTTATGCTGCCTTTATATAATTTTTGGAGCTTGAAAATTCTGATCACCATTCCCTTGTATTGTATGGAGCTACAGGGCTGAAATATTTTTCTAAAATCTTCTTTTTGTTCTGCAGAAGAAAGAAAATTATACACATTTTAGATGGCGTGAGGGTGAGTAAATGATGAGACAATTTTCATTTTTGGGTGAACTATCCCTTTAAATCTTATGATAGAGTCACTTGGCAAACTTCTGATTAGATGTTTCTTAAAATACCTGGTAGATGAATAGCTTTATTCATCTTAAAGATGTACATGTGTCTTCAGATCTAGATAGATGTCTATTTTGGAGATGTTAATGTATAAACAAATAGTGCAGTTACATTAGACAGCAAATTAATTTGTCCTTGTTTATTCTTGGTATTGTCCAGATGTTTTTCATCTTTTTCATTGCATTGTAAGGAATTGTGAGATGTGACGCTGTCTCATTGCCCAGTCATTGTGCCTCTGTATTTGTGTTTTGACAAGCTAAGACACTGTGATGATCTATAATCACCACATCTTTGTTTGATAAGAAGGTCTTCTTCTACTGTATGGTAGTTTAAATAAATTCTGTGTGTGTCAGTGCCATTTAATAGGCCGTCTGACCATTTAAGAAGACGACAAAATGTCTCTGTGTGTCTGGTCTGTCATCAGATACCCGTCTCTAAATTAGGTGATGAGCTGTAAACCATGTGTTGTCTGATAAGCCAAGTGGTGTCAACAGGTAAATCGTTCAACAGGCAGGTGACCTCTCTTTTGAGTTACTTGATGCGTATTCTTCCAGCATTGTCTAAAGTCTGGCATAGTTTCACGGCCTACAACACAATACTGTGCTCAGACATCTGGAGTTGCAAAAAAGTTGAGGGAATCAATATTTTTCTATTTTCAGTGTGATTCCCTCAATAAGAAGTGGCAAAAAAGAACTTGAGTACCTATCTAATGTTTACAGTTCATGTTCAGTGTTTCTGATTTGCTCGTGGTGTTTGGTGGTGTTTCTGCAGCGGTTTAAGGGGAGGACCCCACCAGTTTAATGGTGAATCAGACCTCCGGACATTTTCTTGTTGATCCACATATTCTGTTCTATGTAAGACCATTAGTGAGGGATTGTGGGAAGACTGCTGCTGTTGGTACCAGTTAAATGAATTTTCTGCACTATTCATTGTATATATGAATTCATATTGTACCTGAATGGTAATGTTTATGCGTTTTCCAAGGATTAAAATGGCAGGTTGAAACTCATTTGTGAATTTTTATTTCATATCATTTATAGCATCATATTTGTTGGCTGTTGTTGTATTAATCAACTCTGGAAAGAGCTTTGGTGAGGGTCTTCAGTATACAATAAAATCACATGCATTTAGGATATATGAGTAGTAGCACTGCTTGCTACTTAGCTTATCAGTGGATATGAAGTCATCAGTGTTGTGGTCTCACTCGCTGTGAGGTCTGACATGATCAGATACAGAAGGAGGAACATCAATTTTAGTTTAACCCATTCTGTTCTAAGTTTTGATGGCTTAATTTAACTTCAATTACTTTTTTTAAAATGTACTTCTTTTACTTAAATTGTTTAAATTAGTTTCTACTATGGCCAAAGGGTGCACAATCAAATTAGCAAAGCAAATATCAGCTGAGAACACATCAGAAATTAGCTACAACACGACGAAATTAATAAGATACAACACAACTAAATAATCAACAACAACAACAAAAATAAAAAATGGTTATAAAAATGCTGTACATATTTGTCCTTAAGTGCTCAGGCTGGTTGGGTTTCTACCAGAAGTTTTAATGCACATCATTTGATCAACATTTGCTTGAATCTATACCGGGCAATGATGCGAAAATGACGTCACAGTACCTGCAGCTCTTATAAGATGTCCTGCTCCTCCAAAAATGGGCTGTATGCAGGCTGTAGCCCCTGTAGCCCAGACAGTGAAGTGCTCAGGTTAAACACTCCATTCCCCGGTTAACGCATAAAATCTTGTATTGACTTGCAATGTAACTAACAGCTCTCTGCATCTTCCCACCAGCCTTATGATCCCTCATGCATTAGGTCAGACTACCACACGACTTAAAATACAGTGTTTAAAAAAATACATATTTTCTGTTAATTTCACAGTTTTGTGGCTTAATTTAATTGTGTTGTGACTTATTTCCATTGTGCTGTGGATTTTCCCTTGTGTTGTGGCTTTATTCTGTTGTGTTGTGGATTATTTCCATTGTATTTTCAGCTTTTATATGCTTTGCTAATTTGGTTGTGTTGTGCACTTCTCGGCCACCATAAGTTCCTGATTAAGCAATACAAATTCACATCGGGAGGAAGGAACTCCCTAAAATAAATAAATGAGCAGCATTAATCAAAACATTTAAGTAATTCTCTGCTGCTTGTAACACATAGTAACACCTGCCTAGGAAGACCTCTATATTTAACAAAGCTGTCATGTGGATAGTATCAGTTTGACCATTAGAAAATCATCTACAAGGCATTTTCAAAATGTAATGCTTGTAGTATTATTAATCTACCGCATAACACTGGCTTATGCAGATGCCCATGACAAACATTTGCTGAGGAGTTAAATTGCTCTTTTCACATAGGCTCCTTAACTGTGATAGTATAATTCTGAAGGCAAACCTCCAAAAAGTCCCTGGTTTGATCTTTCTGACTATGGCTAGAACACTGCAGCAGACCAAATCAATGTAAAGATGTTTAGATGATTTAGATGAGCTTTTTTTTATTCACTGTAATTTGCTTCCTTCATCAAGTAAAATATTATAAGCACTGAAAAAGCACATAGCACACTGACCCTAAAAATGACACCATCGATTCACAGCAAGCTCTGCTCTGACATTTTTCTGATGTAAAATAAAGCCATTTAGCCCTTACAGCAATCTATTACACACATTGGAAAATACACTGCATGGAAAAAACATATCACCCCTCTGACAGCCCCCCACTGGCTACATGATATGGAGGAGCAATGCCATGCGATAAACTTGTTTGATAATGTAGCAACAATACGCAATGCCATAAACATAAGATTAATGTTTCAAAATCAAGTTCAATTGTTTTCAACAAGATCTACATCGAGAAAATTATACCATGAAGTGACATTCTGTAAAATGTATTATTCAGCATTAAACATATTAAAATTTAAACAAATGGTGGGCTAAAATAACAAGTTAAATGTGCAAAGTGACAAAGATAAACAAATTATTGGGAGAATGGAGCACTGACACCACTTAACATTTTTTTTCAACTCTCTCACACATGCCAGTTTCTTCATAAGAACACACACATACCAGAAACATATTTTCTGCTCCTTACATCTTTATAAACTTTATGAATAAATGCATTAAAATTATAGCCTACCGCTAGTTAATTTGCAATATATCGTGAAATTCATTATATCCTGCACCGCCAGTTAGAACGCAGCCAGACATGCTAGGGGAGGGAGTGTTCTCGCTCAAGAAAGCATTTGATTGGACAAAGTTTCTCATGCCATCTGTGTCATCATGACTGTGCCTCGGTCTGTCAAGCCAGAAGAGAGAGACTGCTGATTTGAAATGTTTATATCTTCTGAAAACGAATTTTGCCAGCATTTGAAGTACACTAGCATATTGATGACCTTAAAGGTTAAAACAGTTAAAACTGCCCCATTGAGCAATATTTATGTGCAATACACAGCTTAGTCTATTTATATTCATCCAACATATCCTACATCTTCTGCCATACATTCCCTTGCACTATCTGTATATAACAGATTTGTATTTGTACATACGTATGTATATAAAGGATTGGGAGGGTTACTTTTGAAATGTATTCCACTACAGATTACAGAATACATGCTGTAAAATGTAATTTGTAATGTATTCTGTTAGATTACTCAAGGTCAGTAACGTATTCTAAATACTTTGGATTACTTCTTCAGCACTGGCAGATTTTTTCACTTGTTTTGACTATAAAAACTCTGCCAGTACAGTAAGACAAAATACACGTTAAAAATACATTCTCTGAAAAACCTAAATATCTTATACAGTGTCTTATAAAAGCAAATTGATCATGTTTTAAGGATTTTTTAAAGATATTTTTACAGTAAACAATAAAAAAAATCTCATCAAGAATAAGATTTTTGCCCTAATATCAAAAGTCTTACTTGAGAAAAAAAATTATGATCTAACGTGGATTTTCTTGATAAAAAAATATGATCATACCTGGTAACAGGTGCATGTAAAATGGCTAGAAATAGCATTTTAGCTTAGCATAAAGCTAAATGTTACATGACAATTTACACAAGGTTTATTTCTATTTATTTAAACTTATTTCTCTGTCTGCTCGTATGAATGTAACACATCTTAAAGTGTTTCACAGCTGTTTAAATACTCTTTGGATTGCATAATTTATATGGGTAAATGTTGTCCAACTGAACAGACTAAACATTAAATGAAACAAATGACAATAAAATAAAAAGTAATCTCTTCAGTAATCAAAAAATATTTTGAATGTAACTGTATTCTAATTCATTTAAATTGTAACTGTAGTGGAATACAGTTACTTATATTTTGTATTTTAAATAAGTAATCCTGTTACATGCATTCCATTACTCCCCATATATATATATACATACAGTACTGTGCAAAAGTTTTAGGCAGTTGTGAAAAATGTTGCATAGTGAGGATGTCTTCAAAAATAATGACATAAATAGTTTTCATTTATCACTTAATGTCATACAAAGTCCAGTAAACATAAAAAAAAAAAAAAAAAAAGCTAAATCAATATTTGGTGTGACCACCTTTGCCTTTCAAACAGCACCAATTCTCCAAGGTATACCTGGACACTGTTTTTCTTGGTTGTTGGCAGATCGGATGTTCCAAGCTTCTTGGAGAATTCACCACAGTTATTCTATCTATTTCGGCTGTCTCAACTGCTTCTGTCTCTTTATGTAATCTCAGACTGACATGATGTTCAGGAGTGGGCTTTGTGGGGGCCATGACATCTGTTGCAGGGCTCCCTGTTCTTCTTTTCTAATCTTTTCTATTTGCAAAAGTAATGTTTGGGAGTCTAACATTTATATTTCCTATTGACACACTAAAGCTGAAGACATAAATAACCATCTTAAGACAAATGCTTTTGTGAAACATCTTATGTGCCTAAGACTTTTGCACAGTACTCTCTCTCTCTCTCTCTCTCTCTCTCTCTATATATATCCTTATTGTGTATTTCTATATATACTTACATTTTCTATTAACATTTTATTTTTATTCTATTTTTTTATTATCTCTGTCTTGTTGTATTGTTTGTGCACTGGATGCTTCTGTCACCAAGACAAATTCCTTGTATGTGTAAGCATCCTTGGCAGTAAAGCTCATTCTGATTCTGAATATAGACTAAAAGCAGCAAAACTTTAATTTTGATATCATGGCAACTTCAAATCCTGCACGTTTTTCTACCTCACTTTACCTTACAAAGTCGCTCAAATTCAAAGGTGTCTTCCTAAAGCGGACATAAAAATAGAATCCTCTGGTCCGAATGCAAAATTCGGGTGTTATTTTTTGTTTTGTATGCTAGTATGCTTGATTAAATTTATCAATTTCAAGGATAAGACTTAAAATACAAATGGAAATCCACCTGTGTGATATCCTGATACCTATTATTATTATTACTCTTCATGAGGTAATCACTAACGACTGTGATTGGTGCATACTGAAAGGTGCTGAGAAAAGTAACAGTTGCCATGTGACGCCATTTATGCGCCGCTAAGCCGAGGTCTGTTGTGGTTTTTGCTTGGGGACTTGCTGTTGACTGTTGTGTTTGCATAAGTAATGAGGTTGGTCTGTGCAGGTTTGGGGACTGTTTGTGGGTGTTATTCATTAACCTTTAAATGTAATTGGGGGTAAAGTTATATTTCAAGTTCCGTTATTAATGTTAGTAGTATCGTTTTATGTTAGTTGTGATCCTGTTCAATTCAGTTGGTGTAACTTTTACTGACTGTAAAATCAATATGTGTACCCGCAGAATGCTTGTGTTGCTGTGATGTCTCTGTGGTATGGATGTCTAAACACTGACAGAGATATATATATATATATAAAATTCTATTATTGATAGTTGGTATGGACACAAAACTACAATCCCTACTTAAATCTACACCTAAACTGGGGAGTGTTAATCCTAGTTGTACAACAGTTTTAATTCTTTGGTTGGATTCGACAAGCTGCGTTCCAAGGGTGCTCAATTTTAGTGGAACAGGGGCCGGATTCATGAAAATGTTCTTAAGAAAAAATATTAAGAAAGTTCTTAGGATAAATTATAAGACGTTAGTAAGAATGTTCCTAAGTGCAAGGAAAAATGTATCCTTGGGAAGCTTGATAATATCACGTCAGAATGTACGAGGTAGGTAAATGGGGAAATGGTGGCGGAGGCTGTCTCCGCTGTGCCCAACTCCGATTGAGATGTGGATGGGGGGTGAAAAAGAAAGTCTCAGCTTTCTAATGTTATAATTATTATGTTTCTATGCACTCTAAAAATCGTGGACAGAGAGCACTATATGCAGCGCATCCATTAGCATGATTGGTCACCACATTAAGAAGCTTCAAAACAACATTTATTGTTTGAACTTGGTGATCACATTTACATGGTTTACAAGCTGAAAATAAAAATATAATTTAACACAAAACAGTCAAAAATGTTTTTCAGTCTATAATAACATTTCTACGTAAACAGCCCACTGCGACTTAAGACTCAACATGAAAAACCCAGTAAATTTATTAATCATCTTACCTTTTAGAATTTAAGACTGTGAGGTTATCCTAACTTTAAAATGCTATTCACGGCGATATTAAGAAAGCATTTATTTATTTATTTTCTCAGAGAATTTGAATGCTTAAGTTTTTTCTTAAGAACAATCTTAAGTAAAAGATAAGAACTTTCTTAAGTTTATTCGGGAATACAAAATATTCATAACTTATTTCTTAAGTTACAAATTAAGAAGAAAACGGTGAAATTTCTTCTTAAGAACATTTCAGCCCCAGCTCTGAGATGCTTGTTTGTATAACTCCACTTGCCCACCATGAACATATTACAGGGACAATTCCCCTATAGCAACCTTGGGTCAAGTGCCTTGTTTAAGGGCATAATGGTTTGATTATTGTTGGGATCAAACAAGCAACTTTCAGTTACTGTTCTTGAGCCTTAATATACCATTATCTGTTCTTAAATCTTGCTCTATTGATGTCCATTAAGTTAGTTTTTTAAAGCCTATTGAATTTTTCTGTAATCATCACTGTAAACCACAAATGTCCACGAAAAGCCATTTATCAACACTGATCATTTATAAAGTCAAGAACATTTCTCAACGATTGTCACACGTCACACTTACTGACTGTTTTGAGGAGATTTCGCACTCTTCAGTTGGAGGTATGACACACTTGCCGATTCAGAATTGTCGAGGGGTGACCAGGGCTGCATTAACACACAAGCTTACACGGGCTGAAGCCCAGGGCCCCACAACTCCCAGGAGGCCCAGCTCATGGTGTCCGCCACCAAATTTTCCCCATCCATGTTCGCGGGAGGAGCGCGTCTATTCCTTTCAGCGGGAGACGGAGTTGTTGTCATGAAGATGGTGTGCAGCCGGGAAAGGCGTCCGTGTAGCGCATGTTCAATGCACAGCAGTTCCACCAACAGCAGCAGCAAAAATTATGTGTGAGTTTTAGGGATGGGCGGATCGATCCTAAAGTATCGATGTTGTATCAAAAATATCGATCCTCACACAAAAATATCAATTCTAATATTTTTTCAAACTAGGGATAGCCTATTATTATTTGGTTACCATGAACATATATCATAAGCTTCAAAGTGAAATAAAAAGAATTAGGCTACATTAGCAAATATTTTAGCAGGATGGGAACTATTTCTTTTTTCGCTCATCTTAATATGCATAAATGCTGAAAGACAAAAGCAGACAAGCGCTTGCACCGTCACAATGCTTGCTCAAAGAGGGAGCAGTGCCATGCTGAGCAAATGAGAGAAAAACAGAGATACTGCTTCTGGATTAATTTTACACTAAATAAAATCATATCTAAAGGTGACATTTATTGTAATGTGTTTGTGTGACATTTGTTACAAGTTTATTTAAATAAAGAGTTGTTAGAACTTTGATAATGTTCTGTAATTGTTGCTAATAAATAATAATATTAATAATAAACTAAAATTAACCATGGTTTCACTTAAGTAATATTGTAGTAACAATGACTGTAATAACTTTTTAATTTTATTTGGGCCAGAAACCATGGTTTTACTACAGTAACCATGTCAAACATTAACCATGGTTATTTTTTTCGTAACTATGGTTTAACTAAATACCATGGTTAAACTATGGCTACTGTAGTAAAACCATGGATAATTTTTGTAAGGGTAAACAAAGCAAAAGTCCAATAATTTTTGTTTAGGCTCATAAATGTAAAAAAAAAAATTGTTACTTGAATTATGACTAAAATAATATTTTAAATTACCCATTTTATCCCAAGGAATAAAATTAAAAAAAGAAATTCATAGAGGTATTGGTATCGGTATCGATGATATTGTATTGGTATCGGATCGAAAAGAAAATAAGTGGTATCGCCCATCCCTAGTGAGTTAAATTCCTGGCTACTCGTTGCATGACTTTCACAGTATATTTTACAGTAGTATTTCTACAATTTATTACAAATAAATGACAACTGTATACTGTGACTTCACAGTGAACAGAACCAGTAAATTACTATAATGTAGTAATGCTGTGTTGTAGAATCACAATGATCATCTATATTTTTTTCTATACACTGTTTGTTAATTGTAACCATCATTGAGATTTGAATGCTGAGTGTTGATATCTTGCATGCCTGATTGACAACTCATGATAAAAAGTTAATGAGCAATAAAACTAACCATATTATAGCCTAGTTTTGCAAACATCCCTTACTCATTGTTCATTTAAAATGATACTAATTCTTTACTTTCAAATGCATCATATAGTGTAGTTTATATTTCATGTGCCAGCAGTTAACATTAATTTGACTATTTCCTCCATATATTACAGCACAATAAATTGTATTCTTAAACACAATTGCATTATCTGGGAAAATTGTAATTAAAAAATAAATAAGATATGGTCCAATCCAAAGGGAACACTAAACACCGTAATGGTGACTTCAAACAAAACACAATTTTCCCATAAATAAGTTTGATATTCAGATGTATTTTTTCACAGTAATTTGTTGTGCTGTGACAGAACATGACTTAGCCTGCATTGATTTTACAGTAGAATATTGAAAACAGTATTTTATTGTAAGAAATTACTGTTAAATCTTGTAAAATCCTGGCAGTTTTTTGCAGTGTAGGCTTAAGGTACTTTAGTGATCTCTAAAGTGATAAACTCATCTGCTGCATGTGGGAATCAAACCCAGAACTTTTTTCAGCATCAAGCATCCCATCAAAGGGTTTAACTTCCCTTTTCTCTTCCAGCAGCAGAATCTTTTTTGAAGTCAAAGACAAGCGGAAAGAATAATATACCATAAACATCAAGACATTAATGGAATCAGTGTCTCTATAGCATTTATGATCAGTCTAAACATTCATTTTTATTGTATAAACATGGTTATTTATTTATTCAGGTGTGATGTTCCTGTTCTACCCGCTCCGTACTGGACTCGAATCTGAATCTCCGGCATGGGAGGCGGGTGCGCTAACAAGGAGGCTAAAGCCTCTAGCATCAGTCACTAGTGTGACTCTTGAAGTCAGGAGAGTGAGGTTTATACACATTGCACAGCTATCTATCAGCTGGCTCCCGTTACACAGACTTTAATCAAGTTATCAGTAATTCCCCTAAAAAAAACTTGTTCTCTCTCATGTCATTCTTTGTCCTGTCCTACTTCTTCCATGCAGTTTTTAATTACTTTGGGGAGCCTCCTTTTCTATTGTCAGTCACCTGTTACCTCCAGGTGGGTGACAGATTGATTGTTTTTAGACATAGCGTGGAGGGGGGGATTGGTCTGAACATTCCTAAATCTTTTGCCTGGGAGACAGGTCTATCAACAACCCTCATGGTCTCTGCATTACAATGAGCAGGTTACACTCCCTCAAGTCTCTTACATGTGCAGACATCACTGATACTCTTATTCGGTTGCTATAATGTAGGGTGAATTAGAATAATTTAGGAAATTGGATAATGTGGGACACCTAACCATTGATATATGTATTTCATAAACCAAGTTTATGTTAATATTATAATCTAACTGGGTTGTCATGTGTATCTGTATTAGTCTCAATTATTCAGGTAAAAGTCACAGTAAATTGAGGATATCCAAAGTTCAATTCAAATGAAAAAGATGGAATCGCTGCACACTACCAGTAGAGGGTACATAGATCCATGGACCTTAACAATATCAGGTGTAAAAAATTTATCCGCACTCCTTTATTTTCCAATTTTTTATTTATTTATTTTTCATTTTATATACAAAGTTCAAAAATTGTCCCAGATTAGACTAATGCACCAGTGCCCTATAGTATGTCCAGTGATGTTTAACCAAAAGCGGTTGCCACATTTATATTCTCTTTATTAGAAGTCAGTTGAGCTGTTCATATTTGTATACACACTTGTATGTCATCAAAATAAGATGAAAATCAGAAGGTTGCTGGTTCAAGCCCTGCAAGGATCGGACAGCAAAATGTTGCCTGTTGTGCCCTTGAGCACTTAACCCCAGTTTACTCCAGGATGTTTGTCCTTGTAAGAAGTTTACTGCAAGTTGTTTTGGATAGAAGCGCCTGTTAAATTACCTACTACAATGTATGGGAATCCAGATCAAACCAATAACCTTTTTTCGAAATCTTTCACTGTTGTAAATGAGGAATGGACTGGTCACTGTAAACATACATAAAACCAAACATTTCCAGCTCTCAACAAGCTGCAGAGAGCTGTGCTGACTTGCATATCTGCAACAAGAAAAGAGAGGGTGGGGGCTGATTCTGCAAAGAAAACATCTTACACAGAAGCAGTATTGAGTATGACTAACTCTCTTCTCTCATAGGTGTGTAAGGAGGGTAGAACTGTTATAATTACCTAAGTCAGAGTGAAGAACTGTAGGTCACTGTCTACACAGCTCCACCCTCCTACCTAACAGCCCAAGCTGATTGGTTAAAAGAAAACGGACTGTCCGTGATGTCACCCACTTTCTGTCTCTTATGTCATGGTATCAAAGAAAACACACTCAAATATGTGATGAAATCTAAGTATAAATTTGAGGTAACCAATGGGCCATTTGGTAAGACCTCACTTTGGTTTTCTAGTGACCATTTTGTTGGTTTTCAATATCCACATACCTTTGTTAATGGTATTTGTTAAGGATTCATCTCACGGCACAGTATTTAGGTGAGGTAATAGGTTTAACACAAAGGGGGGTTGATTGCATGGCTATGACATACAAATCTATGTGCTTTTGTAAATGTATATTCTACACTATACTATACTATACTATATTGCACTACACTGTACTATACAATGCCACACTACATGATACTTTACTATACTGTGCTATACTATACCATACTGTACTCTACTATACTATGCTATATAATACTATACTATGTTCTCTCATTTACAGGTAACCAGAATATCAAGATGCCTTGCAAAGTAACAGTCTATCCTTGTTAGATATAGATAGACTATACATATACTGCAAAATACTACAGCGCATTCAGAAAGTATTCAGACCCCTTCATTTTTTCACATTTTGTTATACTGCAGCCTTATGCTAAAATGCTTTAAATTATTATTTTTTTTCTTCATATCAATCAACACTCCATACCCCATAATGACAAAGCAAAAACCAGAGATTTGCAAATTTATTAAAAAAAAAAACTGAAATATCAGGGCCGTCGGTGGACAGCCATTTCCAGGTCTCTCCAGAGATATTCAATTGGTTTCAAGTCCGGGATCTGGTTGGGCCACACAAGGACATTCCCAGAGTTGTCCCTAAGCCACTCTTGCATTGTCTTGGCTGTGTGCTTAGGGCATTGTCCTGTTGGAAGGTGAACCTTCAGCCCAGTCTGAGGTTCTGAGCACTCTGGACCAGATTTTCATTAAGCATATCTCTGTATTTTGCTGCATTCAGCTTTCCTTCAACCCTGACCAGTCCCCCAGTCCCTGCTGCTGAAAAACACCCCCACAGCATGATGCTACCACGACCATTGCTTCACAGTTGGGATGGTATTGTGCAGGTGATGAGCGGTTCCTGGTTTTCTCCAGACATGACGCTTGGAAGTGAGGCCAAACAGTTCAATGTTCATTTCATCAGACCAGAGAATCTTGTTTCTCACAGTCTGAGAGTCCTTTAGGTGCTTTTGTTATGTGTCTTGCACTGAGGAGAGGCTTCCATCTGGCCACTCTGCCATAAAGCCCAGATCGGTGGACTGTTGCAGTGATGGTTGTCCTCCTGCAAGTTTTTCCCGTCTCCACACATGATCTCTGGAGCTCAACCAGAGTGACCATCAGATTCTTGGTCACCTCTCTTACCAATGCCCTTTTCCCCCGATTGCTCAGTTTGGCCAGGCAGCCAGCTCTAAGAAGAGTCCTGGTTGTTCCAAACTTCTTCCATTTAAGAATTATGGAAGCCACTGTGCTCTTGGGAACATTCAGTGCAGCTGACATTTTTTGTAGCCTTCCCCAGATCTGTGCCTCAACACAATCCTCCTGTCTCTGAGCTCTGCAGGCAGTTCCTTTGACCTCATGGCTTGGTTTTTGCTCTGATACGCATTTTCAGCTGTGAGACCTTATATAGACAGGTGTGTACCTTTCCAAATCATGTCCAATCAATTGAATTTGCCACAGATGGACTCCAATCAAAGTGTAGAAATATCTCAAAGATGATCCAGAGAAATGGGATGCACCTGAGCTAAATTTCTTAGTGTCATGGCAAAGAGTGTGATTACTTATGTCAAAGTGATATTTCAGTTGTTTTCTTTTTAATAAATTTGCTAATTTATCAAAAATCTGGTATTTGCTTTGTCATTATGGGGTGTGGAGTGTACATTGATGTGAAAAATTTATAATTTAAAGCATTTTAGCATAAGGCTGCAACATGATGTGGAAAAAATGAAGGGATCTGAATACTTTCTGAATGCACTTTATACTATACTATACTATACTATACTATACTATACTATAATATTCTATACTATACTATGTTCTCTTGTTTTACCAGAATGTGAAGATACCTTGCAAAGCAACTGTCTTTTCTTGTTAGATATAGATAGACTATACTATATTGCTCAATACTATACTATACTATAATATACTATAATATTCTATACTATACTATGTTCTCTTGTTTTATCAGAATATGAAGATACCTTGCAAAGTAACTGTCTTGTTAGATATAGATAAGACTATACTATACTGCTCAATACTATACTGCACAATACTATACTGCATTACACTACACTAGTACACTATGGTGTACTATACTATACTATACTATACTGTACTACAGTATAATATACTATAATATTCTATTCTATACTATGTTCTCTTGATTTACCAGAATATGAAGATACCTTGCAAATGAACAGTCTTTTCTTTTTAGATATAGATAAGACTATACTCTACTGCACAATACTGTAATATTCTATACTATACTTTGTTCTCTTGTTTTACCAGAATATGAAGATACCTTGCAAATATCAGCCTTTTCTTGTTAGATATAGATAGACTATTCTATACTGCACAATACTATTCTATACTATATTATACTACATTACACTGTGCAATACTATGGTGTACTGTACTATACTATAACTATACTATACCATGTTCTCTCTCTACTATACTTTACTATACTATACAGTAATATTCTATACTATACTATGTTCTCATTTTCCCAGAATATGAAAATACCTTGCACAGTAACAGTATTTTCTTGTTAGATATAGATAGAATATCCTACAATATACAATATTATACTATGCACTACTATATTATTCAATACTATACTATACAATATTATACTATATTATAATGTAATTCACAATACTATACTATACTAAACTATGTTCTCCCGTTTTGCCAGAAAATGAAGATGTCTTGCAAAGTAACTGTCTATTCTTGTTAGATATAGATTGAATTTATTTTAGTATACAATACTACACTATACTATACTAAGTTCTCTCATTTAGCCAGAATATGAAGATGACTTGTTAAGCAACAGCTGTTTCTTGCTAGATTAGTCAGTTTTTGCTTTTAATATGACTTTTTACTGACAATTTGACTAGGTTGCTGTTCTACATATCTCTCTTTTAATATTTTGTACTATACTTTGCAGACCATGCAGTACATTTGCCCTTTATGAACATTAGCTATATTAGTCACAAACAGTCTTACAGCCAAAGCGTAATGTTTGGTTTCCTGGATTTAACTGACTGAAAGCTGAGAATGATGGGAGGTGAAGACAAAAACAACTAATCAGATAACAGTCTACAAAATACTGTCTGACATCAATTATGCAATTGCCCTTGAGTCGCAGTCCATGCAATCGATAAAAAAATAAAAAGCCCAGGAGTGCAGACTTTACTGAAAAGCTGTTGGAGTGTGATTTTGATTTCATGTGGCTAAGCCCTGTTTTTGTTCACCCACAAAGCCTCCTTCATTTTGCTAATTGTTTACTGAAGCAGGCTTCTGTCAGCTCCTGTTCTCTAACTTGCTCTGATGCTAATCCCTCAGTGCCAAGACTCTCACACACCCTTAAGACCAATCAGCAGATAAGAATGACCTCCACACTACCAGAGCTAGTGCAATGATCGTAATGTTCAGCAATTTAATGTGAATCACACATAAAGGATTTAAGTTAAAACTTATTTGATTGTATACTGTATGGGAAAGTGTATATTCGTATGTTAGGTCCTGTAATCCTGTAAATGGTCACCCTTTCTTTAAAGTTTTTCGCCATTTTTAATCAGCTTTTTGCATTTACTAGTTCATTTTACGGTAAATGGTCCTCAATTAACATGATGTCTTAAAAGCAGCATCCATAATGAAAGAAATTATGAAAGAATTAGCTAAATAATGTTTAAAATAGTTTTAGATGGAGTATACAGTAGCATATCACAAAACAGGATATGTCAATTTTCCAAAAATACTTAATGTCAGCTATTCTTATGAATGTTTGTAGGATTTGTTGACAATTTATTGTGTAGTTCATGGGAATCCATCCACTTAAGCGAATATGAGTAGACTGTGGTAGAAGTTCTGTAAGTCACCATTAGGGAGAGCTGTATGACCACTGCTTGTGATATTGTTATGTGTCCTGACACACTGCCCAGTTTATTGGGCTATTGGATGGACAAAAGAATTCAAGTTTAATATTCTATTTACATTTAATTCATAATATATTAGTCTAGAGGCAGTAGTTCATATTCTCAAAATGTTTTCATTGAGTCTGTCCTGTGTACATCTATAACTGTCTGGTTTGGTTCAGCCACTACAACAGACAGTCAGGACTGCTAAGAGGATTATTGGTGCCCCCCTGCCCACCCTCCAAGACCTGTACATCTCCAGAGTGAGGAAACGTGTAGGTAGATTCACTCTGGACCCCATACACCCTGCCCACTCCCTCTTTGAACTGTTGCCCTCTAGCCAGCGCTACAGAGTACTGAGCACCAGGACATCCAGGCACAAGAACAGTTTTTACCCTCAGGCCATTTTCCTCATGAACAGTTAAACTGCCTCAGGACTCCCCCATAGTGCAATACTGTAAATACATATCTCATGCACATATGTAAATTCACATATTTAATTCAATAGTTACATACCACTACCTTGCACATACATTACCACTTGCACATGTATATATGCCATTCTGTTATATGTCCTTTTATTTGTATGTCTGTTTATTAGTACCTTGTTTTATATTCTGTCTCACTGTAATGTTCTGTGCGCATTTGTTTCTCTTATCACCAAAAAAAAAAAAAAAAAAATTCCTTGTGTACATGAGAACACTTGGCAATAAAGCTCATTCTGATTTATGTAGGCATATTGTTTCATACTAATAAATAATATTGCCTCAGTACCATTATAAGTGCTTTGTGAGATTGAATTATATTGTAAATTGGCTGTCAGAGCAGACATAATGTTTTCTCTCTATGCATAATACTGAATTTTTACAAATAAGAGAAAAGCAATACAAACAGTGTGCAAACAAGGGGTTTAGCACAGTGGTTCCCAACCCTGTTCCTGGAGACCCCCCAACACTTCACATTTAGGATATCTCCCTAATCAACCATGCCTGATTCAAATCATTAGCTCATTAGTAGAGACTCAAGGACCTGAATTGGGTGTGTCAGATAAGGGAGATATACAAAATGTGGACTGTTGGGGGGCCTCCAAGAACAGCGTTGGGAACCAGTGGGGTATCCAGGACATTTTTACTGGGGTGGCCAAGATGGGGCACAGACCTAGTGTGGGGTGGCGATACCGGGAGAACCTTTATGAATGGCACATGATCAAAATGTGAAAATATCGCATTGCGTTGCTTCAGCATCTACACATGTAGAATAAATGAATTCTTAAACTCATGTTAGCATTCACTGAATTGTTTGTATTCAATTTCAGACTGTTGTTTTGACATTTGACAGTTTTCTATTCCTGTTCTATTTCAACCTATTACAGTTTCTGGGAATCTCTGGTTATTTTAACATAACATCCATTTTTAAATCATTAATTGTTTAGGAAAAGTCAGTTACACATTTTTAAGAGCTATTCTCATTGTAGAGAATTAATCTGCGTATAACATCAGGTATAGTGTATAATCATAAAAAGATATAAGTACAGGTGATAACTGATTGAGGCGCAATTCAATCAATCATTCAATCAATTATTCATTCATATATTAGCTACAACTGCACTGTCCAGCAGAAATATTGTTAAATTGGGTACAAATCAGTGTGTGAAATTGGCTACGAGGGCTTATAGGTGTCTGTCTGGAAACCCCAAAAAACTGAATACAGTAAAAAACAAAACTCTATTTAGAGTGTCTTCTCAGGTTTATTTTCCACATGTTCTGATAGCTTCAATTACTTTGAATATTACCAAATAAAATAGTTAGTCAAATCATTTGTGGCATTTAAGTGCAATTTGCCCTGCCTCTGCATATTTAAAATGTCAAATAAGGTATAAAAACTTTGAAGATTTTATTGGTCTGACTGACCAATAATACACATAAAGAGCTCATAAATAACTCATGTAAAGATTTAAAGTACAGTCACAGCACAAACCCTTCCATTTCACACACAGGTTAGCCATATATATAACTTTAGCTATTGAACATATACATCTGTAAAACGCTTTACACACCTCCGTCATTAAATCAGAAAACATGGCATTTCATATTTCATGTCAATATTAAGATAACATGTTGAATGTGGTGTAGGGTCTAGCTTACTCTTTAACCTAGCTACTGTAACAATGAAAAAATGTTTTCACATTCACATGGAAATTCGGGATAAATTAAACGATAGATTAGATGAACATACCTCTCAAATAACAGCTTTCTTTTTTACCACAAATCGACGTCGTCAACTAATTGGAAGTTGGAGGTAGACGCTAGCTCGTGTCAGCTTCGTGCTTCTGACCAACCGTTATACTCCAGATCTGATGCCCGCTGCCCGCGACCTGCGGCACCTGCCTGGCCGCCCGCGGCCTGCCCCTCCCCCCACTGATCAAAGATCAGCTCACACAGCTTCAGTCCCACCACTACTATAATGGTCAGAAATATAAAACTGACCCTGGGTCAGTGTGGCTCTAAATCAACAAATGACCTGAGATGTCATCTTTGATTGACAGGTGTTTCTATTGGTTCTTCGTTCTTGTGTTGATGAACTACCAATCAGTTCTGGGGTGGCCACAGGGTGGCCAATGAGATTTCAGGGGTGGCCCAGACCACCACAGGCCACCCCCTAAAATCGCCACTGTTGGGAACCACTGGTTTAGCACTTAATTCTACGTCTAGCTCTTAATTCTAAGCTGTGGCATTTAGAGGGCATTACTGTCTAATTGCTCCATTAGGCGTAATGCCCTTTCACGAAGGCCATGGCTGCTAATTGAGACAAGAAATCCACAGTTTTGCACAGCTGATGGCTTTTGACAATAAATCAATTACTGGAAGTTGGAGAGAGCATTGGTGGGGTACAGGAGAGGGAATAGTGGGGTTGGTTGGATGGGAACATCTCTTCTGCTAAAATGTTGAGCGGCAAAGAGCTTCTAAACAAAGTATCTAAAGGCCAACCTTTTGAGTTACTTGATATTCACATGAGACTCCACTGAATAATCTTAAAATTGCAAAGTGATTAATGTCAACAAATGAGTAGTTATTTGGTCTTTTCTGATGTTGAAATAAATTATATCTCATTCTTGGTCTACTACGTTTTGACAGATGAATGCAGTATTGTGTACAAGGACTGTTTTTTTGTTTTGTTTTTTGTTTTTTGGAAAATGCCCCAATTGGCCTTTCTGGCCTATGTGAAGATGAAGCCTTTCTTCTCCCATAAATATTACACCCACATCTCATTCTCTCAATCACAGACAGACAGGCAGATCTGCACACATTCAAAAATAGACTCTTGAAAATTAAGCCCTAAACCAGTGGTTCCCAACCCTGTTCCTGGAGGCCCCCCGACACTACACATTTTGGATATCTCACTAATCAAACACACCTGGTTATACAAAATTTGCAGTGTTGGGGGGCCTCCAGGAACAGGGTTGGGAACCACTGTCCTAAACAATCTGAAACAACCATTCTTAAGCATACACTGTCACCCTATGGATCAGAACAGGCCTCTCTATGTCACTGTAGTGATGTACTCTGATCACTGAGCTGTGGAGTCTTGGCTGAAGAATTTGGCTCACTACTTCAATGCCCTGATTTCCCCTCCTGCTTGTGTGAGCATAGTTCCAGTTTTCAGTTCCAAAGTTCCAGTTTTTTCCCAGCATATTACAGTCCCTCAGAGGGCTGCCAAAGTTTCATAGTTTCACATGCTTTAGTAACTTTTAATAATACTAACTTAACTACATTTTTCAGTAGCGAGAGAAGCTCTGCTATTTTCACAATAGTGTAGCCTTTCCAGTGATCAGTTAAATTTTTCAATGAGTAGCGCTTCTGAAAAAACTACACTTTTCTCATTGTATTTTGAATGCAGCAATGGAGCCAAGAGAGTCATCAAACATGCTCATCTAAACCATCCTCTTTCTTTCATAAGTAATGCTGGGAAATCCAAATCATTTAAGTGAATTGGTTCTTTCCGACAGTTTATGTAAATGAACTAGTTCACATACAGTAAATGCCTAAAACAGATTTTGCCAGAAGTCACTTGCTGCATCTGAAATTGCATACTGTCAGAGTAAGCACTGCATTTAAAGAAGAACGTACTTCTCATATGGTGAAAAAAAAATAAAATAAAAGTATGTTCTTTAGAAGTAGAATGAAAACATTCATGGAGAACATAGGCATTGTCTATTACATCTGGGAACATGGGCATTGTCCTGTGATTGAATATACAGCATGACGTAAAAACAACAACCACAAAAATATTCATATTGTTATAATACACAATTTATCCACAAGGAACAAATTTCTTGGTGTCTATATGCACTTACAGTTGATAAGCCGCCCGATTTGTGGTTCTCCAATGTTTTGAATATGACGTCTCCTCAGCTCTCATGGCATTATGGGATAGTAAATTGGATGCACACTTCAGAATCTTGCTGGATGTACTAAGTCATCTGGATATTTTTGAATACTCTTTTATGAATATTGAGGATTCTGACATTCTGCTGCATTGGTATGCTGTTTTTGGCATACAGTTGGGAAGTATGTGTGTTCGGACGCAGCCACTGTCTTTTTTTTAAGCGAAATATTTAGATAATGGCTGCTGTTTATCACATTTCGATTCAGTTATATTAAATAGATTATATGTAATGTAGTTAGGGGCCAAGCACCGAATGTGCTGTGGCACCTATTGTTTTCGTTGGTATTTTAAAAACACCTTGGTGTACCCTTATGAAACTCGGAATGCATCATCAGCACTATGCCCTGAGCGTATCTGTAACATTTGGGCCAGTGCCACCTTGTGGTCAAAGGTTAAAATGAAATGTCTAAAAATGACTATAATGTTTGATTATTTTGGCCTATCGTCCTGTCACTGGTCTCTAAAGATTCCTTCATTCATGCCGAATATGCTGATACCAAATTTGCCATAGTCAGCCATACTTCCTGTCTGCCATTTTGAATTTAATTGAAAACCTATTTTTTCAAACTCCTCCTAGGCCACAAGTCCGATTTGCACGAGATTTGTTGTGTATCATCTAGGAACATTCATGACAAAAAGTTATCAAAAGCTTTTCGATAGACAAAACGGTTTTCGAATAGCACACTAAGAAATTTGATGGCAAGTCGCCAAAAAGCATCTGAGGCTGTGGCATCATGAAACTTTGAGTGTGTCATAATGACCACACCTTGACCTCACCATGCAAACTCGGTGACTGCGCCATCTATTGGTCAAAATGTATAATTAATTGTATTTTAATTTGAGCAATTCTACCTATGTTTTTTATGCTGCTTTTTGTAGTCATAATCAGTGATGTCCAGTGACACTTTTGTACATGCCATACGTTGGAGCGCTTGACCCTACTGATTTTCTTATTCTATTGTTTTTGTACTGATTTTCTTATTATTAGGGGTCCAAGCACTGATGGTGCTGGAACCCTATTGGATTTGTGATGATGTAGCATGTGCATTTAGGCAAGAATATTTTGTGATTCCACTTGCCATGACCATATTTGGGTTTCCTCTCTCTCGCGCCACTATGCTGATTTGGGGAGTTGCACACTTTGTTCCTGCCCAGTCTGCGTGAGCTTTCTCAGCAGAAGGTGACAAGAGTTTAAGTGGTGTTTCAATTAGCCTCATATTTTGTGTAACAGACCATTTCACTCTATATATCTGTGTATTTGTGATAAATCCTTCTGTGATGTACACATATGCATTTTGTTGATTGTTTTTCTTTCCTTAATCAGTTTTATTATAATTTGTAATCTGATCCAATTTTATCCTTCTCGGCATGTCATGCATTGCTGCCGCACGCTGTTTAATTGCTGCAAGAGTCCTCAAATACCTGTTTATGTGTTGTCCAACTACATGATTTTGTTTGTTTTATGTTCTTAAATTGAGTGTCTGTGAAAACGTATTGTCCCCAGTCTGTGTGAACTTTCTCAGCGCGCGTTGTGCATTGCTGCCTTACTCTGTTTAATTGCTGCATGAGTCCTCAAATGCCTGTTTATGTGTTGTTCAGATTCAATAAATGAGGACCTGACGGCAAGGACTTTGGTGTTCTGAGAGTTTATTGTCAACAAAACACAACGCAGATAACACACCGCTACACTGATCTTATTATTAGTAGGGGTCCAAGCACCGAAGGTGCTGGAACCTATTGTATTTGTACTAATTTTTGTATTAGAGGTCCAAGCACCAAAGGTGCTGGAACCCTGTTGTATTTGTACTGATTTTCTTATTATTATTTACGGGTTCAAGCCCAAAGGGCTGAAACCCTATTATATATGACAGGATTTTTATTATTAGGGGTTTATGCCCAAAAGGCTTAAACCCTATTGTATTTGTCAGAATTTATTATTTTTTATTATTCTCCCCTAAAACTGATCGTGCAGACAACACCGTTAGGCCTAGAGACATGAATCTCTGGGGAATGGTAGTACTCCCATAATAAACTCATACGCATGTTCTCACCCCGATCAGCCTATAGGTGGCACTATAACAAAGGCAAACACATTTTGGGCCATAACTCCTGAACCGTAAGGGCTATGTAACACGTGCTTAGGGACCAGATATCAGAAGCTAGGATTTGGCTTCGGAGAGCAAAACAGGGGGTGAATAACTCACACAGAGTCTGCGGTTTCAGACTTATCCAGTGGATTTTAAAGGTACATTTTCAACTTCAGGTAAGTTTTCTCTCACAGGTCCCACTGGAGCGGGCTGCAGATCATCCTTAACCATTACATGTTCCTTCCCATGTAAGTTATCTGATGTTGGTTGACTCGAGGAATTCAGTGGTTTTGCGTTGGAGAGGATTCTGGTCTCAACTTCCAATTATCTTTCAGGTCCATAATAGTCAGCTGGGTCATCTTCTGAGTCTGAGTGTTCAGTCATGGTTTCTGATCCCTCAGCATTTTCAACACTGGGGTGAGCTGGAGTTCTGGGTCTGTGAGGCACTTTTTTATTTTCTGGTTCCTCAGGTTTATCCACAGGTAGAAATTAACAAGGCAACAACAGGTCACGGTGCAAGGTACAAAGAAGACCATATTTTCCTTCGGATTGACTGTGTGCATTGGTAGATCCTTGGCCTTTCAAGCTACCACATGGACATCATGCTCCCACTTGTCAGCAAGCTTGTGTTTTCCCCTTACTCGGACGTTCCTCACCAGACACGATCACCAATTTCGAGGGTTGGGGTAACAACATGCTTGTCGAACCTTCTCATTTCATTCCGCGACCTTCAAAGAATTCTCAGTGGTGACTCTATAGCTATCCTCCAGTCGACTCTTTAGTCCTTACGTACTGAGAATAGGACTTGGGTGGGGTAATGACAGGTAGACCAAAAGCTAGGTCAAATGGTAGCCAAGGTCTTCCAAACATCAGTTTGTACGATGTAAATCCAGTAATCACATAATTCCGTGTACAATTGATGCGTGCACCAACAGTTTGATGAAATCTTTCAAGCAGGCTTTTCCTTTGCTGTATAGCGTACCTAACATCTGGAGAAGAGTCCTGTTGAAACGCTACACTGGGTTCCCTCTCGGATGGTATGGGGTAGTTCTAACCTTTTGCATCCCAGCAATATGGCACAGCTCTTTTAATGGTGTGTGACACAAAGTCTGGGCCTTGATCGCTATGGAGTTTTTCTGGGAATCCGTAGTGCACAAGAAAGTTGTCCCACAGGCATCTAGCTACTGTCTGGGCTTTCTGATTTCGTGTGGGCACAGCAACAGCATATTTGGTAAAGTGATCTGTAATCACCAGTATGTCTTTGGTGTTATTTCAATCAGGTTCCAGTGACAAAAATCCATGCAGACTAACACCGGGGGTCTGCTGGTCTTGATATTCACTAGTGGTGCTGCTCTTTCTGGTGGTATCTTCCATCTTTTCTTCTACTGTCTTAGACATCTTCGGCCAATAGAATCTGGATCAGATGAAGTCAAGCATTTGCTCAATGCCAAAGTGACCCATATCATCATGGAGGCTTGTTAGAACCATTTTGCGGAGATCAGCAGGCAATGCTAGTTGGTACATCAGGTTTACTTGATTTTTTCTTCTCCTGAACAGCACTTTATTCCTCAGTTCTAACCTATTCCATTCTCTGAACCACAGAACTACAGCAGAGGATTCAAATCTTAAATTAGAAAGTTTTTTCTCAGATTCAAGGTGCTTAATGACCACTTTAATTTCTGTATTGGCTCTTTGTTGTTCCCTCAAATCCTCTTCAGATAGATGGGGAATTACTAGGAGTCCATTAGCATGTTCATTTTGGAAACGTTTGGGTAGAGCATCTGCATTGAAAGACAAGGTTTCAGCTAGAGTTACTGAGGGGTATTGAGGTCCAATGATATCACCTGGCTAACAGATTTGGTGTCTTTCACAAATAGCTTTCACTGCCTGTTAGAATGGTTGGTTGTTCTGCTTCTGCCAAATGGTGAGGAGTGAATTGTCTGATTCTCTCTCATTCTTTTTGAGATGCTAAATCATCCATGGGCCCATCGTGTGGATGTCTAAAAACTCCATCTGAATCTTGATTTTGGTTGCCAGCTCGTTATTGGAGCTTGAAGGTGAATGTTGATAGACTTGACAGCTATCTGTAACTGGTGGCATCAAGCTGAGTGGATGTCAGAATGTACGTCAAAGAGTTGCTGTCAGTTACTACCGTGAACTCAGATCCGTACAAGTAATTGCTGAACTTTGTGGTGACAGCCCACCTGAGCGCTAAAAATTCCAGCTTATGTGCAGGGGATCTGACTTCGCTTTTTGTCAGTCCTCTGCTTCAAAAAGCGATGACTCTCAATTGTCCTCTGCTCTTGGTACAGTGCTGCGCCAAGTCCAGTGGTACTGGCATCAGTGTGCAACACGTATGGGAGTTTGGGGTGGGTGAATCCCAACACAGGAGCAGACATGAGTTTATCAATGATAGTATTAAATGCTTGTTGACATGTTTGTATCCATCTCTCCCCAAAATTGTTCTTTGGGATTTAAATATTGTTTGTCTTTGTTAGTCTCTTTCTTACAGCCTTTTTGGAGAGGGGGTACCCTGCAGTAAGGTTGTTGAGGGGCTTAGTGATCTTAGCGTAATCCTGCACGAACCTTCTATAGTATCCAGAGAACCCAAGAAAGGATCTGAGCTCCTTAAGGTTCTTGGGTCTTGGCCAGGTTTTGAGAGCTTCAATCTTTGTTGGGTCTGTTTCGACTCCATTCTAGGATACTATATGGCCTATGTATCTGACGGACATCTGAAAAACGTGCACTTTTCAGGCGAATGTTTCAGTCCATATTCTCTCAGTCGTTTGAGAACTTGCAAGAGTTGGGACTTCAAGAGCCTTAGAAAAGACTATGAGAACTGTGAACCATTTTGAGCCAGTCAACACTGAGAAAGCTTCTTCCAGATTTGGCAGGGCGTATGCATCTTTTATAGTTTAGGAATTTAGCTTCCTGAAATCAATGCAAAAATGCACAGAATTGTTCTTCATCCTCACCACTACTATAGGGGATGCAAAGGGAGATTCTGATTCTCGGATGATACCAGCATCGAGAAGCTCTTGGAGATTTTTTCTGACTGCGTCAACATCTTAAGGGTGCTTGAAGGGTGTTTCATCACTGAGTTTGATGTGATGTTTCACTTTTTCAGTGTGGCCATAGTCAAGGTCATGCAAGGAGAAAACATCAGGCATGGAGTTCAACAAAACTGTTATTCGCTCTTTCCATTTTGACGGCAGAGGGGAATCTCCAAAGTCAACAGGGATCTTGGAAATGACAGGTTTCACCTTTTCATTTACAGTGTCACTTCTGGAAATGTAAATGTAGCGTAGTTCTAGCGGGAAGACTAGCAGCTGTACATCATCGCACCATTAGTTAGGTAACTCCTAGCCAATCACATGTAAGCCATTGCTTTATAAGTCTGCTCACACTCTATCACATTGCTGTTTCAGTGTGCTAACACGGCAACCTCCACCACCCCACCACCACCAGTTGAGTCCCGTCCTGCACAGGGGTAGGCTCCTCGCCCCTGCCTCCTATCAACGGCAGGATATGACGGTTCCGAGTACAACTTCTTCGGACTGCCAGATGGGGCTTACACTGAAGAGAGACATTACATTTCTGTTTTATATTCATCAAATAAATGTCATCTTAAATTTCACTCAAGTTTGGGAGTCTTCCTGATGAACAATCTTTCTCCATTTCTTGCTGGACAACATGCACTTCGGCTAGCACTGTTTTTGGAAGAATCACCAGGTCGGATTGAGTTTCATTTCTAAGCACAACTGAAAACTGAACAGGATGTGGTTTCACAGGTAAGGTGTACAGGCAACTGGCCACTAGCAGACCACCCAGGTAAGGAAGACTTTGGTGGCAGCTCTATGGCTACCCACTGTTCAAGGCAAGGGCCTCTAACTTGGACAAGTCTATCAAGGACTACTGTGCATCCTGCTGGCACAATTTCAGGCATGCTTCCCTTTATCTTCACCCATCCTAATGTAGCAGTGCATGCATGTTGTCTTCTCATTTCAAGGACATTGATCGCTGCTTGATAGCCATGAAAGGAAGATTTTGGGCTGACTGCATTTCCTTGAGCACAGGTGACGTATAGGACATCAAGTGAGTTGTTACCAATGAGAATTTGAGGCACATTTGTCAGATCTGGAACCACTAGTGCCAAAGTAGGAGCTTGTTTTTCTCTCGGTTTACGCCGCTTTTCTTCCACTCTAGAAGGAATTGGGATGTTTTCGCAGTTGATGGTAAGATGACCATCATTTCCACAACTGAATCAATACCGGGGGTCGGTTAGTCGGTACCATGTATCTAGGCAGCTCACTCACATCTTGATCAACTGGCTTGGATTTAGATAAGGTAGGAATGTCTCTTGAGTGAAGGAACTTCTCAGAGCGATTTTTCTGTATTCTTGGAGCAACTATTTGGACTTGGAGGTCTGATATTTGCTGCTTTAACTTACAAATTTCACCTACATCAGGGCTGTCTTTCACTTTCTGCACCAGCGCCGCTTCCATAGCTGCATTGTGGGCCTGAAGCTTGGTGACTTATTTCTTAAGCATATCCACTTTGGAAATTTCAGGGTGATGTATCTTGCTCTTTTGTTTAGATGACTTCTTCTTTGAACTGGTTTGAGCCTGGATGTCAGCATTTACCTCATCGGACACATCATTAAGGTAAGCAGACTGTTGATGGGTTTCTGTTCATAGTTTGAAGAGGACAGAGGGGTGCTTGTTCAGCCCAAAGTGTTTCCTCATCCTCTTCTCTTTTGATGCTGCTGTACGGATGAGTACAACTAGCTCAGTGAAGGAAGGAGGCCCAACTTTTTCTTTTTTCCAGTTAAAGATCCATAATCAAACTGTTGTCCCAACAGCCACGGCAAAACTGCTTTAAGAGACAATGGTCCCATTCCCTCTCCATGATACCGCCTCGTCTGATTGTGGCACTCAGCATCACGTGAAGATAGTTTGAAGGCTTCTCACCTTGGTTCTGCAGAGCCCTTATGAACTTGGCTATCAGTTCATCTCCATCTTCGACTGAACCATAGACAGATTCCAATAGTCTGAGGCACACTGAGGGTGAGGCTTGAGAACTAACATGCTCAGGAGTCAGGAGGTCAGTCAACAGACTGTCTAAAATCTTCTGTGTTTTGTGCAGATCATAAAGGGACTGATCATTCAACAAGAAGTCAACACTTGTGCAAGGATTTGCCACATGCATTTGCAATAGCTTGCAGTTCCACTAGGTATCCCTTGGTGGCACTACCACTAGCTGTGCATGTGGAAAACAGTATCTGGGTCAAAGGGGCTTTTGATGACTTGGCAGCATGGGCCCAAGGATACGCATCAAAGAATTGTGAGAGAACTCCACTATTGCATTCTGATGAAACTCAGAATTTGGATCATCAATTATCAAATTGCGGTTAATGGATCCGTACTTCAGAGAGCAGAACTGGGGGTGAATAACTCACACAGAGTCCTCAGTTTAGTTTTGAAGGCAAATATATTTTAGTTGGAATTCTCTTTTTTTCCTCTTTTCTTTTTTTAAACTTTTGTTTGTTAGGCATGTAAAGATATAAAGTACATATGAATAGACATCTATTTGTATATGAACTTTCAGGTCTTCAAAACTCAATTAACTCTGTTTTTGTTTTTTTCCAGGGAGAAAAGTATCAATCTCTTGAACATTTTTAACAATTGATTTCCTTCTTTCAATCAACTGAAACAAATGCAATCAACACTTTTTAGGAAATGTGATATCTCAAACTCACTTTAAACTCTTAGGAGACAAAACAAAGCAATATAACATAAAAGAAAATAAAACATTTAAATGGTTCAGTTCAATACATACAATGACCTAACTCACTGCTTAACCACTATAGTATGATGCATTGTTAGATAACCTAACTAGCTAGTCACGACTGTTTCCCGAAACCTAGTAACTATTTTGCACATCCATCGTTCGAACTACATTGGTTCAACAATGTGGAGCTGTCGTTAATTACATTATTCAGGGGGTGGAGTAATAACTTCTGCAGAGATCGAATGGATATCAAATTATAACAGCTCATTTACATGGCCAGATAGCCAAAACTGCTTAAGACACGAAATAGACATTTACGTGTATATGCACTTTGTAAGTGGCGTACTCTTTACGACAGTATACAAGTGGTTTGGTCAGTAAGCAGCTCCACCGCAATGTTATTTTCCCGCGACGCTGCTGTAAATAGCTAACATGGCATCTGAGGACTACTTCTGTTATTTTCTGTTCTCCGTTGTTTCACTTTATTTTCACATGCCCCTCTGTTGCTTTGTTATCATCGCGACCTCTCACAGCATTGAGCTGCAATAGTGGGATTTCCCTCTTACCTCACTTTACCGCACTTGAGCACATATATATTCACACATTTCAAAAACCAATAAGAACGCTACTTTTATTCTTGAATCAATGAAAGATATAGAATTAAATATATATGGAGTGAAAAATACAAACTGGGTCTGACAAATGAGGCTCTGGTGAAGCTGTGTGGTGCTGCATGGCAACAAACATACGATTCTCAAGTTGCTTTTCAGTGACAGAGAAGTTAAACCCTTCACAATCTGAATTTAAATACAAAATATAATATCCCATTTGATGACCAAAAATACTCTGTCATTTTTTTTAATGTGTTTTGAGTTAGTGCTTTTCTAATACACTGGGAATTCATCCAGTAGTTTAACATGTATAAATGAGCACTTAATAGGTGAAACTTGTGACTTGGTGCATCACAGTAGCATTGGAATGCAAGATCAAATGTAAGCAATTATTGTGTGAATCATGTCATGTAATGTCATCACTTCATTATCAACTACCAGAATAATGTCAATAATAAATTATATACTGCAAGTGAGATTAAGAATCCTATGTATGGAATGAAATACAAACCTTTATTGTTTTGCAGTGGTGATGACCCACCATCACATGATATATATATATATATATATATATATATATATATATATATATATATATACCTAGTATATACACACACACTACTGGTCAAAAGTTTTGAAACACTTGACCGAAATGTTTCTCATGATCTTAAAAATCTTTTGATCTGAAGGCGTATGCTTAAATGTTTGAAATTAGTTTTGTAGACAAAAATATAATTGTGCCACCATATGAATTTATTTCATTATAAATCTAAAATTTAATTAGAATTATTTTTATTTTTTAAATTGATGACTTGGACCAAATAATAAAAAACAGCATGAATGCAGCCTATTTTAAAACCAAAAACCAATTAACAGATGAATACAATAATTTGATAACCAAATTAAGCTGTGCCCTATTATTGTCACAAATCATTGATGAAACACCTACATTTAGCTAGTTAAGTTAGATGATTATTAGCCACCAAGGTGTTTCTATCCATTCCTCAGGTGCATCAGTAGCAGGTGTGTTAATGACTCTCCTAATAAATACAGTATCTATATGTGTATCAAATGCTCAACGACTCAACTGATGATGATGATCCACTGAACCCACATCAAGGCAGAATGCATCCTGCAGGAGCAGAAGTCAGAGAACATTTAATTCAGAAAATGTTTGATTACTTTTTTCATTTTTAAATACAGTTTGGTTACTGTATTTTCTATTATTTCTTCTGACTGACATAACTTGTGTTAATAAACATTTTGTGTGATTTCCTACCTTGGTCTATGTTTTTTCCCCTGCAAACATTAATTGAAAGACTACTGCAAAAAAGAAGTATACATTTGTTTTCTATAACAACGCCTATTGAGAATATTCTATATTCTGTTATATTCTACTTCTGTGAACACCTCACAATAAACACAAAACCACTTACACAGACATGTTATCCCAAACAGAAATCAGATATATGGCCATACGTGTATATTTCTAAAATTATTGTTCATTTATTTGGGCATTTATATAAAATGACACTGTAATTTTGGAAATTTTGTTTTACATACACACTGACACTTACATAGCGCTTTTCTGACACTATACTCAAAGTATTGCAAATATGTTGCATATACTTTATGTACAGTACAGATAACTTTTTATATCAGTGAAAACCATTAACATGCATATTGTGTTTTACATATATAGCCATATGTGAAATTTCTCTTTAGAAAATGTTGTAAAGATATTTGCTTGTAAATAATAAAATAACTAATCCTTTCTACGTGAAAACGAAGCCAATCCTGTGTTCCAAACGTCATAAATAATGCCTTTGGAGGGCACTTCAAAGTGAGAACATTTGTGTCTGTCACGCTGGAAGATCGTTTCAAACTGAATTTCCAATAAAAATAACTTTGAGCACCACAACTTCAAGCCTTTCAAAGCTCTCAGAGTGGATGGTGAAGTCTTTGAAAGGAACAGGGCATAGGGGTTATAAGTGTGAATGAACACACCCCACCTGCGGTGAAATCAATGACGTGGACACCACAAACTAACAAGGAACTATGCTTCTAACCACAGTTGGAGAGCTGTAGTTCCATCTACACAACTTTGCGACGCTGTTTGCGAATGTTCGTTGGAACTACGGTTTCGGGGAAACTCCAAATCGTTGAACTATGTTCGTAATGATGAAACTTGCGACCATAGTTCGCTAACGATGCTTTTGGGAAATGCACCCCAGTTGGGTTACAATCAGTAAGTTGTTCACAATCAGATCACTCAGGGTTCAGAACTCTAGTCAATTAATTCACTGTATTGTAACAACTGAAAAAAATATTTTATTCAAATAGGAATTGTCAAATGAAACAGTTCAATTACACCGTTCATATATTTAGCTCAGTTATTGCTGAATCAGTTAGTCAATTAATCAGTTCAGATAATTGACTCTTTTAAATCAGTTCAGGTAATCGACTCTTTTGCGAATGAATCAGTTCAATGAATTAATTCTCGTGGAGTTCAAAGTAAAATGAATAAAATTTTCCCACTACTCTGTTGATGACACAAGTGATTCAGTTCACATGCTAGGCAGCTAGGAAATCGTTTGGTTGGCTCGCCGTGTCCAAACACCATTTGATACTCAAAAGGATTAGTGATGGGAAGTCCGATTCTTTTCCGCGAACCGGTTCTTTCGGACGGTTCGTTTCAATTTACTGGTTCAAAAAACCGATTCACCAGTTAATTTACGTCATCACGCAATGACGTCATATAATGCTAATACGCCGGCGTCATAGAATACACGCACAAACACATTCAATAAAGCCATATGTAAGGGCATATTGCTGATTATAATATTTTATTTAATTAAGTTATAATAATAAGGGTGTTTATTGTCATCAGTGTTTCATTCAGTGATCTTACAATACATCATACATTAAAGTTTTGCACCTAAAGCACCCAATACTGACACTGATATACAAACGTGGATGTTCTACACATGTTTAAAGCATAAAAAGTGATTAAACTAGTCTTAATCAACTCACCCTTTTTTACAGAAACCATGATCCAGCTCATCACAACTTCAGGTATAATCTGCATGCACAGTACTCAATAGTAAAATTTGTTTACATCTCTCGACTGAAATGTTTCGCCCCCTCATTTAAGTCCTCGGTTCACGGATGCTCATCAGCTGCTCACTGGTGTCCGAAACAGGCGATTCTCAGTTCAGTGTACTGCTGACGCGAGAGCTGCTGTCCTCGGATCAGTGTACTGTTGACTCGAGAACTGCTGCGAACGACTCAGTGTTGACTGGAGAGCTGTAGACTGGATCATCTTCATACGTTGATAAAACGGTAATACAATCAATTAATCACACACATGCTCAATGTCAGCAGCTCATCAGTTCTTATTATGTCGGACACCTCCGAATGCTGCGATGTCTCAGTTCAAAGTACACGCTGACTCGAGAACATGTTACGAGCCCCTCAATTGCACTACATGACTCGAGAACTGTTACGAGCAGCTCATTGCACTGTTGACTTGAGTACTGTTACGAGACACCTCATCGAACTGTTGACTCGAGAATTGCTACGAGCGATTCAGTGTACTGTTGACTCGAGAACTGTTACGAGCAACTCATTGTACTGTTGACTCGAGAACTGTTATGAGCGACTCATTGTACTGTTGACTCTAGAGCCGTTGCGACCTGAGCGTTCAGTCCAATTTGTGAACTAGTTGGAGCGGTTAATTGCAAAGAGCAGATATCACCAGTTCTAGGATTATATTACTCCCGGTTATCAGCTCATTTCGATCCGGAGTGTCAGGCACATCCAAGAGACAGGTTAAGATAAGAGTAACTTATGGATCAGTGTTGACTCGAGATGTGAACTGTTTCAAACGATTCAGTCCGATTTGGTGAACTAGTTCAACTCGTTCACTAAAAAGAACCGGTTCAAAAGAACGATTCGTTCACGGACTGGACATCACTAAAGAGGATATTTAGTGCAAGGACAAGATCACATCCAATAGTGTTGAAGCACAGAAGTTGTCACATCCAGTTGAACACACACACGCAAGGGAAACAAAGAAAGGAAAAAAAAAAGAAAAAAAAACCCCGGCCTTGCATAACACAGCCAAAAGATTCATTAATCATCTCTTCATGTAAGACCAACTTATAACCACATATTATCATCTCATAATACAACAATATTCAGTTTTGCAGATCAAAAACTTCAAATACTTTGCAACATATTGAACATGTATCTGAATTCTGTAGCTTTTAACTTTTACTTCAAATAAAATCAACGGTTCTCACTCACTGTCTCTGTGTATTTATTCTTTTAGCTCAATTTTGTTTTAAATAGATGCTGAAATGTCCAAACTGCACGTTTAATTAGCATTACGTGAGAAGCATGGCCACACACTGTTGGCGATCCATTATCTTACTAACACAATCAACATCAATCCATCTCAAATTCTTCATATTTTTATCAATGATGCACTGTTAGATGAATATTTTTGAAGATCTCACTCACCAAGGATCATTTTTAAGATCGCACACACACGCAGAGGTTTTTCTCGTGGTGCGTGGAGCTCGGCTTTCACAATGGCGAATTTCTCCGTAATTCCAAGTTATCCTCATATATTTTTAGCGTCAGGAATCCTCGATTAGGGGTTTCATTATCTCGTATCACCTTTCAGCAGTATACTAGTATCATTGCACCAGACGCTTTCAACGGGGAAAAGTTTTGCTCAACACTTCAATAGAATTTGGAATAAATTTGATATCTAATATAGTGAATTCAGTTTCTCCAGATTAATTCTTCACTCTAATTGTGATCAGGTGCTCATTCGCGGCCTCTAAAGCGGGAGGTAATTTAGAGCAAGGCTTAATAACTGCTCTCCTCTTTGTCCAGTGGCGAAAAAGAGCATTTCACCTAGCGCGATGTGAGAACATGGCGCACGGGTGGAGCTTAATCTAATTTCATCTACGCTCTCATTTCCTATTTGATGACATTAATTTCAAGTCACTGTCATTGGTTCTCAACATCAGTTTTGATCATGGAAATTGAAAAATATGTTAATTAATTTTATGTTAGTGTTATCATTCATTTTTCCCTTTTTTTAATTTTCCATTAACCGTTAGTCTGATCAGCATGAAATTTGATATACATCATCTACAGACACCCTGACAAAAAGTTATCAAAAGAATTTTATATATTTAAATCATTCCAAAAATATTAACGATACAATTCTTTCAGTTTAATGCAATATCTACTCAAAGCTAATTCAAATGTAACCAAACCCGGTATACGTAGTCAATAAGACGTTTAGATGATGTCAACAAAGTTTCGTACAATTCTGCCCCTAGGGGGTGCTAAAACTAAAAAAACTGTCATAACTTCACAGCCGTTTGAGCAACAAAGATCAAATAATATATACATCTTTGGTTCAAATGCTAACATATTCTTAAAAAAATCGATTCGACAAATGAACAGAAATGGCTGCCAAATGCAAATCAAATTTCAGCACCTTATAACTCGTATTACTAATGGCAGAGGTTTATGGAAATTACTATAAACAAGCAGGGTGGCAACTTGAAGCCGCTTATCAAATTTTGTGACAATAAGCCACACGGTGGCACTATAATGAGCTAATTCACATTTTTTGCTAATAACTCCGGAACTGTATTGGCTACAATAAAAATTTGAATCCACCAGTTCCCCCAAATTATATGGTCACTTGAATTATTATTTCCACAGTAAGCGTTTTCTACGTTATTTTCTTTTTTTTTTTTTTTTTTTTTTGAAAAACCTATTTTTTCAAACTCGTCCTAGGCCATTTGCCCGTTTCGCACAAAACTTGGTATACATAATTTACAGACCCTCCTGACAGAATGTTATCAAAAGAATTTTGATATGTCAAATTGTTCCGAAGATATAAGCAAAAATGTTTTGTGGCATGGCCTATAATGACTAATTAGCCTATATCTTGTGAGCGCAATTTTCAAACTTAAAGGTGCTATATTTAATGTTTTTACTGTACTAAATCATAAAATGACCATAATATGTCATTAGAGAATTAGGAAACATGCTAAGTTGAAATACTGGCTTCTCCGATAACAATGCTAAAGCCAGTATACAGGTGCATCTCAATAAATTAGAATGTCGTGGAAAAGTTCATTAATTTCAGTAATTCAACTCAAATTGTGAAACTCATGTATTAAATAAATTCAATGCACACAGACTGAAGTAGTTTAAGTCTTTGGTTCTTTTAATTGTGATGATTTTGGCTCACATTTAACAAAAACCCACCAATTCACTATCTCAAAAAATTAGAATATGGTGACATGCCAATCAGCTAATCAACTCAAAACACCTGCAAAGGTTTCCTGAGCCTTCAAAATGGTCTTTCAGTTTGGTTCACTTGGCTACACAATCATGGGGAAGACTGCTGATCTGACAGTTGTCCAGAAGACAATCATTGACACCCTTCACAAGGAGGGTAAGCCACAAACAGTCATTGCCAAAGAAGCTGGCTGTTCACAGAGTGCTGTATCCAAGCATGTTAATAGAAAGTTGAGTGGAAGGAAAAAGTGTGGAAGAAAAAGATGCACAACCAACCGAGAGAATCGCAGCCTTATGAGGATTGTCAAGCAAAATCGATTCAAGAATTTGGGTGAACTTCACAAGGAATGGACTGAGGCTGGGGTCAAGGCATCAAGAGCCACCACACACAGACGTGTCAAGGAATTTGGCTACAGTTGTCGTATTCCTCTTGTTAAGCCACTCCTGAACCACAGACAACGTCAGAGGCGTCTTACCTGGGCTAAGGAGAAGAAGAACTGGACTGTTGCCCAGTGGTCCAAAGTCCTCCTTTCAGATGAGAGCAAGTTTTGTATTTCTTTTGGAAACCAAGGTCCTAGAGTCTGGAGGAAGGGTGGAGAAGCTCATAGCCCAAGTTGCTTGAAGTCCAGTGTTAAGTTTCCACAGTCTGTGATGATTTGGGGTGCAATGTCATCTGCTGGTGTTGGTCCATTGTGTTTTTTGAAAACTAAAGTCACTGCACCCGTTTACCAAGAAATTTTGGAGCACTTCATGCTTCCTTCTGCTGACCAGCTTTTTAAAGATGCTGATTTCATTTTCCAGCAGGATTTGGCACCTGCCAACACTGCCAAAAGCACCAAAAGTTGGTTAAATGACCATGGTGTTGGTGTGCTTGACTGGCCAGCAAACTCACCTGAACCCCATAGAGAATCTATGGGGTATTGTCAAGAGGAAAATGAGAAACAAGAGACCAAAAAATGCAGATGAGCTGAAGGCCACTGTCAAAGAAACCTGGGCTTCCATACCACCTCAGCAGTGCCACAAACTGATCACCTCCATGCCATGCCGAATTGAGGCAGTAATTAAAGCAAAAGGAGCCCCTACCAAGTATTGAGTACATATACAGTAAATGAACATACTTTCCAGAAGGCCAACAATTCACTAAAATTGTTTTTTTTATTGGTCTTATGATGTATTCTAATTTTTTGAGATAGTGAATTGGTGGGTTTTTGTTAAATGTGAGCCAAAATCATCACAATTAAAAGAACCAAAGACTTAAACTACTTCAGTCTGTGTGCATTGAATTTGTTTAATACACGAGTTTCACAATTTGAGTTGAATTACTGAAATAAATGAACTTTTCCACGACATTCTAATTTATTGAGATGCACCTGTATTCTACTTTGAAGTTTCCATTCCGGGCCGGAATATCTGTTTATGTTCTGGCCTGTGTGATCCTGCCCACTGCCTACTCACCAATAGTATTTCGACACCGAAGGGTTGCCAGATTTGAACAAGTTTGCAGGCAAACAACACTGCGTGCTGCAGCCATGGAAGCCAGCAAACGAACTGGATCAGAAATAACAGATCCACCTGACCTTAAAAGGCTTGCCATCTATAGTAAAACAAGGATAAATATTGGAGTCCTGTTGCGTGTCCTCATTCTGGCAACCCGTATGAGCTTCGAGTCTGGGGCGGGGCAGACAACTCTCCAATATTTTGAATTTGGACTGCAGTACCCATTTCAAACACTTGTTGTCAATCTTACATATAGCACCTTTAACAAAACTTTGTACAAATAAACGAGAGAACACGCTTAGGTAAAAGGACAAGTTTAGTTAATTTTTTTATGCTAGGGGGTGCTATAACGTAAGAAAATCCTAATTGTGCAGCTGTGCTCAAAGCAGTTGAATTGACTCCAGAACCATATAGGATAAAAAAAAAATTTCATGAATTTCCATTTCCGCAAAAAACTTGTCTACCATTGATTTTTTTTTTAAAAAACCTACTTTTTCGAACTCGTCCTAGGCTGTTTGCCCAATTTGAATGAAACTTCATATACATTATCTACAGACATTCTTGACAAAAAGTTATCAAAATAATTTTTATATGCCAAATCGTTCAGAAGATATTAGCCGATAGGTTTTTGGGAATGACCTATAATTACTAATTGGCCCATATCTTGTGAGCACATATTTTAAACTCAACAAAACTTAGTATACATGCTCAATAGAACATTCTAAGGTAACATGCAAATTCATCAATTTGGCATGGCTATAACATAAGAAATACCTAATTTCTCAACTGTATTTTAGGCAGTCATAGCCATAAAAGGCTGTTGTAATGTTTGTCCACCAGAGGAAGACACATCACAATAAATAATTGAATGACTTCAAAGAGTAAAAAAGGGAAATATTAAAATATCTTGCCATAGCCATTTATTGTAAACAAGATAAATAAAAATAATAATAATACAATATGTATTACTGTTTTATATATTCAGATTGTGCTGATGTTTAAATAATTAGACTTTTCATAACTATGTAACAGTCTTTTACACACTCAATGGATTTCCCATTTATTTATCACTAAAGGTGTTTCCTTGTCTTCTCAAGTTTATTATTTGTTTTAGATCTGCATACAAAAAGGTTCATTAGTGTGTGACAAGAAGCGCTTGGTGCAGATCAGGGGTCAGGAACCTTTTTTCACTGAGGAGCCAATTGTTTAATTTTTGGTTGATGCATTTTTTTGAAAGAGCCATAGCACAAACTAATAATTTACTATTTTCAAAAAAACTAAGTTCTTCAATAAAATACAATTGTTATTATTCCCATAGACTACTCAAAAACACAAAAAGAAAACAAATATGCCACAATTAATAGGTAACATGTTGTAATATGGAATTGAGTACACGTGTTTGTGCGGGTCTCCATAAAATGACTTCATTTTACAATTGTTCATGAAATAGTTCACATCCCTTTTGGGCTGGTCGATATGTAAAAAATATTTTAATGATAATCGCCTTCAAAATATTGCGATATTCGATTATATCGTCAAACCCCCTGCCGAGGGTCAGTTAATATTTTTGCTTTTTTGATTTTGCTTTAAAAATTAAATATATTTATTGAAACACGAAAAACTTAAACAAAATACATTGATAAATTCAAATTGCACTTTAAACCAAATGAAAATTAAATATATTAATATATTAAAATAACGAAGTGATCAAAAAATCTTATATATAACCACCTCAAATCCAAACATTTACCATCTCCAACAGCCTCATTTGCCATCACGCCATCCATCAATGACAATAAGTGAAAAATTACTAATAGCCAACAATTTAAGAACTAAAGACAGTTATAAATGTAAAGATAATAATAATCATCATAATAAATAAGCCTAATAAATTCCCATTTGTTCCCAAAAAAAATGCGGCAAATGTGTGTTCTTATCGAATGTATTTGTATTGCATTTTGGTAATACAGTTTATGCTGCCTAAAGAAAAGAAAATAGAACTCAATTTTAGGTTCAGTGTGTCTTGTATTATTTTATGATTTAATCACTATCGTCATTGTTTCTTTAATGTAAATACTGTATATATATTATAACAGAGTTGCGTTCACAATGCGTAAGAGCGAACTGCTCCGTGGAAATAAAGGAAAACTCACAGCACCAAGTTTCTCTCAAGCGTGTGTCTTTGTGACTAACAGCATTTCTTGTCATGTGTCACTCCGAGACATTTTACAGGTCACTCGCCTGTTGCAGATAGATGAGCAAAATACTCATGCATGAAATACCTGCATTTGGACAAAGGAGCTCGCAAGCTGCATTGAGACTCGTTGCATTTGCGGGTGGCAGGTACTACAGTATATCACACCCTGGGAGCGCATAAAAAAAAATGAACGTTCGTAAATTTGTTTGTAGAAAATACTCTTAAATGCTAAGATCAGTAGTTATTGGGAAACGAGGCCCAGAACTCTATGCATGTGCGTGTCTTGGAGAAGCGCTTTCATTGCACTCGTGAACAGCAGAGCTCACTGCGCACACATATCAAATCAGACACGCATTGCCGGCTTTTCTTTCATCTGTTCTTCAATATATAATCACACGTTTCATCAAATGCTCATCTTTGTGTCTAATTTCTTGTCATATATCACTCCGAGAAGTCTTACAGGTTGCCCTCCACAGTGGCTGGTACATCAGCAAAATTACCTGCCACTGCACATGAAAAATCAGCATTTGGCGGGTGTTAATTTCAAACCTTGTTCACCAGGAGTAGGCTGTACGACAAATTCAGAAGAAACTAAATCAAAACAGTGTCTATGACTTTGAGCTTTGCGATCACACCCACACTTTCTGCAGGAAAATTATCCCTAGAAAGTTTTAAATGATCATGTGTTGGTGAATGGTGAGACACCCAGCGAGCCACTTGTTGATTTTTAACAAAGAGCCACTTGTGGCTCGCGAGCCATAGGTTCCCAACCCCTGGTGCAGATGTAACCTGACACCAGTACTCGCTCGCACTGCAAAGCTTAATGCACAGATCCTATCTGATCATATCCCAAAAAAATGTGTCCCACCTGTTTTCACTTAAGACATATTTGATAGTGTTTACAGACTTTTTACAGAATGTGCGTTCACATGTGGGTAAAAAAATTTAGCGTGTTTTATCTACTTACTATAAACCACCCTGTAATAATTAACCTATTAATCGTGGAACTGACACATTGGTAAAAAGCCTGTAAAAGCAGCAGCTGTCAGCGATGTTGGTCAATAATAGACATCAGAAAATGTAGCTTTGTAACTTCAGATAATGCTGACTGTATTTTGCTGCTGAGTTCACCCCACGAACCATGGATTAATACGGACGGATGCTGCTGAGTTTGGCTTTGTGTCATTCAAAACTGTTAGCATCCATCCGACCAAAGTAAGTTCATTGTTGTTACTTCTTCCGCGATTACAATTTATTATGTTAATGTTGCTTTTGTATACCCATAAAATGTGTTATTTCTCCATAAAACAATTTAACCATGAACAGCTCTTATCCAATGACACGCAAAAATATAAAACAGTTTAACTTTCGCAGTGTGTTCTGAAATAGATGCAAAATAGTTGTTGTGAATGAGCATGACAAGCAGAGGTGCCTCCGTATACCGTGTATAACCGCCTTTATATGCTACTAAAATATTGTTTGTCACACTATGACCCTGCTCTATTTAAACATGGATCTTTACATGATTTTTTATCTATTGGTGCAATAAATGTTTACTTTATTTGATATAGTCTGTTCCCCTTATTTATTTGACATCCTCAAATTATCAAAACAGACCATTTAAAATATTTGTATTGTGCGACTGTTGAGCATAGAAACGATGAGCTGCTTTTTTCATGCTTTTATTTTGTTGTAATACTTTTTGCTTGCACTTTAAGCAACACATTAATTATGCAGTAACACACTAATGTAATGATTGATGTATAAAGTATAAAGAAATGTAAAAATCAGAGACCCTCTCCTTGAAATCTGACACAATTGGTCAAAAGAGACATATTACCTAATGTTCATGGCATTGGTGTCTTTTAATAGTTGTGCTTATATTTCTGTGACTGCTGTCTTAAGATTCCTTGGCTCATGCTGAGTACACTGATACTCAATTTGCCACAACTAGCCATACTTCCTGTATGCCATTTTGAATTTAATTGAAAACCTTTTTTAATTCCTCCTAGGCCGAAAGTCCAATTTGCTCCAAATTTGTCATGTGTCATCTAGGGACATTCAAAAAAAACATTTTTAAAAAGGTTTTTGATAGACTAAACGGTTCTCGAACAGCACTTCAATGAATTAGATGGCAAGATGCCAAAAAGCATCAGAGGCTGTATCTCGGTGATGCTTTGCTGTATTGACATGGAATTTTGTGCATCTCATTGGCATCATACCCTGACAGCACCACACAAATTCAATGACAGTGCCAACTATTGGTCAAAAGTTATCATGAAATGTTTTGTTTTATTACCATTTCTATTTATTAATTTTTTTACAGCTTTTCTTAAAATCATTATCAGAAATGTCCAATCATATTTCCTTATATGCTGATGGTTTGCTTGGCCCTGTAATTACTGCATGTTATTTTTATTCATGCAGACCAAACCATCATAAATATCATAATGAAATAAATTAAAAAATAAACAAATAAAATGATATTGCTTTTGCTCTATGTTAGATGCTTACAATCTATCTGAATAATGCTTTAACCACGATAATTGCTGCTTGCAGCCCCGTATACACACACCCCCATCCGACTCTAAGTGGCCCTATAATAAGCACTTTTATGGTTTGGCTCATATCTTCACAAACGTAAGGGCTAGAATCAAAATTTTTCATCTGATTCCTTGAGTCAAGACGAACAAAATGTATATCTCTGATTTTATTTCTGTCTAGAAAAATTTCCGTCATTTTAAATTTTCTGAAAAACGTGCTTTTGCAAACTCCTCCTAGGCCGTTTGTCCGAATTGCTCGAAATTTCTCACACATCAACTAGGGACCGTCCTGACAAAAACAGCCTTCGGATTTTTGATTTGTCAAATCGTTTAGAAGATATAAGCTAATTAATTTTTTGGCCGTGGCCCAAATTTACTCAATGGCCTATATCTTCTGAACGCAAAGTCCAAACTATTAGAAATGTAGAATTCTTTGATATCAGAAAATTTTGACGATGCATGCAAAGTTTCATCCAATTTTGCCTATAGGGGGCATTATAGCTAAAAATTCCTTATTACTCTGCAACCATTTGAGTGAAAAATTTGAAAATTGGCCTGCATCATCTTTGGGTCACGTGCTAACATATCCTTATAAAAATGATTGGAAAAATCAACAAAAATGACCACCAGCAGACAATCGAATTTCAGCAGCTAATAACTTGCATTGCGAATGGCTAATCGTTATGAAATTTATGGTGCACTTACAGGTCACCAAAACTTGGCTGTATACAAAATTTGGTGAGAATTGGACACAAGTTGGCACTAAAATGAGCTAATTTGCATTTTGCTATTAACTTCCGAACCGTAAGGGCTAAAATCTAAATTATTTTTTTCCTTTGATTCCTTGATTCAATACGAACAAAACGCACATCTCTGATTTGATTTCCATCTAGAAAAATGTTCTGCCATTTTGAATTTTCTGAAAAAAAAAAACTTTTTCGAACTCCTAGGCCGTTTGTCCGATTTGCTCAAAAAAGTTTTACGTATCATCTAAGGACTGTCCTGACAAAAAAAAAAAAAAAAAGAAAACTTCCGGATTTTTGATTTGGCAAATCGTTTAGAAGATATAAGCCAATGAATTCTTTGGGTTTGAACTGTAACTACCTTTATTTGTGTGCACAAGGTCCAAATATGACAAAACTTAAAACATATACACACCAGGATAGTCTGAAGACATGTGCTCAATTTCTTCAATTTCCTCTTGTCAACAGCAAATAAAAATATTATTTATTTCAACTGTAATTGATAGATGAAGGATGTACTACTGATTTTGCCAAAATTAGGCTGTTTACCAGATTTTGTGAAAATCGTCCACAAGATGGCGCTATAATGGGCTAATTTGAATTTTTTGGTAATAACTTCTTATCTATAAGGGATAGAATCAAAATTATTTCCTCTGATTCTTTGAGTCAAGATGAGCAAAACTAGATGTAGCAGCAAGATAAGAAAGTCTGTTAAATCCTCTGGCTTTGAGTAATTGCTCATGTAATGTAATATCTGTGCAGTAAAATAGCAACAGCTATCCAACGAATGAAGAGCCCAATGAAATTTGAGTTCTCTAACTCCAAAGCTCTAGCGGCACAACTGTTCAAAATGCCACTTATATTTATGTTTATAACTTTTGGACCGTAATGCCTAGAATCAAAATTATTTTATTTTTTTTCGGATTCCTTGGGTCATTGAGAATGTAGCCACATACTATGTAGTCTGATGGCTTGTTGTAACCTAATTTTATATTTTATAACAAGATATGCATGATATAGTCAAATATCAATAGTTTGATATTTAGGCATTATGAAACTATTACTTGTCAAAGTTTAGCATTTTAAATTGATTTGTAGTGTCATTTTTGCCGTTTATATCAAACCTGACCATGGTATTACAAAAAGAAGATACAGAATAAGCATTTATCTACCAATAAATTATTTCAAACATAAAAATTTAATAACTCAAAGTACATGCATAATAATGTCAAGAAAATGAACATCAAGGAACAGAAACGAACTGCAAAATTCTGAAAATTCAATTAGAGTATAAAACAGAAGAAATAGAATAAACATTTAGCAATTTCAAGCTTTCTATAGTAAAATTGTATTTTGCAAATGTGTGTGTCAGATTGCTGTCATCAGCTGGAAAACAACAGATGACTTGTAATGCCAGCAAAGACCAAAAAATGGCTGTAGAGCTCCACTTATTGATGCCCTGGTTCTGTGTGTGTGTGTGTGTGTGTGTGTGTGTTCTGCATTGTGAGTGTGTTATCGTCTCAACCCTTCATTTCTGAGTGTGTATGTTTAGCATTGTGGCTGATTTATTGGTTTTATTTGACAAATGTAAAACAATCATTGTGTTAAAGTCTCACCAGTTCATTCTTGTGTTTGTGTTTGTGTAAGTGTGCATGTATGTGTGAGTGGGTGTTTATGTTTTGCACTGAGGATGTTTTAGAGTCTCACCTTGTAATTTCTGTCTTGATTTTTTCTGCATTGTGGCTGATTTATTGATTGTATTTGACAGATAAAAAAAAAAAATTGCTTTGTTTTTTTATTTTTTATTTTTTTTGGTCTTTCCCATAAATTTTCAATGGCCGGACAATTTTTTAATTTCCATGACTGAATCCACACATTAACCTAGTCACAAAGGGCTTTGTGTAACAAGCTCATCCTTTATGACTGTAAATATAGTCAAATCTAGTCTAAGAAACTATAAAAGGTGTCTTTTTTTATGAACACAGACTTATTGAATCAATCCCATTTTTAAAAAAAAAATGTTTTATGTTCGGATAGCAAATTGAGGAAAAGTCACCAAGTCTAAACTATGTGTTAGGAATTAAATTAAACTGTCCGTATGTCTATTTATAATGGAATTATTTGCGTTCGACAACCATTATAAGAAAGATAAAGGACAAATAATGAGATTATTTGTCTGAATAAAATTCTCCACCATTAAAATCATAATACAATGTCTCGTTGTATCCGCTCACAATTACTATTGTAAGAAATTAGCTTTAATAAGGGAATTATGATTAATTCACTTATTGGAGTAATATTATTCTCATGGCTTATTGAATATCTTTGAATACAAACAAGACTTTATTACTAATCTAAAACATACAAATCTAACACATACAAACATGAAACAGGTTGGTAAGTAAAGTGAACAGAGTGACTTGGATGAGAATTATCTATACAGAGAAAAATAAACTTTATGGAGTCTGTAGAAAATACCTTAAGAACCATGGATACTTCTTTGAGTCTAAATCGATTGGCAATCGGATGACCCAAAGTATTTCAGCAAAAGTCTGGAGATGTACTTGCATTTCATTGCATTTCCTTGCGCTGATCGGTTCTTTGGCTCTTTGTAGAAAGTTTGGTTGGTTCCGTCAATGTTTTGGACATCAGTTAAGATAGTGGATAGTTGTTGTTTGTTGCGTTGATGGATGATGAGGGCTTTGAAGCGAGGCCTTCCGCAGGGAGGACTGTCACGTGTGTGTGTCATTGCGCAGAAGAGAGCCTTCTTGGACTTCTACATTGCACAGAGGCGGAGGCTGCAAGCCACGAGGGCAAGAGTGCGGAGGAAGGGGAAGTGGAGCAAGGAGCATGAGAAGAACTCAGAACTCAAACTCAGTGCTCAAACTCTACAGGGGGTTGTTCAAGCTGGCCTTTTAACCCATTTGGTTTGTTCACACCCCAAAGAGGCTCTAAGACAATCAGACGTGGCCTTTCAGAGTCACATGGTCAACTTGTCTATCCTTTTCAAAGTTGTTTACAATCTTTTGTGTAAACGATTCTTAAAAATTCCCGCTTGAAATAGTACATGTTTTAACCATACATTTTATATCTTGGATACAACTGAATATATCACAAATTAATTAACATAAACATTCCTGAAATGCAGAAAGAATCTCAACAATAGTAAACATGAGGTGTTTTATCCTGAATAGTTACCATTCTTAGTAAAAATGACATGAATAACACAAGATTAAAGATTATAATCATCGATTTGTCAGTTATAAGTGATTACAAATCACTACACATATTTTAAAAGGTACATCAGGCTATAATCATTCATATGTCAGTTATAAAAGTGATCACAGGACATAACGTCATTTTCAGGATTATCTAGCAAGGCTAGGTATTGTGTACATTTAGAGGATTAACTCAGCGAAGTACTGCGACTTTGTGTGAAATGTTCCTGGATTAAGATGAGATGTCTTCATATTAGAATCATGCAAACACGAGGGTCTTTAGCTCTTTGTCTTGGTAATGAGTTTTTTAACATGTGACAAGAAATGTCTAATTTTAAGTGTTCGTGTGTTACTAAATGAATGAAACAAAGGGACTGCTTTTTAGCTGCTGTTTGCAGAATACTGATCAGAGAGGATGCGTAATGACTAATCTGGAGCCTAGAAAATTGGTTATTGTCCAGAATAAAGAGTCATAGAACTGGCATTGTGTTGTTCATTGTATTTCAGGAGGATCTGTTTTTTTACTCTGTGTCTATTATTGTCCATCACCTCTGCCCTTGAAGCGGTGGGGGTACTCTCTAGAAGATTAGTCCTCCAGTCATGCGAACAGTTTATTAACATGAGTGTTTTCAAGTATGTGCTTTCTGGACAAGTCTCTTTTGTTCGTTTTATTGGCCAGATGTGTTTCATCTCATTTAGCTGGGCTATGCCAGACTTTAGGGAGCCATTTTGTCAGCTCTTAGTTTTATGGCTCTGAGGAAATTCTCTAGGCCATCTTGGAGAAATTCTGTTTTAATACTTCTTAATTTCCTTCTGCCAGGCTACTCCAATCCTACAGCTTGGTATGTCCCTTTGATGACTGGCAACTCTGTGGCTGTGTACTGTAATGGATAGCACACTGAACTCAAATCCATTCTGTGACGATGTTACATGTGCTTGCTCTGTGAGATCTTTGTGTTGTGTTTAGTTCTGTGCTGTGGCTGCCATGTTGGTGCTTGGCCACATAATGGCTGCTTGTAAATATATTTATATATAATGTTGTCACCCTAAATGTTTCATGTCACCCTAAATTAAATATATAACTATCTGGTGATTTCATTTAATTCTGAATTATTTAATTCTCATAAATAAATAATATCACCTGATTGTTATATATTTAACTCTTAAATGCATATCTCAGGTCTTTAGAGGCTCGGGACCTCATTTCACCCCCTGTACCTCATCCATTTTTTTGAGTTGTGCCCACACTTCTTTAGTAATCCTCAATCTGTCTCTTAAAAATATTGTAACTCACACACAAAAAAAGCCAAAATTACCACACACACACACACAAATTATAATGGTTTAAGTACCAAAAGTTTATAGGGTCATTAGAGAACCTAGATATGTAAAAGTGTTGTTGTTTTTTTTTTATTTTGTTTTTTCACTTCCATAAATGACAGTTTTTTTTCTATATAAGTTTACTATAACAGGATATCTATTTCTTTGTTTATTACAATAGAAATTAGTACTATATTCTTACAAATAGTCACAAAGGGCTTTGTATAACAAGCTCATCCTTTATGACTGTAATATAGTCAAATCTAGTCTAAGAAACTATAAATGTGTTTCCTTGGGGTATTGAATTATGTAATGATCTGACAGCAGAGACTTACATGTGTGAGGTGTGTTATTGTGTATCATTATGCTATTGTTGTTGGCAATTTATCCAAATGTCATTTAGAGTTAAGCCATGTACTAGGATCATTACTGAGATTAAGGCAAGTTTTACCCATGAGGCTATCTGATATAAAAGACCAGCTTAACTCTAATGTTTCTAATTGTGCCACACTGTTGTGTGAGATAGATCAACCTGCTGGTGCTAGGTGAGCCCACTTTTCTCATGGAATAACCGTAAATCCCTATCACATGATATTACAATAATAGGATTTGGAGCAGGGGGCTCTTGGACGCTGGGAAATTGGGGTCACTGTTGGAGCGCTGGTTGGAGGGCCACCTGCTCATTCCGGGCAGAGAGGAAGATGATAAAATTACCCTGGGGGCACAGACATTTTTCTTTAATTAAAGTCTGATTGATCTGATTACTGTGTGCGGCTATCAAAGCACCTTCACTACATGCATCTCTCTTCATTACCTTGATTTGCTTCATGTGACATGCAGTACATTGCAGTACTTTGTTCATTGTTACTGAATCTAGGAAAGTTGGTGTTTAGCTGTGCTTTGCATTTATGCATTGCATGTGTTTTTGGAACAGTCTGCTGTTAACTGTAATTCAATTCACATAAAGAGGATGCTCAATCTGCATCTGCTGAAGTGAATGCTCAGTAGAATTCTATCAATCTGACACAGTGTCTCTATGTTTATTTGCAATTTTACCTCAATTTTTTGAGTTAAATGAGGACATAATACTGTGTGAAAAGGAGACTGGATGGCTGAAAGAATGCAAAACACAAATTGCTTCATTTTAGCTCGTGAATTTCAAAATATGAGTGATGAGGGAGCAGAAACTCAAAAATATTGCTCAAAAGGGAGAACATTGCAATATTAACATTTATACATGAAATAACCTGTTTGAGTGTGAAGAAGCTCTATTCCTACTATAGTCTTCATTTTAGAAGTTCTTTTACCTTATTAAACCAGAGCTTAATACATTGAAATAGATATAGCCTGCACTGTAAAAAGTGGTAACCTGCAGTTGTTACCTTAAAGGCCCCAGCACAATTACGGAGAAGTTCTTTCTCATTCTTCATTCAGAGGTAAGAAGTTTGAAACATCTGTACAGCACCATACTTTTAGCAAACATTCAGACACCGGCCACACTGCTGTGGGAGACGTTTTCAGGTACATTCAAATATGAGGACGCTCAAGACTAATGTGACATTGAAATGGGTTGCACTTTATTTTACAGTACGTGTACTTTCAGTGTACTTACAGTGTACTTACCGAAGAAAGTACTGAGTAATATTAGTGTAACTACATTTACTTAATATGGGTTAAATTTAGGGTTAGGTTAGGGTTAGTACCCAGTAATTACTATACTTGTTGTAATTATATAGTATGTAAGTGCTACCTTGAAATATGTTATAAAAGACTTCATGTTTCATTCTATGAGTAGAATTCACACTAGATCAGCTGTTTTAACTACTCGACGATGATTTCAAGTAATATATTGTCACGGCTCCGGTGAGATTGTCGGTTTATTCTGTGTGTTTTGTTATTTTCTCTCCCTCATGTCTCGCAGGTGAAGCCGGCATGCATGATCAGTGTTTCCATTGGAACATTAATTGTTCCCAGGGGAATGCTGATTATGCCACTAATTAGCATGCTAGCAACACCTGGTTCTCCTCTAATTCACTTCTTTCTTAAACCCTTCATATTCTCAGTATCCTTGCTAGATTGTTGTTTGATGTTAAGTAACTTACCTCACTCTCTCTACCTAGATGGTCCGGTCTCGTGTATCTGTTTGGTTGCCCGTCTCTGCCCACGTGTCGGGAGTGTGGTTACTTTCCAGCTTGCTGTATGCTTGTTCTCTGTGCTCACAAATCTTCAACGGAGGATTCCTCATCCCTGCACACATGTCGAGAAAGTGATTGCCTTCCATTCTGCTGGGCATTGTTCTCTGCGCCTCACTACACTTCATATCAAAATAAGAGTCCACAGGACAGAGCGGTGAATAACTGTGACATTACCCCCCCCCCCTTAAAGGGTGACTCCTGGCGCCCCAAAGATGGATGAGGAGGGTAGGGTGATGCAGAAGGTGAGGAAGGATCCAAGGAAGACAGTCAGAAGGCCTGGGGGCTGGCTTCAGGGCTGGGAATAGATCCGGGGGCCTGGGGGGCGGCTTCAGGGCTAGGAATGGATCCAGGGGCCTGGGAGGCGGCCGCAGAACAGGGACTGGGTCAGGAGGCCTGGGAGGTGGCCGCATTACAGGGACTGGGTCAGGAGGCCTGGGAGGCGGCTGCAGGACAGGGACTGGGTCGGGAGGCCTGGGAGGCGGCTGCAGGACAGGGACCAGGTCAGGAGGCCTGGGAGGCGGCCACAGAACAGGGACTGGGCCTGGAGGACTGGGAGGTGGCCACAGAGCAGGGACCAGGTCAGGAGGCCGTGGTGGAATGGGCAGAGCCGTAGGAGGTGGAGATCCAGGGATTGAGGGCGGAGCTGTAGGAGACACAGAGGGTGGAGCCAAGGAAGAGTCGACGGAGGCAGGTTGAGCCAAGAAAGGCTCAACGAAGGCAGGCGGAGCCAGGAGAGGTTCGACGAAAGCAGGCGGAGCCAGGAGAGGTTTGACAAAGGCAGGCTAAGCCTTGGAAGACTCAGAAGGCAGAGCCGTGGAAGGCGGAGCCATAGGAGGCTCGAAGCCGTGGAAGGGATCGAGGGGCGAAGCCGTGGAGGGCTGGGAACTGACTCCTGTAGTTGAATGCACAGGTAGAGACTGGGGGTCGACCTCTGCAGTCGTGAGCATGGGCAGAAACTGGGGAATGACCTCCGCGGTCATGAACACAGGTAAACACTGGGGAATGACCTCCGTGGTCGTGAACAGGGCAGAGACTGGGGGTCGACCTCTGCAGTCGTGAGCATGGGCAGAAACTGGGGAACGACCTCCGCGGTCATGAACACAGGTAAACACTGGGGAATGACCTTCGTGGTCGTGAACAGGGCAGAGACTGGGGATCGACCTCTGTGGTCGTGAGCACTGGCAGCGACTGGAGAGAAGGTGTTCTTTTCCTTCTCCTCCTCTTCCAGCCAGCAGGGAGCGTGTTTACGGGGACGGTTGAGGCTACGGGCATTGGTTCTGGGACGGTCAAGGCTACAGGAATTGGCTCTGGGACGGTCGAGGCTACAGGCATTGGCTCTGGGACAGGCGAGGCTACAGGCATTGGCTCTGGGACCATCGAGACTGGCATTGGCACTGGCTCGTTAACCGTGGCAGGCATGGGCACTGGCTCGTATACCGTGGCAGGCATGGGCACAGGTTGTGGCACGGGGTTCCCGCCATAATTCACAGCATACGGGGAAATGCAACCTCCGTGGTCGCTACCACTGACTGTGGTGGGGAATCGACCACTGGAGCTTGGAGAGGATGAGCCACCCCAAAAAATTATTCAGGGGAATTGTATGGAGAGGAGTTACCTTGGAGACAGGGGCCGTGGAAGGCGTGGCGCAAGGAGGTGGCACAGGGATCCCGCCATAACCCACAGTGTGAGGGGAGAAAGCTGGGAGAGGAGTTACCTTGGAAATGGAAGATAGCGAGGAGTGATGGATGAAAAGCGTGGCTCGGACGTATTCCAAGAAGGGAAGATTCTCCACTTCCGGAAGAGCAGTGGGATGGTGGAAGTTTAAGCCCATTCCGTAGATGGCAATGAGATAGGGGTCTGAGATAGTGGTGGATGAGATGAGTTGACAGAACTTTATGGTGTATTGCAGGAGAGGAAGTTCTTGTTTGAATATTTCCAAGAAAGGACCGGTCAGCTCCATGACTTAGGTGACTGTGAAGGAATATAGGAGAAATCTGTTTAAGTCTGTCTGTAGGTCAGTTCTTCTGTAACGTTAGGTTCGTAGAGTGGAAGAGAGGAGACGCATGAGTAGGTTAACTTTCAATCTTTTAACTGGAGATGCAGGAGTGGACGAATATCATACTAATATCAACAAGAAATCACACTGGAGTGGAACATAACAATTCATAAATCAACTAAGCAACAATTTAAAGGAATAGTTCACCCAAAAATGAAAATTTGTTGATAATTTACTCTCAGGCCATCCAAGATGTGTCTTGAGTTCCTTTCTTCATCAAAACAGAATTTAAGACTTTTAGGATTTCATTTCAGGCCTCCTCTAAACAATGCAAGTGTATGTCCACCATTTTTTGACGGTCCAAAATGCATATTTAGGGTGCATCAAAATAATCCACACGACTCCAGTTGACAAATAAAGTTCTTCTGAATGCAAACAATTGAATATTTTTAGAAACAAAACAATACTTCTATACTTTTTAACTACAAATATTCACTTCTGTACATCTCTGTGACGTAAGCTCGTAGGTAAGGTCACGCGTCACGTGGAGGAGGAGTCAGGAAGCACGTCATTGTTTACAAGAGAAACTTGTGCCATTCACAAACCAAAACAGTCCAAAACAATTCCAAAACAATATAAAATAAAATAAATCATTTCCAAATAATAATAATAATAAAACAATTTAAAAAATGACGCGCTTCCTGACTCCTCCACTTGACCTTACCAACGAGCTTACACCATCCCTCTCATGGCGCTAACGAGTTTTACGCCTCTGTAATCACGTGGTGTTCCAATTCAAAGGCTGCATTCTTCGAAGGACTCTGACTTCAAAGGCCTCATCCCTCTCATGAGTGCGTGTCACAGAGATGTACGGAAGCGAACATTTGTAGTTAAAAAGTATATAAGTATTGTTTTGTTTCTAAAAATAATCCATCGTTTGCATTCAGAAAAACTGAACAGAGTCGTGTGGATTATTTTGATGCACCCTAAATATGCATTTTGGACCGTCAAAAAATGGAGGACATTCACTTGCATTGTGTAGAGGAGAAGGCCTGAAATGAAATCCTACAAATCTTAAATTCTGTTTTGATGAAGAAAGAAACTCAGATACATCTTGGATGGCCTGAGGGTGAGTAAATTATCAGCAAATTTTCATTTTTGGGTGAACTATTCCTTTAACAACACAACATAATACAAAAACCGACAAGGAATGGGCAAAACTAGAGGATATTTATACAACAAGGTGCTGATGAGGGAACGGAGAACAGGTGAGGAGGATTGGAAACAGATGGCAGTGATGAGGGCAGTGCATTATGGGAAGTGTAGTCCAGGGGAAACTAAGGAAGGATGACACAAAACCATATCAAAATAACCAGAACCACAGAGTCCACAGAACAGAACGGTGAATAACTGTGACACAATGGCAGTAAGAAGGTGTTTAGCATACGGTAAAAAGTTTTCCTAAAAGTTCGCCCAGGCGAGCTGTTACAACCACTGAAACAAACGCAAAAAAAATAAATAAATAAAGAAATGTTTTGGCCAGATTTCGTTCTAAATGACGTCACACCCATTTGTTGTTCGATTTCAATAGAAGTATGCAGAGGCCTTAAGGAGATATTTCTTCCTGATCTAACAAATAAAAATGAGTTTTGTTGGTTTATCCATATGTATTCAGGTTAATTCAGTGATGTTAAGTAATATTTTTAACTTGAATTAAATATTTTGTCAGATAGCCTAAAAAAATGTGCTTCATGTGGTAACATCTAAATTAACTGTATTTTTTTTTAAAGATGTATTAAAGTAATTTTTAGATCAAGTAGAAATAGACCCTTAAGGTAACAACTGCAGGTTAACACTTTTCAGAGACCATGGTTGAGACCATATTTTCATTTAATATGAGTAAACATTATATCATAGCAATAGTAGGAAGGGATTTTATGACTGTACATTGTCCTTCAGTTTAATCATTCCCCTTATTACTTTTCTTTTTAGGGGTTCAAGGGCTTAGCCCTGAAACCCTATTGTAATTGTTAAGATTTTTATTATTATTATTATTATTATTATTAGGGGTTCAAGCACTTAGCGCTGAAACCCTATTGTAATTGTTAAGATTTTTAGGGGTTCAAGCGCTTAGCACTGAAACACTTGGAGTCTCAATATCAAAAGTTATCAAAAAAAGTTTGAACTTTCGACTCGAGTTAGCTACAGTATGCGAAAACATCGGAAGTAGGAGTGGCAAATTTTACGTAAACGGCTATAACTCTTGAAGGAAATGAGATATCTTCACCAAACTCATGTAATAGGTCAATCTTTGGTCACCCAGAAATGTTGGTGCGGTTTTGCCACATGGTGGCGCTATAATACCAAAAAACATGAAATTGGCTGTAACTATGAAACTGTTAATCCTATTGACTTCAAAATTTGCATACATTGTCTTTGTCACAGCTGCCAACATTATCTATATGGACATTCACGTATGTTGAAAAACATGGCCACCATCGGCCAATCAAATTTCAGCAGCTATTACACAAAGTTAACAACGACCGATCGAAACGAAACTTGGTGGACCTATTTGACTCTTGGTCTGAGAGGGTTGTGCAAAGTTTTAAAAAAAATCAGCCACTAGGTGGTGCTATCACGATTTTTGTAGGTGTTAATGGTTGTATATAATGCAGTGTTGTGAAAAAACACAAGTAATATATATCACCTGATAGCTCTTCTCATTCTAAACAACTTTGCCTCTAGAAGCATTGGTGTCTGTCAAACTGTTCGGTACATATTTCAGATAATGTTCAAAACCTACTTTTGCGAACTAGTCCTAGGTTTTTCACCCGATCGGAACCAAACCAGTGCAGAAATATACTCTGGAGTCTGATTATCAATAACTATCAAAACAAGTTGAAATTTCGACTCACGATCGCTAAGGGGTGCCAAAATGTACGAAAAGGGTGGGCCATTTTTACTAAAATGGCTATAACGCCCGAACGAAATTAGATATTTTCACCAAACTCGGTAAACATGTGTATGAGCTCAATCTGAGGTCACAGTAAACCGTGGAGTTTGGCCACTTGGTGTTACTGTAACAGGAAAAAAACATGAAAACAGCTCTAAATATGCAACCGTTAGTCTGATTGAGTTGAAAATCGGCATGCAGTGTCTTTGTCCAAGGTGCCATGACTGTCTATGAGGACATTGTCGTATGTCAAAAAACATGGCCGCCATCGGCCAATGAACTTGAGCACCTATTAGACAAGGTTAACGGAGGCTGATCGGCACAAAACTCGGTGGGCCTGTTCGACTCCTGGCCCTAGAGGATTGTGAGAAATTTGAAAGAAATCGCCCAATGGATGGCGCTAGGAGTTTTACGCCTCTGTAATCACGTGGTGTTTCACACATACACACAATGGCTGTGTCCCAATTCAAAGGCTGCATCCTTTGAAGGACTCAGACTTCAAAGGCCACGCCTTCGAAGGCCGCGAAGGTCGGACTGAGAATTGTTAATTGGGACAGTCTAGCCTATGGAGGACTGTTCTTGTCGCCTAACAACTTTGACAGCTGCCGAGTGACTGTAATGTTTGTACTGGACTTTTTTGAAAGTTATATTAAACTGTCTGAAAACAAAACAGGGTTCACAAACTGTCTAAATATTTCACCATGGTCCATTTCTGTATATAATAAAGAGTATAAACTATATATAATCGCATCTTAGTAAGATATAAGTCAACATTTGAACCACTTTAAAGGTTTTTTTTTTTTTTTACATTTGTATCATTCGGCATTTGAGTAAGTTGAAACCCAATACTTACGTTTAAAAGTGTAATTCGGCAATTTCTCTAAAAACAAAATCATCACTGGCGCGCAATGAATTCTGGGGTAGGCAAGGCCGCGAAGTATCCTTCTGTTGTATCCTTCATTTCACGGGAAACTAAGGACGCATTTGGAGTCCGCATTCGAAGGAGCCTTCGAATTGGGACAGCCTTAGTCGCGCAGCAGTGACGCAATCGGCCTTCGAATGCGACCTTTGAAGGGTGCAGCCTCTGAATTGGGACACAGCTATAATTCATATCATTTGTTAGATCTCCTCATACTGAACAACTTTGCCTCAAGAACAACTGCTGTCAATCAAATCGCTCATTAAATATTCACGATTATGTAAAAAAACTACTTTTGTGAACTAGTCTTAGGTTTTTCGCACAACCTCAATAAAACCAATGCAGTACAATTCTCTGGACTCTCTATGTCAATAATTATCAAAAACAAATGTTGAACTTTACCCTTTGGGTAGCTATAACAGTGTCATTTAGAAAATGGGTGTGGTCAAGTGTACAAATAAGCCCATAATTCCTAAACAAAAACTCAGAACTCACGAAATTAGGTGAGCACATGCGACATATGATTATAAACAAGCACGCAGACCTTTATGGAGATCGGACCATAGGTGGCGCTATGAGCTTTAAAAAGCTTTAGAAACCATGTATTTCCTTAGTAAATTGCCTGTATTGGCTGTAAATGGTCTATTCCATCTATGATCTAGGTGGTTACATGCTTGCTAAATAAAACATTATACCTTTTTATGCATGTGGTTAAAGGCCTTAAACCTCTTGAACCCCGTTAATTGCTGCTCGCAGCTATATTTTGTATTTATTTTTGTATATGTTTTTCAGAGCAAGGGTCCAAGGATCACCTGGTCCTTACTGACCTAGTCGTCATTCCCCTTCCTCCTTCTGTCTCTTTTATCACTGGCTATGAGGGTCTCCCTGCCTACAACTTTGGGTCTGATGCTAATGTAGGTAGACTGACCCAGACCTTCATACCTGAGCCATTCTTCAGGGACTTTGCAATTATTGTCACCCTCAAGCCTGCCAGCTCTCTGGGAGGCATGCTGTTTGCCATCACCGATGCCTCCCAGAAGATTGTTCATCTTGGCCTGGCCCTGACACCTGTGGAAGACAAGACCCAGAGGATTGTACTCTATTACAGTGATCCAGGGGCCAATGACACCCAGCAGGTAGCCTCCTTTAAAGTGCCTGACATGACACAGAGGTGGAACCGCTTCACACTTACAGTAGAGCACGAGGAGGTACGGCTCTATATGGACTGTGAGGAGCACTACAGTTCCCCCCTAAAGAGGAGCCAGAACCCTCTCAGCTTTGAGCCAGGCTCGGGCATCTTTGTGGCAAATGCGGGCAGTACTGGCCTGGAGAGATTTGTGGTAGGTCACCATTTTACATTTCCATAGAACTCAAAAACCTTCTCTTAGAGACGGGTCTTGTATTTACAAGTATTCTTACAAAACACCTCACAATCACTGTAGACTATGACTGAAAGGGATAGTTCATCCAAAAGTGAATATTCTCTCATCATTTACTCACCCTCATGCCATCCCAGATGTGTATGACTTTCTTTGTTTTGCTGAACACAAACAAAGATTTTTAGAAGAATGTATCAGCTCTGTAGTTCCATTCAATGCAAATGAATGGTGACCAAAACTTTGAAGCTCCAAAAAGCACATAAAGGCAGCATAAAAGTAATCCACACGACTGCAGTGGTTAAATCCATATCTTCAAAAGCGATATGATAGGTGTGGGTGAGAAACAGATCAATATTAAAGTCCTTTTTACTATAAATTCTCCTCTCTGCCCAGTAGGCGGTGAAATGCACAAAGAATGCGAATCACCCAACAACAAAAGAAGATAAAATTTATATTAAAAAAGGACTTAAATATTGTTTTTGTTTTCTCACCCACACCTATCACATCGCTTCTGAAGACATGGATTTAATTACTGGAGTCCTTGGAGTATGGACTACTTTTATGCTGCCTTGATATACTTTTTGGACCTTCAAAGTTCTGGCCACCATTCACTTCCATTGTGTTGACCAGAGCTGAGATATTCTTATTAAAATCTTTGTTTGTGTTCTGCAGAAGAAAGAAAGTTATGCACATCTGGGATGGCATAAGGGTGAGTAAATGATGATAGAATCTTCATTTTTGGGTGAACTATCCTTTTAACATAGAAGATTAGCTGTAACCACCTTACAGTTGATTTAATCATTTTGCGAAGATGCAGTTACTTGCATATTGAAGACCTTGAGGCATATCATGTGTTTATAGTGCAAACAAGATCTCAGAGAGATTAACCACGAAGGAAATAAATGGACTATAAATGAATTATTCCTTTATTTATTTACATTTAAACTCTACAACACCTACTATACTATAAAAAATAGGGTATTTTTTAATTGAAGAATCTTATTTTGTTCTCTACACCCATATAAAAGACAGAATAGTATTGTCGCTGAAGTAAAGGAGCTTTTGTCCCTGGGTTGGTATGTTGTGTTTGTGGAAACTTCAAGAAGGGAGAATCTTTTGTGTATTGTGGCATAATGCTGGAAGGGCCTCCTCCAGGAGCAAGACTGACCATGAAACTGTCACATACAATTAAGGAGAGAAATTAAGTAGAATTGCTGTTAAAATGGGGGAATCCAGTCCTGAATGCAGTGTGGGGTGGGGGGGTATTGACCAACACAATGCATTTTTGTCTTGTTGTAACCTGCAGATTTCACCTTAAGGAGTTATTTTTTACCTGATTTAACCCCTAAAATTAGTTTTGTTGGCATAACCTAATATAGCCAGGTTGTTACAGTCATGTTAAAAATATTTTTGGCGATTTGAATAAAAGCAGTTAGTTTAGATGTTACAACATAAAGCACATTTATTAAGTGTATGCAGGTGTACATCCTGCATTGGTTTTCTATACAGTTACTCTGCGTGGCACAGATACTGTATTTCACCCTCAGAGTTTGAGTTTTTTTGTTGCCAGTTTTGTTTCGTTGTTGTTCTTTTACCTCTCTGTGTTTTTACATTAATACTGGTGAAAGTTGTTGCGTTATTATGGGTTATATGTAAGAGTTTTAATTGGGTTTTGCATGTCATTGTTTTTATGGTTGTTTAGACAAGGACATTTCATAATGCCTTCAATAATGAAAGTAGCAGATGACCATCATAAATCTCTGTTGTACTTTGATGAAAGTGTGGCTAAAAGAACCCATTAAATACTAATGAGTATTGCAGGGAAGAGTTCGTCTTAAATCCTGCTGATAATTGCTTGAAATGTATTACCTTCCCTTAAGCACTGTTGGCACATCACAGAGCACTGGATGTAGCTGGTGTACTCCTAAAAGCTGTCTGCTGGTGTTAGAAATAAACAAAATGCACTGCTGCCTGCATACACAGTGGCTTACAGCTTCAGGCAACACTTAATTACAAACATGATTGCAATGTGATTAACCACTTGGTATTCCTAAAATATAAAGAGCAATCATTTTACACAATTTGTAAAATGTACAATCAATCAACAATGTAATTTTATATTATACGGCTGAACAACTAACCCCCATGTTTCTCTCTCTTTCTTTTTTTCCTTCTCAGGGCTCTATTCAACAGTTGGTAATAAAACCAGACCCCAGGGTGGCTGAAGAACAATGTGAGGAGGACGATCCTGGCGTGAGCACATTCTCTCTCTGTCTCTTATATAATTGGCCATATTCGATTTGTGAAAGAGTTTGACCAATTCAGAAAAGAACCAACTTGAAAGAACGATTTTCTCACATATCAGACATCACTATGGCTTGCAAGCAAGTTTTACTTTGCACAAAAGCAATATTTAGCCAATGAAATATTTTAGAGTAGAACATAACTACAAAAATGCATATTTATTATAGATTTTTCTGTAACACAATAAGGTTTCATTTGTTAACATTAGTTAACAACAATAGTTAAAATGAACTAACAATGAAAAATATTTTTACAGCATTTATTATCATGGTTAATGTTAGTTTCAACATATCCTAATACATTTTTTAAATAAAAAATGGTAGATGTTAACATTACTTAATGCACTATAAAGTAACATAAACCTTACAATGAACAATTGTATTTTTATTAACTAGCATTAACAAAAATTAATACATTCTGTAAGAAATATATTTGTTATTGTTAGTTCATGAAAGCTAATGCATTAACTAATGTTAACGAATGGAATGTTATTGTAAAGTGTTACCGATATTTCCATGACTTTTTAGATTTCATTAATTTCTATGACTTTTCCAGGCTTGGAAATCACAATTTTAAAATTCCCTGATATTTCCAGGTTTCCATGACTGTGGGAATTTGTGTAAATTGCATTACACATGAACTACTTTAGTTTATAATCGGCACCCCTTTGGCAAGAATTACATTTAGTGTTATTTGTCTCAGAGCAGCCCTACACTCACCTCAGTTTCCCTTTATATATATATATATATATATATATATATATATATATATATATATATATATATATATATATATATATATGAGGCACATTTCTCATGGTACATTGAAAGCATCGTGTTACAGTATGTTTATCCTTAGGTGTAATTCTTGTTGAGCTGGAACTCCCTCTTGTGGTAGAGCGGCCTGTAATGTACACAGCGGGCTGACTGTGTGTGTTGGGTTTGTAGGCCTCTGGGGACAGAAGTGGTGATGGGGATTTTGATGATGAAGAAGACCAAGGCAGACATGAGAAAATATTTGGTGGGACAAATGATAGAGAAGATAAAAAGGTTGAGCAGAAACACCTCCTTGCACATATCACTTCACACAGCATTTTTTTGTTTGCATTATTTTATGCATTTACAGTATTTTAATGCATTTGACTCAATGCTTTATGTTAGGATTAAAAAGCAATATCCAGAATTTATATTATGATTAAAAAACAAAGTTCAATGTGTGTGTGTGTGTGTGTGTGTGTGTGTATTCATACAGGTATTCTAAATGCTGTATAATGCCTTCATGATGACATAAATAATTGTTACCACAGATCACAGATATATACATAAAATACATTTAATACTTCCCCCTATAATGCATTGTACTTTTTACAAGAAAAGCCTTGAATAGATTATTATTATAGGGTTTTATAACTGTCCATACAGCAATTTATGAAAATATTTAAAAGGATATTTATCTAATGTGTATTATAAGGCATTATATACACACCAGCCACTTAGATACACCTGTACATCTACTTATTCATGCGATTATCTAATCAGCCAATCATGTAGCAGCAGTGTAATGTATAAAATAATGCAGATATGGGTCAGGAGCTTCAGTTAATGTTCACATCAAGAACATTTAGACCGTGACATGATTGTTGGTGCCAGACGAGCTAGTTTGAGTATTTCTGTAACTGCTGATCTCCTGGGATTTTCACGTGCAGCAGTCTCTGGAGTGTATAGAGAATGGTGCGAAAAACAAAAAACAACCAGTGAGTGGCAGTTCTGTTGACGATAATGCCTTGTTGATGAGAGAGGTCAACGGAGAATAGCCAGACTGGTTGGAGCTGACAGAAAGGATACAGTAACTCAGATAACCACTCTGTACAGTAGTAGTGAGCAGAATAGCATTTCAGAATGCACAACATGTCGAACCTTGAGGCGCATGGGCTACAACAGCAGAAGACCACGTTGGGTTCCACTTCTGTCAGCTAAGAAAACTGAGGCAGCAGTGGGCTTACCATTTGTGTACCTCAGCAGAAATCCAGATTTGTCAGACCAGGCAATGTTTTTCCAATCATCTACTGTCCAGTTTTGGTGAGCCTGTGCCCACTGCAGCCTCAGTTTCCTGTTCTAAGCTGACAGTAGTAGTACCCGGAGGGGTCTTCTGCTGCTGTAGCCCATTCGCCTCAATATTCAACGTGTTGTACGTTATGCTTTTCTGCATAGCAGAGTTGTAACAAGTGTTTATTTGGGTTACTGTCACCTTTTTGTCAGCTTGGACCAGTCTGGCCATTCGCCCACAGAACCTCCACTCGCTGGATGTTTTTTGTTTTTTTGCACCATTCTCTTTACATTCTAGAGACTGTTGCATGTGAAAATCCCAGGAGATCAGCAGCTACAGAAATACTCAAACCAGCCTGTCTGGCACCAACAATCATGCCACGGTTTAAATCACTGAGATCACATTTATTTGGTTGATGTGAAAATTAACTGAAGCTCCTGACCCATATCTGCATGTTTTATATATTACACTGCTGCCACAAGATTGGCTGATTAGATAATCGCATGAATAAGTAGATGTACAGGTGTTCCTAATGAAGTGGCCAGTGAGTGTAGATTTTTAATGCACCTACAGGCTTCATACTGAAGGAATCGTTTTTGCTTTACCAGTTAATAATTCTCACAGTGCTGACACAGTCAATAATCCTGTCTTTGACAACTTTTTTATAAAGATCCTTCCCTAAGAGAAGAATGTTTTATTATCCTTTCTATGTTAAATGCATTTCTTTTTCCTGAACAGTCAAATTTGTATGGAGGATTTGATATTTGGCATGAGAAAAGAAATTAATGTTGTTTCTGTTTGTCTTTTTATGTGCTTGTTTGTAGTGAATCATGTTATTTCACTTGCAAACATTAAGATTTATTTATCTTTGTCAACAGAAAACAAAGTGATTAATTCTCCCTCCAGGGATTCAATATTTTTGTACATGGGTTTTGATTTTGTTACAGAATCCAGAGGCATCATAAGGGTTAAGATGCTCCATTCTCTCACAACTCCTGATAAAATACATCTTCTTGAAATAGAGCCATTATGTTTCAGCAAATTGTTGATCCAAAACTGCCCCAGTTTATCTCTCTTAATGCTCTTTAAAGGTGAACTGTGCAATTTTTTTCAATGTTAAAGAAATAGTTTGCCCAAAAATGACAAATTGTCGTCATCATTTACTTGTGTTGCTCCAAACCTGTATGGTTTTTTTTTCTTCCACAGAACACAAAAAGAGTTTTCATATTTCAGAAAGTCCTGCCTGATTTATTTCATACAATGAAAGTAAATGGAGACAGGGCTGTTGAGCTCCATAAATGACAAAATCATTCTTGTTCTCATATAATAAAATATTGCACATTGAGACATATCACGGCAGGTTTTCCATCAATCCCATTCAGTTACAAGACGTAAAAACCAATGACGTTTGATGTCATTGTTATCAAACCTGGCATGATGCAATACGTTGCAGTACTTGACAGAGAATCAGTCAGAAATGTCCGTGGCAGTCATTTAATCTGTCACCCCTCTTCCATTCTTAATCAATGAGTGTGTCACACCACAGACAGAGGAGACAAACCTCTTGAATGACTGTGTTGTTCTGAGACAGCTAGTGAGACGCCGCTGTTATGAGAGTAGACCAATCACAGTCGTTTGTGATTACAGTATAGGACATTTTATTAAATTATTTTCTAGATTGCAGGGGCAGATGTCCATTTCTATCTCAGGTACCAATCTTTGGAATGAATAGATTTACACAAGCATACTTTTTCATGTACAGATGTCCCCAGTAAGACAAAATATATCTCAAAATTTTAATTTGGCCCAATGAAGGATTCAGTTTTTTTGCCAAATTAACATCCCCTTGAGGAAGTCCCTGTTGTTTTTCATAGCACACAATTATTAGCCCACAACATTTGCCACCCAATAGTTCATACACATGGTTTTCATTATTATGACCAATTTAAGGTCAACCTTAAACAGTTAAAGCTGAAGTATGTAATTTCTGCATCAATAGCGCCACCAAACGGAATTTCAAAAATAAACAATGCTTTCAAAATGCATTCAAACCCCCTCCCCCTACCTTCAGTTGCTCAAACATTCCGATAGTCCCGCCCCAACTCACGCCATTATTTGAGTGACGTTGTTGGTGCGGGTCTAAGCGGGTTACTCAAAACAAACACAGGAAATTTTATAGTGCCACAGAGATTTTCATCAAATATGTGTTGATGAATTCATGATATTATAGTGGCTCATATACTGTGATGGGGTGACTCGTATGTTTGCATCTTATATGATTGTATTTATATGTACTCAGTCCTATCTGGTGAACTCTTTATGTGATTCTAGGTGGTGATATGGACCTATGAAAGAAACTAGTTGCTTAACATATTGGATCACTTCACACATGCACTAATATGTCTGGTCTAATAAACAAGCTTGTTAAGTAATTAAGAAGAGAATCATGTTTGTTGAGTGTTCCTATTACCTGTAATTAGAAGTTGATGCCCACACCAGGGAAACCATCAGAAATGTCTGTGTACTCCTGTACTGTGAGATATGAATAAAATATAAGAAAATGAGAAAAAGGAGTGCGGATCATCTTGCTCTTGAGACTGTCAAATATTTTTTGTGGATCTTCGCACCCTGTACTGGTAGAGCGCAGTGATTCCATTTCTTTGATCAGAGTGCCACAGAGTCACAGTATTTACAGTTTTAAAGAAAATTAACCTCTGAATGGCTCACTTACAGTTGTCTCTGCATATTAAGCTGGGACAGAAGAAAGTATTTGAACACTGAAAAAGTTACATACTTCAGCTTTAACTGAGAGTGTATTTATCTGGTGTGTATATTATTGCTTGCAGACACATCGGCCCACCTCTCCTGTGCAAGCCCCACCCACTGTATCACCAGAAGCAGAAGAGGAGGACTTCTCCGGACATGTGACCCCTATAGATGAAAGTCTACCTAGAGGTGAGTGGACATCCTTTAATTAAAGTTAAAACCCCAAATAGCATTGTGATTATTATTTAGATTTTAACATTAAACTTTTTTTAAATTCTTATATAAATATAATCTCCGAATGATTATGATATATATTGGTTGTTAATACTTTCAGGGACTTTCAAAACAGACAAAAAGGGAGAGAGTACAGGCAATGTAAGTATAAATGAAACAAATCTTGAAAAAAAGACACTGACTCCAGAATAAGCTGATTTCATCCAGCAGTGATAATATATTAGTGAAAGTATGATGAGTTATGATGCCTTTATAGAATTGTTTTAAAGTGCATTATTTACCGCTTGATCTTCCCCAGAGTTCTGGCCAGGGGCAAAAGGGGGAGCGTGGTGCTCCTGGACTTCCAGGTCCTCCGGGTCCCCCCGGATCTCCTGGACCATCTCATCCCCCCAGACATTCAGGGCAGCCCGGCCAGAGAGGCCCACAAGGTCCAATGGGTCCACCAGGAGTACCAGGCAGACCAGGAAAAGATGGACAACCTGTACGTTTATTTCCTTCTTATGAATATACAGTTATTGTAGAATCTGGACTGATTAACCTTTATTTATTTATTCTGACTCTTTGTGAAAATGTAGATGGCTAACCTTTTAGCTGTAAATGTAACATACTAGAAAACATTTCCTCTGCCGCAGCATAATGAGATTAAAGGGATAGTTCACCCAAAAATGAAAATTCTCCCATCATATACTCACCCTCATTCCACCCAGATGTGTATGACTTTATTTCTTCTGCTGAACACAAACAAAGATTTTTAGAAGAATATTTCAGCTCTGTAGGTCCATACAATGCAAGTGAATGGTGGCCAGAACTTTGAAGGTCAGAAAAGCATGTAATGGCAGCATAAAAATAATCCATATGAATCCAGTGGTTACATCGGTATCTTCAGAAGCGTGAGAAACAGATCAATGTTTAAGTGCTTTTTTGCTATAACCCTGCGTCCGAATATCCACACTTCCCTACTATATAGTATGCCAAAAACAGTATGCCAGTGGAGTAGTATGTCCGAATCCATAGTATTCATAAAACAGTAAGCGAGAAATGCCCGGATGAACTACTACTTACGGCTGGAATCTGAAGTGTTGATCGGTTGAACACTTTCCTATCCCACAATGCATCGGGAGTTGAGGAGACGTCACGTTCAAATGCTGGATTTAAAACAAATTGCGGAGAACCGCGGGGCAGAAGGCTGTTTTCAACAGTAAGTGCTGTAAAGAACATTGCTCATTGTACTTAAATGGTGCTTGTTTAACCAAACTTGAGTGGACTATTTTCACGGTTGTTGTTGTCACATCATATATTCTGCTCACGGAACCATGTGTACATTCTCGGATGTTAGTATGTCTGAATTCTATTCATACTGCCTCTCGCATACTTAAAGAGCGTACTGTTTTACCAGCCGAGAAGTGCATTTCTCATCAAATACAGTACATAATGTGACAGTACACAGTTTCGGGCACATACTAAATCTCTACTTTTACGTTCACATTCTTCTTCTTTTGTTTTAGCTGATTCACATTCTTTGTGCATATCACCACCTACTGGGCAGGGAGGTGAATTTATTGTAAAAAAGGACTTAAATATTGATCTGTTTCTCACCCACACATATCATATTTCTTCAGAAGACACGGATTGAATGACTGGAGTCGTATGGATTACTTTTATGCTGCTTTCATATTTTTATTTTTTTTGGAGCTTTTTTTGAAGGTCTGGACGAAAGAAAGACATACTCATCTGGAATGGCATGATGGTGATTAAATGATGAGAGAATTTTCATTTTTGGGTGAACTATCCTTTTTAAAAAATTCAAATTCTGTATCAGTTGCTCAACTTTGTCCTTTCAAACCTGTCATTCATCATGGAACACCAAAGGAGATGTTAGGCAGCCTCAGTCACCACTGACATTCCTTATATTGAAAAAAGATGCAAATAAAGTGAATGGCTAATGGAGGATTTGTGTTTCACGGAGCAAAAGAAAATCATACAGAATTTTATCAACATTAAGATGACTAATGATAACATAATTTTTATTTTTAGTCTCTTTTGATAATAATGCTTGGCCTAACAATTTTTCCATTGCCTTGCTCTTTTTTTTTTTTTTTTTTTTTTTTTTTTTTTCAGGGAAGCAAAGGTGAAGAAGGAAAACCAGTGAGTTGTAATTTCTGAGCTATTGAATATTTTAACATACTGGTGCATTAAAAGTGGACGAAATCCATACAATACAGTATTGTACAATATTAAATTGGGATACTGATATTACGTGCACATATTATTATTGTTACTTTAAACAATAATTTCAGGTAGAACCTTTAGAATGACAATAACTAAGAAAATTACCTTAGCATTGCTCCACAGATTGGAGATGCCCAGTTGACAATTAAATCGAGTACATAGGTACACTTTTAGTCTTCTCAGCATTACAGAGAAGATAAATTATAATTGCAATTTGCAAGAAAAGTCCCATGAAGGTCTTTCTAACTGCAGTTCAATAAAAAGTCATGTAAATGTTAGTAAAGTATGTAAAAACAATTTTAGTGTATAGTATTTTGGCCTTAGTATCATGAGAATATTGTATAGCAGCATCTGATTTCCAACATGGTCTTTATGTTTTGTTTCAAACTTTATTTGTTTTAACTCACATTCATTGTCTGTAGCTTTTGGCTAATGCAACAAAATCTGATGTTCATAATATCTACTTTGTAAAATGTTAGACAAAATGTACCTAGCTAAAGTATGTGAATCTCTAGATGCATGAATGTCTTTTTTCATAACATCTTAATACAGCAGTCCATGAATCTCTGTAATACAGGGACAGAGAGGACCGCCAGGAATTCCAGGGTTATCTGGAGAATCTGGAGTTAAAGGGGAGAAGGTGATGGAAAAATACAATTGAGATGCTTCCAAATGCTTCCAACGTGTTATTTGTCATTGTATTTCACACAATAATTAAAGTTTATCTCCATTCTTAATGTCAGTATGGATTTGATGCTCTTGGTTCTGGATTTGGAGATGTTGACATTGATAGCAAGGACATACTGCTATGGCCAGCAGTGTTGCTGTCTTTTTAAGCCTTGAAATGCAATGTTAACTAAGCCTGTATTTTCTTCTTCCTTAGGGTGATCCTGGAGTTAGTCGGCTTGGACCAGGTGGTCCACCAGGGCCTCCTGGACCACCAGGACAATCCAAACAGATTAGAGTTCCTGTGAGTTCCATATTACACACTATAGAGTCCTATTTTTAGAACGCTAAGCGCAGTGCAATGTCATAATTCATACATGCAAAGTCAATGGTCATGCCCAGGAAGTTTTGTTATTTTTGTCTAGGCGCAAGTGGGTTTGGTGAAATTACATGAGCAAAGTGCTAATAGGCTGGGTCAAGTGCAATTTAATTCTGAGGTTCTTCTCCGATACCGTCTGCATCCTATTGTATAGTCCATTCCTTGTCAAGCACCGGCAATAGAAACAAAGACAGCACATTCACGAGAAGTTGGTAGTGTAAATGGACTGTATGCAATGAATTAGAAGCACAGACATATGGATTTACGTTCTTTTGTGCATTAACTGTGTCCTTATTGAATGTCAGGCATTTCTATGACAGTGACACGCTCCTTTTAAACGCATGTAAAATGTGGTTTCTATTCAGAATGTGGGTTTACGCTCCATTAAAATTATAGAGAATGTAAGTATTATTAATAATTTTCATCTACTTACATACAATTAATGGCTAGGATTAACAGTGTTTGTATCGGAATGCGCTTCACTTCTAACGGTCGATTTTGATTTCGAAAAATCTAATTAATTTATTGAAATGCGAAAAAATTAAACCAAAAATATTTCAAAATTCAAATCACACTTCAAACTAAACAAAAATATAATCAAAATAACTCAGTGTTCAAAAAAATCATACCAATTTCAAACATTTTACTCTGTCCAACATCTTCCACCGGCCTCATTTGCAGTGACTTAAAGTTTACTCAGACAACATGTGGAAGAATACCAATACAAATTAGATCATACTGTAAATACAATTGTAAATATAAAACATGATAATAATAATAATAATAATAATAATAATAATAATAATAATAATTGAAAAATAAACCATGACCTAAAGATAGTTTAACACAAATCTCATAAATATTTGTTTCATATAGCTACAACAACAGTGATCGTCATGAACATAATTTGATGATCCACTGTATTTTCAGAGTTGAAAATGAACTTTATTACCACCTGCTGGTGAAATCTCCAATCTTCATATGCAGGAACTGAGTTTAGACTTTGCGCTGAGATAAGACCTGCTTTTGAAATGTTTAGCACAATGACCTTTTTCTCAGGAAAGTAGCAAACTGCGCTTTGTGCTACTTCATTAACATACAATACACCCACAGTTTGCACAAATATACCCAAAGTAGTGCAAGCACTCCCACCCACGCCCACTTGTGCTTTGCGCTGGCACGAAAATTGCACTTAGAATTAGCGCTCTCACGAAAATTGGATAAGATGTTGCGCACAATCGTAGTGAGTAGCGTTTTGCGCACTCACGAAAATAGAGCCCATTGTGTGGCTTTACATACAGTAAATGTTGCTCTACATTGGTACTAGCAACATCCTGTGACACTGGCAATTGCTGCCAAAGCATGTGATTTGTAAAAAAAAAATTTCAGGATGATGCCTGTGACTAGAGTGACTTGTGTTTTTCTTAGCAGTCTGATATAAAACTACTTATACTGTTGATCCTTTTAATTAGTTTATCTCCATTCTTAATGGCAGTATGGATTTGATTCTCTTGGTTCTGGATTTGGAGATGTTGACATTGATACAGAACTTCTTAGGGTGAGTACAATTAAATGTTTTGCAGACATTATCACATAAGCTACATATTTAATACCAGTTACCAGTTTCCGTTTCTGGAATTTTAGTGAGGATTGTCAATAATATAAAGGAAAATTTTCTATTTTAGGGTCTACCTGGTCCTCCAGGGCCTCCAGGGAAACCTGGCCCCCCTGGTCGTAGCAGCTTTTCAGGGGGTATGCTGCCAAGACACCCAAGCTTACCAGGTGCTCCTGGCAAAGATGGTAGAGATGGGCTTGTGGGGAAACCTGGACTTCCTGTGAGTATGTTGTCATTTTGCCTAAAAAATAGTAGTTAAAAATCAGTTGCTGAAGAAAGCCATACAGTGGCAAGAAAAAGTATGTGAACCCTTTGGAATAACCTGGTTTTCTGCATTAATTGGTTATTAAATGTGATCTAATTTTCATCAAAGTCACAAGTATAGACAAACAACAATGTGTTTAAGGTAACAACACACAAACCATTATAATCTTTCATGTCTTTATTGAACACATATTCACAGTGCTATGGAAAAAGTAAGTGAACCCTTGGATTTAATAACTGGTCAATCCTCCTTTGGCAGCAATAACCTCAACCACATGTTTCTGGTAGCTACGGATTAGACCTGCACAACATTAAGAAGGAATTTTGGACAATTGTTCCTTACAGAACTGCTTCAGCTCAGCCATATTCATAGGATGTCTGGTGTGAGCAGCTTTCTTGAGGTCATTCCACAGCATCTATTGGGTTAAGGTCTGGGCTCTGAATGGGCCACTCCAAAAGGTGGATTTTTTTTTTTTTTACATTTAAGCCATTCTGTAGTGGATTTACTTCTGTAGGTTATTGTCCTGCTGCATCAGGCAACTTTTAACTGAGCTTCAGCTGGCACAGAGCCACCCTGACATTATCCTGTAGGATATCTTGATAAACTTGTGAATTCATTTTTCCCTCGATGATGGCAAGAGGTCCGGGCCCCGAAGAAGCAAAGCAGCCCCAAATCATGCTCCCTCCACCGTACTTCACCGTTGGGATGATGTTTTTTTTAATGACGTTGGACTTTTTATGCCATACATAGTGCTGCGTGTTCTTTCCAAACAATTCAACCTTAGTTTCATAAATCTACAAACAGTTTCATAGTAGCATTGTGGAGTATGAAGGTGGTCTTTGACAAACTTCTGGCACGCAGCAATGTTTTTGTTGGAAAGCAGCGTCTTCCTTCGTGAATGCCCGTTTAAAGTTTTACATATGGTAGACTCATGAACAGAGACGTTAACCAGTTCCAATGATTCCTTTAAGTCTTTAGCTGTCACTCTAGGGTTCTTTTTTACCTCACTAATCATTCTGCAGTGTGCCCTTTGAGTCATCTTGACTGGACGGCCACTTCTAGGGAGAGTAGCCACAGTTCTAAATCGTCTCCATTTATAGACAATTTGTCTAACTATGGACAGATGAATATCTAAGCTCTTCTAAACAACTTTGTAACCCGTTGCAGCTTAATTCAAAGCAACAATTCTTGCTTGTATGTCTTCTAAAATCTATTTTTTGGGAGGCATGGTCCACGTCAACAGATGATTCTTGTTAATAACAAACTCAAAATGTTTGAGTGCTTTATATAAGTCAAAGTAGCTCCAACCCATACCTCCAATCTCGTTTCTTTAATATGATGCCAGGTTTGCCAACTCCTGATTCTAATTAGCTTTAGTTGACGTCATTAGCCTAGGGGTGCACAAACTTTTTCCAAACCTACACTGTGAATGTTTGAACGATGTATTCAGTATGTACAGGTACAATACAATTATTTGTGTATTATTAGCTAAAACAGATTTTATTCATTATTGTAACCTAGATAAAGATCAAACCAGATTTTAAGAAAAATTTATTCAGTACATAAATGCAGATTATTCCAAAGGGTTCACATACTTTTTCTTGCCACTGTAGTTTATATTTAATTATAATTATCTCTGATCTACTTTTCCAGTTGGCCCTGTCATCTCACATTACATCCAGTGTTTAATGCACACAGACAATTTAAAATGAAGCGCAGTATGAACTCAGACCGGCTGATACATTATTCAATCCCACCAGTGTTTCCCAAGGCCTCCTAAAGCTTCTAAATGATTGTTTTACCACAGTCCTTAGATCATTAATTATATATATCTTCTTTCCTTCTCTCGGTTGCCCAGCTGTTTGAGGACTGGTTTAGTGGGTCTGGCACTGACTCTGGGTTTGGCTCAGGGTCTGGCTCGGGTTTTGGTAATGGACAGGCTTTGCCCTGGTTCGTTCAGGTCACTGAACCAGTAGGTTGTAAAGACAGCATTTTCTCTCCAACAATGTCTGCTTTTCCTCATTTGCCTGAAGTTTGGATATATGTGTGCTTTGTATTTTCCCCTTTACCCAGTCCTGTGCTTAATACTTGCCGTAACTTTCCATCATATAAGTTTTATCACTGTTAGAAGTTCTATAGAGTTTTCAGAAGTCTATTTTCTGGGTTCAGTTTATATAAGTGGTAGTTCAGATCTCTGGTTGACATGCAAAAGAACTGAAAAGTATTTCACAGTAAAAAAGTTATAATCCTTATAGAAAAGATCAAGTTAAAAAGACTTTAGGGCAGTCTGAAACTGAAGCTATGCTGCATTTGCTGAATGTTGGAGAATATCTGTCTTATATTTTAAATTGCCTGCCTTTACTAACTGCAATGGCAACTTTAAACATTGTGTTGAGACTAAACATAACGATACATGGATATGTACTCTTTTTACTTTATAGTTGATGCAAGATCAATTTTGTAATGTGGTGTGACTGTGTTGATGCTGACTTCAGAGAATTCATTGTATTTAGTCACATAATAATCATCTTTAAAGGGTGTTCCTGGTCAGGATGGCTCTTCTGGACTGCAGGGACCGAAGGGAGCAAAAGTATGAAAATGACCTCATCTTGAAGCAAGAACTCACTCAATGTCATATAAAACTGTATTTTAAACTTTCAGAAAAGTTTCAGCTACCCTGTACATCTGGTGCTTTTCTTTCATAGGGTGAACAAGGAATAAAAGGACCTCCTGGACCAAAGGTACATTGTTTGTTATTCACAACACTCTAGTCTACACAATACATAAAGCTGCATTAAGTTGAAAAGTCCATTAGATTTTGTTTTATTTATCATTGTTTTGCCTCAATATTACTTGCCCTACAGGGTGAAAATGGTGACCGTGGCCCGAGAGGTTTACCTGGAAATATAGGCCCTATGGGATCAAGGGGTGCACCTGGGCCACCTGGTCCTCCAGGCCCACCAGGCAACAGCATTATGACAGACACTTTGAAGGTTTGAAAAATTAAAAATTAATTTTACAATGGGGATCAAAAAAGTCCAGTTCCTTTTTCTGAAAGTAGAAGCCGACTGGGAACTCATGTGATTTCAGATTACAATACAAAGGAGTTAACAACAAAGGTTAACAACAGGCTACTGTTTTGAACTGATCCTTACTCTAATGGTTTATGTGAAAGAATAAATATTTGTACAGAAACAGATTAGAATTTACTCACAAATGAAAAAAAAAAATGCATTGAGAATCTCTATATTGGCATTCATTCATGTGATATACAGTATCAGGAATGAAAGAATTTGCATGCCATTACTACAGAATAAAGACCAACTGGGAATGCCACACCAACACATAGATGAGACATACCTCTCTGATTGGTAATGTTTTCCCCTCATTGAAAGGGGTTATCAGGAGACCATAAGAAAAAAACAAATGTTTTCAAAGATCTTGGAGATCTTATATATAAATATAGGTCAGACCCATATCTGCTTAGTCTCTGTGGGTCATGTAATCAGTACACAATGTTTAACATGCATACAGCAAAAAATCTATCAAATTAATCTAACTCAAGGTGTTTCCAAAAAAGAGAGAACCTAAGACAAAGATTCAATAAAACTAAGGTAAAATGGCCAATATTTTCCATGTCAGTTTTTTTGAAAAGTATTAAGTGCACATAAAGTCCAAATTCTTTTTATTATCAAAACTTTCAGATTGATGTATTTTTGTTTGTTTGACGTATTTTGAAGTATTTCTAATTTTGTTCCAATTTTCATAGAGCATTTTAGTTTCCTCTCTGACACACCAATACTTATTTGCACAAACATAATTTTGAATTTAAAAGAGTACTTCATTGATTTTTAGAAAATGCCCTTTTAAGAATCAGCACACCACTTCATTCAAAACCTTAATTCTCATTTCTGAGGCTTTTAAATTGGTATGGTTTTTATAGACCTAAGGACAGGTCTGGTGAAAGTGGATTTTTTAATGGAACAGGAATTTCAAAAGGCCATAAAGTGAGTGTACAAAACCGTCTACACTATAACATCATTCTCAGATTCTATTCACTATTCACATATCAAGGTATTTTATTAACCTTGGATGCATCATTGCATGCTTCATTGGTTGGAGTTCTATATCCTAGTGCACAGTGTTGTTGAATGGGCCTATAATCTATTTTTTTGTTTTGTTTCCCCTCTTCTTTAATTTAAGGGACCTCCTGGGTTTCCTGGCCCACCAGGACCTCAGGTCGGTTTATCTTCACTTATTCCATTTAGTAATCTTGGAGTGTTTGAGTTTGTGTGTCTGTGTAAATAAGTTCCACTTACTGTATATTATAGGCCTTATACCTGTTTTGTTTTTTTGTTTTTTCTTCCTGTAGGGACTTCCTGGTGCTGATGGACCTCCCGGTTTGTCTTTAAAGGTCTGTCAAAATACACCACAGTCCTCCTACATGGCTAAACATTATCACCTAACACTATAAAAATTGCTTCATGTGGTAACATCTAAATTAAAACAAAATTATCAAATCAAAAATATTATTTAACATCACTGAATCAACCTGAACACACTAGATTACACCAACAAAAATCCTTTTTAAGGTTTATAGCAGACAGAAATAGCTCCTTAAGGTTACCACTTTTTACAGTGAAAACAAACTAGCTTCTTACCACAAAACATTCAAGTTTGTTTAGTTTTTCATGTAAGAGTGTTCCTGATTCCCATGTCCTCTTTATCCAGGGTGAACCAGGAGCCCCAGGACCTGATGGAATACCAGGATTAGCTGGGGTGTCAGGAGCCAGGGTCAGTGTACTACTTCATTTATTCCATTCATTTCAAACAAGCACAAGAAGAAAAGGAATATTAGATCAGTATTCCTTAATAATAGATAGGATTTGTTTTATGTGGCCAGCAAATAATAAAAATACGGTGCCACAATATTTTTTTTCCACTCAATTATGTCATAAAACAACATCTTTTCTCATAATTACGAGACATTATGTCACAAAAATGACTTCTTTTCTCGTAATAACAAGATATTATGTTATGAAAACAACATCCACAAAAATTCTTATTCAAAACTTTTTTTTTATCCATTGCATACTTTAAGTGGCAAATAAAATGTCAACCAAAAACTATAAAAAAATATTTATAAACATTTTTTTATTTTATTATTGTCATTAAAATGCCTCTAGTTTTATTCGTTTAAATGCCCGACTATCATTGGATTGCATATATATTTATATATTCGTTGTCTAAAGAAAAATTATGTTTGACAAGTGCACGAATGATGAACAATCTCTCATGAATATGTTCAATGTATTTATCATATGCTATAATTTGTAACATGATCTGTTTGATAAGTGGCCGATTTTCTAATTGTCATTAAAATGGCACATTTTACGATTTTACACTAACATAGCTTTTTTTTACATCAATTTGTGTTACATTGCCTGACAAAGGTTTATGTATGAATGATTGGCAAAACTCCCACGGGTTACACTTAGTCTATCAAATATTATTGTAATTTGATTAAATATATTAAATACATTCTCGTCCTTTTTGCGAACACTTCAAAATGCCTTGTCCTGCAGTTTACACTAACACAGTTCAGAAAACATAGGCCTTGTCCAGCTTCTTTGAATATTTTCCTCTGAAACCTTGCAATTACAGAGAAAAATTCAAAATTTCATGCTGACTTTACAAAATGTTATAAAATAAAACAATTTTACGTGTAGGATTAATTTACCGCCTGAGTAGCCTACACTGTACCGAAAGCACAGGTGGGCTGGGACATGAAAAGTGATACGTAGCCTATAACTTAATTGTAGATGCTCAAAACATCTTGCTAAAATGATAATCTCATTATTATGAGAAATTGTTGTTTTTATGACATAACTCTCGTTATAATGAGAAAAGACACGTTTTTATTATATAATCTTGTTATAACGAGAAAAGATGTAGTTTTTATGGCATATCTAGTCATTAGGAAAAAGGATGTCTTTTTACAACATAATTTCACATTATTACGAGAAAAGATTATGTTTTTATGGCATATTTTCTTGTTATGAGAAAATATGTTATTTTTATGACATAACTGAAGGGATAAAATAAGTAGGTGGCAGCATTGTGCCACTGTATAAACATTTATTGTCCTCTGAGACTGTAGGAGATGTAGCACAACAACATGTGTTTTTACGTAACATATTTGTGTGTTCTCATTTCATGTTTCATGTTTAGATTCATGTTCATGTTCAGGTCTTTTATTTTGAAATTAGTTCACTTCCTTGTCTAGTCATATGATATCCTGTTTCCCTCATGTTCATGTGTCTTGTTCTCATTGGTTTATTGTCTTTTTAACTTGTTATCAGTCTTTTCATTGGTTCATGTTTTAGTAGTCTTGTTATCTTGTTATTAGTTTAATGTTGTTTGTGGTTGTCATTGTCATGTGTTTGCCCATGTCCTTGTATTTAAGCCCTCATGTTTGCTATAGTCCTTGGTCGAGTATTGTTGTTTGTAACGTTATAGTCGAGTCAGGTCATACTATAGTCTAGTTTATGTTCTGGTTTTGTTTGTCTTTGGATTCATGTTTTTTGGATTTATTGCACTTGTAAATAAACTGCACTTGGGTTCTTCACTTCATCTTTGTCTTCATCTCGTCCTGTCTTCAGTCAGCCTGCCCGAATGTTACAGAATACTCAACTGACAGTTATGAACCCAGCAGTAAAACATTTGCGCCATGTTAGGGGAGTCATCCTCTTGAAGATTATGTTTCGGATTTTTGTAGACTATGTTACCATGTGAATTTTAATGACATTGCCCTCAAAGACTTCTTTCGCTGTGGTTTAAATGAGTCTCTGTGTTCTCTGATGCCCGGGGGAAGAATTCCTTGGACTCTGGAACAATACATCAACTATGCCCTGTGCCTCAGTGGTTCACTGTTTACTGTGGAAGTGGCTGACAAGCAAATCAACCCTTCTACAGTGGCCGACATCTCCAAGCTTGCGCTCACACCTGCCACGGTCAACGAGCCAGTGGCCACACCACGTCTGTCCCAGAGTCAGTGCCTGAAGCCTCGTCTGTCCCAGAGCCAGCATCCTCTGCCACGGAGGCCATTCCCCTGTCACTGCCAGTGCTCACGGCCACGGGGGCCGTTCCCCTGTCACTGCCAGTGTTCATGACCACGGAGGTCGTTCCCCTGTTACTGCCAGTATTCACGGCCATGAAGGCCGTTCCCCTGTCACTGCCTGTGCTTACGACAACAGAGGTCGTTCCCCTGTCACTGCCAGTGTTCACGACCACGGAGGCCCTTCCCACAGCAGTGCTCCTGGCTGTCCGGAAGAGGATGAGGAGGAAAAGGGCTTCTGCTCCCCAGTCTCTGCCAGCGCTCCCAGCCAAGGAGGCAGTTCCCCAGTTGCTGCCAGCGCTCCAGGCCATGGAGGCTGTCAATGAACCTGTCCAGTTCCCTGAATCTGTCCAGTTCTGTGAGCCTGTCTGGTTCCCTGAGGCTGTCGACAAGTCTGTCCAGTCCCCTCTGACCATCGACGATCCTGTCCAGTCCCCAGCATCTGTCAAACAGACAGTAGCTCAGTTCGGTGGTCAGCACCTGTCAGACATAAGCTACCAGTCTGTTCAGTACCCAGCGGCCACCCACTTCCAGTGTGACCCCTGTCCAGCGGCCGCTGCCCAGTCTGCTGACTCCTGTCCAGTGGCTCTGCCATTCGAGTCTTCCGCCCTGGTCTCCTGATCCACGCTGGTCTCTGGGCCCTTCACCTGCTCTGCCATGGCCCTCTGTAGTCATGCCTGGTCTGCCAAGGTTTATCGGCCAACCGCCGGATCCCTTGTGGCCTGCAGCGTCACATAGTTCCCCCCACCTAGCTCCCTCATAAACTTTTGTTTTTTGTATTTGGACCCGTAGAGGGGGGATATGTAACATTTGTGTGTTCTCGTTTCATGTTCAGATTCATATTCATGTTTTCACGTCTTTTTTATTTTGAAATTAGTTCACTTCCTTGTCTAGTCATGTGATATCCTGCTTCCCTCATGTTCTCATTGGTTTATTGTCTTGTTAACTTGTTATCAGTCTTGTTTTTTCATTGGTTCATGTTTTAGTAGTCTTGTTATTGGTTGTCAGTGTGATGTGTTTGCCCATGTCCTTGTATTCTTGTTTGCTATAGTCCTTGCTCGAGTACTGTTGTTTGTAACATTATAGTCAAGTCTAGTTTATGTTCTGCTTTATATTCTGTTTTAGGTTTTTTTGGATTCACGTTTTTTTTGTATTTATTGTAAATAAACTGCACTTGAGTTCTTCACTTCATGTTCATCTCGTCTTGTCTTCAGTCAGCCTGCCCGAACGTTACAATTTATCTGTCAATTGCTTTTTTACATTGCTGTGAACAGGGACTGAAGGGAGAGAAGGGCAGTACAGGAGAGAAGGTATGTGAATATGCATTTTGAGCAGGCGTGTGTGTGTGTGTGTGTGTGTGTGTGTGTGTGTGTGTGTGTGTGTGTGTGTGTGTGTGTAAATTGGATGAAGGATTGTGTATATAATGATATCCACTTTAGAAATTAAGCATCATTGATATATGAGATGATTTCTAACTTCTATCTCTGTACATCAGAATGAGTGCTAGTTGCACACATAAATAATTGGTGTTACTAAGTCTTTTTTTCGGTGTCTAATGCATGGCGTAATTTGCTGTTAATTGTGACTCAGGGTGAGCGAGGTCGTGATGGAATAAACATCAAAGGGCCTCCTGGCCCCCCTGGTCCACCTGGACCAATTATTAACTTCCAGGATGTGAGTATTAAGTTTTATTACCTGCTCTGCTACTATTCGTCCCAATCATTTTGTAGGATACTGAATGAAATGAAATGACTTTGTCTTCCAGCTCCTTTTAAATGATACAGCAGCCAAATTCAACCTCACTAAGATCAGAGGACCCCCAGGCCCTATGGTATGTAAAGTAGCTCACTCTTTTCCTATCAAAAGCCCTGGATAAAATACAGCATATTTAACACAAATAGCACAAAATACTAATGGATTTTCTATAATTAATTAGGTTCTGGAGGGAGCCGAATGTGTTTACCTCATCACTTTCAAGATAATATAAACTTAAAACAAAATGACATAAACATCATATTTGTACATTTAAAAGCATTCACTCATGTGGTTAGGGCATAGATAGTATGTGGACTATCGTTTTAGCCCTTGTTTGATTACTTGTGTGTTTTATAATAAATTCAAAAGGAAGCATTTGCAATATCTTTCCCTCCCCTGGGAGCCCAAAGCTTCTAAATGCTTGGCATTTTCCACATGATCTGCAGTGGGGATGTTCTTTTTGCATAATTGCAGCAAGGTTATTGTTAATGCTTTTTTGCTTGCCTCTGTGTGTGGTGCATGTTGTAGGGCCCTGAGGGCTTGCCTGGCAGAGCAGGATTCCCTGTAAGAATGCCATTCATCTCTATCTGCTTTATATATTGAAAATATTTTAGGATGATATACTGACGATGAAGTCACTAACCTTAATTTCCAGGTGCAACAGCCAGTCTTTTTGTAAAATAACATCAGTTTTGTCATTTATCTTTATATAGCTCTGCCAGCTTTCCTCACAATGTACTAAAGTGACCATAATTTGGTGGCTATTACAATATTAGCTCTTACATTTTTTTCTCAGCCCATAATTTGGTAGAAATCACTTTTAAGTTTCAGATAATTTTGGTTTTGTGTAGATGCTTTTTATAAGCTTAATCTGGTTTGTGTTGAGTTGTAAACTTAAAAGTAGGGCTGTCAATCAATTAAAATGTTTAATCTAATTATATGGTATGCCGATTAATTAATCAAATTAAACGCAATTAATTGCAAAATAAATATTTACTGAGAAAGCCCCTCAAATAACAATAATGTACACCTGCGTCAGATGGACGCTTTTAGAATGTCTCGGTTGCATTGCATCATAAACATACCGTTTTTAGGTCGCTGTGTTAAGTTAAAGTTTGAAGCTTAGAAAAACACGTCTTGAGATCCCTGCCTTCAGATTTGCGCTCTATCAAGCTGTATTTGTATGTAAGAATGTGTTCTCATCTTGTGTTGTCTGCTCTGGCTAAGTGTGGCTTACTGCCCCCTGGAGAAAACAGGGGCTACTCCATGATTGAATTGCTCATATCAAATAAATATTCCTATCGCTCCAGAAACATGATTAATTGTGTTGATTTTATTTTACGTGTTATTTTTTTATATAATTAATCGCACTGAACTAACTCGTTAAATCAACAGCCCTACTTGAAAGTAAAACATTTTAATGGTGGAAATTACTCAGTGCTTTAATGTTTTAATGATCAGGGCCCAAGAGGACCAAAAGGTGACATCGGGTTTCCTGGTAGTCAGGGACCTCCAGCACTGAAGGTATGAATTTAAAAAACTGATCAGAAATCTTTCTACTATTTCATCATTCACACCTACTCTACTATTGCGAAGCCCAAACTCTTCCTCTGTTCCATCTAGTTTTAAATGACATTGCAGTGTTACTAATGTGGCCTAATTTCATTTTATGAAAGTATTCATAAATCTGAGCAGCTGTATCTACCACTGCAGTTTAACTGTCACACCATATGGTTGCTTAATGGAATCAAACATTTTGCCCATTATCCATATGTGACATACTAAATTGAGATTACTTGATCAGCATTGCCTGAAAGTAAGGTCTTGTTTGAATATAATTTGCTGTGTATCGTCTGAAAGGGAGAGAAGGGGGAGTCAGGCGTATCCATTGCTGTTGATGGCTCCTTATTGAGAAGCCTGAAAGGACCCAGAGGATCAAAGGGAAGCAAGGTTGAAACATAATTTTTACTTCTGAGCTTATACTTGTCTTTTTTTTTATTTATTTTTTTTATCAGTGGTCTGACATTGATCTGTTTTGTAGGGAGACCGTGGCCTCCCTGGACAAGCTGGGATTGTGGTGAGATGCGTACCCTCAAACAAAAAATTATACATATATGTAACTTTAATATCAAAAGCATATCTATCTATATTGATCTATTGATCCATTAATATGCTTTATATCAGTGGTTCTCAACTGCTTTGCTTCGGGACCTAGATTTTTACATTGGACATCAAGTGGAGACCCACCATAGTAAAAAACATAACCCAATGTACAGTGCATTCAGAAAGTATTCAGACCCTATCATTTTTTTCACATTTTGTTATGTTGCAGCCTTATGCTAAAATGTTTTAAATTATCATTTTTTTCACATCAGTCTACACCATACCCCATTATGACAAAGCAAAAACCAGATTTTTGATAACTTTGCAAATTTATTAGAAAGAAAAAACTGAAATATCACATTGACACAAGTATTCAGACCTTTTGCTATGACACTTGAAATTTAGCTCAGGTGCATCCCATTTCTCTGGATCATCTTTGAGATGTTTCTACACTTTGATTGGAGTCCACTTGTGGACAATTCAAAAGGCTACAAAAAATTTCGGCTGCATTGAATGTTCCCAAGAGCACAGTGGTCTCCATAATTCTTAAATGGAAGAAGTTTGGAACAACCAGGAATCTTCCTAGAGCTGGCCGCCTGGCCAAACTTAGCAATCGGGGGAGAAGAGCCTTGGTAAGAGAGGTGACCAAGAATCCGTTAGTCACTCTGGTCAAGCTCCAGAGATCATGTGTGGAGATGAGAAAAATTTGCAGTAGAACAACCATCACTGCAACACTCCACCGATCTGGGCTTTATGGCAGAGTGGCCAGACAAAAGCCTCTCTTCAGTGCAAGACACATGAAAGCCTGCGTGGAATTTGCAAAAAAGCACCTAAAGGACTCTCAGACTGTGAGAAACAAGATTCTCTGGTCTGATTAAATGAAGATTGACCTATTTGGCCTCAATTCCAAGGGTCATGTCTGGAGGAAACTAGGCACCACTCGATTATCTGTGCAATACCATCCCAACGGTGAAGCACGGTAGTGGTAGCATCATACTATATGGGTGTTTTCAGCGGCAGGGACTGGGGAACTGGTCCGGGTTGAAGGAAAGCTGAACGCAGCAAAATACAGAGATATTCTTAATGAAAACATGGTCTAGAGTGCTCAGGACCTCAGACTGGGCCGAAGGTTCACCTTCCAACAGGACAATGACTCCAAGCACACAGCCAAGACAATGCAACAGTGGCTTAGGGTCAACTCTGTGAATGTCCTTGAGTGGCCCAGCCAGAGCCCGAACATCTCTGGAGAGACATGAAAATGGCTGTCCACTGAAGGTCCCCTTCCAACCTGACAGAGCTTGAGAGGATCTGCAGAAAAAAATGGCAGAAAATCCCCAAATCCAGGTGTGCAAAGCTTGTCGCATCATGCTCAGAAAGACTTGAGGCTGTAATCGCTGCCAAAGCTGCTTCAACTAATTACTGAGTTAAGGGTCTGAATACTTGTGTCAATGTGATATTTAAGTTTTTACTTTTTAATAAATTTGAAAAGTTGTCAAAAAATCTGGTTTTTGCTTTCATTATGGGGTATGGAGTGTAGATTGATGTGAGAATTTTTTTTTAATTTTTTTTTTAAAGCTTTTTAACATAAGGCTACAACATAACAAAATGTGAAATAAATGAAGGGGTCTGAATACTTTCTGAATGCACTGTATCCTGGGTCAGATTTTCTTATCTTGCATAGTTTTGTTCATGGTTTTCAAGTATAAAGGCATGTATCAAGTAACATTGATGTCAACAACAAAAATAAGTATTGACTCCCCCCTTTTAAACGTTAAAGAGCCTATTTATTTATATGAGCCCATTATATTTATTATCCAGGTTATTTCCAAATTTCAAACATCATTCAAACAGAACATACATTTCACAGGAGGAACATAATTTGTTCACAAGTCTTGGAGGTCCATACTTTAAAGCCCTTATGTACTTGCCCTTATATTTACAGTGCAATGACAAATAAGCACAGGTAAGACCATGGATGGCTCCTCATTACAATTGATAGGTCAGTGAAGCTAGTCTTTTAGATAATAATAATAACACCAATAATGCATTTTTGTATTTATGAAAAAATAGTAGCCGAACACATTTAGAAACTTTAACTGCCACTGTTATTATCAAAATGAGGTTTAGTCCATTCCACTTTATAGATTATTTAATACAAAACTATAAAACTATAGTTACTTTTGCTACTGTAAAATCATGAAAATCTGCACACCGCTATATAGAGGGAAGCCCGGTTGATGCGCACCAGAGAGCAGAGCAGATCATTGGCATGAGTGGTTCCATTACACTCACGTGAAAACCAAGCTTAATATCATGTTGCAGATGAGAAGCCTATAGCACATATAAAGCACCCTAAATTTCACTTGGGCGGCTGGCGAACATTTTTCAGTGGGGGAATCATGGCGTGTTTCCCTACTGTCCGTGACCCAGTCCGAATAAACCTGTGACCCACTTTTGAAACAATGCTTTAAATAATAATTTTTTTATACTTTGAAATACAGGGACCAATTGGACCACCAGGACAAAAAGGAGGATATGGAATTCCTGGTCGACCGGTTAGTTGTATTTATTTATAGATTTATTTAATATTTTTTCTAGTTTTGCCATTCATACATGCTTATTTCCATTTTCTTATTACTCCCTGGAATTTTCCTCTTTTAGGGTCGGCTTGGAATGGTTGGAAGGAAAGGGGACAAGGGAGATGCAAGTGGTACACCTGTAAGTACATTGTGTTGTGTGTGGCATGATGCTTCTATTATGTGCTGTCAGTGCTGTCAGTTGATTAAAAGTTTTATAGTTAATCATGACTGCAGATTTTGAAAATGCTGTAATTTGACTATATATACTTCATGTCAAAATGCATTTATTTCCTTCTTAGGAAAGAAAACAAAACAATATGTAACAATGCTTTAATATTTTCCAAACAAAGCCTTCCACAGTATAAAGATAAAAATTTGCTAAAATAGTACCAATTCTAGTCAAATTAAACGTTTCCCAAAGTCTAAGTGTGAGGTTGACTAATTTAAAGAACTAGTCCCCATAGGTTGCGTATTCGTTGCAGTGCGCATTCAATCTCTTAAACCCTCCAGTATATAAATCATCCAGGAGACTGTGGCTATCCACTTTGCTAAAGCAATTGTAAAGCTGCATTCATGATTTGAATCTGGGCATCAACGCCATCATCAATCACATCTTTGAACTACACATGAAAAGCACTGCAGATGTCTTGTTCTTTTAGCACTGACACTGCCCACATAATGATACATAATTCGAATTGCCGTTTTGGTGTTAGTTAAGACTTGACATGTTTCTGTGGTTATTAAATTGCACCATACAGAGGCTGCAAAGAATTTTATTTCTGTCACAAGTCCTATCTGGGTTTGTTTTGTTTAAAAAATAGTGTTAAGTGGTCCATTCTCCATCGCTTGATCACTGATACGGAATCACTGTGTGTTTGTGGAGTATGCGTCTAGTAATGGGTGCTTTTGAAACACTGCTTCATGAAGTTGGTTTTGTTAAACAAGCACCATTTAAGCACAAGGAACAACATTCTTGGTATATAAACTCAGCAAAAAAAGAAACGTCCCTTTTTCAGGACACTGTATTTTAAAGATAATTTTGTAAAAATCCAAATAACTTTACAGATCTTTATTGTAAAGGGTTTAAACAATGTTTTCCATGCTTGTTCAATGAACCATAAACAATTAATGAACATGCACCTGTGGAATGGTCGTTAAGACACTAACAGCTTACAGATGGTAGGCAATTAAGGTCACAGTTATAAAAACTTAGGACACTAAGATCTTTCTACTGACTCTGGAAAAACACAAAGAAAGATGTCCAGGGTCCCTGCTCATCTGCATGAAAGTGCCTTAGTCATGCTGCATGGAGGCATGAGGACTACTGATGTGGCCAGGGCAATAAATTGCAATGTCCATACTGAGAGACGCCTAAGACAGCGCTACAGGGAGACAGGAAGGACAGTTGATCGTCCTCGCAGTGGCAGACCATGTGTAACAACACCTGCACAGGATCAGTACATCTGAATCACACCTGCGGGACAGGTACAGGATGGCAACAACAACTGCCTGAGTTACACCAGAAATGCACAGTCCCTCCATCAGTGCCCAGACTGTCCACAATAGCCTGAGAGAGGCTGGACTGAGTGCTTGTAGGCCTGTTATAAGGCAGGTCCTGCAACACTCCGCCGATCTGGGCTTTATGGCAGAGTGGCCAGACGGAAGCCTCTCCTCAGTGCAAGACACATGAAAGCCTGCTTAAAATTAGCAAAAAAACACCTAAAGAACTTTCAGACTGTGATAAACAATCTTCATTTCATCAGACCAGAGAATCTTGAGTTGTTTGGCCTCAATTCCAAGTGTCATGTCTGGAAGAAACCAGGCACCGCTCATCACCTGCACATTACTATCCCAGCAGTGAAGTATGTTGGTGGTAACATCATGCTGTGGGGGTGTTTTTCAGCGGCAGGGACTGGGGGACTGGTCAGGGTTGAAGGAAAGCTGAACGCAGCAAAATACAGAGATTTTTTTTATGAAAACTTGGTCCAGATCGCTCAGACTGGGCCAAAGGTTCACCTTCCAACAGGACAGTGACCCTAAGCATACAGCCATGACAACGCAAGAGTGGCTTAGGGATAACTCTGTGAATGTCCTTGAGTGGCCCAGCCAGAGCCCGGACTTGAACCCAATTGAACATCTCTGGAGAGACCTGAAAATGGCTGTCCACTGACGGTCCTCATCCAATCTGACAGAGCTTGAGAGGATCTGCAGAGAAGAATGGCAGAAAATCTCCAAATCCAGGTGCGCAAAGCTTGTTGCATCATACCCAAAAAGACTTGAGGCTGTAATCGCTGCCAAAGGTGCTTCAACTAAGTACTGAGTTAAGGGTCTGAATACTTATGTCAATGTGATATTTAAGTTTTTTCTTTTTAATAAATGTGCAAAGTTATCAAAAATCTGTTTTTTGGGGGCCTGGGTAGCTCGGCGAGTATTGATGCTGACTACCACCCCTGGAGTCGCAAGTTCTTATCCAGGGCGTGTGTGCTGAGTGACTCCAGCCAGGTCTCCTAAGCAACCAAATGGGTTCGGTTGCTAGGGAGGGTAGAGTCACATGGGGTAACCTCCTCGTGGTCGCTATTATGTGTGGTTCTCGCTCTCAGTGGGGTGCTTGGTGAGTTGTGCGTGGATGTCGCAGAGAGTAGCGTGCTCAATAAGCTACGTGATAAGATGCGCGGATTGACAGTCTCAGATGCGGAAGCAACTGAGATTCGTCCTTCGCCACCCAGTTTGAGGCAAGTCACTACGCCACCATGATGACTTAGAGCGCATTGGGAATTGGGCATTTCAAATTGGGGAGAAATAAAAATTTAAAAATCTGGTTTTTGCTTTGTCATTATGGGGTATGGAGTGTAGATTGATGTGAAAAAAATTATTCAAAGCATTTTAGCATAAGGCTGCAACATAACAAGGGCCCCTTACACGTTAGAACCGCTACTGGCTTTGTTTCTGCCATCACTATGAGCATCAGTGTAACAGTGTCCCCAGACACATCGCAAAGGTTCTGCCCTACTACAAAAAGTGTTCAGAACTCACAGGAAGCTTAATAAAATATTAGAATCTAATGTCAAATTGGTAAAAGAATTAATCGCGTCAAATAAAAATGTACATGTTAAACATTTTAAATGAATCGCATGCATTAATGCATTTTAAAAGCTCTGCTTTAAATCTAATTATTTGTATCGACAACCTTTGTTTTAGGGTCCACCTGGTCCACCTGGACCTCCAGGGCCACCAGGCCGAGTGATTGGCCTCAGTGGAGTAAGTATGATCCTGTTAGCAAGACTTGCAGCATATTGAATTACATTTAGTAACAATTAGTATGATTACATTTTCACAAAAAATTATTCTGCTCTGAATCTTGAAGACAGTTTACCCAGTCCCTCCCCGACCACACTGCAAAACACCAGTAAGTTATTGAGCAAAGTTTTCTGGTTGGTGGTTTGGCTCAGGTGTGGCGCATGTCATTCCGGCTCGGCTCCTCCCCTAATACACTAGTCCCGACTCATTTTCGTTTTAAGGTGCTTCTGGTTTATTCCTTGGGTTCATGGTTTTTAAAATGGGCTTAGTTTCCAAAACCGATCTGAATTAAGTTTTATTTAAAGTGGGATATAAAGATAAGATGTATTTTCATATGTTTGAGAATTGAATTAAGCCTGCTTTATGCTGTCACACACAAATTCAGAAAAGTTCAAAAAATTTCCCTCTGGTCCTTTAACCCAGTATCAAATCTCATCTGAGGGGTTCACCTTAGCTCCCCAAAGCATGTTGCATGAGCTCTAACATCTGTTAGGCTCAGCAGTGAATTCATGGTTTCACGGTATGCTGCATACATCATAAAATGTCACACTAACAAAACAATTCCCTGTATGCTGACATTTTGCAACCATGGATTCTATTTTGATTTCATATTCATTTAAAGATTTCATTTTAGACAGCATTTCCATCATAAAATAAGTCTGTTCTGTCCAAAACCTCATCTGATTTTACACAAAAACTTTTGTCTTGCAGGTCAACAACAACAATTCACAACAAGGTATATCATTCATAATTTACATAACAAACTTTGGGTACTTTCTTCAGTTAAATGTTTGTTTGAAAGTTTAAAAAGATGTACAGAATTAGTAAATAAAGAGTGGTTTAGGCAGGGGCGTAGATCCGATATTTATATCATGATCAGTGGAAACGTGAATGCTTCATGCTAAGTTTATACATTTTTCCATTTAACAGTAGATGGAAGACAGTCATTTGGATTCAAAGGGGAGAAGGGTGATGTAGGAAATCCTGGGTTGCCAGGAACTTCAGGTATATTTAAGAATGCCTTATTGTGGAAAAATAAGTATGTTATGTGCATGTTTTATGTTAGACCATCTCAAACACTTTTGGACTAAAAGAATAGTTTGTGACAGTGTCATTGTCAATCTGTTGGCTTGATCTGTGACTTAAGTCCTCTGCCTCCACAGTGCCTATGTTTCCTGATGGTTATGTGGTAAGTATACCTTCTCAGTATTTCACATATGAAATATATACTAAACTGTTTAAACAGAACCCATATACGCACACTTAAAGCTGCTGTAGGCTATTTTAATTATTGTTTTAATACCATGCATAAAATGTCCCAGTTATCACTGAAAAAGTTGTCCTGAGAAATAACACTGCTCTCATTGACAGCACTAGACTGTGTAAACTGCAAAAAAGAATCTGACTGCATTACATGCATGTTAGCCAATCAGAAAAGTTAGTCAGCTCTCTGATAGTGGTGAGAGTTTGCGGTGGGATCACAATGGCAGACAGGGCAAGTGTTTGGGAAACCTGTTTGGAAACAGTCATTATTTTTGCAATTCTGCTTGGTGCAAATAGTAGCACAGAAATGGCTTAAAGCAGCTTTAAAGGGATAATTCACCCAAAAATGAAAATTGTCATTATTTACTCATCTTTATGTTGTTCAAAACCGGTATAACTTTCATGGGGCCTATTTTAAGAGTGCTAGCGTTAAGCGCAGTGTTATGCCATAAGTCAATGGGCATGGCCAGGAAGTTTTGGTAATTTTGTGCACTAAGTCTAGCCACAAGTGGGTTTGGCAAAATTGCACACATGAAGCACTGGTGGGCTGAGTCAAGTGCAATTTAATTCTGAGGTTCTTCTCCAGCACCATCTGCATCCCATTATAAAGTCCATTCCATGTCATGAACCAGCGACATACAAAAATAGCACATTCACGAGAAGTTGGTAGTGTAAATGGACTGTATGCAATGAATTAGAAGAATAGAAATATGGACTTATGTTCTTTCGTGCATTAACTGTGTCCTTATTGAATGTCAGGCATTTCTATGACAGTGACATGCTCCTTTTATGCGCATGGAAAATGTGCTTCTTGTCAGGATTTACGCCTTTTTTAAATGATAGAGAATGTATTTTAACAGTGATTGTTTTGAAATGCACTTCACTTCTACCGGTAGATTTTGATTTAGAAAATTTCATTAATTTATTGAAACAAAAAATTTTACCAAAAATATTTCTAAATTCAAATTACACTTGAGACGAAACGAAAATATAATCAAAATAACGAAATGGTCAAACAAATCATACCAAATCCAAACATTTTAAACTCTCCAAATTCTTCCACCCGCCCTTTTTACAGTGACTTAAAAATCACTCTGACAACATGTGTAAAAATACCAATACAAATTAGATCATAAATACAACTGTTAATATAAACATAACAATAATAATAATAATAATAATAATAATAATAATTTAAAAATAAACCATGACCTAAATATAGTGTAACACGGATCTAATAAATATTTGTTTCATAAAATGGCTACAATAGTGATCATCATGGACTTAATTTGATGTTCCACTATATTTTTAGAGTTTGGACATTAACTTTACTACCACCTGCTGGTGGAATCTGTAAATGCAGGAACTGACTTTAGACTTTGCGCTGCAAACAGATGTGCTTTTGAAACGTCTTAGCACAATGACCTGTTTCTCAGGAAAATAGCAAATTGCACTTTGCGCCACTTCATTAACATAAAATACACCCAGTTTGCGCACATACACCCACAGATTGCGCAAACACTCCCACCCAAGCTCACTTGCACTGGAACGAATATTGTGCTTAAAATTAGCATTCTCACGAAAATTGGAAAAGACGTTGCACTTTGCGCACTCACAAAAATAGAGCCCTCAGTCACCATTCACTTTCATTGCACCTATTTTCCAAACTATTAAAGGGAATGTGACTGAGGCATTCTGCCTAACATCTTTTTTGTGTGTGTTCCATGAAACAAAGTCATGCTTGTTTGGAACAACAATTTTCATTTTTTTTGGTGAACTTTCAATTTAATGAATGTTTTACACTTAAGAATTGTTTAATCACATGTTTCTTTGTTATAAAATAGTAACCACTTTCTGGTTTTATTCATGGTACTTGAATAAAAGCTGATATGTTATCAATAATATCCTAAGAACTGCAATTTCCTTTTGAAAACATGGAATGAACATCATTGCTGCTGATGATAATGTTGAGTGTGTCTCTCAGGGTGCTAAAGGTGATACTGGCTACAAAGGGCAGAAGGGAGAGAAAGGGGATCCAGGTATGCCTGGCCCTCCAGGGCTCCCGGGGAGAACAGGCCTTGTGGTAAGTCTGCAGTTGCTAAAACTTAAAGTAAAAACAAATAAATAAATCTCATTCTCTTAATATGCTTGAAGAGTACCTGTCTCTAATCGTTATCTTATTGAAACAAAGAGCTAAAATGACACAATCCTTCACTTGACAAGATTTCACTTTAATTGACATTAATGTTTGAAAGCTCTATTGTTTAAATTCTGTTAAGTGCAGGGGCGTCGCTAGACTTCTTTTACTGGGGCACGGACTGTTTGACTGCTCAAGATGGCGCCGAGTATGGCTGCTGCGTTGCGAGCTCCGACACAACATAGCAATGTTTTGTTTGTTTTGTTTACAGTTCTTATGTTTTTTGTCTTGGATGTTGTCTGCCTTATTGTCTACGACAGACAAACACTTTTGGACATTGGTTCAGCGATCTCACACCGAAAACCGGACTTCACATTCCTCAATGCCGACCCGCTGTTTACAAACACGCAAGCGGAGCCCTTTGTCTGGGCAGCACGGCCGCGGAAACGCAGGAGGAAAAGGGGAAACAGAGCCGGCGTTCTCATCAGAGTAAGACGCCACGCAAATCGACCCCCGCTACCCACTATTCTACTGGCAAATGTTCAGTCTCTGGATAACAAGCTCTGCGAGCTGAAAGCGCGGATCTCTTTCCAACGAGAGACGAGGGACTGCTGCATTATCTGCCTAACAGAAACTTGGATGTCTGCGGAGATTCCAGACTCAGCCATTGAACCCGCGAGGTTCTCCATGCACCGAGCGGACAGAGCGGCTGAAGCTACAGAGGTCAGTTCACTCTCCGTCTCTGTAGCGGATGTAACCCGATCCTTCCGATGGGTGAATATCCGCAAAGCCGCAGGCCCAGACGGCATTCCGGGCCGCGTCATCAGAGCATGCGCGAACCAGCTGGCTGGTGTTTTTACGGACATTTTCAACCTTTCCCTCTCTTTGTCTGTAGTCCCCATATGCTTTAAAACATCCACCATTGTGCCTGTTCCAAAACAATCAAAAAGAACTTGTTTAAATGACTGGCGTCCTGTTGCTCTGACCCCCATCATCAGCAAATGTTTTGAGAGACTAATCAGAGATTACATCTGCTCTGTCTTGCCACTCAATCTTGACCCGCTGCAGTTTGCTTACCGCAACAACCGCTCCACTGATGATGCCATTGCATCTACAATACACACTGCTCTCTCCCACCTGGAAAAAAAGAACACTTATGTGAGAATGCTGTTTGTAGACTACAGCTCAGCATTCAACACCATAGTGCCCTCCACGCTAGATGAGAAACTCCGGGCTCTGGGCTTAAACAGCTCGCTGTGCAGCTGGATCCTGGACTTCCTGTCAAGCAGATGCCAGGTGGTTAGAATAGGCAGCAACATCTCCTCATCACTGATCCTCAACACTGGAGCCCCACAGGGCTGTGTTCTCAGCCCACTACTGTATTCCTTGTACACACATGACTGTGTGGCAACACATAGCTCCAATGCCATCATTAAGTTTGCTGATGACACGACGGTGGTAGGTCTGATCACTGACAAAGATGAAACAGCCTACAGAGAGGAGGTGCACACTCTGACACACTGGTATCAGGAGCACAACCTCTCCCTCAACGTCAGTAAGACAAAGGAGCTTGTGGTGGACTTCAGAAGAAAAGACAGAGAACACAGCCCCATCACCATCAATGGAGCATCAGTGGAGAGAGTCAGCAGCTTCAAGTTCCTGGGTGTCCACATCACTGAGGAACTCACATGGTCCGTCCACACTGAAGTCGTTGTGAAGAAGGCTCATCAGCGCCTCTTCTTCCTGAGACGGCTGAGGAAGTTTGGAATGAACCACCACATCCTCACACGGTTCTACACCTGCACTGTGGAGAGCATCCTGACTGGCTGTATCTCCGCCTGGTACGGCAATAGCACCGCCCACAACCACAAAGCACTGCAAAGGGTGGTGCGAACTGCCAAACACATCATCGGAGGTGAGCTTCCCTCCCTCCAGGAAATATACACAAGGCGGTGTGTGAAAAAAGCTCGGAGGATCATCAGAGACTCCAGCCACCCGAGCCATGGGCTGTTCTCACTGCTACCATCAGGTAGGCGGTATCGCAGCATCAGAACCCGCACCAGCCGACTCCATGATAGCTTCTTCCCCCAAGCAATCAGACTTCTGAACTCTTGATCTCTCATGATCAATATACATCAGCACTGCACTTTATTACCCTTACTCTTATATCTCACACCGGACTGTCATAAATTATATTATTATTATTATATTATGTCTCTCTTAACAACTGACTATCAACCGACAGCCTGAATGTCAATACAGTACAATACTGTACATTCTATATATATATATATATACACTATATTGCCAAAAGTATTCGCTCACCCATCCAAATAATTGAATTCAGGTGTTCCAATCACTTCCATGGCCACAGTTGTATAAAATGAAGCACCTAGGCATGCAGACTGCTTCTACAAACATTTGTGAAAGAATGGGCCGCTCTCAGGAGCTCAGTGAATTCCAGCGTGGTACTGTGATAGGATGCCACCTGTGCAACAAGTCCAGTTGTGAAATTTCCTCGCTACTAAATATTCCACAGTCAACTGTCAGTGGTATTATAACAAGGTGGAAGCGATTGGGAATGACAGCAACAAAATGACAGAGCAGGGTCAGCGGATGCTGAGGTGCATAGTGCGCAGAGGTCGCCAACTTTCTGCAGAGTCAATCACTACAGACCTCCAAAGTTCATGTGGCCTTCAGATTAGCTCAAGAACAGTGCGTAGAGAGCTTCATGGAATGGGTTTCCATGGCCGAGCAGCTGCATCCAAGCCATACATCACCAAGTGCAATGCAAAGCGTTGGATGCAGTGGTGTAAAGCACGCCGCCACTGGACTCTAGAGCAGTGGAGACGCGTTCTCTGGAGTGACGAATCACGCTTCTCCATCTGGCGATCTGATGGACGAGTCTGGGTTTGGTGGTTGCCAGGAGAACGGTACTTGTCTGAAGGCATTGTGCCAAATGTGAAATTTGGTGGAGGGGGGATTATGGTGTGGGGTTGTTTTTCAGGAGCTGGGCTTGGCCCCTTAGTTCCAGTGAAAGGAACTCTGAATGCTTCAGCATACCAAGAGATTTTGGACAATTCCATGCTCCCAAATTTGTGGGAATAGTTTGGGGATGGCCCCTTCCTGTTCCAACATAACTGCGCACCAGTGCACAAAGCAAGGTCCATAAAGACATGGATGAGCGAGTTTGGTGTGGAAGAACTTGACTGGCCTGCACAGAGTCCTGACCTCAACCCGAGCACCTTTGGGATGAATTAGAGTGAAGACTGCGAGCCAGGCCTTCTCGTCCAACATCAGTGTCTGACCTCACAAATGCGCTTCTGGAAGAATGGTCAAAAATTCCCATAAACACACTCCTAAACCTTGTGGAAAGCCTTCCCAGAAGAGTTGAAGCTGTTATAGCTGCAAAGGGTGGGCCGACGTCATATTAAACCCTATGGATTAAGAATGGGATGTCACTTAAGTTCATATGCGTCTAAAGGCAGATGAGCGAATACTTTTGGCAATATAGTGTATATATATATATATATATATATATATATATATATATATATATATATATATATATATATATATATACTTTTTTTTTTTTTATATATATTTTAATTTGTAATTTTTATTGAATAATGTGTATCTATATAGTAAAAAAACAAAAAAAACAAAAACAGCGTATTGTATACTGTACAGTGTATGTTATTATTTGTATATTGTTGAGTGTAATTATGTGTATAACAGATGTTTAAATTGTGTTGTGTTAATTTGATGTTATTGTAAATTGGTATATGTCTCATCACTGTCACGACTGCTATGTTGATTGGAACTGCACCCAAGAATTTCACACACCATTGCACTTGTGTATATGGCTGTGTGACAATAAAGTGATTTGATTTGATTTGATTGATTTGATTTGACTGATCTGGGAAATTCCTATTCAAAACAAAAGACTAATTGTGATGCCTGTTGAAGTGAGAATCTTTCCTCAACAGCGATCTGTCCAATCAAATATACCTTCACCCCCCTGTGCCCCTCCTCTCTTGATATCCTGTTTTACCGTTTCTTCTGCACAGATTTGATGACGTTTACTTGTTAACTGTTGTTTTAGTTTTGCTACTAAAAGCAAATACTTGCAAATCACTTGCTTCTATTACAAACAATGTGATTTAATCATCAGTAAACTGCCCCCAGACCAGGGACGGACTGGCCATTTGGAGCACCGGGCGTTTTCCTGGTGGACCGCTGGGTAATTTGCATCGCCCTGGGTTCCAACATGCTTGCGCAGACCTCATTACAGTGTAAATATTCAATAAATTCTGTAAGGTAAAGCCAACACAATGGCTTATGTTTTGAATTTAATGTCTATTATTTTGAAATTTCTTACACATTGAAGTGCATATCCATTTGTGCACATTGAAGCAGTACCTTGTATGGACCTCATTATTTGACATATAAATTACAATAATGGTGACAACCAAAAACAACATATTAAGTATAAGATGAGCTCTGAATAATCACACAATGACTGAATAATAACTGCAAGTTACAACAAATACAATAACAGCAGCATAAATAAAATCGGCAAAGTTTAAAGCTATAAGCAGTACATAGTCATTTGCATAATTTATTCATACCGCAAATCATTACTGTGAGCTGAAGTGCAGCTTGCTGAATAATGCTCACGCCTATAAAAATGCAGAAAATAAGTCATGAAAAATATTACTTTGAGTCTTTGAGGCTGACATTGTTTAAAGGATAGCAGAAACAGCGCCTGTCAAAGCAAAGGGCTTTTCACTTTTTCTCAAGAATAATCTTGGGAAGGAATTAAAACACTGCAGATATAAAGATGCAACAAATTGTCATAGAGTGAAAATATGAGCAATTAATCTGCAAAATATCTGCAAAGATCTACACTTTAAGAGGTTTGTTTATATATATATATATATATATATATATATATATATATATATATATATATATTTTTTTTTTTTTTTTTTTTTTTACATATTTGTTTATATTGTATTATATTTGTATTATATATATTTATATATATTTAATATATTTATATATATTTGTACATATTCTGGCCAAATTTGTTTTTTAAATAAACATTTACACTGTTAAGTGGGTAATTTACATGAAAATGGGGGGGAATTTCAGACATGTTATTTGTCTGAGCTGTAAAGCACTTATTTTTAGTGTTTTTTATAAAAAAAAATCCACTCATCATATTTACAGTGGTTTTATATGTTTTAAAGTTGACCATTTTTGCAACGTGGGGCCCGTTGCCATGACTAGCAGTCAATGGAACTGTCTTTTTTTTTTTCAACACAATTTTAAATTGAGCTGGAAAATGAAATCAATGAGCCGGTGTGTTATGGTGTGGTGCGTTGCGGGCCGGGTTTGGTGGGCCGCTCTGGGCCAGAATGTCCAGGGCCATTTTTAGTCCCACTCCACCCCTGCCCTGGACCCACCTAGAAAAAAAGGGTACACTTTATGAATTCTTTTGGGGGCCTGTGCCCCAGTGGTGATAAAAGTCTACAAACGCTCCTGGTTGGGTATGTCAGTGCGGGGCAACAATTTCAAAGTAAACTTTTAAACTTTGAAACAGTTTTATAGTTCCTGAGGTGGGGATTGAAGACAAACAGTGGTTCCATAGTGACACACCAAGATGCTTTTATTTGGAACACAGGTTTGAATTACAGGGATAGTTCCCCCTATAATGAAAATTCTGTCATTTACTCACCCTCATGTTGGTCCAAACCCAAACTTACTTTCTTTTGTAGATTACACACTCCTCTTCTTGGTCATCCTGGACCTGGGCAAGCAAAGCAGGGCTTGGTTGCTAATGATTCAAGTGGAAGGGGATCTTCACTAACAATTCTGTCTAATAACGAGCAGCCGTTATATATGACATTGTATGTTTTTGTAATTCAGGGACCCAAGGGCGATTCTATTGCTGGTCCTCCTGGGGAGACTGGAGCCCCAGGCCTGCCAGGACTGCCTGGCTATGGAAGACCAGGACCACAAGGGCCACCAGGACCTCCTGGGCCTCCTGGTTCCCCATCAGTGTATGACTCAGCCTCAGGTGCAGAACAACTTCTTTATCATTACAGCAGATAGTAAAGGTGTCAAAACTTTTATAAAAATCTAACCTGGGAGCATTCAAGGAAGCTTAATTCTCTTCAGAACCATTTTGAGTGACAGTTATCAAGGCATTCAACTCGTATCAACAACTTACTAAGGCATCAACTTACTAAGTTCAGCTTTACTTGATTGTTTTTCAGCTGTGAGCCTCCCAGGGCCTCCAGGGCCTGCTGGGCCTCCTGGTGCTCCTGGCCATGGAAACCCAGTAAGTCAGACAGCATGCTCATGAATGATTGAAAATACCTTGAATTTTTTTGTGAATTTGGACTGTGCGCTTGACTGCTCACTTCGCCTGGTCCAGGTGAGCACATATAAAAACAGCCAGACCTTGATCAGTGAGACCCATCAAGCTGCAGAAGGGACTATGGGATATATCTTAGATGAGATTGAACTGTACATCAGAGTACAAGGGGGCTGGAGGAAAGTTGAGGTATCTACTTATTTTCTTGTTCCCTTTGTAACCTACGTCAATACAGCAACACAAATTTTGTATCAGAGATGTTGTCTGAAAATGTAACTAGTGTTTGAGCTATATGGTTTTTTTAATGGCTGATGTTGATGTCTAGAATGCAAGAGAAAAAGCAGATTGCCGAATATGCAAAATACAATTTAATGACCACAAATGAGATGTGCTCAAAATTGCTTAAAGGGGTCATACTACATGACATTATACTACATGACATTTATATTTATATATATGATTTTATTATCTTTCCTGATATCCACTTATAATTTTGGTATAGTTTTGTTTGTTTTTTGCACAAAAACAGTCATAATTTAGTCATATATAACAATTTTCCACCCTGTCTCTGGCCTTCTGTCTGCTTAAGCTTTCTGGCCCTTTAAGACTTCAATGTAAATGGCCACTGTTGTGATTGGGTAACATCGGGCAGCCCTTCCAATAGAGCCATATTTTAAATGCAGTCCAAATAAAATGAACAAATTCCACAAGACCACAACATTTATAAAAATAAATTTCAGGATTAACATATAACTCGCACCCAACACATTTCATCTGAATATTAAACTGTTCACTCAAGCAGCACCATAAACTATCAAACAGTCATGTCATATGAAATAGGCTATTCATGAATTAAATTGTTTACTTACAGATTTGCAGTCCAGTTGTGTTTTAACTGCCCCATCCTTCAATTTACAGTTCCTGTGACTGGTTCACAAGCAGAAAATACAAACCACGCTGAAATGTTCTGAATACACAAACATAATACAGTCCATGGTGATGTTGGGGTGCTTCATCTGGCTTCAACAGGCCAAAGTAGAGACGCTGGTTGTCCGTGTTTGTTTACACACAGGACTGCAAGTTTCTCCCAGTCAGTGGCAGCAGCAGAATGAGACGCGTTTTTAAAAGTTGTGGTTGTACCACTCTTAAAATGCGGCACACATCACCGGTGTTGTGCAGAAACAAATCAATACAATCAAAATTGTCCATGTTTACAAAAGACCAACAATTAAAAATAACACAGATGGCTGCAAAAACAGTCCAGGACACCTTCAAAACAGCAAAACAGCATGACAGCGCAGCTGAATGAAACACAATGTGGGTCTCCGTTTTTGAGTTCTAACTTGACATTGTGTCTTTTAAAAGAGGTGCGAGATGTATGATAACGGTCAAAGCCATTTGTCTAGTGCACATTTGTGTAGAAAAACAATTAAATTCAGACAGGCACATGAAGGTGTCCTGTGTAAGTCCACTTTGGTTGAATCTCCCATGACAGGCCATCTCTCCCCTCTTCACCTGTGAGACTGACCAAGGGGGCCAAGGGTGCAATGACAAAAAATAGGCATGGATGTCCTGCTGAAGAGGCAGTCGTATGCAGATGTATTTTATCCTTGTGACGTCACAAGTTCCACAAATTCCAAATGAGCCGTTTTTCTAGCTTGGTTTAATAAATGCTCTTTCTGTTAAGGAGGAAGTTTTCAGTTCTGAAACTTACAGAATGTTTTTATAATACAATGACCTCTTATATGTCAAAAGATCAAGGACAATTTGTTTCCTCATGTCATTACCCCTTTAAAGCTGAAGTGTATAATTTCTGAGTCACAAAACGGCATTGCAAAAATGAAAATGGCTTTCCTGAATATTTCCCCATCTGCCTTTGGTCGAACAAACAGATAGTCCCACCCAAACACATGCCATTTTTGAGCCAGTGTTGCTGTGTCAGGCAGTCAGAACATACAGAGCAATGTCTTAAAGGGATAGTTCACCCAAATATTAAAATTCTCTCATTATTTACTCACCCTCATGTCATCCCAGATGTAAATGACTTTCTTTCTTCTACTGAACATAAATGAAGATTTTTAGAAGAATATTTCAGCTCTGTAGGTCCATACAGTGCAAGTAAATGGGTACCAACATTTTGAAGCTCTAAAAAGCACAAAGGCAGCACAAAAGTAATCAGTATGACTCTAGTGGTTAAATCCACGTCTTCAGAAGCGATATGATATATTTTTAATATAAATTCTCCTCCCTGCCCAGTAGGTGCCGATATGCACAATGAATGTAAATTGCCAAAAACAAAAGAAAGTGAAAGTGGATATTAATAGTAAAAAAAGGACTTAAATATTTAGCTATTTCTCACCCACATTTATTCTATCACTTCTGAAGATATGGATTTAACCACTGGAGTCTTATGGATTACTTTTATGCTGCCTTATGTGCTTTTTGGAGCTTGAAATTTCTGGTCACCATTCACTTGCATTGTATGGACCTACAGAGCTGAAATATTCTTCTAAAAATCTTTGTGTTTTGCAGAAGAAAGTTGTATACATTTGGGATGGCATGAGAGAATTTCTTTTTTTTTTTTTTTTTTTAGGTTAATCCTTTAATAGTGACAGTGTTGACAGTTTTGAAAGAAATCAGTTTGCAAATGAGAAGTTACACACTTCAGATTTAAATGAAAGGAACACTTTAAATGAAATTAAATAAAAATTAAACACAATTTTGAATATTTATTCAAAATACATTGTAAAATTCGAAAACACACATTGTTTATTACCCATTGTCAAGGCTCTGAGAATTTTTGAACTGACACAAGATGTAGCTGACACTTCTGTTAATCGGCCAAGCAGACACGTTTATTGGCCAAAAATAAGTCTGATATATTAACCTATCACTATATGTAATATTTTCAAGATTTTGTGATGTTACTGTGTTTTGTTTTGTTTTTTTTTCCAGCTGGGAGAGCTAATCCCAGTTCCCGAAGACACTTCATCATATGCTTTGTCACAAGGCCTGAGCAGACCAAGTGACCGCAGTATACCCAGAGTTCACAGCCAGGTGTGCCATACATACTGTATTGATATTTTCCATTGATAACATTCCAAACCAGAGATGTTCTTGTTAAAATAATGTTGACTCAAATTGTATCCCTGCTAAAAAAAAAAAAAAAACTGAATCAGGATTTTCCTCATGCGGGTCTAAGCTGGTTAGTGCTGGTTTGGTGCTAGTATTGCTGGTAGACTATCATCGCCATGCTTTTCACAAACAAAACCTAGCTGTTGAAGTTGGTTGACCAGCATGGTCGTTCTGGTGAAGCTGGTTGAGCTAATTATGAAGCCTGGTTTGGACAGCATCTAAAAATATACAGTATATTATATTTATAGTAGCTAGTGCCTGAACATCTAATCTCTGCCTATTGCAGGAGTTAAAGAGCTACCTGCCACACTTCAATGTTCTTCCGCACACTGCACACTCTGTGCCTGGGGTAAGCATTGCTTAAACCTTGTTGCATCTTGAATTATTGATGTGAAAAGGAGACACTTTGACATGACCTTTATTGTGTGTCCATCTCAGTTGCACCTGGTGGCACTTAATGCCCCATTCACAGGGGACATGCGTGGAATCCGAGGGGCAGATTATCAGTGTTACCAGCAAGCCCGTGTCAGGGGCTTGACATCTACATACAGAGCTTTCCTCTCCTCTCACCTTCAAGACCTCTCTACCATCGTCAAGAAAGGGGACCGCTTCAGCTTGCCAGTGGTGAACCTCAAAGTATGTTATCAAAAGTATCAGAGCATGCTTAAGTGGTAGATTGAAATCAAGAGTTTTTAGATAAATGAGTATCCAAAATGAAGTAGGCATGCCTAAATATAGCCTGTCTAAATGTAGCTTCCTGTGTGTGTTCCCTAGGGAGAAGTGCTCTTCGGCAGCTGGATGGCTATGTTCTCTAGCAACGGAGGTGTTTTTGATCCACTTATTCCGATTTACTCCTTTGATGGACGAAATGTCATGACAGATCAGGCTTGGTAAAAGGCTTTTTTTTTTTAATGGAATTAAGTAATATCCACTACATGACCAAAAGTATGTGGACACCAGTGTTGGGTAAATTACTTAAAAATAGTAATCCACTACAGTTTACTAATTATTTCTCTAAAATTGTAATCATATTGCTTAAGTTACTTTCTAAAACACTTCTGCTCAATGTCAAAATAATGTCTATATTTCTTCCTTGTTCATTGTTACATACAAGTCATAAACTCAGCACTTAACATTTCTCCTTCACAGTGACTCATTATGGGCCATAATTAATGTATTCTACATGAATAATATATTAGAAATAAGCATAACTGTATAATGTACTTGAAACCCAGTTGAAACCCAATAAGGAGTCAGGCCCCATTTTGAGTCTGAATGCAAGTAAGAATTTCCAGAAGAATGGAAGCTTTAAAGAAGCAAAGGAGGACCAACTCCATATTAATGCCCATGGTTTTTAAATTAAACGTTCAAAAACACATAATGGGTGTGGTGTCGAGGTGTCCACACACACTCTGCCGTGTAGAGTACTTGGCGAATGGTTCACAGTATTTAACATGTGCATGTGTGTTTGTTCGTGTCTGACCAACTGTACATGTTGCTTTGACTAGGCTTCAGAAACTGGTTTGGCACGGCTCGAGTACCGAGGGCATCCGTAAGACGACTAACTACTGTGAGGCATGGCGGACAGGTGACATGGCAGTAACCGGACAGGCGTCTCTCCTGCATACTGGCAGACTGCTTGGGCAGCACACCCGTAGCTGCTCGAACAACTTCATTGTGCTTTGTATTGAGAACAGCTACATACAGGACTCCGGAAAGAACTAGAAATTGGACTAACACCATCATTTGGACTACCCTTTTAAACTAGTGTTCTTATCATTCACTGCAGATGTAGGGAGCAGCAGTGGCCGGACTGCTGGAGAAATATCCAATCTAACACACCAGAGAAAATGACACTGCAATCATGTTTCAATTTTTCTCTGAGCATGATGTAAATATGTGTAAATCACCCACTGACTTTCATTCAACTATGTATTAGAATACCAAAGAATACCTCAGTAAGACTTCAGCAAGTAAGTGTAGATCTCATTCCATTGTACGACTTCAGATTACTGTGTGCCTTCTCAGATGGTTTTAGTCCCTCTTTACCATGACTAATATAGAGGGTTTTTTATATGTGTAATGTATTTACTACAGATTTTAAATGACAAACTTTGATTGAACTTAATCAGATTTAAAAGAGCTTGTAACTGTCAAAGTTCAGATATCAGTTTTTTTATATATTCAAATAAGGGATTTATTTTGTTGGTCCTGGGGCTGATAGTTGTTTAAATGCACTGGGTTAAATTTTGCATGGGAGGAGATTTGTGCTTTATCGGTTTTGGTTTGTTTTTTCACACCCATGAAGGTCTGTGAACTTTCCTACTATGTATTTAATGGAATAGTTCACCCAAACATTCTCTCATCATTTACTCACCATCATGACATCCCAGATGTGTATGATATTCTTTCTTCTGCTGAACACAAACTAAGATTTTTAGAAGACTATATCAGCTCTGTAGGTCCATACAATGCAAGTGAATGGTGACCAGAACTCCAAAAGCTCCAAAAAGGAGATAAAGTCAGCATAAAAGTAATTCATAACACTCCAGTGGTTTAATCAATAGCTTCTGAAGAGATGTAGTTGGCTTTGGGTGTGAACAGGCCAAAATGTATAACTCCTTTTTCACTGTACATCTTGACAGCAAACTACTTTGCGATCATGATTTCAAGCTCGGTTACACTTCCTAGCAATTGACGCATGCGCAGAGCGATAGATGACGCTACAGGAAGTGTAAACGAGTTTGAAATCATGATCACTAAGGAGACTGGTGCAAAGATGTACAGTGAAAAGGAGTTATATTTTGGTCTGTTCTCAGCCAAAATCATAGGAGTAAATAATGAGAGAATTTCCATTTTTGGGTGAACTAACCCTTTAAGAGAAGCAGAATGTTTTGTCCCATTTATAATGTCAAAGCACATAAAACTAAAATACAGTGACAAGTACATACTTTAAAAGGCATGCATTTCAAATGTTGACAGTTGCCACAACCACATTATAACTTTTTACTCTTATTTAGATTTCTATGACTTACAGTGTTTAAAAAGACAATAAATTAGGAAAGTTCAAATTTTTTTTTTTTTTTTTTTTTTTTAGAAGTAAGATCTATGTGACAATGATTGAGAGAATACCCCTTTTTCACATTTGAATGGTTCTCAGTGAATACATTTTGTTTTATAAGTAGCCAATGGGTTATCTTTCTCTAACGTTTAGAAAAAGCACAAACACTGTAAAAGCTTTTTACACCTACAAGACTTTCTTTAACGTTAGGTCCTCCATTCAAGTTCCTTATCATATAATATTACCCAACTGTATTGCAACTGAACAACAACAAAAAATATTTATTTCACACTCGTCTCTTCAAAGTTAACGTGCGAAGCCTCACGACTAAAATAACCAATCGTGTTTTATTTAAGGTCACAAGGGGGCAGAGTTGAGTCACGGAAAGCAGTGCCATAGATATGCATCGTCATAAATTTCCAAATTTAACAAACTTTTCAAGCATCAGAGCCTGATGTGTATAATATAGCCTACTATTGCTAAGCTTGCCGTTTTAGTGCTACTCCTGCTAATGCTGAACTTTAGCAAGCGTTTAATCCTTCGAAATGTTGACGTTGTAATGTTTAAAACATGTTTAATACACATCATTGGCCTCTCTCTCTCTCTCTCTCTCTCTCTCTCTCTCTCTCTCTCTCTCTCTCTCTCAGAAGTTTACATACACTTAGGTTGGAGTCATTATAACTCATTTTTTAATCACTCCACTGATAGGTGGATTTCTGTGTGTACCCTCAAATTAAATCCTGTAAGTGCCCCTGCTCTCTACTATTATTCTGACATTTCACATTCTTAAAATAAAGTAGTGATCCTAACTGACCTAAGACAGGGAATGTTTTCTACGATTAAATGTCAGGAATTGTTAATACTGAGAATACATTATACAAACTGTACATGAGCATAAAAACTAAATAACACAAACGCTCAGTGTGATTATTAAAGCACAAAATGCTGCGATATAATGATATAAACATCTGCAGGCACTACGTGCTTCACAGTGAATAAGTACTCTGTTTTGTCACCAATTGCAACATGTACAGCGCACGTAATGCTTTTAATGTGGTGATTTTAGTATACAAGCGGCTTCACACATTTACTGTAAAGCATGCAGCACAAGCAGACAGTATATTTATTTATTTAAATCGCACCCTTATGCCATTTAATACTCACACTAGGATCCGTCACGATTTAAATTAAATCGTATACCAAATATATCAAATTGATGTGAGTATTTGAAGGAGTCTGTCAGTCAGACAGCGCACGGGTATCGAATTAAGTCTGTATTTGGTTCTACCGGTATTGCATAAATACTGGTATCGTGACATCTTTTTTTTTTTTTTTTTTTTTTTTTTTTTTTGACATACCTAGTCCCACCCCATTCACATTAATGAGTCAAAACATCTATCTATCTCAATATAGTGTAGTTACAAAATTATATATATATATATATATATATATATATATATATATATATATATATATATATATATATGTATATATATATATATATAGTGGTGGACAGAAATATTGGCACCCTTGGTAAATATGAGCAAAGAAGGCTGTGAAAAATATGTCTTCATTGTTTATCCTTTTGATCTTTCATTCAAAATATTCACAAAAATCTAACCTTTAATTGAAGTAAACTAATTGAAAGGGTAAAATCTCAGAATTAAATGAATATTTTTTTCTCCAAAATACATTTGCCACAATTACTGGCACCCCTAGAAATTCTCATGAGTAAAATATATCTGAAGTATATTCCCATTAATATTTAAAAAAATTTAGAACACCTGGGTGACAAGGAACATGAAACTGTTCAGCCATGACTTCCTGTTTCACATGGATATGAATATGAGGTAACACACAGGCCAAATTCTCTTAGGCTGCGTTCCATTTCAAATTTGTATCCCCTTCCCTCGCAAACTTCACTCTGTCTCATGGACTCGGATGTACGCCACTGCTTACATTGCATGAGTGTCCACTACTGGTGGAAGACCTGCAACCGGAACACAGTTAACCACTTGAAGCATGTTGAAGGCTGATGTCAATTTGTGGAATTATTTAGTGATTTTTGCAGCTGAGAAAACAATGTTTTCGGAGATTGATTTCAGAGGCTCATGTATAAATCTTGTATGTTTTTTTTTGTTTTTTTTTTTTCATTAGAATGAATTGTTAGAAAGGATTAATCAAGATTTACACAAACAAAAATGTTAACATAACAATGAACACATAGGCTATAATTGTGTGATAAACAGCTTAAGGTAGCTATAAGTAGTATATAACTTTTCTAAACTGCTTATTGACCTAACTTCACTTCCATCATACATTAGAGTTGTGTGTGGGTGGGGTTTATGAAGTGCAATCTGCTGTCACATCACAATCGAGTTGCATTGTGGGATATGGAGCTGCCTGATGCGTACATCAGAGTAGGCTCGCTCCCTCAGTCAAAATCGAGGGGTTGAGGGCCTGTCAACAGAAACTTCCCTCGCTCACTTAACGAAGTGAAACAGACTTCCAAAATGGCGGCAGGGATTCCCCCGAGGGGAAGTGCTTAGGGGAGTTAATGAGTGGATGTTTAAAGTGAAGAGGAACGCAGCCTTAGTCATCCATCACAATGGGTAAGACCAAAGAATAAAGTTATGATGTGCAGCAAAAGGTTACTGAGCTTCACAAAATGGGAAGTGGCTAAAAGAAAATAGCTAAAGCACTGAAGCATTTCCACCATCAGAGCAATAATTAAGAATTGCCAATCAACTGGAGATGTTAAGAATCGTCCTGAAAGAGGACATGTGTCTATGTTGTCTCCAACCACGGTGAGGAGGATGGTTCAAGTGGCCAAAAATTCTCCGAGAATCACAGCTGGAGAATTGCTAGAATTAGTTGGGTCTTGGGGTCAGAAAGTCTCCAAAACTACAATCAGACATCACCTACATCATTACAAGTATTTTGGTGTGGCCACCAGCTGCATTAAGTACTTCAGTGCATCTCCTCCTCATGGACTGCACCAGATTTGCCAGTTCTTGCTGTGAGATGTTAGCCCACTCTTCCACCATGGCACTTGCAAGTTCCCGGACATTTCTGGAGGGAATGGCCTTAGCCCTCACCCTCTGATCCAACAGGTCCCAGATGTGCTCAATGGGATTGAGATCCGGGCTCTTCGCTGGCCATGGCAGAACACTGACATTCCCGTCTAGCAGGAAATCATGCACAGAACGAGCAGTTTGGTTGGTGGCATTGTCATGCTGGAGGGTCGTGTCAAGATGAGCCTGCAGGAAGGGTACCACATGAGGGAGGAGGATGTCTTCCCTGTAATGCACAGCATTGAGATTGCCTGCAATTACAACAAGCTCAGTCCGATGATGCTGTGACACACCGCCCCAGACCATGACGGACCCTCCACCTCCAAATCGATCCCGCTCCAGAGTACATGCCTCGGTGTAATGCTCATACCTTCAACGATAAACGAGAGTCTGACCATCACCCCTGATGAGACAAAACCGCGACTCGTCAGTGAAGAGCACTTTTTGCCAGTCCTGTCTAGTCCAGTGAAGGTGGGTTTGTGCCCATAGGCGACGTTGTTGCCAGTGATGTCTGGTAAGGACCTGCCTTACAACAGGCCTACAAGCCCTCAGTCCAGCCTGGTGTAACTCAGGCAGTTGTTGTTGCCATCCTGTACCGTACACAGGTGTGATATTCGGATGTACCGATCCTGTGCAGGTATTACACGTGGTCTGCAGCTGCGAGGATGATCAGCTGTCCTTCCTGTCTCCCTGTAGCACTGTCTTAGGCGTCTCACAGTGTGGACATTGCAATTTCTTGCCCTGGCCACATCTGTAGTCCTCGTGCCTCCATGCAACATGCCAAGGCACATCCACGCAGATGAGCAGGGACCCTGGGCATCTTTCTTTTGGTTGTTTCCTTTTGAGTCAGTAGAAAGGTCTCTTTAGTGTCCTAAGTTTTTATAACTGTGACCTTAAGCTGTTATAAGCTGTTAGTGTCTTAATGACCATTTCACAGGTGCATGTTCATTCATTGTTTATGGTTCATTGAACAAGCATGGAAAATCCTTTACAATAAAGATCTGTAAAGTTATTTGGATTTTTACAAAATTATCTTTAAAATACAGTGTCCTGAAAAAGGGACATTTCTTTTTTTGCTGAGTTTATATATACTGTATATATACACTGCCTGGCCAAAAAAAAATATACCGTTTGGATTTAAATATGCAGATACTTAAGAGCCTATGATTGGATCATCATTGCAGTGATTAATACAGTATGTTTCAGCTGGAAACAATTCTTTTAACCCTAACTGATGCAGTGTGTTGCTTCTCATTTCTTAAACAACCATGTTGGAAGATGTATCCCGTGGTTTTGGAAAATATATTACTATGTTTCAGAAGGGGCAAATTATTGGCTTGCATCAAGAAAATAAAACAACTAAAGAGATTGCTGAAATCACTGGAATTGGGTTAAGAACTGTCCAACACATTATTAAAACATGGAAGGATAGTGGTGAACCATCAGCTTCGCAGAAGAAACAAAAATCTTGAATGATCGTGATGGATCACTAAAACGCTTGAAGTCACATTGTCAAAAATCGACAGTAGAACTCATGGCTATGTTTAATAGTGAAAGTAAGAGCATTTCCAAACACAATGCGATGAGAACTTACAGGACTGGGACTAAACTGCTGTGTGGCCACAAGAAAGCCACTTGTTAGTGATACTAATTGGAAAAAACGACTTCAATTTGCTAGGGAGCATAAAGATTGGACTGTGGAGCAATGGAAAAAGGTCATGTGCAGGGTTTGTACAAGGTGCCTGAAGCGCTTGAATTTGGCTTTTTAAAATTTAAGTCCTGGAAAACCCTTGAAAACTGCTATTTTTACCAAGAGGTGCTTTAAAAGTTCTTGAATTATAGAAAATCGTAAAATACGTTGCTTAAATCATTTAATAAATAGAATGTATTTATTTTCGGAAAAACACGATGACAGACCACTAGACGACTGCTGAAGCAGGCAGCGCGTAGACGGCGCTGTCACCTGGCACCTGTTACTTTTGGCAGTACTGTTCAGAATGAGCCAGTCACAATCAATTGTTACTGGAGGATTTAAAAATATATATTTTATAGATACCGCTGTGGCGGATTTAACAAGTATGAATCCTTGCAACTATCAGTTTTAATAAAAAAAATTACTTGCCAGACTGAAGAAATTATGAGATGTAAAATGTTCTGAGATTTGAATGCAGATCAATGGAGGATTCAGTTTTGTGAGCCATCTAGCACCCCCTTGTTTAAAGAAGACTTTGTGTCCCACAAAATAGGTTATTTCTGACAACATTTGAGTCAATATGAAAATATGTTGAAAACAGGTCCCTTGACTTTTTTTAGTCATGAAAAAGCTTTTAAATAGCAAAAAATAAATAAAAGGTATCATTCTATAACCTAACCTTTAATGATATGAAATGGCTTGACTCTGTTTTGCAAATGTTTTAGAAAATATATTTGAAATTATCAATTGCCTGAAAAAATCATCTGGTACACCACTTCTATGACATTTAGAGTTCTTTTTGTGTTTATTTAGTACTTATTTTTAATACAAGCATTAGTGCAAGACCGAACAAATGTGCAAAAAAGCTAAACTAAATTATTATTAACAATTTAGATAAATGCAAAAAGTTGCGGAAAATAGTTTTTAAGGTCAAATTTCAGAGGCTGCTTAAATATGCGTATAGTGATTTTTCCAGCATGTTAAAAAGTTATTAATTCACATTTTAACTTATATTATCACACAAAAATATTTGGTGTTGTACCCCATTGAACCCCCAAAATGTGGTGTTGTAACCCATTTAACCCTCATTAGTGTTAACTTTGTTAACTTGCTTCGTTCATGAAACAGAATTAAATAATAAAAGACAGAACAACAGCCAAGTTGTCCTTTATAAATTCAAATTAATGTCAACATGTTACAAAAGGTTTATCCTCAGCGTTTATGGGCAAAAACTAAACTGAATGGAAAATTTCAATATTTTGTAAGTTGGAAAGTCAAAATTTTTTGAGAATGACCCATTTGCAATTTCGTTCAGTTCCTCACATAAATCTGCTGTGTGACTTTAGAAAACATGAAACACAGCACATGAGTCATATGGACTACTGTTTACAGACCCAGTTATTCACTTTTGTGGGAAAGCGAAGTGCGTTTTAAGGGAGCACACTAGAATTGCACATCAATTTCATCATGAATATATATATATATATATATATATATATATATATATATATATATATATATATACACATATATAATCATGTGTGAGCATTTGAAGGAGTCTTGTGTAAATCAAACAGATAATCTGTATTTCAAAAATAATTCTGGAGTTACTGTAAATCCTTAAAATATGAAAAGTAAAACAATTTATTTTTCATATACACTACTGGTCAAAAGTTTTGAAACACTTTTCACATTTAGAATAATAGTAAAGTCATCAAAACTATGGAATAACATAAATGAAACAATGGGAATTATGTTGTGACTAAACAAAATCAAAATAAATCAAAACTGTGTGATATTTTAGCATCTTCAGAGTAGTCACCCTTTGCCTAGAATTTGCAGACATGTACTCTTGACATGTTCTCAACCAACTTCTTGAGATATCACCCTGGGATGCTTTTTAAACAGTATTGAAGGAGTTCCCATCTATGTTGGGCACTTATTGGCTGCTTTTCTTTATTATTTGGTCCAAGTCATCAATTTCAAAATCTTTTTTATTTATTTATTTATTTATTTATTTTTAGTTTTATAATTAAATAAATTAATATGGTGGCACAATTATATTTTTGTCTACAAAACTAATTTCAAACATTTAAGCATAGGCCTTCATATTAAAAGATATTTAAGATCATGAGAAACATTTCAGTCAAGTGTTTCAAAACTTTTGACCGGTAGTGTATATATATCTATATATATATATATATATATATATATATATATATATATATATATATATATATATATATATATGGGATTTTTTATTTTTCATATTTTAAGGATTTACAGTAACTCCAGAATTATTTTTGAAATACAGACAATAATGGTTCACAGGACATATTTGGAGTAGTTTTGAGGCACGACTGAACTCACTGGCGAAAACTAGACTTATCAATGTGGGCGGGGCATTTTCTTAGTGCTGACTAATCAGAACGCTCCCCTCCTCGAAGCAGACTCGACAAGTTGAAATGTGAGAGAAAAAACTGACAAGTCTAAAAAGAATAGTCTCTGCCACGATGGACGTGGGGACGTTGTTTTGTCGTTCACTACTGTTGGCTTTATTAATATACACAGTAACTACGGAAGCGCGAGGTAAGTACGTGGGACTGTGACGCTTTGTAGTTTCCCCGTCTACATTTCTCAAGTTTTATCTGCGCGTTTCCTTTTGTCAGAATAAGTCTACCCAGGGGGTGTTCAAATATGGCGCAGGTAATAGGAAGCCGCGCTGACAAAAGTGTCTAATATTAAGCGATATTCATGCCGTTGCATTTGTCACATCGCACAACAGTTTGGAAGAGTGTGTTTTTCGGACAGAGAGAGGGAGTGGCTCGCGCATGCAATCGGAGCATCGGAGTTTGGATATCGCGAGCCAGTATTTATTTATAATACTTAAGCTCCTGTTAATTTATAACAACCTCTGGATCAAATGTTCAGTCATCTAAAACAGTTGACGAGCCTTGGCTTTCATTATCGAACCTGAACCGTGTCGATGCAGTTTACCATCAATCAACTCCTGCTTTACAAAGGCACGTGCTTGGTGATGGACATGTTTGTTTTCGTGATCTGACATTAAATACTCTCCTATCAAAGCACCGCAGATTCTTTCATTATTCTAACGGGAAAGCACAGCAAGATTATTTGTAACGTCAGATCCACATCAGAGGCTTCAGGTCGATACTGGTATCTGTTATTCTGTGAAGTTATGTGAACTGACAGGAAACGTGTTTTCTATGTCACGTGAAGTTTAATATAAAATCAGACTATTTCTGTTCATTACAAATACCAGTACAGGCTATTTTTTATGTATCAGAATATCTGCGCTGTGTTCCATTTAGGATTTAATGGTATGTATTGGTTTCCATTATAGATACCTAATGGTATCCACTAGACATAACATGCCACCAATAGAAGCCAACACATTACCAGTTCAGACCATTATAGTTTGCAATAAAATACAATTAGCATTAAAACCATTAGAATTTCCGAGGGTTTCTATTGTTAGTTTTTGTTTTTTTGTTGTTGTTTTTTTCCAGCAGTGTAATCACATATATTTAGGAGAAACATTCTTAATGCATTATCTTTTAAACCTTGCAGCAATTAATTCATGTAGAACAATACTCAATCAAATGCATTCTGTTCTAACATGAGACAACAAGATGAGACTTGTAGTTTGTATTTGGACTGTTTGCTTGGTGTGTTTGTGGGTGTGTCTGATTGCAGTGACATTCCTTTGTGCAGACAAACACATTTACCTAATACTATTTATTACATTTCACAAGCCATAATGGATTAATGGATTTCCTGTTCATTCTTGTGCTGTCAATTCACATGCTGCGAAACCTCTTTATTCACGTTTCTATTTCCTCTTCCCCATCAATGTACAGTAGCACCCAGTGAGCTTCCTCTGACTAGGGATGCACCGATACCACTTTTTCTCTTCCGATATCGGAAATCTCAGTATTGGCCGATACCAGTGTTGTTGTTTCTTTGCATAATCGATTTAGAATATCATTACATTATTGTGTGGAATTGGGAGTACTCATTAATATGTAAAGAAACACAAACCTCTAACTACACATTATTTCAATATAACTGTATAGCTTATTAAGAAACACTTTATTATTAATTAGTATCCTGGATAATGTAGCAGCAAAATTAACAGTAATTCCAGTCTTCAGTAGAAAAGAAACCAGTGTTTTATTTTTGCCTTTTTATTTATTTATTTATTTATATATTTCAACTTGCATCTGGACTTTAAAGGATTCAGATCTCTTTTTTTGTTTAATTTAGTTGTTAGATATTAGTCCACTTTTCATTCACACAGTAATTTTTTGGAACCCATTCAATTTATATATTGTTATAAATTGTAAACAAATACTAATGATGACAATAATAATAATAATAATAAATTTTTATTAATATTATTATTATTTACTTAATTTTAAAACACAACAGTAATATATTTAAATCGTGCACTTTTTAAACCCTCACGCTTTTATTTTGACATTCTAAACTCTCCAGGAAGTTGTGTATGTGTCTGTTTGTAGGAAAGTTCACAGTAGTTTAATTAATTTCTTATTCAAATTCTGGTAAAATGCACCTCCGGTGCCGTTCTAAATGCATATTATAAGTGAACTGAACTATTGAGCATCTACATCTGAGATGTTGTTCGTGAGTAGCACTCAAATATTGCGCACCACGTGAAGGCTAAAAGGCATGCTGGTGCTGCGCATACTATATCTTTACTTATTAAACACAACCTTTTGTGATTCACAGAGCTATCACACGTCTTAAAGTGGCTTTGAATAAAATACACGAGTCATATGAACTTTAGTGGTGTTTTTATGGTTCTTTTATGTCATTTTTGGAGCTTGACAGTAAAGAACATGACTAACACACAGTATTGGATTTGGATCGGGCTTGTCGGACCAATACCCGATCCATCTAAAAGCTTCAGTATCGGAGCCGAGACCGATCCAGGTATCGGATCAGTGCATCCCTACCTTTGACGCAAACAATTTTTGTTGATTGTACAGTACTGTGGTCTTGAGGTGTTCTGTCTAGTTTCAGATAGTATATGTCTTTTGTCAAAATCTTTTACCTACTTCCTTTTATGTAGATTATTTTTAGTGTGCAGGACTGATAAGAACAGACTGATAGTCCCAACATTGTGGTGAAAGCATTATTCTTCCCCATCTGCTACAGTCATTAGAAGAAACCGTTTCTCAGTGTATGGCGGTAAAACCTGGCCTGGTGTAAGACAAAATTTGACTAGCTGTCTTATGCTTCCTGCAAGGGTAGTTTTATTATTCAATGTAAGACCACCTTGTGGGCACACTGTCTCTGAGAAAGAGAAAAACGTGCATTTACAGAGATGACGCTGCAGAATTAAGGCTTACTTGACCTATAGAAATTGGGGCTAACATATTTAATCTAAAATCATGCCAAAAGTAATATTGAATAAACTATTATGATCGTTATAAAATCTCAGCTGCACACTTATTTTGGCCTCCCCTTGTAAAACACGTAGTGTTGTGAACAGTTCAGATAGCACAGTCATTGAGAGTGAATACATAACACATTAAGATAAATAACACTGAGAAAACAAAAAAGATTTAAGTTGAGATTTAAACTCAGAGATAGAAGAGATGCTGCGAACAGTCAGGGGGAGTGAATTCCAAATATTGGGTGCTACTATGCTGAATGACCTGCCACCCATAGTAGAGAGGCGAGATCTAGGGACAGAAAGGAGTCCGGACCCAGACGACCTAAGCGAGCGGATCGGGTTGTAGGGGAGAAGCAATTCACTAAGATAGTGAGGTGCCAGACCATGAAGTAATTTAAATGTAAGCAGGATTAGTTTATATTTGATGCGAAACAAAACTGGTAACCAGTGAAGTTCAAACAGGAATGGAGTAATATGAGCTTGGTATGTGTAAGAATTTTAGCAGCAGAATTTTGAATATATTGCAACCTAGCAATAGAGTTAGCAGGTAAACCAATTAAGAGTGCATTGCAATAGTCAAGACATGAGGATATAAATGCATGAACCAGTGTTTTGGCATCTTTGAGACTGATAAAGAGACGAAGGCAAGCAATGCGGCGAAGGTGAAAGAAGGCAATTTTAGATACAGATTTAATATGAGCTTCAAAAGTGAGGGAGGGATCAAAGATGATACCTACATTTTTTACAGGTTTAATGAAAGTGCCATCAGTATCACAACCAAAGTCATAAGGAATTTTTTTTCCATAAGTGTTGGTGATTCAATAATAATGATCTCAGTTTTATCCATGTTCAATTTTAGGAAGTTGGAGTTAAGCCATTTTTTCATTTCATTTACACATGTTGATAGTTGACCGGATCGACCTGTGTAATACAAATTAATATTGAACAATTTCTGTGTAGGTGTAATCATTTTGTGTGGTGAAGTGTATGCTGTACCACATTACATCATAAACATCTAAATATTTGTCTTTGTGCAAGACCTAGTTTTGAGAAAACTACATATCTCTTCACGTAGATTTTGTCCTAGCAGTACTACATGGATACGTTTTTTGAACCACCTTTCACTGTTCCAGCACACAGTAGTTTTCGAGTGGAAGGATTGAATGTGTGGAATCAGCTTATTTCTAAATACTGTATGTGATACGTACGTTACATTTGGTTGATCCTGAGAGCCAATCTATTCATTGCAACATTTGTGTGCTTTGGAATGAAAACGTCTGATTTGAACTTTGATTCAATTGTTTAAAAACTTCAAATTTTTGTAAATATCTTGATTGGATCAAGCCAATGGCATTTTTGATGTTTGTAAAATTAAAGGAATATTTCAGGTTCAATACAAGTTACGCTAAATCGATAGCATTTGTGGCATAATGTAAATTACCACAAAAAATTATTTTGACTCGTCCCTTTTCTTAAAAAAAAAAAAAAAAGAGCAAAAATCTGGTAACAGTGAGGCACTTACAATAGAAGTGAATGGGGCCAATTTTTGGAGGGTTTAAAGGCAGAAATCTGAAGCTTGTGTTTTATAAAAGCACTTACTGTACATTAATTCTTCTGTTGAAACGTATTATTTGAGCTGTAAAGTTGCTTAGTCGTTAATACCGTTGTTTTAGGAATTATGTCATAATGGCAATGAACTTGTAAAATTGGATATAACTTAACACAGAAAAGCTTAGCAAGCGATTTTCACACTAAAATCATGTTAACATGCATATTGATTACATTGTTTACATCTTGTGTCTATACATTTGAAACCGTAACCACGTTTACATGCACTTTTACACCATTTTTATGATGTTTAAGGGATTAAGAGAAAGTGGTTTAAAACACCCAGGTTTCTTCCAGAGAACATGGCTTATGTGAGCATGTAAATGCATAAGCAGCTCTCTTACAGGTTTTTGAAGAGTGTGCATGTTCGTGGAACAGACCGGACAACTAACATCATAGGATGTAACCATACATATCAACAAGTCAGCACAGTGAAAAAGAATTCCACATTTCTGGGAGTACAGTGGGGAATGGGAAAATCACATACGTAAAATATACCCATTTAGACACTAAAATATCACCTACTGTCCCTCACGTCTGTATATGCGCTGAATTACATTGGGGAAATCCTGGAGTTTTATGTAAAATTCTGTTGCAGGTTGTGATGGAAAGTTAAGGAAACACAGCAACAACTCTGGAATATCTGAGAATAAAGCAAAGCAACAGAGAATAAACTAGAGAGTCTTCTTCTGATCCCATGTTGTTATTTACACAAGCGTCGTGGGGAAATTACACTGCTGTGTAGAAAGCTGCATTCTGACCGAGCCTCATGTATATGGGCGTAAAGAGAAAGCTGACAACACAGTGCATGTAAACGTGTACATCGATTTCAAGTCACAGGCAACTTTCTTGCCGTTTATGGCAAGGCCCAGTTCACTTCTTTTGTATTTTTCTTACTGTAAACCCTGATTTAGTTTTTTTGTTTTTTCAAACAAAGGACGAGTCAAAATTATTTTTTTGTGAAAAACAACATTTTGCCACTAATGCTGTCGACTGAGCTCAACTTAAATCAAACCCAGGATATTCCTTTAAGGTCTCACATGAGGGAACTACACAAATAATTTATTTTACATCTATGTATGTGACTGACCTTGCAGAGTACATCATTCAATAGAGTAAGTATTGTGAGTACCAGATCCTAGCAGAGGTAGCAAAGATGGATAAATCTACAACAACATTAGGGCAATCTACAGTAATGAACAATTTCTGTCAGGCTGTGGATTTGTTTGCTCTCAAATGTGGGTCAGCACATATATTCATTAATGCATATTTTCTGAGATTCCTGTCCTAGACTGAACACTTCTGAGTCAGCCTGAGGACTAAACTTGTATTCCGTTCACTCTCTAAAACAAGGCCTTTTCACTCCCAAGGCGTTAAATACTGCCGTTGTGCAAGAGCCTCACACCTTCTAGCTTCTGTTACCTATACATCCCGCAAGCGAAGCAATCCTTCAATGAGAATCCTTTGGTGTCAATAGACTGATACAAGGAGTATCTGAATTTTGTCATCGTGAATTTATATGTTGGGGTCCAATTATGACACTGTGACATAGTATATTTTGAGATTTTCTTTTCATTTGAACTAGGGCTGGGACGATTCATCGACGTCATTGATTACAGAAATACGTCGATTTGCATAACACGTCGGTGCGTCGCAATGGAGTAATTAAAATGGCAGCGCCCGGTTTAAGTATGGATTCCCCCGAAGAACAAGCTGCAGCTAAAAAAAACTCGCCTACGGTCATCTAAAGCGTGGGAGTATTTTAGCCAGAGACCCAACGATGTGGTGTGTAAGCTATGCAAATTGGAAATGGCATATCACAGCAGTACAACCGCCATGAACGAACACTTGAAGCGAAAGCATCCCAGAGCACTTTGTCAAGATGGCAGCAAGGCAGCACCGTAAGTCCTGTTTACTTTTTGTCCCCACCCAAGCATGACATATTAGTATTACAACACGTGTTTCTGTTAGTAGTAGTCACTTTAAATTGATTTTCTAAATGTTTCCTCATCGCCCCCATGTTAAAAGTAATTTCTGCACCGCTGCTAATGTAGGGTGACCATACGTCCTCTTTTTCCTGAACATGTCCTCTTTTTCGGACCTTAAAAAAGCATTCGGCCGGGATTTCTAAATTTGCGAAAATGTCCGGGATTCGGCTTGTTGCATTATAATGTGCATCTGGTCTAATACTTCATTGTGTGTGCGCGCATATTTGCATTGCTCCTTTTAGTAAGTCCCGTCTTCTGGCACACCATTTGGTCAATTATAAGAGGCTTGCAGCAACTATTGGCCAAATTCCTGCCTGTCAATCTCTCCGTGAACACGCGAAGCGCTGTTGTGTTTGGCATCAAACAGTTGCTTGACAGTAGCAGCAAATGACAGCTGAGTGGAAACAATGCCCAAACGAAAGTGCAAATTTACAGAAGATTTGCAAAAAAATTCCCATGCTTTCGTCCAGGTCGAGATCTGTGGGAAGCAGAATGTATGACATGTAAAGCTGGCACTTATGTGTCAGTTGCTAATAAAGGTGCAAGTGATTTAGAGGCACACATTAGCTCTGTGAAGCATAAAGGGTCAGCAAAAGGTGAAAGTTCATCAGGTAAATTAACTTTTTAAATTAACTGACTACTTTTTGTGACCAGGTAAAATTATCACATTGCTTCATTTTCCATGGCCATTCAAAATAATAGTAATAGTAAATGAAGGTACACGCATGGCATTAAATATTTTATTTTAGTACATGGACATTCAAAATAATGTAGGAAATTGTTTTATATATATATATATATATATATAAATATTTATGTTATGCTAATAGTGTCTTTTTCACTGTATTAAAGTTTGCATTCATAGTAACACTGTTTTTTGTTGCAGAATAATGCCCTGCAGTGCACAGTTTGTTTCTTGTACATTTGTTTGTGTTTAAGAGAAGATGATTTTAAAAAATATATAAATATTAATGAGACAAGTTTTGTATATTTATTTTGGGTTAATTATTATATTAATCAAGTAATAATTATAAAAAAATCTTTAGGATAATCGGCAAATTAGCTGTTAGATTAATCGACTAATCGGAAAAAGAATCGTTAGATTAATCGATAAAAAAAAATAAAAAAAAATCGCTAGGTGCAGCCCTAATTTGAACTGAGCAACATTTATTCACTGTAGTAAATGTTTAATCTGCAGCATTTATTAGTTTGCAGTGGTTAATGTTTAATATGTTGTTTGCTGTACACGTTCTGCTCTGCTGAAGTTAACTGTTTTGTTCCGGGTGTATTCCATGTTTTCTGATCCCTTTGTGTGAAGAACGGACCCAAATTACAAATTTTATTGAACGATCATGGTTCCCAATGTCCGCCGTAACATTCCGTTCTTGACTCGTTCAAAACACATTCAAAAATTGCTGCCTTAAGAAGCATTATGACACCGGTTTGTTGTCAATGATATCAGACATCATTGGCTCTAGTGACCAGTTGTGATTGAGCTCCGGTTCGGATGCATCTTTTGAATGAGATGTGACCCATAGATCTGCTAAATAGGATCAGGATTTCACTGCATTCACGTAGGGAGAAGATTTTATGCGATTTTAAACACTTAAGTTTCACTCTGTTCCTCACACAATGCTATTGTATGGTTTGGAATATTTTTATAGTGCTTTTGTATAATTTGGTAGAGATGGTGTACTCAGAAATATCTATATAATATTGTAATGTAAATCAAATTACTGTGACTAAATACATCTGTCTGTTACATGTTTTGTATTGTTGATAATTGGTAGGGTTTAGGAATTGGTTTCAGTTAGGGGATCAAAAATATCTATATGATTGCATAATGTAGCCTAACTACATTAATATATTTATAAGTATAATAAACATATTTCAGTTATATAAGCGATAATATCCAAAGATTGACAGTGACAGTGACACCCCCCCCCCCTGCTTGACAGATACATGGGCTGGTGGCTGAATTTGACGCTTTGGAGTGAGAACATGTTACAGAAATTAAAGAAATTATGACAGAAATATATTACTATATAGTAATATTCAATGTACTTGTACTGTGACTACTACTACTTATAATAATCATTTTTAAGCAATCTTACTAGCTGTTTTATACTGAATCATGGTGCCCACGCATCCTGGAAAACCTGGAATTTTGTTATGCAGTTTTTCAGTCATGGAAAATGAGAAATATCTGAATGTCCTGGAAAATATTTAAAAATAATAAAACTGTTTGACTGTGTGGCTAACATGTTTTTTTCTTACATGTACAAAAACTTGGTAACGATCAGAACTCGGGAAAGGTCAGTACACATTTGTATTGTTTGTCACTGCCACGACGGCTGCACATTTTGAAACGACATTAGCGGTTGTCTATCATGATCTAAACCCTGTCACATACATTCTCTGTCATCTCTGCTTTTCTTTGACAAAGCAGTTTGTGTTGATACAGTGAAAAATATTATTTTCCATTCTGACATTGCTGTTGTGTTAACTACCAAATCATTTGAGTTGTAAACCTTAGACAACTGTCATCAGTCAGACTGTTGATTGTTTTGAAAACAAGTTCACAACCCAAGATGGTAGCGCAGGGCTCGACATTAACGCTTGGCTGGGACAAGTGGATTTTTGAAGGGGGAAGTGAGCTTGTGCAACAAACCAATTGTGTCAGGGTATCTGGATCCCTGACCAAAGTTACGCCGGATAGGACATACAAGACTCGCACACCAATTGTTACTATCAGGAGAAAATTCACCAAAGTGTTCATCTTGTCAGAACTATCCATTAAACATATTTTACTGGACTGTCATACTTCTACACATCTGAGGAACCTGTATTATTCTGTTGATACTTTTGAAAAGGTTTTTAACCAAGTGAATCCAAATTTAGTTTTAAGATTTTTAGGAAAAATCTTAAACACCTTATTTAGCTCTATTTCGAATAACTAAACCTGGCTTCTGCCATGAATATAGCCATAGAAGCTGGCATGGCGTAAAAAAAGGAAAGAAAGAAAGAAAGATGAAGGGGCAAGTGAAAGAGAATTGTACTTGCTTGACCGGACAAGCAGAGTGATTAAAACATCAATAACAAAAAAATATCCAGCAATATTTGAGAGAGCCTAGGCCTGTGTAACTTATTAGAAAATTCATTTTTCTTATTCTGTTGTTGAAAGTAACCCTGAGAATGTAATTTTATAATTTGTAAGTGATCTAGTAACAGCTGCGCCCTGTTTGATTGACAGGCAGCATGTGTGTGCTGAATGGTCAAATACATTTCAAAATTCCGCCAAAATGCCCGTCTTGGTGAGGTATTTCTGTAAACACAGAGAGTGATGTCTAAAGTGAACTGAAACAGAGGAGAAAAAAGTGGATTTGTTAATCTGTTAATGGTGGCGATGGAGGCTTTTCTTTATTTGACAACCATTCGTAACATAAAATAATTACCATATGTCAATAGCCTCCTCCCCTACCCAGTGCAGTTTACATTTCTGTCATAGAGAACTGAGTTAAATAGGGACACAATTAGGTTGGGTATCGGTCATAATTTTAGAAAAATATACAGCATAAACTTTGACATGTTACTTAAATGTCCTTTTTTCTCTCCAGACAAGTAACTTTTTTTCTCAGACAAGTGGATGACTAATTTACTTGTCCAGAGGACAAGCACGTGACGATGCTTAATGTCGAGCCCTGTAGCGTGATGATGCGGCTTTTACACCTCAGGTTGTGAATTATTTGTAATAGTAAATTAACAATCCGAGTCCGCTTATACTGCGGTTAACACATGTAGGGCCCGGTGATTTCCATGATGTGGAAAGCCCAGTCGGAATCACTGAATCCAGTCACAAAAATGGCTTTAGCTACAATATGCGGTGTGTCTCGGAATTTGACATATTTGGGACTAAAACAATTTTTTGACTGCACAAATCGAATTAAAGCTGTGAAATTTGATAATTTCATAGGGCCCTGAAAATTTCTTTAGAATCGCATTTTCCTCTTGATTGTTTGTCTGTCGTATGGTTAAGGATTTAGTGTCTGTTTGTTTTGGTAATCTAGATTAAATTGGTGTTGTGCTGCTTCCTTATCCACACTCTCCTGAGTGTGACTCACAGCAGGCGACTGATTTGGAAGCAGAGCCTTGACTGTGTAGTGTTCTCCAAATTCGGCAGTTTAGGATGTCAGACTCTTTCCTCCGGGCAAGATGAATGTGTGTATGACTAAGAAAATGCATTTAGAGCTAGAGTAAGGCCTTAGTCTATCCTCCTGAGGGGTGGAAAAGACACAAGTTTTTTTTAGTGTCAAAAAATCTTTACTTTTTCTGTCATCGCATTATTGTGAAGTATATGAGTGGGAAGTCTGAGTAATAAGAATCATTTGTAATTATGAGATAATAATAACAGAATTGCATGTTTCCATGCAAATACAATATGCCATAGCCAGGGCTGGACTGGGACCAAAAATCAGCCCTGGATCTATTCAGCCCAACTAGCCCATGCGTACCCCACAATTGATAATATTGTATATATTATTATTGAATTGCAAATGCATTTATCAATATTAATACTGCATATTTTCTGTTGCATATAAATGTATATTTGACTGTCAAGCATTCAGTTGGGAGGCAAATTTGAATTTACTGATATTAACAACAGTAAAATCTGTAAATGGTAATCTATGTAAGGCTATGGCAGTAGGGCATCTCTTTTTCATCAGGATCTTAACTATTGAATTAACTTTTTCCATTAAAGTTCATTAGAACTGAACATATGTACAGAGGAAAAACTCATAGCTTCATCCTTATTTCACAGGCTTTTAAACTCTTGTTAAATTCTCCTTTTTACTTGCCCTTATGAAAATGTACCACAGTTCTTGCATAATACCCAGAGTTTAACTGTGGTATTAGTAAGAACATGGTGATCACAGGTAAAACCATGCTCCTTATTACCAGATGTAATATGGTTTCTTGAAAAAATCAAAAATTATGAATAACAATATCCATGTAGAGACTATAAAAAAACAACTGTCATAAAAGTCACTTATTTTCCCCAAATATACAATATTTTATATAATAATAATTATAGTGACATATATTTCCAATCAGAATCAGAATGAGCTTACACATACATGGAATTTGTCTTGGTGACAGGAGCTTCCAGCACACAACAATACAAAAACAAAAACAAGACTTTTAAAAAATAATTACAATTGAATAAAAAAATAGATAAATATTGAAAAGAAAAAAAGTATATATAGAATACACAAAATAAATAAGTGTGTGTGTGTGTGTGTATGTGTATATATATATATATATATATATATATATATATATATATATATATATATATAAACACACACACACACACATATACATACACAAATATACACATATATGAATATATATACATATACAGGCTACAATATTTCTGCCAAAACACCAATAATTACCTTTGTGAATGACACATTGCCCAGCTCTCGTGCTGTGCAGTTTAATCTGGTAGCAGCATACTTTGAGTATTTGGTGTTTTCAATGCATAGAAGTAAATGGCAGTGCTTAATAAATAAGAGTGGGGTGATTAACCGGCCCAATACACGACCGGCCCACCGGGAAAGACCTGGTGCGATAGATAGCCAGTCCATCACTGGCCATAGCCATTAGACAAGTGGCCTTTCAGGTTGTGCCTGTGCTCTGTTGGACACACGTGGACACATATTGTTTGGTGATGGTTATGCGGTGTTAGGATGGTAGGTAGTCACATGATTAGGGATAGTACTGACTAAAAGGCCAGATTACAAATAAGGGTGTGCATATACCCTGCTCAAGTCCTAGACTCCCCATTTTGGATTATAAATTGATTATTATTGATCTTGGTCTTCATCACGGTTTTCACCACTACACAAAATGTATTATAAAACAAGTTTTAAATTAAACTACGTGCCAGTGCTGATTCCACCGATGTGGTCATGCCATTAGGACAGAGGGAGTAAGTCAAGCTGATACAGGTATTCATTGTTATAGCCACATTTCGAAAAACCCAAAACAAGATGTGTATGAGTGTTAGGCAGGTTGGGTACCTCCAGTGTTATAGCTGGGTTATTTGAATACTGCCTGCTTTAAATCTCCCTGTTTATACTTTTGTTTTGTTTAGTTTCTTACCATTTCCTGTGCTATTAAAAGAATGGTTTGTGATTGCTCCTTTCCTGTTTAAATTAAGGCAAGTATTGATGTAAGTGCCTGCACCCTGTTATTACTCATTGTTTTGGCTTGACTGTAGTTTAGTCCACACTGTCTAGATGCGCTCACTTCCTTTTTGCAGGCTGTTGAATTTCTGATCCTATTGCAGTGAGTTAGGAGACACCCAGCCATAACATGGCCTTCTTTATCTTGTGCTGTCTCCTTTAGTACATGTGGCTATGACAATTTTTATACTAAAGAATGTTAAAGAATCTGTCACTCCTGCGACAAGTCGCCGACGCTACAACAGATTTCAAACCAGCTTGATATCTAGATCGCTAGGAGACAAAAAAAATTATTTGAAAATTAAACCACCCATATCTCCCTACCTGCTGTCTGTATTATTTTCAGCTGTTTTCTTTTTTTTTCTCAAAGAGACTCTCTTCGAAATCCAAACAGAAGTTGGCAAAAGAGATGACTAGGTGTAACTGTGATGTGCCTCGCTTATTCACTTGTGATCGGATCGCCCAAAACGTATATTAATACCATGTACACAAGGCCTAAGTCGGAGATGAATGGTCATGTAGCTGATACACCCAGTCTGCGATCAGTTCTGTAGTGTGCACACCAGCACAACGTAAAACAAGACTGTGAGTCACAGGGCGCAAGTCGTGTAGTGTACACAAGGCTTAAATCGGTCTTTGCTTACTGAAATTTAAACCACTGCCCCCAGTGGCCAAAGCTGAAAGTGGTGTTGAGGTGAAATGTCCACAGGGTGGCACCAAAAGCGAGTTTTATTTTTAGTTGTAAATTACATAATACAGTCAACAGGAATGCATATTTGATTAATTCTACTCCATGACCCAAACCTAACCGTCAGTGGGGAAAAAATAAACATTTTAGAGTAAAAATGCAACCTCAGAATCACTCTCACCATAGTTTATGCAAACTTCCTGGTTTTCACAGGACCCAAACCCATCACATTTTTGGAATGAACGCGATAACTTATTGGTTACTGTGAGACCGAAACCCATGTCTCAGAAATTGTGCGCACAACGTGCTATCAGTAGCACCCTGAGAAATGTGAACTTGTTTGAATTGATGCAAAAATGTCTGATGGGGATGTTTAAGTAATTCGGCAAAATGTGGTTGAGTTCCTGTGTGATCATGTTGAGTGGGTATGTTTGTGCATGTGCTGATTTGTATTTGGGTTGGGGGGGATTGAGAGTGATTAAAGGGATTTTTAAAGGTAACTGAAGGCATAGGGTTCAGCGGTGTATTGCAATGACATTTGCTAAGTGACAGAAGTAATTGATTTTAGGGATGTGGATGGAAGTGATTCTCATGTTATGGGCTTTCTGTCAGAAAATAGAATTAAGGTTTTAATGTAAACTTCTACCAGTACTTTACAGTTTGGGTGCTCACTAACAAACTACACTAACACTTTTTATTTAAACGTGTTGTTTTGATTTAATATTGCATCGTTAACTGGTCACATGGTTTAATGAATAATCATGAGATGGCGCTTTCTCATAGGATAAGGCCATGGAGTCTCATTAATAATTATGAGACACTTATGATGCGACAATGCACTATAGTACATGGAAACGTCACATTGTGTGACGTTGACTCAGTGTTGATTTTAAACCTTTAAATCCCTAAATTAACCACTTTCCTCTTAAAATTAATGGATGCTTGTCTTCTATCATGTGATAACATCTCAGAAAATGTAGTTTAGTGTTTCATGACCCTTTATTACGATACTAATTTGTATTAAATCATTAATTTTAAAGCTACCAATTCCCTTTTCTGAATCTAATGTGGAATCTAAGGCCTCCTTAGTCATTTCAGAAATGTTTTGGCAATTATTAATGGCAACCATTGATTAAACCTTTTGAAATTGCTTAGTCATAAATTCTCATCCATCACATGCAGAGAACTTAATTCAAAGGAGAGACTTTGAATGAAAAACCGCAATACATAGTGCATACATAATGACCCCAGTTGGCACAGAGTGAGGCACTTTGTTCACACTTGCTGCTCCTTTTCTATTCTCAGAGAACATAAATTAATTGAAACATTGCTTGATTGTAAATTCTCTCACCTAATTTCAACTCTTGCATGCCAGACTGTGAGGTCCTACATAAATGGAATTTGTGACTTCCATAGCTGTATCTTCAATGCTGTAGGCACAATCTGTGTGATGCAAAAATCCTGGCTGTTCATCTCTTATTTTTCATAGTATCATGTTATGAGACCAAGTAGCACAATTGGCATTCATTCATTTTCTTTCTCAAACTTTCCAGAAAAAACTATACAACTAATTGTGTGTTATGTTCAAAGTTAGAGGATTTATGATAAGAGCAACCTTGTTAGTTGAAGACTGTTGACCAAGATGACCAGCAAAAACATTTTCACATTTCCAAGGAAGCTTCTTTAGAATTACTTTAACCGAAAGTCATCATGATGTGTATTTTGCGATATACATATATTCTGAGCAGTTTATTAGGAACACTATGGTCCTGCTGTACTTTTATGTCACTTGTTTACAAAGAAAACAGCTGCTCAGCCTGCCTGAGAGCTTTCTAAAGATGACTACTGAGTGGACTCACTTGCCTTGAAAGGGACTTTTAACCAATCACGACCAAGTACGCTGATAAACAAGTGCACATGACTGCCCACTGTTGCAGTAGGAACCTAGAAAAGAGACGTGGCTGATGTGAAAGCCCAAATGGAATGCGTTGCTCACGCCCCGCTCACGGAGTATGTGTGAATCCGGCATTAAAAGGAATGGCACGTCCGAGGAGACTTTTCCCTTTTGCATTAGCATGCTCAAAATTAACCCTGTAGTGACATCATCTAGTGTCAACCATTTTTCTTCTGATGTTGTTTGCACATGTCATTCAATAGCAAAAACAAAATCAACAACACTGACGGAGGACACCAGGATCAGAGCTACGTTTTAATTAGAGCTGTTTTACACAAACTGTGGCTACATCCGAAAACTTACGCAACTGCCTTGCTGCTGCCTAATCAGTTAATGCCTTAAATGACAGTGTTTTTGAATGAATAGAACTCTTAAGGAAACTGGTCTAAGAACAGTTTGAAAAGAACCCTATTTTCATCCTACCTCCTTAAACAGCCTCCGATGGCAGCATTTTCCAGTTTTTGGATGCAGCCTGTGTCTTCAGGTTACAGTCTTTACACTGAGCCATCCTGCGGTGCTGTGTCCCTGTAGCTGCAAATGAGAGGAGAGATTTAGCACTCTTAGCCTATTTTAATCATGAAGCACATGCTGAACTCAGCGGAAAACATGTTGAAATGGCACTTTAAACCTATTTATTAACAGTCTTTTACAATAAAGGCTTTAATAACTCAACATAAAATACTGTACTGAACTACTCATTCATTGACTGAAAAAAAGACATCTTGATGCAAGTTAACTATGCATTAACAGGCTCGCAACACTTTCCTCATGTAAATTAGATTTCCTGACTGTTATGTTTATAATAGATTTCATTTAACCACTCTCGATAAAACTCTTTATGTCCATTTATCCCAGGGGAAAAAAAAACTATGTAGTAATACAGAAGTCACTTTATTTCTGTATACACTGTACAGATGCGATGAAAACTCAAAGTGCATCTCCCGATGATGTCACGTAGCAGTTCTGCTCACCCCTCACACAAACATATGTGAAATAGGCAATACTCTTTGAATACTTTGTTGGTTTTATGTTATTTCTGTTAAGGGAATTAGAAATTTAGTGCAATCTGAGTAGCAGGCTAGCAGCTACAGGTTTGTTTACTCATGGCAACTGCCGACTCGCGTTTCTCATTGCTTTTGTGCATCATACCTGTTTGACCGATCACAGATTGTAGCACCTCCCACAGTCCCTCTTCTGGGGTAGGAACACCTAAAGCACTAAAAAGTCCCTCTAAACGGCTAAGAGCAACTATAGCTCCTTATTTGCGAAAACTACGGAAAGTAGTTCCGGGTAAAAGTACCTAAAATGGGCTTTAGTCCTGCCGTGGGAAAGAGCCTAAAGAGTGAAACTACGGATTTAGTTTCAATCTCTCTCGCTCAGAAGTGAATCTGACCACACTAAGAACTGCCTGTCTTAAGAGTTTGCACTTAGAAAGTTTAAGAAGCTGTTTATGTTCATTGAAAGTTTTGCTCATTTTACTTGTACACATCCTCACACAAAGACAAATGAGGGGCTGTTGTGATACCTCCATCTCTTTTTCCAAATTGTTACCTCCATCTTTTTTCCATTGAATTGTTTTTAGGGTGGTCTTATTGCAATGGTATGGGAGAGTATTTTTTACTTTCTAAACACATAACTGAATCCTTGATTATTTTCTGTGGCCTGTTGTCCTTTTCGTTTGACCTCAAGAGAAACGGTTGAGTGATCACAGAATTGCAAAGTAATTAGTAGTTTTGTAAAGAGCTGGGGAAGAAAACAAGTTCAGGACAGTCCACAAAACCTTGAAAATATTGTTAAACAGGGTCCTTTCTCATTGGTAGGAAGAAATGTCTATTGAAAAAGCCTATTACAAGGACAGACTCTAAGGTACCATTGAAACATGAGCTCACAAGAGTTCAGTGTACGTGACTCGGTGGCTCTACTGCACCAGTGGCTCTACTTCTTGTGCTCGAAAGTAGGTTTATCAAACTTTCAAATGTCCTTTAGGATACACCAAGAAAGAATATACTTTCTTACATTCAGGGAAGGCTGCAAAAGTAGCTCAAGATCGCTCAAGCATGTTAGTTTACGGCAACAGAATACATTTAGTCAGTTATCACAGGGAATATAAAATGTCAAGAAAAATGTAAAGCCTGTGCAAATACGTGTGGGCCTGTATCATTGATTTTAACTGTTTAACATTGTTTTTGTTATTATATTCAACCCTGACTCTGGTTTTCATCTACATGGTCTTTATTCCTCTGAGTTAAAGAACTTGTCAGTCATTTCATGAAATGCAGCAGCGTAAAAGAAATGCAACAGAAAATAAAGACACCTGATGAAAGCAGTGCTTCTGTTGGGGAGGTGAGGGGTAGACATGAATGATTGAAACCCATTGGTAAATAGAGTAAAAGTACTGTAGTTGAAGTTATAGTTCACCCACAAAATTGTTTGATCATTACTCACCCTCATATTGTTCCAAACCTTTACAACTTTATTATGGAACACAAAAGGAGATGTTAAGGAGAATGTTGCCATCAGTCACCATTCACTTTCATTGCATCTTTTTTCCACACAGTAAAAGTGATTGGTAACTGAGACTGTCTCAGTTTATCTCATTTTGTGTTCCACAGAAGAACTTTGGAACATGAGGATAAGTAAATAATTACAGATTTTTCACTTTTGGGTGAACTATCCCTTCAATGGGCTACTATCATGGTGCTTTCACTCAAATCTACACACATGCAGGCAGTGATGATGCAGTACCATTCTTAAAGTGTTAGATTGGGCTTAATGAAATATTTGCTTTGTTGGCATACTCTATTGTTTTCATAATTATACTTCATTCTCTTTCTCCCTGTCTGTGTATTTATCTCCCTCCCTGTCTCACCCTGAAAGAATGTGAGTTGTTTTCCCTGAGGCAAACAAGTTTACTGCATCTCTCAGGTTTTATTTCAGTTCAGAGTTGTCTAGACACCCTGAATTCCCACAGTCACTTAATTGTGGCCTGTGGTTTAGTGGCTGGAAGGGGTTGGATCTCTGCTGTCTCACCATGTTTGCTCTTTTTGCATCTCAGCTGGAGTAGGTTTCAGACCGAGTCTGGTATTGCTCAGCCCGACTGGGAGCTATGCAGCCCGTCTCTCCTTCCTGTGTAACCTGAACTCCCACAAAGAGAATCTTTAATCCTACACAGTTCACCCACTACACCTCATCTTTACCGGTCTAATTGCCACTTCTTTATTACCAGTTGAGAAGTATAACCACAGACTGCCAAATTCCAGATACTGTATATACAGGCAGTCCACTAGTTTGTTTGTGAGACCAGGGCATTTTGAGTTGTAATTAAGGCTGTCAATTTAACACGTTAATCAGGTGTGATTTTATTTATCTTTTTATTTTTTTGTAATTATTATTATTTTTTAATGAAAAATAATGTGTTAAAATGAATGCAATTAATCATCCCCCTGATCCATGTATAAATTCTGTAATAAGGAACGTCACCATCGGAACAATTGAAGCTTGATGTACCACCTTGTTGTGGCAGTAGGGGGCAGTCAGCACTAAAGCTGTACAGGCTACACACCTCATCAAACCAACTAGAGCAACAGGCAGACAATCCTTACAGTGAGCGAAGTTCAAACTGCGTTTTTGCGCCCATAAAAGCACTTCAGGAAAGGCCACACAAAGGGGCATTCAAAAAGAAAGTGAGCAACTCAACCTCTCCACGAAGGGCCCTTCCACAAGGCTGTTAGCAAAGGGTACATGCAATGGTCACTTCAAGGAAATCATTTTACTGTTTATGATCACGTGACAGGAGGCACGGTGGCTCAGTGGGTAGCCTCACAGCAAGAAGGTGTCCAGTTCAAGTCCTGGCTCAACCTGGGCCTTTCTTTGTGGAGTTTGCATGTTCTCCCCGTGTTCGCGTGTGTTTCCTCCAGGTGCAATGCCCCCACAGTCCCAAGACATGCAGGTCAAGTGAATTGGAGACTCTTAATTGCCCATAGGTGAGAGTGTGAATGTCTTTGTCACTGTGTGTGTGAGCCCTCTGATGGACTGGCCAACTGAGACTGCTGGGATAGGCTTCAGCATTACTCGTGACTCTGCATAGGATAAGCAGCTATGGATGGATGGATTGGATGGATGGATGGATGGATGATGAATGGATGGATGGATGATCACGTGACCCTGTGTGGCATGTCCTTACAATATATTTTGAAGCAATGTTGTGAGTAAGAACACATTACATGTTTAAACGCTAGGGCAAGTGCTATAGACCTTTTGTAGCAGATATATCTCCTCCTGTGCAGTGTACATTCATCCTCGTACATAAGATGGCAGACAGCAGTAAGCAGAGACTCCAAAAACCAGGTCCATTTTTCCTCTAAACCCTGAGGTAACCTAATTATTAACACCTCTCGTGCATGCACCAAATAACTTTTGGTGGGAAATATTCATTAATGTATTTTTATATATACATTTACAGTTGCAATCAAAATTATTCAACCCCCCTGACCAGCAATACATTCTGGTGATGTGATTTAAAACACATCAACTAAAACCTCAGTAAACAGTCAAAGTACGTTTTTAATACACATTTGAGTGATTTTGAGAACAAAGAGTTCATTTTACCTAAATTTAAAAATAAAAAATAACTAATTCTCTCCACAAATGTCATGTCAAAAATATTCAACCCCCAAAGTCAATCATTTGTGGAGCATCCTTTATCCTTAATAACAGCAAATACATGTTTCAGGTAAGTGTTCTCAGGCTTTGGGCACCTCTATTAGAATTTTTACACATTTCTCCTGAGCAAAAGCTTCCAGCTCATTGACATTCTTTGGTTTCTGTGCTGCCACTGCTTCCTTGAAATCCCAACAAAGGTTTGCAATGGGATTTTAATGATGGACTGATAGGGCCATTTAAGGACATTCCACGACCTATCCCTGAACCAGATTTTGGACAACTTGGATGTATTCTTGGTGTTATTTTCTTGCTGGAAAGTCCAGTGATCACCGAGCTTCAATTTACACACTGAAGGCATCACATTTATTTCATGCCAAAATGGCCTGATACCTGAAAGAATCCATGGTGTCAGTCACATAGTCAGGATAGCCATTTCCTGCAGCCGCAAAACACCCCCATAACAGGAGTGACCCACCTCCATGCTTGACTGTGGGGATGGTGTCGTTCTTGTCATCACCTTGTCATCTTACTCCAGATGTACTGCTGACCCATGGGTCTAAAACTCATTTTCAGTTTAGTGTCATACGTCTATAAAACCTTCTTCCAGGACTCCACAGGTCTTTCCTACTTCTTTCCTATTACTTCTTGAATATTCAAGTCAACATTTCCCTTGGTGTAGATTTGCTTTGTTCCACACCCCAAGAATGTTGCTGTTGTACCATATTTAAAAAAATGTATGAATGGTGCTGCCAACTTTTTCTATTGGAAATTGAAGTGCCTTGGAAATGTACTTTTAGCCATGACCTTTCTTGTGTAATGAAATAATCACCTCTATAAGCTTTTGAGACAGCTTATTTTCTATTTCTTATATTCTATGCATTTTTTTGCATAAAAATAAAGTTTTGCTTACAACGCTATACTTAAATATTAAAACTTAAATAAGTGCCATTGCAGATTGATGACTTTTGTTTTAAAACAGTTACTTGTGTAGCCTTATATATGTAAGAAACAGCTACATGCAATAGTGGTTGAATAATTATGACATGGCTGTATTTTTAAAAAAATCCTGCTATTTACAAATATTAGGTTATATATTCACACTATGACTTTGAATGTGTCACTCAACTGATATAGATGTAAAGGTTAAAAATTCTGGGTCATCAGAAAAGCTTACCTTTGCAAATCCTTACTGTCTTGGGGGGAGGGGGGGGGTTGAATAATTTCATAATAACAATAATAATAATAATATTATTATTATTATTATTATTATAAATCCAGCATGTGGGAGAGAGCAAGCAATTTAAAATAAGACACAAAAGCCAATGTTTGAAAAAGGTATATTTACTTGCAACAACAAATTAACAGCATTAAGTGATTCCATTTGTTAGAACAGTTAATGGGATGATGGACGCTGCATTGCGTCATCATGATAACATTTCACGCGAAGATGGAGAGGAAGTGAGGTATGTCTTTCATTACTCTCTTCATCAAGGGTGTTCCAAATGGCCACATGTGAGACGCAAGTGCCATGCTCCCTCCAGAGTTCCCACTTCAAGGGCTCTGCCCTTTGGAGTGAATAGGGCATAGGGATCACCCACAGATGCGCTTTTTCGCTCAATGACAGCTCAGGGTTGCAAACTACTCACCTTTCAGCTAAAGTCACCTTTTCTGATGCTAATTTGCCGATTCAAATTTTCAACGTTTTCCGTATTAAAATCACTTGAAAGGGTTACTTTTAAGCATAAACACTTAAAAAAAAACAAAAAAACAAAAAAAACAAAAAAAAAAACTTTAAATACAACAAAAAGCTTTAAACACAACTAACAAATCACCAGAAATTACACTTCTGGAACACCTGCTTTAACTTTAACCTTTTTCACCACTCATAAGTTTGCATCACTGCTGGACTGAGCACAATAGTGCAGGGATTTAGAGATGTGTTTTTAAATGTTTCAAACTATATTTAACATGACGCAGCATCCTAAAAACACAACACTTATGCCTAGAGATAATGAAAACTAGCAAATATACTGTATATAAATATATTATTTTAGAATTATAAATAATTTTATGTATTTTTTTTTTTTTTTTTTTACAAAATTATATTCATTTGGGGGCATTTCTCAGTAAATATTAATATGCGATTTAATTCAATTAATTAATCAGCACGTCATTAATTGTATTAAAATTAATAATGAATTGAGAGCTCTAGTTGTAATTTTAACTGTTGAGTTTAGGTCTTTTTGACTGTAAACAGTTTTGACAGCATCAGAGTTAGGGGTGTAACGATCCATCGATCCAATAACCAACGATCTAATATTATCGATACGACGTGTAAATATCGATATAGAAATTTATCAAGATGCACCTTTTATTTTAATACTCATGTCAGCCATGTCCGTACCCATTTCTGTCAGGCGATGAAACAACCTTATTACATTAATTTCACTTTGAGTGCTAAATACGCTTTTCATGTGGGACAAGGATGTGCGCAGGGTCTGTAAAGCCAAATTGCGATCTGCTATCCGTGCACGCATTTCCGCGAAATGCGAGCTCTAGACCAGTGACAGGATCAGTGCGAGCACATCAACCGGGCGCTCCTTAAAATGCGAGCTCTCGTGACAAACGCAGAGCGGCTCACATGCACGATTAACTCGGGCTTCCATCGATATCGTTGTGCATGTGACCCATTTGAAATTTACATGAGAATTTGCTATTTAAAAGTACCATGGAGAAGTTCAACCATCATGTGAAACATCTTGACAACGTTGACATCCTGAACAGCACTAATGAGGGAAAGAGAAATCACCTGCTCAGTTCCAGCATCAGTTATAAGACTTTACACATCTACACATCAGCACCCTTACTAACATTTATCCCAGTTACCTAACAGAATTTTTCATTACAACTGTGGAAGTTGTAGCCAAGAAAACCGCACGAATTGCACGAATAGTTGGAAACAAGTCATGGGTATGTATACTTTGAATTGGACTAAACTGAAAAATAAGCTGTAATCAAACGAGTGATGATCACTTGTGTATGACCTTATTTTTTTATATTATTATCTGTATAATTTATTTCAACATCTGAAGTACCTTATTTTGTTGTGGATGTCTCAATTTGGATTCTACATTTGCACTTTCAGAGAGCTCAATAAAATATTCCAATTATATTTTGGTTGCATTTGAGGGCAAAACATTTTTAATTGATGGGGTAAAATAGGCACATAATATCGGAATATCGATCGCAGGGCCCTGAATCAAATCAAATCGAAATCATTTTGCGGCAGACTTTGAAGTATCGGCAAATATCGGATCGTAGGCCAAGAGAATCGATATAAGATTGTGTCGTGATGAAACGTGGGATTTACACCCCTAATCAGAGTATTGTGTGGCCACCAGGCTCGAATTTAGTAACTTAATTTAATAAGTGTTTAAATGTGCTTGTAAGATTCTAATGGTGTATGTTAAGCCATTGCCCATTTTGGATAACTGAAAGAACTTATGTTACATTCCAGTGCCTGCGCATACTTACGGATGCACGTAGTCAGTAGTGATAAATGAATCTGCCTAGTCAATGCTGTGCATTTGTTAAAGATTAAGAGACTTATCACAGTCCAGAGTCTGTACGTTTATTTATTTCCTGTCACTACACTCTTAAATGGATAGTTCACTCAAAAATGAATTCAAAAATCTGTCATCATTAACCCTCATGTTGTTCCAAATCTGTCCGACTTCCTTCCGTGGAACATAAAAGTAGATGTTAAGCAAAATGTAAGCCTCAGTCATCAGTCACTTTCATTGCATCTTTTTTTACCATATAATAGAAGTGACTGGTGACCGAGACCAAAATTCTGCCTAAAATCTCCTTTTGTGTTCCAGGGAAGGTTTTGAACAGCAAGAGGGTGAGTAAGTGATGTCAGAATTTTCATTTTTGGGTGAACTATTCCTTTTAAGAAGTGTTATTAGCCTAACATCAAATCTCTCTTCTGCTTCAGGATTGCTGTGTTATTGTGAGCGATGTGTAAATAGGACGTGCAACACAACTGGCATGTGCTTTGTATCGGTCTTGAAGTCTGCCGGACAGATTGTGACACAGGAGGCTCAGTGCATTGAGCAGGATGATCTCCTCCCTCCGGACAGGCCTTTCCAGTGCGCCCCCTCCAACAACGGCAGGCATCCATATTGTTGCAAGACCCACATGTGCAACAAGAACCCAAAAGTCATCCCAGGTAAGTGACTCATCGCCTTCATGTGAGAGAATACAATTGCCATGACTTTTGAGTGGACTTGTTTGTCAAGAGAGTTTGTGTTTGAGTCTGTCTTTTACTTTGTAAAAGCTTAGAGCACAATAGAGCGTAACAGTGCCCGCCTACTTTCTTAGCTGTCTTTTTGTTGTTGTTTTAGTTTTTAATTAAGTTGAAATAACATGGACTGATCACTTCAACAGAAGCACTCACCACGATTTACAACCTCCAGGGCTCCAGATTGCGACTTAAATGTTCGCAAATGCGACCTAAAATAAGTGATTGCGACAATCTTTTAAAATCTAGTCACCATTGACGACAGTCGGGATGTGTGCTTTCATATACGGTTTTGTCAGATATCATCTTGTGAGTTATTGATACATCTTTACAGCGCCAGTGTGTCTCGAGCCGCTTTTCACCCGTTCTGTTGATGATATGAGCTCGCTGGTTTCACACAACAACAAACACAGGGCGAGCCATGATATCCGATTTGTGAACAAATTACTCTTTTGAACCGGGTCTTTATAATGAATCGCCCGAAAAGAGCTTGTTTGAACTCAGGAGCTCAGTTTAGCAGTTTGAATTCGAGTCGCTTTATCAGCAAATCAGTCGTCCGTGAGTTCACAACTAGGAGCACAGACATTTCAAAATAGTAGTCCCATGTGTATTTCAGGCTTGTTTATAATTAAGTCCCGTGTCATGTACCAAATATATTTTTTTTTCCTGGTTATTATTGATTGGGATTGGAGTAGCATAATAAACTGCATCTGGGATTTCATTCAATTTCCACTCTTGTAGTCTTTGTGTCCATCTAGTAAAGAAAGACTAAGATTTATATATATTTTTATATATATATATATATATATATATATATATATATATATATATATATCACAGGTGCATCTCAATAAATTAGAATGTCGTGGAAAAGTTCATTTATTTCAGTAATTCAACTCAAATTGTGAAACTCGTGTATTAAATAAATTCAATGCACACAGACTGAAGTAGTTTAAGTCTTTTGGTTCTTTTAATTGTGATGATTTTGGCTCACATTTAACAAAAACCCACCAATTCACTATCTCAAAAAATTAGAATATGGTGACATGCCAATCAGCTAATCAACTCAAAACACCTGCAAAGGTTTCCTGAGCCTTCAAAATGGTCTCTCAGTTTGGTTCACTAGGCTACACAATCATGGGGAAGACTGCTGATCTGACAGATCAATAATTGACACCCTTCACAAGGAGGGTAGGCCACAAACATTCATTGCCAAAGAAGCTGGCTGTTCACAGAGTGCTGTATCTAAGCATGTTAACAGAAAGTTGAGTGGAAGGAAAAAGTGTGGAAGAAAAAGATGCACAACCAACAGAGAGAACCGTAGCCTTATGAGGATTGTCAAGCAAAATCGATTCAAGAATTTGGGTGAACTTCACAAGGAATGGACTGAGGCTGGGGTCAAGGCATCAAGAGCCACCACACACAGATGTGTCAAGGAATTTGGCTACAGTTGTCGTATTCCTCTTGTTAAGCCACTCCTGAACCACAGACAACGTCAGAGGCGTCTTACCTGGGCTAAGGAGAAGAAGAACTGGACTGTTGCCCAGTGGTCCAAAGTCCTCCTTTCAGATGAGAGCAAGTTTTGTATTTCATTTGGAAACCAAGGTCCTAGAGTCTGGAGGAAGGGTGGAGAAGCTCATAGCCCAAGTTGCTTGAAGTCCAGTGTTAAGTTTCCACAGTCTGTGATGATTTGGGGTGCAATGTCATCTGCTGGTGTTGGTCCATTGTGTTTTTTGAAAACCAAAGTCACTGCACCCGTTTACCAAGAAATTTTGGAGCACTTCATGCTTCCTTCTGCTGACCAGCTTTTTAAAGATGCTGATTTCATTTTCCAGCAGGATTTGGCACCTGCCCACACTGCCAAAAGCACCAAAAGTTGGTTAAATGACCATGGTGTTGGTGTGCTTGACTGGCCAGCAAACTCACCAGACCTGAACCCCATAGAGAATCTATGGGGTATTGTCAAGAGGAAAATGAGAAACAAGAGACCAAAAAATGCAGATGAGCTGAAGGCCACTGTCAAAGAAACCTGGGCTTCCATACCACCTCGGCAGTGCCACAAACTGATCACCTCCATGCCACGCCGAATTGAGGCAGTAATTAAAGCAAAAGGAGCCCCTACCAAGTATTGAGTACATATACAGTAAATGAACATACTTTCCAGAAGGCCAACAATTCACTAAAAATGTTTTTTTTATTGGTCTTATGATGTATTCTAATTTTTTGAGATGGTGAATTGGTGGGTTTTTGTTAAATGTGAGCCAAAATCATCACAATTAAAAGAACCAAAGACTTAAACTACTTCAGTCTGTGTGCATTGAATTTATTTAATACACGAGTTTCACAATTTGAGTTGAATTACTGAAATAAATGAACTTTTCCACGACATTCTAATTTATTGAGATGCACCTGTATGTGTGTGTGTGTGTGTGTGTGTGTATATATATATATATAATTACACACAGTGCCTTGCAAAAGTATTCAGACCCCTGACCAATTCTCTCATATTACCGAATTACAAATGATACACTGAAATTTCATTCTGATTGATATTTTATTTTAAAACACTGAAACTCAATCAATTATTGTAAGGTGACGTTTTTTTGTTGGGAAATATCTTGCATAAGTATTCAACCCCCACACATTAATATTTGGTCGAGCCACCTTTTGCTGCAATAACTACTTTAATCTTTTGGGGTACATATGTACCAGCTTTGCACACAGTGACGAAGTGATTTTGGCCCATTCTTCTTGGCAGATTTGCTCCAGGTTGTTCAGGTTGGTTGGGTGACGCTTGTGGACTGCAATTTTCAAATAGTGCCACAGATTCTCATTAGGATTGAGATCAGGACTTTGACTGGGCCACTGTAGGGCATTTATCTTTTTGTTCTTGAGCCATTCCAATGTTGCTTTGGCCTTGTGCTTGGGATCATTGTCATGCTGAAAGATGAATTTCCTCCCAAGCTTCAGTTTTTCTAACGGACTGAAGCAGGTTCTCTTCCTTCAATTCTAACAAGATGCCCAGTCCCTGCTGATGAGAAGCATCCCCACAGCATGATGCTGCCACCACCATACTTCACTGTAGGGATGGTGTGTCTTGAGGCATAGTAATGTTAGGTTTGCGCCACACATAGCACTTTGAGTTTTGGCCAAAAAGCTCTATCTTGGTCTAATCTGACCACAAAACCTTCTCCCACATTGCAGCTGGGTCACTCACAAGCTTTCTGGCAAACTCCAGAAATGCTTTCAGATGGTACTTTTTGAGTAACTGCTTCTTCCTTGCCACCCTCCTATACAGGCCAGCATTATGCAGTGCTCTTGATATGGTTGACTGGTGCACCATTACTCCACTCCCAGCCACTGAACTCTGTAGCTCCTTCAAATTGATTGTTAGCCTCTCTGTGGCTTCTCTCACAAGTCTCCTTTTTGTTAGAGCGCTGAGTTTTGAGGGACGGCCTTCTCTTGGCAGTGCCTGGGTGGTGTGGTGCAGCTTCCACTTCCTGATTATTGATCCAACTGTGCTCACTGGGATATCCAAACATTTGGATATTATTTTGTACCCTTTACCTAGTCTATGCATTTTATTACTTTATCTCTAACTTCTGTGGAATGCACTTTGGTCTTCATTTTCCTTTAGATTTACAGCCTGACCAATGATCCTTCAACAGTGGGTTTTTTATCCAGAAAATGTGATTACCATTGGCATCCACATGTTGCAAAGTAATTATGTCCTCTTTAGGGCAATTTCTTTCATCGGTGTAACCTGGCAGCTTCCACAGCACAGGGGTTGAATACTTATGCAAGCAAGATATTTAAGTGTTTTTATTTTATTTTATTTTTATATATTTCCCAACATAAAACAAATGTCACCTAACAATAATTGATTTTGAGTTCCAGTGTTTTAAAATACAATATCAAACAGAACGAAAATTCATTGCACAATTTGTAATTCAGAAATATGAGAGAATTGGTCAGGGGTCTGAATACTTTTGCAAGGCTGTGTGTGTGTGTGTGTGTGTGTGTGTGCGTGTGTGTGTATATATGTATATGTATGTATGTATACACACAGTTGAAGTCAGAAGTTTACAAATACTTTGTTAGTATTTGGTAGCATTGCCTTTAAATTGTTTGTAATTGGGTCAAAACATTTTGGGTAGCCTTCCACAAACTTCTCACAATAAGTTGCTGGAATTTTGGCCCATTCCTCCAGACTGAACTGGTGTAACTGAGTCAGGTTTGTAGGCCTCCTTGCTCGCACACACTTTTTCAGTTCTGCCCACAAATTTTCTATCAGATTGAGGTCAGGGCTTCGTGATGGCCACTCCAGTACCTTGATTTTGTTGATCTTAAGCCATTTTGCCACAACTTTGGAGGTATGCTTGTGGTCATTGTCCATTTGGAAGGCCCATTTGCGATCGAGCTTTAACTTCCTGGTTGACGTCTTGAGATGTTTCTTCAATATATCCACATAATTTTCCTTCCTCACAATGCCATCTATTTTGTGAAGTGCACCAGTCCCTCCTGCTGCAAAGCACCCCCACAACATGATGCTGCCACCCCCATGCTTCACGGTTGGGATGGTGTTCTTCGGCTTGCAAGCCTCACCCTTTCTCCTCCAAACATAACAATAGTCATAATGGCCAAATAGTTCAATTTTTGTTTCATTAGACCAGAGGACATTTCTCCAAAAGGTAAGATCTTTGTCCCCATGTACACTTGCAAACTGTAGTCTGGCTTTTTTATGGTAGTTTTGCAGCAGCGGCTTCTTCTTTGCTGAACAGCCTTTTAGGTTATGTCGATATAGGACTCGTTTTACTGTGGATATAGATACTTGTCTACCTGTTTCCTCCAGCATCTTCACAAGGTCCTTTGCTGTTGTTCTGGGATTGATTTGCACTTTTCGCACCAAACTACGTTCTGTGCGTCTCCTTCCTGAGCGGTATGATGGCTGCGTGGTCCCATGGTGTTTATACTTGCGTACTATTGTTTGTACAGACGAACGTGGTACCTTTAGGCATTTGGAAATTGCTCCCAAGGATGAACCAGACTTTTTCTGAGGTCTTTGCTGATTTCTTTTGATTTTTCCATGATGTCAAGCAAAGAGGCACTGAGTTTGAAGGTAGACCTTAAAATACATCCACAAGTACACCACCTATCAGAAGCTAATTGTCTAAAGGCTTGACATCATTTTCTACAGTTAACTTCTGACCCACTGGAATTGTGATCTATAGTCAATTAAAAGTGAAACAATCTGTCTGTAAACAATTGTTGGAAAAATCTCCATGCACAAAGTAGATGTCCTAAGTGACTTGCCAAAACTATAGTTTGCTAATATTAAATCTGTGGATTGGTTAAAAAATTAGTTTTAATGACTTCAACCTAAGTCTTCTGACTCAGGGCTCCAGAATAAAAAAAATGACTTGGGAGCCATTGGCTCCTAAACTGAAACATTAAGGAGTCAAATGGCTGTTTTTAGTCACCAAATCACAGAATTGCTTGATTTAGATTGCTGTTCAGAAACAAGATAGAAAGCAAAAGAAAAGGAAGACGGCTGATAACCCATTAATCAGAGGTTTAATAACAGTATATGTAGTTGAGAAGATAAGTTTGCATTTCCTTTTGTCTCATAAATGTTTACACCCCTTTCATAAGTTATACAAATATAACAGATACATATTTTTTTTTTTAGTACTGCTCTTCAGAATCTACATTTCAGATATTTACATAAAGTATATTATGCATATATTAGTGTGTTGTCTTCTTGAGCATCAATGAATGTTTGCACCTTGTGTAATAGTTGTGTATGAGCCCCTCAATTGTCCAGAGTGTCAAAAACTTGATATACACACAGAGAGTACAAGAGTGCAAATTGAAAGAAATCCCAGATGCAGTTTATTGTGTTACTCCAATACCAATCAATAATTACCTGAAGAAAAAAAAGTGGTACACAATATGGAACTTTTCATTATAAAGAAGCCCGAAATACACTTGGAACTCTTATTTTGAAATGTCTGCACTCCCAGTTGAGTTCACTGAAGGCTGATACGCTGAGAAATTGAATCTGATTAAAGCTCCTGAGTTTAAACCCTCAGTTCTTTTCGGGTGATTAATGAAAATAATTTGTTCACGACTCTCATGAAGGGTTTGTTGTTGCGTGCGGTGCAGCGAGCTCGTCAGAAACAGAACACATGAAAAGCGGCACAAGACACTGGTGCGCGCTCTAAAGGTGTATTCAGTAACTCACAAGATATCTGACGAAACTGCATATGAATGCACACAACCCGACTGTCACCAAAGGAGACTAGATTTTAAATTATTGTTGCAATCAATTATTTTTGGTCACATTTGCGACCATTTTCGTTGCAGTCTTGAGCGCTGTGACTTCAACTGTATATACACTGGCGGCCAAAAGTTTGGAATAAAGATTTTGCTCTTACGGAAAGAAATTGGTACTTTTATTCACCAAAGTGGCATTCAAGTGATCACAATGTATAGTCAGGACATTAATAATGTGAAAAATTACTATTACAATTTGAAGAAAAATTTCAGAACTTAAACTTCTTCAAAGAGTTCTCATCAAAAAAATCCTCCATGTGCAGCAATGACAGTTTTGCAGATCTTTGTCATTCTAGCTGTCAGTTTGTCCAGATACTCAGGTGACATTTCACCCCACGCTTCCTGTAGCACTTGCCATAGATGTGTCTGTCTGATCGGGCACTTCTCACGCACCATACGGTCTAGCTGATCCCACAAAAGCTCAATTGGGTTAAGATCCATAACACTCTTTTCCAATTATCTGTTGTCCAATGTTTGTTTCTTTTCCCATTCTAACTTTTTCTTTTTGTTTTTCTGTTTCAAAAGTGGCTTTTTCTTTGCAATTCTTCCCATAAGGCCTGCACCCCTGAGTCTTCTCTTTACTGTTGTACATGAAACTGGTGTTGAGCTGGTAGAATTCAATGAAGCTGTCAGCTGAGGACATGTGAGGCATCTATTTCTCAAACTAGAGACTCAAATGTACTTATCCTTTTTGTTTAGTTGTACATCTGGCCTTCCACATCTCTTTCTGTCCTTGTTAGAGCCAGTTGTCCTTTGTCTTTGAAGAATGTAGTGTTCACCTTTTGTATGAAATCTTCAGTTTTTTTCAAGCATTGTATAGCCTTCATTCCTCAAAATAATGATTGACTGAGGTGTTTTTTTTTTTTTTTTTTAAACCTAATATTGACCTTAAGACATGCCAGTCTATTGGCAACTCAGAAACAAACACGAAGACAATGTTAAGCTTCTTTTAACTAACCAAATAGCTTTCAGCAGTGTTTGATATAATGGCAAGTGATTTTCTAGTACCAAATTAGCAATTTAGCATGGTTACTCAAGGATAAGGTGTTGGAGTGATGCTGCTAGAAATGGGGAATTTTTTTTTATTTATTTATTTATTTTTTTCAAATAGTGATGGTGTTGTTTCTTAGATCAGTAATGTCCTGAATTTGTGATCAGTTGAATGCCACTTGGAGAATTAAAGTATCAATTTCGTTCCGAAATGGCAAAATCTGTACATTATTCCAAACTTTTGTGTGTGTGTGTGTGTGTGTGTGTGTGTGTCAATTTAACATATATTCGCTCCCATATATATATATATTTTATTTATTTGTGATGTGAGATCCAGCTTTTGATACTTAGGACCATTGAGGGACTCATACACAACTATTACACAAGGTGCAAACATTCACTGATGCTCAAGAAGACAACACACTACTATATGCATATTATACTTCATGTAAATACCTGTTAAGTAGATTCTGAAGGGTAGTGCTAAATAAAAAAAATCTTTTATCTCTTAAATTTGTATAAATTCTGAAAGGGATGTGAAAACTTATGAGACAAAAGGGGAATGCAAATTTGTGCCCTCAACTATACAGTATATATATATATATATATATATATATATATATATATATATATATATATATATATATATACAGGTGCATCTCAATAAATTAGAATGTCGTGGAAAAGTTCATTTATTTCAGTAATTCAACTCAAATTGTGAAACTCGTGTATTAAATAAATTCAATGCACACAGACTGAAGTAGTTTAAGTCTTTGGTTCTTTTAATTGTGATGATTTTGGCTCACATTTAACAAAAACCCACCAATTCACTATCTCAAAAAATTAGAATATGGTGACATGCCAATCAGCTAATCAACTCAAAACACCTGCAAAGATTTCCTGAGCCTTCAAAATGGTCTCTCAGTTTGGTTCACTAGGCTACACAGTCATGGGGAAGACTGCTGATCTGACAGTTGTCCAGAAGACAATCATTGACACCCTTCACAAGGAGGGTAAGCCACAAACATTCATTGCCAAAGAAGCTGGCTGTTCACAGAGTGCTGTATCCAAGCATGTTATCAGAAAGTTGAGTGGAAGGAAAAAGTGTGGAAGAAAAAGATGCACAACCAACAGAGAGAACCGCAGCCTTATGAGGATTGTCAAGCAAAATCGATTCAAGAATTTGGGTGAACTTCACAAGGAATGGACTGAGGCTGGGGTCAAGGCATCAAGAGCCACCACACACAGACGTGTCAAGGAATTTGGCTATTCCTCTTGTTAAGCCACTCCTGAACCACAGACAACGTCAGAGGCGTCTTACCTGGGCTAAGGAGAAGAAGAACTGGACTGTTGCCCAGTGGTCCAAAGTCCTCTTTTCAGATGAGAGCAAGTTTTGTATTTCATTTGGAAACCAGTGTCCTAGAGTCTGGAGGAAGGGTGGAGAAGCTCATAGCCCAAGTTGCTTGAAGTCCAGTGTTAAGTTTCCACAGTCTGTGATGATTTGGGGTGCAATGTCATCTGCTGGTGTTGGTCCATTGTGTTTTTTGAAAACCAAAGTCACTGCACCCGTTTACCAAGAAATTCTGGAGCACTTCATGCTTCCTTCTGCTGACCAGCTTTTTAAAGATGCTGATTTCATTTTCCAGCAGGATTTGGCACCTGCCCACACTGCCAAAAGCACCAAAAGTTGGTTAAATGACCATGGTGTTGGTGTGCTTGACTGGCCAGCAAACTTACCAGACCTGAACCCCATAGAGAATCTATGGGGTATTGTCAAGAGGAAAATGAGAAACAAGAGACCAAAAAATGCAGATGAGCTGAAGGCCACTGTCAAAGAAACCTGGGCTTCCATCCCACCTCGGCAGTGCCACAAACTGATCACCTCCATGCCACGCCAAATTGAGGCAGTAATTAAAGCAAAAGGAGCCCCTACCAAGTATTGAGTACATATACAGTAAATGAACATACTTTCCAGAAGGCCAACAATTCACTAAAAATGTTTTTTTATTGGTCTTATGATGTATTCTAATTTTTTGAGATAGTGAATTGGTGGGTTTTTGTTAAATGTGAGCCAAAATCATCACAATTAAAAGAACCAAAGACTTAAACTACTTCAGTCTGTGTGCATTGAATTTATTTAATACACGAGTTTCACAATTTGAGTTGAATTACTGAAATAAATGAACTTTTCCATGACATTCTAATTTATTGAGATGCACCTGTGTATATATATATATATATATATATATATATATATATATATATATATATATATATATATATATATATATATAAAATTAAACACCTGATTAATGAGCTATCAACTCTTTTCTTTGGCTTTCGATCTTGTTTGGCTTTTGAAACTTGTAAATGTTTCAGTTTAGGAGCCAATGGCTCCTTAGTCATTTTTTTTAGTCTAGAGCCCTGAGTCAGATGTTTACATACACTCTTCATTAAAACTCATTGGAGACAATGAATGGGATCTTTACTTCGGAATCCCGACTGTAGCGCTGTACTGTATATCAAAGAGTATGCATTTGCACTTGGGAAATATTGTGTGGCATCTAATATGCGTGCTTTTCAAATGGCTTCTAGCTCAAATTTATAATAGGTTCTAGCATCGGCAGGCACCCAGATCCTGAGTTTACTTTGGCTGTACATCAGTTTGATTAAATCAGTTTTGGTGGTGACCTTCAGCACAGAAACACAAACCATCCTGTCAATGCATTTCCATGTCTCTTTTGTATATAAAAAATAGATGCATCGTGTCCTACGCTAGTCTGTAAACCTTGGAGTGAGCACAGCCTCTTACGTCACAGATAGGGCAGTTGTATAACAAATACATAGCTTTCATACTCTGCATTTCACAGTGACAGTTTAAAGCCAGCATTGTTCTCTACTTTTGGTCGAGCCAGATGTTCCAGGTGAAGGAAAAGGAGTGAATTGAGATTGACTTTGATGTAATCTGCAGTAATGCACTAGAGATAGATGGCTAAATGAGTAACATTTTGTATGGAACTTGTTTATATCCATGTTTCTCAATCCTGCTCCTGGAGGCCCCCTAAAGTTGCTCATTTTTTTTAATTGTCCTTTTTATGTAAAACGGTTAGTTTTGACTCTAAATTCTGATTGGATGAGCCACATTTGAAGCTGTTTAAAAATAGCCAATATACACACAACTGTGACCACACATCATTTGAGTTCTGTATATAGCCTCGTTTACATAATTTTTCAGGAATGAGAGTGTGGGGGGGGGGGCATTAACAGCCCCAGCAGTGACTCCATTCCCTGCTGAATTAAAGGGATAGTTCACCCAAAAATGAAAATTCTATCATTTACTCATTCTCATGTTGTTCCAAACCCATATGACTGACTTTCTTCCGTGAAACAGAATGTGAGCCTCAGTCACCGTTCATTTTTATTGCTAATTTAATCATAAAATGGAAATGAAAGGTGACTGAGGCTGTCCTTGTGCCTAACATCTCATTTTGTGTTCAGTGGAATAAAGAAAGTCATGCAGGTTTAGAACTATTGTATATGAGGGTCAGTAAACTATTAGAGTTTTCAATTTTAGGTGAACTTTTCCTTTAATGGCCCTACCGATTCTCAGACAACATTCAGCATGTTTTCTAGACAACATTGCAGAAAAGTGCCTTGTGTGGTGAAATACTCAATTTGTTTGGGTGACAGATTAAAAATGAGTCAACATAAATGAATGACTCCATCATTTTTCACTACAGGAGCTTCAAAATGCTCACAAAAAGCTAACAAAGGAAAATAACTCCGTAACAATCAGAGGTAGGGGAATTTCATGTACCATTGTATCAGGAATTGCACTCTACAGAGTTTTCGCTTTCACTTCTTTTGAACAAATTTGTTTTTTTATATATAGTTTATAGTACTTCACCTCATTTACTCACCCTCCTGTCGTTCCAAACCCATATGACTTTCTTTCTGCTGAGGAACACAAAAGGAAATATTTTTAAAAATGTTGCGATTGCTGTTTTCCATACAATAGCAGTTGATAGTGACTCATTTTAAAGCTTGAAAAAACACCTAAAAGAGTCATAAAACTCATACAGAGCCCAAATCAAATATGGTGAAATACCAATAACATCAAACCTCTCTGGTTTTTTTTTGTTTTTGTTGCCATGATGTTTGGTCACAAGACATGCAAAAATGAATGAGGTTTGCTGCTGTTGTCGTATCGCTGTATTTAATTTGAGCTCTATATACATGAGTGGTCTGTTCACCATTAAAAGTGATCGTATTCCTTTTGAAAGACTTGAAATATCACACACACAAGTTGCATGGACTACTTTTATGACACTTTGTGAGTGGCACTGAGTGCAGCACCTTTTTACTTTTTTTCCCATTTTTAGGTGAACTATTCCTATAAAGCTGTGGTGTGTAATTTCTGTGTCATTAGCGCCACCGAATACTTGATAGCCTACTGCTGTTAAAAAGCACAGAATTTTCTTTTGTATTTTTTGTTCTGTTATTTTTATTATTATTTTTTTTTTTCTCCCCAATTTGGAATGCCCAATTCCCAATGCGCTGTAGGTCCTCGTGGTGGCGTAGTGACTCATCTCAATCTGGGTGGTGGAGGACGAATCTCAGTTACCTCCACATCTGAGACCGTCAAACCGTGCATCTTACCACGTGGCTTGTTCAGCGCGTTACCGTGGAGTAGACACAGTGCGTGTTGAGGCTTCACGCTATTTTCTGCCGTATCCATGCACAACTCACCATGCGCCACACTGAGAGCGAACCACATTATATCGACCACGAGGAGGTTACCCCATGTGACTCTACCCTTCCTAGCAACCGGGCTAATTTGGTTGCTTAGGAGACCTGGCTGGAGTGAAAATAATTCAGCTTTTAATATCTTAGTGTTAATTCAAATTGAAATGATGACTTTCAGTGGCTAGCATTAGTATGACTTGATGAACGCAGACAGACAGGAAGGAAGGTGCTGTAAATTGATAGTCATTTCACATCAACACGTTAGTCACATGCCATTGTCTTGAAACTTTTGTTTGCTGTGGGCGTGTTAAATGCAAAAGAATGTGGCCAGTTTTGTTTCTCTCTAACAGATCATAATCCATTTTGTATGGTTTCCATTTTAGCTTCATCTACCAAAATAATTTTTTATTTTTTTTAAACCCAGTTAGACTATAAACTTTTAAAGTATGAATTTCCTGCTGTGTTTTTTGGAAAATTTAGCAAGGTCCCTTTTTGTGTTGTTTTTGCCCAGACTTATAAAAGTCTATACCGTGTATCCACTTAGGCTAGAAAAGAGTTGAGATACTTGTTATTTTTTAGCTTTGCCAAGGCTCTGTGACTGAGTGTGAATTCAACTGTTTATCAGGACATTTTGTTCATGAAAGTATGTTCACATCCTAAAGGTTATATTTTGCTGTTTCTACTTTGCTGTCTTAGAGCTCCCTGACAGTGAACCCCAGTCTCTGAGTCCCGTGGCCCTAGCCGCAATGATCACGATACCCATCTGCGTGCTGAGCTTTGTGCTGGTGCTGCTCCTCTACATGTGCCATAAAGGCTCCATCATCCATCACCGTGTGCCAGGTGAGGAAGAGCCCACTGTGGATCACCCCTTCCTCGCTGATGGCACCACACTGAAGGACCTCATCTATGACATGACCACTTCTGGATCAGGCTCAGGTAAAGCTAACACATATTTTACAGATCATACTCACCGGTTGCGTAAACCAAACACTTTTATTTACTGATATTGTTTCCAATAATTTTTAAAACATTGACAGATAATTCAAAATGCTTTTGGTCATTTTGACAGTTTAAAATATATGCTAACTGGCCTATTGCATTTCCTTACTTTAGAAACATTCCCATAGTTAAGGATTCAGATATAAATTAGAAGAGAAGATAAAGGGAAATATGAAGTTTAAAAGCACCCCCACGAAAATAGGCAGGGAGAGAGTTTACCACAACTGGTAGAACTTGGCAGTAGCAGTGCCAGGGGTCATGGGTTCGATTTCTAGAGATCACACAACTTGAATCCACAAAGTCCCTTTGGATAAAAGCATCTAGTGATCTGACTGTGGCTTTGGGGAGAGAAACGAGAAAATTCAAGTGTAATCCGGTTTAATAGATTGGATATTGTTTATTAAATTAGGTGACAGCTGTGTGTGACTTTTTCACATTGTGAGTGCAGAATAGTAAGAAAAAGCCAAGAATCTGCAACACGACATTGAAAGACTAAGACTTAAAGAGCTTGAACTTGTTCTTGTGATGTCAAATTAAAATGCTAAGTGTTACAATATGTTACTGACAGATAAAAATGGAGCATAATGGACAATGTACAACCCAGTCCATTAAAGTGATGCATAATGACTAGCACAACATTTCTACTTTTTAAATTCTCCAGCAGCACTGGTTTTAAAGGGGTCATGAAATGTAGTTTCATTATCTTCCCTGAGGTCCACTGATAATGTTAGTAAGGTGTTTTTTTTTGTGTGTGTGTGTTTTTTTACCAAAACAGTCATAATTTAGTAATGTAGGATCATTTTCCACCCTGTCTCAGGCCATATTTCTAAAAAGCTTGATTTTTGCCTCAGCTCCTACTTTAAACTTCAGTGTAAACACCCCCTGTTCTGATTGGCTAACAGTGTGCAGCCCCTCGAAATCAGCCATTTTTAAACTCAGTCAGAAGAAAAAGAACAAGCACGAAAACATAAATTTCACGGTTTACATGTAACACACATCCAACACATTGCATCCAAATATATTAAACTGTTCATCTCAATCACAACTGTTAACACTCACACCCTGTCTACACCGGACGTGAGAGGCGCGTCAGGTCAAAAGCAATAGAAGAACCCATTATAATCAATGATGCTGTCTACCATTGAAGCATCTTTTGCGGCGAGTCAAGGCAACAGTAAACTGGTGTCCCGTTCCATTTTGCGCTGGTGCTACTACTGCCGTTGCCAACAACACAAAGAAACGTTTTAGAAAGTTCGTGTCGACACGCCTGGTGTAGACAGCCTCAAGCCGTCGCGTCAACGGATGCGCCTGGTGTTGACAGCGTGTCAGCATCATAAACAATTAAACAACCATGACATTTGAAATATTAATGAATAGAACTGTTTACTTATGTTTTTGATCGGGTCCAGTAGTGTTTTTACCTTCCCCATATCCTTCAGTGACAATTCCTTGGCAAAGCTTGAAACTTGACTTGTTTGTTTTATGACTGCTTCAAAAGACGCACACATCCAGTTTCCAGTATCATCCTGCACTGAGGTGCACATCACCGGAAACAAATCAAAACGGTCAAAGACGTCCATTTAGTTTGTTTACACCAAGAATGAAAAATCGCACTGATGGGCGAAAGAACAGTGTGTTGGGCAGTTTAAGCAACAAAACAAGTTGCAGCAGCTGATGAAACCTTATCTTCTCTTCAGAGTTGAAATATGACATTGCATCTTTTAAAAGTGTGCCAGAGACATGACAACCATCAAAGACGTCTGTGTAGGGCATGCTTAAATAGCATAATAAATCAAAATAGTCCAGATGGGTCCCATTTGGCGTTCAGGAGTAGTGAGGCCACAGTAGGCCTTTTGTCCTTTGCTCTTTCTCTCTTTTTACAAAGTGAGCACCAGTTGGTGGGCCATGGGTGCAATGATTTTAAAGTAGGCATTGATGATGTTGCTGAGGTAGTCATGAATTAATGAGTACCCTTTGTGACATCACTAATAGCCTATACGGAAGTAAAGAACAAGGTGTTTTGGCAGTTTGGTTTCAATAAATGCTTTTTATTGCTTTGGGGATTAAGTTTTGAGTTCTGAAATTTACAGTATGTTTTTATTGTAAAAAGACCTCTTTTATATGTCAAAATATCAAGGAAAATGTGATTCCTCATGACATGACCCCTTTAATATCATTTATTATGCAGTTAATCAAATTACCTTAACTGCTCTCTGTTCATAAATTCATTTGAATGTATTTGCAGGCAGTTTTTTCTCTAATACCTATCATGAACCCAGAGAAAGCTCAAGCCAATTTCATTTTCATAACTTTGTTTTCAAAAGACCTTGGGAACATTGCAGGATGTGTAAATGTGAAGTTGTCCATTCAATGTTTCCATACATTATGAGCTTTGCTCTGAGTCACTGTAGGCTTTGTCTACAATCCAGGACTTAAAAGATGCTGTCATGACAGCATTGCTTTGTCTATGCCAAGAAAAGCTGTACTTGGCAGTGCATCAGATGGCATGGATATTTTTCTGCTCCTAAATGTCTGTCGTGATCTCGTTTTAAATCTTGTGCATAGTTTAAATAGCTTCTTGTCTGTACAGGTTTGCCACTGCTAGTACAGAGGACCATTGCCAGGACCATCATCCTGCAGGAGAGTATAGGGAAGGGCCGTTTTGGAGAGGTGTGGAGGGGTCGCTGGCGTGGAGAGGAGGTGGCAGTGAAGATTTTCTCCTCCAGAGAGGAGCGGTCTTGGTTCCGGGAGGCAGAGATTTACCAGACCGTCATGCTCCGTCATGAAAACATCCTGGGTTTTATTGCTGCAGATAACAAAGGTCGGACCACAAAGTCAGTGAAAGCAGTTCAGTGCTGTTAAGTTTGATAGAACTTCATTTGCCCTCCATAAAGAAACAGTATGTGTAGGAGACTGTTATTTCACATAATGTCATTAGCCAGTGAACAGTCTCAAATGTTTTACATTAGTGATAGACCGATAAATCTGCCAGGAATTGGCCAATATTTGGCTAGGTCAAGATTTATTGGCATCAGCTGTTAACCATCCCTGCTTGGCCAATTAACAGATGTAGTATAAGTGAAAATAGTGACAATGGATAATACACACTTTTGGTGTATGTTTAGAAAATATTGTGTAAAGTAAGTTTTCAATTAATTTCAGCAGTTTTATGTACATGTCATTCACTTAAATTGAACTATATTTTATCATATACTGAAACTTATTTTGACCCAGAAACAAAAAACAAATGTATGCACTAAAGTAAAAAGAAAAGTCTCAGCTAACATTTAAATGATTATATCTCAGTAACGATTTATAATTGCATCATTAGGAAGCTGAAAGTTTCTCTTATTTTTTTATTTAGTGCATGAAACTGAAACTGTTTCTGGGTTTAAATGACTCAAAATGATGAAGCAGGTCACAAATATCAGCCATCGGCCACCCTGCTTTCTAAGTATCAGTCAACCATTATTTTACATCTTACATTTGTCCTAAACAAGATTGTCTCTTCGTATGCCAACATTCAGAAAGATTTATGAAGTTATATTTACAGTGTTCCCACATGTCCTGGAAAATCTGGAATTTTGCAACGCAATTTTCTGGTCATGAAAATTTAGAAAAATACATAAATGTCTTGGAAAATATTTTAGTATAATAAAACTGTTTGACTGTGTCACTAAAGGTTTTTGTTACATGTAAAAAACATGGTAATGATTGGGACTTGGGATAGGTGTCAAATACCCAGATTCGTATAGCTTTTTCACTGCTAGCAGCTGCGCATTGTGAAAAAACTTAAACGTTTGACTGTCATGAACAAAACCCTGTCACATACATTCTCTGCTTATCTGCTGTCATCCCTGATTTGCTCCAGCATAATAGTTTAAGTAAGTATTGATAAAGTGCAAAATATGATTTTGTTTGCTCCAGCTTTGCTGTTGTGTTACTACCTACACAAACATTTGAGTTGTAAACTTTAGTCATTGACGATGGTAAGAACGCTGATTGATGCAGCCTTTACACATGAGTCAGTTTTCAATAATTTAATGTTTAGAGTCTGCTTATACAGAGTCACGTGATGCCATGCTGGGATCTGACGTGTGACAGTGAGCTCTACGCACTTTGCTAGTTTTAATACTTTTAATGAAATAAACCGATGAGATTTGATACAATCTGTTCCATAACTGTTCTAGGAGGACAATATTTCAAAGAATTCAAAATCCTCTGGCTCTGGAGACATTGAAGATACTTACGTGCTCATGCTGACGTCCCCGAGCAGGCCGCAAGCCTGGGAATCGATTTAGTCGGGGAAGTGCAGGAAATGCGGTGAGAGGTGCTGAACATGTCAGCAATGCTGATGTAGGTCGTTGCTGACTTGGAGGATCTTGCTGTGATACGTTGATTGATCACTGCCATGGAGGCGAAGTTCACTGATGTGGTTACAAGAGTGGGGGATGTCGAGAAACAGATCGTTTTCCTGAAGTCATCGGAGAGGGAATTATCTGCTAATTCGCTAACAATCAAGGTGGATTTGGAGCATGTCTGGGAGAAGTTGAAAGACATGGAGAACCGTAGCCGGCAGAATAACGTCCGTATCGTTGGAGTTCCTGAAGGAGCAGAGGGACAGGATATGTTGAAGTTCTTGGATGGTCTCTTTCCGAATCTGCTCAACATAGCAGGCCATAAGCTGGAAATAGAGCGAGCTCACAGGGTTCCTGCTCGGCGATCCGTGGAGGGAGACAGGTCCCGATCAATTCTGGCCAAATTTCTGAAATCATCCAATAAAGATCTTGTTACGCAAGGCGAGGAGTAAAGGAAGGCTTTCTTGGAAGAACCACAGCATTTTTTTGTTCCCAGACTTTGCGAATTCGACGAGAGAAACGTGATTGATTTAAGGAATGCAGGAAACTTTTATATCAATGGAAGTTCACTTTTGCACTGATATCCTTGGCCAAATTGAGAATAGATGCTAAGAATGGACGTAAAACATTTATATGCCCACAGCAAGCGATGTCCTTCATAAAGTCATTGGAGTGAGAAAGTCATCTCACGTTGCAGCCGAGTGAACCGGCTCCCTGAACATTTGCTTGACTGTTGAGGAATCTGCACGCTTTCTGTGCTGGTTCTGCCTATCGGCTGAGTTTATTGTGTAGAGGAACACACCTTCAGGACAGTTCAATGGATGCATCTACATGCTCTTTGTGCGTATTCCGCCTATTGGCTGGAGTTTGTTTCGTGGAGTATTTCTTGCGAGTCATTGGAGTAAGTCATTTGTTCGCACTCATGTTGCAGCCGAGTGAACCGGCTCACTGAACATTTGCTTGACTGTTGAGGAATCTGCATGCTTTCTGTGCCGGTTCCACCTATCAGCTGGAGTTAATTTTGTAGAGAAATACACCTTCAGGACAGTTCAATGGATGCATCTACATGCTCTTTGTGCTTATTCCGCCTGTTGGCTGGAGTAGATTATCTACTCTATCTACTATAGATTATCTTTTGCTGTGCAATTTTTCGCACAAAATCTGTATAGAAACACCGGACTTGAGTATTCCGACAGCAAGGCTGTCGCGGGGATTCTCGTAGGCGTGCATGGACTGTTTGAGATTGAAGGGATGGGTGCCAGTTGGCGCTGTCATGCACGGTGCTGTTAATGCGCGCACTTTTTTTTTTTTTCTAGGGGATGTTCAGGGTTTGATTTGTTGCACTAATGTTGGAATGTGGTCTTTATAATCTTGTTTTTGACACACAATCTATTTTTTCTTATATGTAAAAATATCAAATGTTAATATGAGTGGATTGTCTCTCTCTATGTGGAATGTGAATGGGTTGGAGCACCCCATAAAAAGAAGGATCAACATTGACGCTTCACAGGATGTATAAAACTCTTGGTCTTGCAGATATTTGGAGACTTTTGAACCCATCTGGTAGGGACAATAAATTTGTTTTAATCAGTCCATAAGATTTACTCTAGAATAGATTTTATATATATATATATATATATATATATATATATATATATATATATATATATATATATATACACTATATTGCCAAAAGTATTCGCTCACCCATCCAAATAATTGAATTCAGGTGTTCCAATCACTTCCATGGCCACAGGTGTATAAAATGAAGCACCTAGGCATGCAGTCTGCTTCTACAAACATTTGTGAAAGAATGGGCCGCTCTCAGGAGCTCAGTGAATTCCAGCACGGTACTGTGATAGGATGCCACCTGTGCAACAAGTCCAGTTGTGAAATTTCCTCGCTACTAAATATTCCACAGTCAACTGTCAGTGGTATTATAACAAAGTGGAAGCGATTGGGAATGACAGCAACTCAGCCACGAAGTGGTAGGCCACGTAAAATGACAGAGCGGGGTCAGCGGATGCTGAGGCGCATAGTGCGCAGAGGTCGCCAACTTTCTGCAGAGTCAATCGCTACAGACCTCCAAAGTTCATGTTGCCTTCAGATTAGCTCAAGAACAGTGCATAGAGAGCTTCATGGAATGGGTTTGCATGACCGAGCAGCTGCATCCAAGCCATACATCACCAAGTGCAATGCAAAGCGTCGGATGCAGTGGTGTAAAGCACGCCGCCACTGGATTCTAGAGCAGTGGAAACGCGTTCTCTGGAGTGACGAATCACGCTTCTCCATCTGGCTATCTGATGGATGAGTCTGGGTTTGGTGGTTGCCAGGAGAACGGTACTTGTCTGACTGCATTGTGCCAACTGTGAAGTTTGGTGGATTTGTTGCACTAATGTTGGAATGTGGTCTTTATAATCTTGTTTTGACACACAATCTATTTTTTCTTATATGTAAAAATATCAAATGTTAATATGAGTGGATTGTCTCTCTCTATGTGGAATGTGAATGGATTGGAGCACCCCATAAAAAGAAGGAAATGATATATGATATATATGATATAATATGATATAGTGTTTCTTCAAGAAATGCACCTTTCTCCACAGGAAGCTGAAAAAGTTGGGAAGATATGAGGTGGGCATTTTTTTTTTATATAGTGCTGGCTCGAGTAAGTGCAGGGAAGTTATTACTCTATGTAAACCTCTACAATTCAAATGCCTCAAACAGAGTAAAGATAAATTAGGAAGAGTCATTATTGTATTAGCTGAAATTCAGGGACAAAGTCTTATTTTGGCTAATATTTATGCACCTAATGTTGATGATCAGGGCATTTTTATAGATCTTGAAGGAATGTTGCAAGCCTCTGGCACCCCTCATGATATAAAATTGGGAGGAGACTTTAATCTATTGATGGACCCAGTCCTTGATGATAGTGAAGCAAAAGTGTGCAAGCCCCGTAAAGCAACATTGACGCTTCACAGGATGTATAAAACTCTTGGTCTTGCAGATATTTGGAGACTTTTGAACCCATCTGGTAGGGACAATAAATTTGTTTTAATCAGTCCATAAGATTTACTCTAGAATAGATTATATATATATATATATATATATATATATATATATATATATATATATATATATATATATATATACACTATATTGCCAAAAGTATTCGCTCACCCATCCAAATAATTGAATTCAGGTGTTCCAATCACTTCCATGGCCACAGGTGTATAAAATGAAGCACCTAGGCATGCAGTCTGCTTCTACAAACATTTGTGAAAGAATGGGCCGCTCTCAGGAGCTCAGTGAATTCCAGCACGGTACTGTGATAGGATGCCACCTGTGCAACAAGTCCAGTTGTGAAATTTCCTCGCTACTAAATATTCCACAGTCAACTGTCAGTGGTATTATAACAAAGTGGAAGCGATTGGGAATGACAGCAACTCAGCCACGAAGTGGTAGGCCACGTAAAATGACAGAGCGGGGTCAGCGGATGCTGAGGTGCATAGTGCGCAGAGGTCGCCAACTTTCTGCAGAGTCAATCGCTACAGACCTCCAAAGTTCATGTTGCCTTCAGATTAGCTCAAGAACAGTGCATAGAGAGCTTCATGGAATGGGTTTGCCTGACCGAGCAGCTGCATCCAAGCCATACATCACCAAGTGCAATGCAAAGCGTCGGATGCAGTGGTGTAAAGCACGCCGCCACTGGATTCTAGAGCAGTGGAAACGCGTTCTCTGGAGTGACGAATCACGCTTCTCCATCTGGCTATCTGATGGATGAGTCTGGGTTTGGTGGTTGCCAGGAGAACGGTACTTGTCTGACTGCATTGTGCCAACTGTGAAGTTTGGTGGAGGGGGGATTATGGTGTGGGGTTGTTTTTCAGGAGCTGGGCTTGGCCCCTTAGTTCCAGTGAAAGGAACTCTGAATGCTTCAGCATACCAAGAGATTTTGGACAATTCCATGCTCCCAACTTTGTGGGAACATTTTGGGGATGGCCCCTTCCTGTTCCAACATGACTGCGCACCAGTGCACAAAGCAAGGTCCATAAAGACATGGATGAGCGAGTTTGGTGTGGAAGAACTTGACTGGCCTGCACAGAGTCCTGACCTCAACCCGACAGAGCACCTTTGGGATGAATTAGAGTGAAGACTGCGAGCCAGGCCTTCTCGTCCAACATCAGTGTCTGACCTCACAAATGCGCTTCTGGAAGAATGGTCAAAAATTCCCATAAACACACTCCTAAACCTTGTGGAAAGCCTTCCCAGAAGAGTTGAAGCTGTTATAGCTGCAAAGGGTGGGCCGACGTCATATTAAACCCTATGGATTAAGAATGGGATGTTACTTAAGTTCATATGCGTCTAAAGGCAGATGAGCGAATACTTTTGGCAATATAGTGTATATATATATATATATATATCTCAAAGTCCCTCATTTCATCTGTTGTTGATTTGCTCAATTGGAAACATTTTAGTCTCTGATCATGCCCTGGTGTGTTTAGAGGTGTTGCCACATACGGAGAAAAAGAAATCATATAGTTGGCGTGTGGCAGCGGGGGCATGGTCAAGCACCCATCCGGAGAGAGAAAGCGGTAAGGGCGCTTGCACCGGAGCTAGATTATGTTTAACACCTGTTTCTAATTCCAGTGAGCATGGGGAGAGCGGCATATAAGCAGCCACGTCACCAGCAGAAGGGAGGGAGAGAGTCTGGCACAAGGAAGGCCACGGTGCTCCTGAAGCTGTTACATTTATTCTGTTATGTTTGTGAAGCTGATGTGCTTAAGTTACTACGTGTCTGTGAAGCTGATGTGCTTAAGTTACTACTTGCCTGTGAAGCTGATGAGTTTGTGAAGTTGTAAAGCACTGAGGTGGCTGATTAAAAGTCTTACCTGAGCCTGGAAAACCCGCTTCCCTGTGTTCTCCTTTCACTGTAACTCCCTTACATGGCGCTTTAATGTATCCCTTTTGCAAAATCCTGAATTCCAACAAATGCTAAAGGCTGAAATCGATGTCTATATGGAGACCAACTGGTCCTCAGTATCCTCCGTGGGCGTGGCTTGGGAGGCACTTAAGGCGGTTCTTAGGGACCGGATCATACAGTATGCCTCATTCACTAAAAAATCCAAAGCACAAGAACTCATGGAATTGAAAGGGAAGATTAAAAGTGCCGAGGCAGAGCTGAAGTGCCGAATGTTGTCTAATGGCCTTAGGGAATTAACCAGATTGAAATACAGATATAATACTATTTTGTCGCAGAAGGTGGAGTTTTGGCTATTCAGGGCAAGACAGTCATACTTTGAGTCCAGTGACAAGGCAGGGAAACAGCTGGCTAGATATATAAATCAGAGAGAGTCTTTTTCTACCATTCCCTCAGTGAAATCTGCTGGTGGTGAAATATTTACCTCGGTCATTGATATTAAGATAACCTTGGAGGAGCTTGTCGAGGTAATCAAGACCTTGCCTACAGGCAAGGCTCCGGGGCATGATGGCAGGACGTGTGATGCATAAGCTTTTGCTTTACGCAGATGATATTTTATTATTTGTCTCTGACCTTTCTAGATCTATGCCTTGCCTCCACAGAATTATTAATTCCTTTTCTAAGTTCTCAAGATACAGAGTTAATTAGTCTAAATCCGAAGCTTTGGCTCTTACAGTGTACTGCCCGGTAACGGCTTTTCAGCTGGGCACCTTCCAGTGGCCCAAACAGGGCATTAAGTATTTGGGCATTTTATTCCCAGCAAATTTGTTTGATTTAGTTCATTAATTTTGACCCTTTTATAAAAAGGTTTTTCGAGCAATGTGGGCAGGTGGGCTTCATTACGTTTATCTATGATTGGGAAGGTTAATGTTATTAAAATTAATTGTATTCCAAAATTCAGCTACCTGCTACAATCTCTCCCTATAGATGTCCCCCTCTTTTATTTCAAGCAGTTTGATAGCATAGTGAAGTCCTTCATTTGGAATGGTAAACATCCCAGATTACATTTCAGTAGGTTGCATAGGCCGATTGACAAAGGTGGGCTAGATCTACACAAGATTTTGTTTTATTATTATGCATTCGGTCTCAGACATTTGGCTCATTGGTCACTTCCACCTGAGAGAACCCTCCCTGGTTTTGTATTGAACAGGAAGTTCTTGCCCCTATTTCGCCATTGCAAAGCCTTTCTATCAAGCTAACCGGAGAAGTTACACCGTTATCTCGCATTTGCACATGGTATGGACAAAAGTGTCCAGAGTGTTTAATTCTGACATTTATTTAAATGTTGCTTCGAGCATATGGCTGAACCCAAAATGATGTATTAATAGGTCCCCTTTCTGTTGGGCAGAGTGGATTGTGAGGAATGTTAATACTAGAGCCCGACCGCTATGGGAATTGAGACCGATACCGATTTTAGAGAGGGAAAATTCACCGATTACCGATATGGTGGCCGATATATTTAATTTTTGAGCTGGAATGAAAACAGAGCTTTTCTATGTGGATTTTTCATCGATTTTGCACGGATATGACTAAGCAAAGGTACTCAGAAGGCTGCTTTCTTAAACATCTATTTTTTATCAAAGAATATTTGACATTATTATACATTGTCAACAAATTCTAGAAATGAACACTGAGAAAATAAAGAATAAATAAAAATAAAATAAATAGCTAAATAAACATCAGTACTGTTTAGTATCAGTCAAATGTTGACCATTAAAATAAAGAATAAATAAAAATACAATAAATAGCTAAATAAACATCAGTATTACTGTTTAGTATCAGTCAAATGCTGACTATATTAATACTGCCGAGTCAAGATAAACAGATAAGCAGTAGTGTTACACCGTATTCTGCTATACAAGTTCAGGGGAAACTTTCAACGGTGGAAAACTAGACTTTTACATTTTTATAAATGCAACGACTGGAATTGTTCGGTTGAAGGGGGTACCAAACTGTGAATCCTGAACAAAACAGTTTGGTGAATACATGTTTACTCATTTGCTTCCACTCAGCTGACAACAATAGCCTAGTTTCCATCCACTTTTCGCGCTATTTTGTTATCGACAAAGTGAAAATGCGTAAAAAAAATTTTGCCGAAATTGTGCGTGATGACTTCATGCCTAAAAAAACACTTAGTCGCATAAGTTTTGGTTCATTGCAAAAGAAATCTGCCCTTAAGCAGTTTCCTTACTGAAATGTGTGTTTATTACTAATTCACCTCCCAGGTGTCCCTAAATTTTTTCCTCTGAAGTTTTTGTAAAATGGGGAGAGTATTGAGACAATTCATTGAAATTAACCAGATAACTGTCATTTTAATTTCACAAATAAAAACAATCAGAAGAGGAGGAATTGCAATCAAAAGGGAGCTGTTGCCCTTCTGATAGGACTGTAATATTGGTAGTGATGTTGTGCCTATCGCAGGTTGTCACTGATTCTGACCCGAAAGCGAATCTTCATGGCCCTGTTCAAGCTGGCAACCTGCACCAAGTAGTGGGGAAATTTTCGGTCTTAGTGTAAGGACCATCCATCGATGTGTATATGCTGTGTGCACAGCTATTAAAGAAAAATTGAAGAGGTGTAATATCAGGGTTTACATATGATACATTCCTGATATTCAATAGGCTATTTTGAACAATCATCTAATCTAAAGCATTGCCATCACAACTGCATTATGTCCCGTATCTTTGTTCCACAACTTTTAATGACCAGCTGAACTTGATTATCATCTAAAATAAATTTTAGCATCATAAAGCAATTTACATTTTCTGAAGAAGCTCAGCAAATGTGATCTGAGGTAAAGAGGGTTAGATTTAAAATATTTAAAAGTTTTAAAAGGTTCAAAAGCTTGTTTTCTGAAAGTGATCCCTCATTGGACAAATAGTCCTGATAGTTTATAGTCTTAAAGTGTAGAAAATGTCATTCAGCCGACTTTATTCGTCTACAGAACAGGGTACGGCTAATTTAAGTTTGTGTAAAGAAAAGGCATATATAGGTCTAAAAATATATATTTTTTTCGTTTGGTAATTTTTTTTTTTTTAATTTTATGCGTTTTTCGTTTGGTAATTTATTTAATTTAATACAGGGAATTTTGTCAGCATTTTTTCAAAAGTAAGCTAAACAATAATTTAATATAATTGGGCTATATTAGTTTTCCAAAAAAGCAAACACAAAAAAAAAGCTTTTCTTGTTGTATTGTTTATTTATTTTTTATTTAAAACCTCTTTGTGCACAGAAATGATGTGTTTTTGTATTGTGGGCTAATTCCGTGACTGCCGTCTATTATTTTGAATGGTGTGGAAAAGCAACTTTAATAAATAAACGGATGTCTACCACGATTAAATTGATCACAAACAGTGGCCATTCATTTGTTCTCCGTGCACTTGTCGATGTGCATGAGATGAGATATTTGTGTTGGCACTCCTGGGAGTGTCATGTTTGCAGTGATCGGATCTTTATGCCGTTCAGATCAATCCATAATCACGTACAATAAATTGGCTTTCAGGGATCCTATACCTTGTCGTCATGATTAACACAGGCTAACGATTGGGGTAAATTCTGTCATGTGACACTACATTTTTGCGTTAATGCCAATTTTCTCAACAAAAAGTGTTTCCAAACCAGTTTTTCACGACATTTGATGTATCGACATGGAGTTTATGTGCAAGAGTTAAACGGAAAAATATTACTGAAAGTAATTACGTGATTAGCTAGTTAGCTATAAGCTCGTTGTCACGGAGAGTAAAAGACGGACGTTGTTTATTTTACTTTCCAGCATTGTGTCTCACCAACTACGTAACAACAGAGCATGAAATCAACATTCATCAGACACAATCCGCCACTGCACCGTTGTCTGCTGAGCTGCAAAAAGATGCTCTGATGTTTACCTTTCAATCTGCTACATTACTTAATGCACTGACAAGCTATAGCTGGCTAACAGCAAACAGACATGAGTGACATGGTTGTCAGGGACAAGGTTAATGTTATATTAGTTATATTGAAATGGGAAAATGATGGGGTCATTGTTTATTAAGTTTCCAGTATGTATTTCACAAACTAGTTAACTTACTGAGACACCGCTTAACTCCACCCTGTCTGCAGAGCCACTGTCAGAGTCAGCTCTGTAAACAGTGGAGTTGGAGCGCACTCTGCTGGACAAACTACGCTATGACACCAATTCTAAAGCATTGTTTTCTGCGTTATATGTTCTGAAATAAAGTTTTCATATCTGTAAAATATACGCCGATACCGATATATCGTGTAAGGCTAATATCGGCTGGCTGATATATCGGTCGGGCACTAGTTAATACGCTCGGTGACCTATATGAGAGTGGAATGTTGAGATCCTTTGAAAATATGGTTCAACTTTTTGGGATTCCCAGGTCTCAATTCTTTAGGTATTTACAGCTGCGCCACCTGCTTTGTACTATATTTGGGAGTAGCATACACCCCCCTAAAGTGGCAGATACTATGGGAGTGATGATTACTGCTTATGAAAAAGGTCATGAGGCATATGTGTATTACTCCCTGCTAATTCAGAGTCTGGGGGATGGAGCTTCAACTTCTCTCAGGAGATTATGGGAGAAAGATTTAAACTTTGTATTGGAGGAGGGAGTGTGGGCTAGGATTCTAAAAAACATCAAGTCTACATCTAGAGATGCATGGGTGCGATGAAACATCGATTCTATTGGACCGCCTCTAGATTGGATAGGCTTGGTCTTAAAGACACACCCACCTGCTGGCAATGCCAATCAGAAGATGGGGAAACAACCCATGTTCTTTGTGGTGTGTTAAGATCCAAGAATTTTGGTTGAGGGTTCAGAGTTTTATGTGTGATGTGTTGGGCACTCAAATTTTATTTTGCCCCAGACTCTGTATTTTAGGTGATGGGGCGGTCAATAATATAGGGGAGAAGTACATTAAAAATTGGGTCCTAGCCGGTGTTATGATCAGCAGACAGGTCATCCTTAGGGGATGGAAGTCGGCTGTGCACCACTCATTTCATTTGGTTTGGCCACAGGGATGTTTGTTGGGGGTCGGGGTGGGGTTGGGGATTGGGAGGGGGGAAGGGAAATAATGGGGTTTAAGGGGGATAATGGTTGACTCCGTACATTAATGTTTTGTTGTGTTATGTATCATGCTTGAGGAGCAACCTATAAAAATGTTAATCTGAAAAGATTAATATTCAGGCTTAGGTAATGTTCCCTTTTGCGCTGCGTGTGCAGCCTTGCTCAAGAACCACAACAAAAACAAGAGCAGCAGAAACTGAGAAGCGATCATTAAAATGCGAGATATTATTCTGTTTGCCTTTAAGTCTGCGAGTATCTAGATGCTTGACTTATCGAGAACAAGCTTAAAGATGGTGAGCTTTTGACTCAGGAAAAAGTTATCCAGAAAGAAAACACCATGCAATGCTTTCCTCTAAAAGGCTATTTATATTAGTGGTCAAAAGATAAGGGTTTCTCAATTATCTATTCTCAAACTAGTGCAATGCATGCTAATACATTTATTTGTATTATAGTATAGTATATTAGTGTTTATTACAAAGTAGGAAATAAGAAATGGAAGTGTAAGTGGTAGTTCTAGCAGAAGACTCATGGTCTTTACACTTTCATACGGTCAGGCATCTCATCCAATCACAATCCAGCCTCTGCTTTATAAGCTGACACCGCTGCCTTCATCACTTGTAATGCCTTGTTGGTTTCACCCCCCTCCACCCCATCACCAAAATTTAGGTCCCGTCCTGCCATAGGGGTAAGCTCCTATCCCCTGCCATCTTCGCCTTCTGGCAGGATCTGGCGGTTCGAGCAAGTACCTGAGCTCCGAACCGTAGGACGGGGCTTACGCCAAATTACATTTGTATTAATTCCAATAATCCCAAGTTTTTCCTGAAAGAAAATGTGTATTCTGTGGTGTGTTGGAGTTTTAGAAATGATTATAATTTATCTTAACATGAATATTAGTATCACAGCTTTTACTCATTCACTGGCAGGTATCGCCGGCGATCTTACAATCGGTTTTGTTTGCATTAACCCTCAGGGGTCGACGGACACGCCGGCGCATCCTGCTGGATTTTTTCCTCATAACAGCGGAAATAACTTAAAATACTCCGTCATTTTTGGACATATAGATAAGTGTAAGTCATCATTAGAAACTATAAAGGGTCTACTTTTATTTGTGTACACTCACAATAACAACAAAACCTTGTAAAAATAATGAAAATAAACAGGGTGTGCTTTCAGCCGTCTCTGTCTCTGCGAGCATCCTTCTGAAACACATCACAAAAATGAACTGAAACTCAGCGAATACTTATCACACAAACATGAAACATATGTCTTAAGAAAGCTTAAAATGTCTACTTTTAAGTAAAACAATTCAAATTTAAAACAAATATTCTCCTGCAATGTAATCTGTATGAAACAAAGTGATGTACAGTTTCTCCTGGCTCAGCTAATTATCCCTAATGTGATCACATCCACGCGCAGAGGGTGCCATTCATACGGTAATGTGCTGAGGCGATCAATGCAAATGGTAAACGGCCCCGAGGCAAGTTATATATATATATATATATATATAAATTTAAAATGCTATTTATTTCTGTGATGTAAAGCTGAATTTTCAGCATCATTACTCCAGTCTTCAGTGTCACATGATCCTTCAGAAATCATTCTAAAATGCTGATTTGCTGCTCAAGAAACATTTATTATTATTATCAATGTTGAAAACAGTTGTGTAAATTTTTTTCAGGATTCTTTGATGAATAGAATGTTCAAGATAACAGCATTTATCTGAAATAGAAAGCTTTTGTAACATTATACACTACAGTTCAAAAGTTTGGGGTCAGTAAGAATTTTCTTTTTTTTGGAAAGAAATTAATACTTTTATTCAGCAGGGATGCATTATATTGATAAGTGACAGTAAAGACATTTATAATGTTACAAAAGCGACAAAAGGTCTAATACTTCAGCTTTGATATTTGGCCAATGTTTCACAATAGAAATGTTACTGCCGGAGTAATTTCTTAATTTGTCAACATATCAAAATATCAAAGCGAGAGTTATAAAAATGTAACCATTATAAAGACGCACGTACCTATTCAATGATGTAATCTCCATATGAGTTGTCAATAGCAGGCTTCAGAGAACAACATCCAATAGAACATTTAGTCCAGCAGTGTGCACATTTACAGAAATTTTTGATACATTTTCATATTTACTTCATAAAGAATTATTAATGTAAATGTTCTGCTAAATTATGCGATATGATCCGCTGACATGCTGTAATTCTTTCGGAAGTTGATTTCCAAACCTCCACGAACCTAGAAGGCGCACAAGTTAATTTCTCTGTCCAAATATGGTGACGATAAAGAGGAAGTTATGACATCATGCATACCTCAGTGCCCACATGACAGGGACTTCCCCATCCTATACCATAGTAGGATAAATTAGGTATCAAGCATAAAACAAATATATTACTACTGTATAGTAGTGTAATGCTTACTGTAATGAATAATAATCACATCTGTGATGTTCTGTTGTGCAGAAATTCATTTGACACATATCCCAGGGTTGTTTCGGATTGTGCTGTGAGGATTTTGTATAAAAGCACTTCATTCGATAAAAAATTATGTAGTTTTATGTTGAAAAATGTAATTCATTATATTTTTACCTTTTTGATAATCAAATTTTATTGAACTGTTGAATACATAATTCAGAAAAAAATAACTATCCAACCACGATGATCTCTTATGTGTTTTTGCTTAAATATTACACCCCATGGGTACATGAAACATCCTGGAAAATTGTGCCTTTAAAAGAGTGGGAACCCTGATTTAGCCAGAAATTTTGTTAAAAAGCTGCCAAACGTTTTAAGTTTAAAACTTTAAAGCAGAGTCATGGTTCAGAATATTGTTGGCATTTAAACCCTATTATACATCAAACCATAAGGCAGTCATTGGTTTCTTTCTCTGCATCTCAGATAACGGCACATGGACGCAGCTGTGGTTGGTTTCTGATTACCATGAGCACGGCTCACTATTTGACTACCTGAACAGGTACACAGTCACCGTGGAGGGCATGATCAAGCTCTCTCTCTCCACCGCTAGTGGCCTGGCTCATCTGCATATGGAGATTGTGGGCACTCAGGGTGAGTCACAATACAGATATCACTTTTGTTTTTTACTTTGTTTGAGCAGCTTTGCAAATGGGGTCATTTTCATAATCTGAGCAATAAGCTTTCAAAAATGTATTTGATGTATCTGTCTTGTTCCATTCTTTACTCTGTCCGACCTGTTCCTCAGGTAAGCCTGCCATTGCCCATCGTGATCTGAAATCCAAAAACATCCTGGTGAAGAAGAATGGAACAAGCTGCATCGCTGACCTCGGCCTGGCCGTGCGCCACGACTCTTCCACAGACACCATCGATATCGCACCCAACCACAGAGTGGGCACCAAAAGGTTAATAACTCATTCCTTAGCACCATTCACGGTGAAAGACATCTAGAGCCAGTCGGCAGACATGCACTCACCTATGTTTGTATGCCAGAACAGAACCATATGACTGATGATTGCTTGCCTGAGCTCGGAGCATTGTGTGCCTGTGAATATTAGTGTTGCGACACTCCCAACGATTGAAACTTTTTGTGAGATGAGTGCTATGACCGAGGCTACGGGAGACAGACGCAAATGATAGTGGTTTCATAAGATGGCCTGGTATTGTTGTTTAGAAGTGAAATAACAAGCACAGTATGATTCCTCACCCATTCGACACACTCAGAGCACAACCAGACAGAAACTGCCAGAAACATCAAACTCCGAGTCACGATCCGATTCCAAAGTGATTCTTGATGTATCTCAATTTTTCTGCAGATCTCTGGCAAATTCATATGGCTTGTTGCAACCAAAGCAAAAAAAAGCAAAAAAAAGAAATTAAGATAAATAAACTCACTCACTTCCAGTCTTACAACACACTAATGATACAGATGGCTAAACATCTAAATGTGAGTAGAGACAAAAACAAGAGAGTTTTGAGGTACTTTGCTGTAAATCAATCATGGTAAAAAAAAAAAAAAAAAGTGTGAACGTAAAAAAAAATTATAATAATTGTTTTGGGGTTTCATGACCCTTTAACAATAGGGGTACCGTGTGAACATAAACAATTGTAATAGACTGAACTGAGAAGACGCTTCTTGGTCACTTGATGAGATCTGTTGATATAAATGATATTTTCAAACACAATGGAAGTGCTTTTCTAGAGCCATTAAAAATAGGCTAGAATGACGTTGACTTAAACATGTCTGCTCTGACTCACTAGTAGAAATATGATGGACTAGTAGAAATATAATAACATAGCATCAGAGGCAAAGCACTTATTGCTTTTGAAGGGATAGTTCACCCAAACATTTAAGTTCTATTATTTCATGCCATCCCAGATGTGTGTGAAGAATATCTCCGCTCTGTCTCATTTTGAAAGTGAAAGTGGATATTTATAGTAAAAAAGGATTTAATTATTGGTCTGTTTCTCACCCAAAGCAATTGCATTGCTTCATAAGACATATGCTAAACCACTGGAGTCTTATGGATTATTTTAATGCCGCCTTTATTTGATTTTTGGAGCTTGAAAGGTCTGGTCACCATTAACTTGCATTGTATGGACCTGCAGAGCTAAAATATTCTCCTAAAAATCTTAGTTTGTGTTCAGCAGAAGGAAGAAAGCCATACACATATGGGATGGCAAGAGGGTGAGTAAATGATGAGAGAATTGGGTGAACAGTCCTTTAAGATGTCATAATATAAAGCTTACCGTTATTCAGTCCATTTTTTTCTTGGCTATTTTTTGATTTTCTCCCCAATTTGGAATGCCCAATTCCCAATGTGCTCTAGGTCCTCGCGGTGGCATAGTGACTCGCCTCAATCCGGGTGGAGGAGGACTAATCTCAGTTGCCTCCATGTCTGAGACCGTCAATCCGCACATCCTATCACGTGGCTTGTTGAGCACATTACCACGGAGACATAGCGCGTGTGTAGGCTTCACGCTGTTCCATGCACAAGTCACCACACGCCCCACTCTACCCTCCCTAGCAACCGGGCTTTGGTTGCTTTGGAGACCTGGCTGGAGTCCATTAGCACACCCTGGATTCGAACTCGCGACTCCAGGGGTGGTAGTTAGCGTCTTTACTTGCTGAGCTTCCCAGGCCCCCTTTTTCCTTGGCTCTTAAACATGTCAGAAGACTCTGACTTCTTACACTAATGCCACAATATTATTACACCAACTCATGATATAAATGCCTCTGCAGATGTGCCCTCCTTGCCGTTTTTGCAGTGTTGCACGCGCATATCACTCTGTATTTGTAATGTTTTGTAATACGTATGCTTTTCAATCAGAATCATTTGAGAAAGGACTGCGATGCATATAGGAAGCAATTATTTTCCCATACCCCTACTAACAAGTACTGGCTGAGTGTGATGTGTGTGTTGATGGTGATTTGAAGTAGCATATGGTGAGAAGGACAGTGCTGCAAGGACACCACTTCCAGTGTTGTCACCACAGGAGAGGATCAAATTTGATCTACAGTGAGAGGCTCTCAATGGTGCGCCCACCCTCCTCTGTGCCCCCTGGACACCACACACACTCACACATACACACACACACACACACTCACTTTGTTGCCTACACTGCTCCTGGGCTGGCAGAGTGACAGACTGTGACACCTACATTCTGACGTTCATGTACATTCATGTGTATACACCCAATCAGATGTTGCGCTAGAAAAAATATTTATCTGTCACTCTGACAGACTGAGTTGTAAAATTTCCGTCATGGTCTATTTTTATCCGTCATACTTGTTTTAATTTTGTAAGTACTACAGTCAAGGGCGTAGCTTCCATTTATAATGGTATATACATAACAGTGGATAGGCTTAATGATATTTTTGACTCCCCAAGCGCAAGTCTGATGAAACCAATGAATTCTTGTGTGAAAGTAGCTTACTGTCAATCAGCCACTGCACTAAAACAAGATTTTTAAACTTTACCCATATGTGCGGCGTTTAAATGAAATAAACGTCCGATCGGAAAATGCACAGGTTCACGGAACTTCTTCAGTGTGCCTAATAGCCTATAACAATAAAGTCACAGATGAGAAGCACACGCATCTCTGAAGCTCTAATGCAGGTAGGCCACCTACTCTAAAATAACTGACAATTCTGCTCTAAACGTAAGCTAATGTTTGCACTTAGATTAAATGCAAGTAATTGGCAGAAACGATTATTTTTGAAACGGTCATTTTGTTACTATACTTTTTTGTGCTTTATTATAATAAAGTGGCACACTGATCATGCAATAACACACTAATGTAATGACTGATATATGCAGTCAATTTTTTTTATCTGTCAAAATGACTGACAGCATTTGAAATTTTCTGTCAATCTTTAAAAAAATCTGTAAATAAAGGAGAATTTTTGGTTAACGCAACCTCTGCACCCGCTGCCTTCCCCTGCTGTGATAAACAACAGACTTCTGAATGTCAAAGTGCCTTTCCGTCCCTCTAGTGCTTTCTGGAATGAGGTTGGCTTGCTCTGTCTTATTTTTCCAAAATACACCTACATGTCTAGGCCACTATACAAACCACAAGACCTCCATGCCCCAAATCGGCCACCACTGCATGCCACCAAGAGGCCCAGAGCTGAATAAATGTCATCGTCAGACACATCTAATGTGTTCTCATGTTCACAGGTATATGGCACCTGAGGTACTGGATGACACTATTAACATGAAGCATTTCGAGTCCTTTAAAAGGGCAGACATCTATGCCTTGGGTCTGGTATTTTGGGAGATTGCTCGCAGGTGTTCAATTGGAGGTAAGACATTGGTAGCCCCAACATTGTGATAATGACTATATTAAAAGATTCATTTTTTGTTCAGTTGCATGATGATATGACAACAATATGTTATATGCAGTGGGGTCAAAAGTCATTTAGCATTTTTATACAGTACTTTAATACATGTTTTTCATTACAAATTATGTCTATTATCAACGTACTTTAAGTGAGAAGTTGAATTGAGATTAAGATAAAGTTCAGAATTTTCAGTATTTTGTACAGTTGAAGTCAGAAGTTTACATACAACTTAGCCAAATACATTTAAATTCAGTTTTTCACAATTCCTGACATTTAATCATCGAAAACATTCCCTGTCTTAGGTCAGTTAGGATCACTACTTTATTTAAAAAATGTGAAATATCATAATAATAGTAGAGAGCTTTTATTTTTTTCATCACATTCCCAGTGGGTCAGAAGTTTACATGCACTTTGTTAGTATTTGGTAGCATTGCCTTTAAATGGTTTAACTTGGGTCAAAGGTTACGGGTAGCCTTCCACAAGCTTCTCACAATAAGTTGCTGGAATTTTGGCCCATTCCTCCATACAGAACTGGTGAAACTGAGTCAGATTTCTAGGCCTCCTTGCTCGCAAACGCTTTTTCAGTTTTGCCCACAAATTTTCTATCGGATTGAGGTCAGGGCTTTGTGATGGCCATTCCAATACCTTGACTTTGTTGTTTTAAGCCTTTTTGCCACAACTTTGGAGGTATGCTTGGGGTCATTGTCCATTTGGAAGACCCATTTGCGACCGAGCTTTAACTTCCTGGCTGATGTCTTGAGATGTTTCTTCAATATATCCACATCATTTTCCTTCCTCATCATGCCATCTGTTTTGTGAAGTGCACCAGTCCCTCCTGCAGCAAAGCACCCCCACAACATGATGCTGCCACCCCCATGTTTTACGGTTGGGATAATGTTCTTCGGCTTGCAAGCCTCACCCTTTTTCCTCCAAACATAACAATGGTAATAATGGCCAAACAGTAAAAATTTTGTTTCATTAGACCAGAGGACATTTCTCCAAAAAGTAAGATCTTTGCAAACATGTGCACTTGCAAACTATAGTCTGGATTTTTTTTATGGAGGTTTTGGAGCAGTAGATTCTTCCTTGCTGAGCAGCCTCTCAGGTTATGTCAATATAGGACTCGTTTTACTGTGGATATAGATACTTGTCTACCTGTTTCCTCCAGCATATTTACAAGGTCCTTTGCTGTTGTTCTGGGATTGATTTGCACTTTTTGCTCCGAACTACGTTCATCTCTAGGAGACAGAATGCATCTCCTTCCTGAGCAGTGTGATGGCTGCTTGGACCCATGGTGTACAGCACTGTGCAAAATTCTTAGGCACATAAGATGTTTCACAAAATAATATATCTTAAGATGGTTATATATATCTTCAGATTTAGTGTGTCAATAAGAAATGTACATTTTAAATTCCCGAGCATTCCTTTTGCAAATAGAATAGAATAGAAGGAGCTCTGCAACAGATAGCATTGCCCCCCACTGAACATAGTCAGTCTGGGATTACATGAAGAGACCGAAGCAGTTAAGACAGCTTAAATAGATAGAAGAACTGTTGCAAATTCTCCAAGAAGATTGGAACATCCTGTCTGCCAACAACCAAGAAAGGTCCAGGTGACCTAGGAGAATTAGTGCTGTTTTGAAGGCAAAGGTTTTCACACAAAATATTGATGTAGCTTTTTTTATGTTTACTGGACTTTGTATGACGTTAATTGATAAATGAAAATTTTTTATGGCATTATTTTTGAAGACATCCTCACTATGCAACATTTTTCACAAGTGCCTAAAACTTTTGCACAGTATTGTATATACTTGCATACTATTGTTTGTACAGATTAATGTGGTACCTTCAGGCATTTGGAAATCGCTCCCAAGGATGAACCAGACTTGTGGAGGTCCACATTTTTTTTTTTTTCTGAGGTCTTGGCTGATTTCTTTTGATTTTCACATGATGTCAAGCAAAGAGGCACTGAGTTTGAAGGTAAACCTTAAAATACATCCACAGGTTCACCTCCAATTCAGTACACCTCCTATCAAAAGCTAATTGTCTAAAGGCTTGATATCATTTTCTGGAATTTTCCAAGCTGTTTAAAGGCACAGTTAACTTGGTGTATGTATAAATGTCTGACCCACTGGAATTGTGATATAGTCAATTAAAAGTGAAACAATCTGTCTGTAAACAATTGTTTGAAAAATTACTCATGCACAAAGTAGATTTACTTACTATAGTTTGCTAATATTAAAGCTGTGGAGTGGTTACAAAATTAGTTTTATTGACTTCAACCTAAGTGTACATAAACTTTTGACTTCAACTGTTTGTCCCCTTTTGATTTAATGGCAGCATGCACTCGAGCTGGCATGGACTCCATAAGTTTGTGCAAAACCTGATGATGGATGTTATCACTGCATGATTTGAGAATGTTCCAAAGAGCATCTTGTGTGCTTTAATGTAAGCAAGGAACTCTGTATAAAGGAAATCTATAGACCTAAGTTAATATGGTCAGTGTAACTAATTTTCTTGTATTTTATTAGTGACCTAGAAATAGTGCAGTATCTTAAATATTAGGAATATTTTTTTTCTTTTTTTTAAATCCTAAGGCTTTCTTATTTCCAGGATTTAATTAGATTTTGAATCCCAGATTTTCAGTGTGGTCACAGACTTATGGACCCCACTGTATGGATATGTATTATGGAAATATATTGGAACAACATACATTTAACAGTGTGTATCAAAAATACATGGCCATGAAATGTGTGCTCTGGTGGGATCAATTCTCCACACAGGCATCCATGAGGACTACCAACTTCCCTACTATGACCTTGTTCCATCTGACCCATCAGTAGAGGACATGAAGCGAGTGGTTTGTGACCAGAAGCTTCGTGCCAACATCCCTAATAGGTGGCAGAGCTGTGAGGTATGCATTCTTTTTCTGTAGACATCTTTGTTTGTAGATGATTCATTCCCCCGAAACCACTCTTTTTTATTTTCTTGATCTCCATTGTATTTCCTCTATTCATGCTCTCCATCATTTCTTTATTTGTTCATTCTACTCTATAAGCTTAAGCAAAATTTTCTTGATATGCCTTTCACTGCTGTGGAGGAAGAATTAGATTACACCCAATTTGCAGTCATAAAAAGCCCCTAATTTAACTATCCCTCTGCAGAGCAAGCACAGCATGCCAAAGTAAAAGAGACTTTTTATGATCATGCTGGCCAATATTAAATGGCTGTTCTGTGATTTTTGCACCCTTTTGAAGCAAGTTATTTGCGGGAGGAGGAGCAGAGAACAAGCTGAATGCCAGATTAAATACTTGTGATGGGCATTTCGGTCAATTTGTCTACTTTACTCGACAAATAAAGGCCCCTTTTTGACACATTTTTGTGTAGTTGTTACTAAATTTTTATTGATGTGAAATGTTTTGAAGTTATAAAAAAAAGTCTTGTTGGAGTCATTGCCTTGTGGACAGTGCTTCGAGTCCGACATATGGTGCGGTAGCGTCACGGGTGACCCGAGTCTGTGTCCCGGCTCAAGATTCTTCCCCCTTCTTCTTTCCTGCCATTTTCTTGTCTCTCTCCACTTTCCTATATAATAAAGGTGAAAAATGGCTAAATAAAAGTCGTCACACAAATATTGTATTTTCATGATAGATCATTTGCTGTCATTTACGAGTACTCGAACTCCAGGGAATCCCTATTAAAAACACAGATAAAGTGGAAATGAGATCTATTATCATCCCCTGCCACTCAACAGTGGAATTCCTATGTGACCTGAAGAACTAGTAAACCTCACTTTCTCAAAGAGCTATACATTAACCTACTGTATATTATTTTCACTTTGCAAAAAGATTTAGTTTTTTTGCTAGGTGAACTGAGTTCACTTGAGTTGACATTTTCAAAGTTTGTATGTACTGTATGCATGGGTGTAGGGTGTAATAGAATGAGCTGTCTAGACAGTGATCTTTGAAAAGGAGGCGAGAAGGCCACAGCAAATGTTTCATGCTCTCTGTAATAAAGATCCTCCAATCCTTTGAATGTCTATTAAACAAACCTAAATGTTTTTTTTTTTTTTTTTGTTTTGTTTTTTTTGTTTCTTTTTTTTTTTTTTTTTTGTTACAAGCGAATGAATACTAGGAGTTCTTTCAAGTCTGGGCTTTACAGTGATTTCTTTATGAAATAAAACACTTTGCAGAAGCTTGCTAAAGTTATAAAAGTAGGGTTATCAAAACTGCCACCGATAGTAATGAAAGAGGGTGAGTTATCACGTTAGACAACACTGAATAGTTGGTTAGTGAGGTCATTTTATATATATATATATATATATATATATATATATACATACACAGTGCATCCGGAAAGTATTCACAGCGCTTCACTTTTTCCACATTTTGTTATGTTATAGCCTTATTCCAAAATGGATTAAATTCATTATTTTCCTCAAAATTCTACAAACAATACCCCATAATGACAATGTGAAAGAAGTTTCTTTGAAATCTTTGCAAATTTATTAAAAATAAAAAAACGAAACAAATTACATGTACATAAGTATTCACAGCCTTTGCTCAATACTTTGTTGAAGCACCTTTGGTACCAATTACAGCCTCAAATCTTTTTGAGTATGATGCTACAAGCTTGGCACACCTATTTTGGGGCAGTTTCTCCCATTCTTCTTTGCAGGACCTCTCAAGCTCCATCAGGTTGGATGGGGAGCGTCGGTGCACAGCCATTTTCAGATCTCTCCAGAGATGTTCAATCGGGTTCAAGTCTGGGCCACTCAAGGACATTCACAGAGTTGTCCCGGAGCCACTCCTTTGTTATCTTGGCTGTGTGCTTAGGGTCGTTGTCCTGTTGGAAGATGAACCTTCGCCCTAGTCTGAGGTCCAGAGCGCTCTGGAGCAGGTTTTCATCAAGGATGTCTCTGTACATTGCTGCATTCATCTTTCCCTCGATCCTGACTAGTCTCCCAGTTCCTGCCGCTGAAAAACACCCCCACAGCATGATGCTGCCACCACCATGCTTCAATGTAGGGATGGTATTGGCCAGGTGATGAGCGTTGCCTGGTTTCCTCCAGACATGACGCTTGCCATTCAGGGCAAAGAGTTCAATCTTTGTTTCTCATGGTCTGAGAGTCCTTCAGGTGCCTTTTGGCAAACTCCAGGCAGGCTGTCATGTGCCTTTTACTGAGGAGTGGCTTCCGTCTGGCCACTCTACCATACAGGCCTGATTGGTGGAGTGCTACAGAGATGGTTGTTCTTGTGGAAGGTTCTCCTCTCTCCACAGAGAAATGCTGGAGCTCTGTCAGAGTGACCATCGGGTTCTTGGTCACCTCCCTGACTAAGGCCCTTCACCCCTGATCGCTCAGTTTGGCTAGGCAGCCAGCTCTAGGAAGAGTCCTGGTGGTTCCAAACTTCTTCCATTTACGGATGATGGATGCCACTGTGCTCATTGGGACCTTCAATGCTGCAGAAATTTTCTGTACCCTTCCCCAGATCTGTGTCTCAATACAATCCTGTCTCGAGGTCTACAGACAATTCCTTGGACTTCATGGCTTGGTTTGTGCTCTGACATGCACTGTTAACTCTGGGACCTTATATAGACAGGTGTGTGCCTTTCCAAATCATGTCCAATCAACTGAATTTACCACAGGTGGGCTCCAATCAAATTGTAGAAACATCTCGAGGATGATCAGTGGAAACAGGATGCACCTGAGCTCAATTTTGATTGTCATGGCAAAGGCTGTGAATACTTATGTACATGTGATTTTTTTTTTTTTTTTTTTTTTTTTTTTTATTTATTTATTTTTTTTTTTAATAAATTTGCAAAGATTTCAAAGAAACTTCTTTCACATTGTCATTATGGGGTATTGTTTGTATTGTTTGTAGAATTTTGAGGAAAATAATGAATTTAATCCATTTTGGAATAAGGCTGTAACATAACAAAATGTGGAAAAAGTGAAGCGCTGTGAATACTTTCCGGATGCACTGTGTATGTATGTGTGTATATATATATATAATATTTGTATTGGTGGTGCTTTAATTAGTATGCTAGCAAATTCATGCCCTTTAAAGCACAGCCGCTATAGCATCATGTCTTGCATTGTTTTGTTTTTTAAAGGGGTTGTAACATACTCCCTTTTTTATATACTGTGTGTGTGTGTGTGTGTGTGTGTGTGTGTGTGTGTGTGTGTGTGTGTGTCTATATATATATATATATATATATAGGCTTAACAAGAGGAATACGACAACTGTAGCCAAATTCCTTGATACGTCTGTGTGTGGTGGCTCTTGATGCCTTGACCCCAGCCTCAGTCCATTCCTTGTGAAGTTCACCCAAATTCTTGAATCGATTTTGCTTGACAATCCTCATAAGGCTGCGGTTCTCTCGGTTGGTTGTGCATCTTTTTCTTCCACACTTTTTCCTTCCATTCAACTTTCTGTTAACATGCTTGGATACAGCACTCTGTGAACAGCCAGCTTCTTTGGCAATGAATGTTTGTGGCTTACCCTCCTTGTGAAGGGTGTCAATGATTGTCTTCTGGACAACTGTCAGATCAGCAGTCTTCCCCATGATTGTGTAGCCTAGTGAACCAAACTGAGAGACCATTTTGAAGGCTCACGAAACCTTTGCAGGTGTTTTGAGTTGATTAGCTGATTGGCATGTCACCATATTCTAATTTTTTGAGATAGTGAATTGGTGGGTTTTTGTTAAATGTGAGCCAAAATCATCACAGTTAAAAGAACCAAAGACTTAAACTACTTCAGTCTGTGTGCATTGAAATTATTTAATACACGAGTTTCACAATTTGAGTTGAATTACTGAAATAAATGAACTTTTCCATGACATTCTAATTTATTGAGATGCACCTGTATATATATATATATATACATACACACACACCGATTAGCCACAACATTAAAACCACCTGCCAAATATTGTGTAGGTCCCTCTCGTGCCGCCAAAACAGCGCCAACCCGCATCTCAGAATAGCATTCTGAGATTATATTCTTCTCACCACAATTGTTCAGAGCTGTTATCTGAGTTACCGTAGACTTTGTCAGTTCGACCCAGTCTGTCCATTCTCTGTTGACTTCTCACATCAACAGGCATTTCCATCCACAGAACTGCCACTCACTGAATGTTTTTTGTTTTTGGCACCATTCTGAGTAAACTCAATACTCAGAATAGTCAGTACTCAAACCAGCCCATCTGGCACCAACAATCATCCATGCGATTATTTAATCAGCCAATCGTGTGGCAGCTGTGCAGTGCATAAAATAATGCAGATATGGGTCAGGAGCTTCAGTTAATGTTAACATCAACCATCAGAATGGGGGAAAATGTCAGTGATTTAGACCGTGGCATGATTATTAGTGCCAGATTGGCTGGTTTGAGTATTTCTGTAACTGCTGATCTTCTGGGATTTTCAAGCACAACAGTGCTAGAATTTACTCCGAATGGTGCCAAAAAGAAAAAACATTCAGTGAGCGGCAGTTCTGTGTATGGAAACACCTTGTTGATGAGAAACGTCAACAGAGAATGGCCAGACTGTTTCGAACTGACAAAGTCTATGGTAACTCATATAACCGCTCTGTACAATTGTGGTGAGAAGAATAGCATCTCAGAAGACGGACCCATCCTCAAATCTCATTCACTTTCACACATTCAACAAAAATAGTGAAAATACACAAGAACCGATGTACGCAATTTCTATTCCTCTGCCTTTTCTCCTGCCTCGTTTAAACTTTCGCCTGGCACCGCAGCACGTTCTGCGCGCGCAGCTCTCAACAGCTCAAAGCGTCTTCTAGTTTTAACAAATAATAAAACACAAATAATATTATACTAAAAATTATAAAATACCCAATAATATTATATTAAACATTTTAAAATACCGTCTACTCACTTTCCTGCTGCAATAAAAACATGCAGCTGAAAAATATGTATTCTTTGTGTTAAACCAAAAGGTTAATGTGATGTTTCCATCTTCAATTGGTCACGCGCCTTCTCGTTATCCAGATTCGAGTTCAGAGTTCACCATGCTAATCATACAGGACTTCTTTAAGACCAACAGGTTGACTGGTCATTCAGGCAACACATCGAATATTTGATTTAGAAAATATGTAGTTTTGTGTAGGGCTGGGGAAAAAGGATTTCCCGATTAATCGCAATCTTCATTTGAATGATCCTGATATCGATTCTCAAAATCGAAAGATCGAACGCAAGACAACCACTAAGTGATCTAGTAAACAGACCAAAAGGAAAGGAGAGTTGAGAGAGAAAAACTACACAAATAACGAGAATCTTAGATCCTTCAAAATAGCTTTTAAAAAAATAATCCATTAACACCCTGTAAAGACCCGTAATTTAAGTAGTTTTGTTACTTTGTTCTATTGTTGCTGCTATTGCTTGTAATTTGTTTCTTTGTTCTTCATTACTGACTGTTTACTCTCTAAATAGTTGGTATTTTCTTGTATTGGAATTGAGAATAATCAAATTGCTTCGTATTTAAGCAAAATAGACTTTATTACTGAATTATACCCAAATTAATCTAAAACTTACCTAATCTAGAGCTTGTGAATCAGAATCTGCACTGATACCCACCCCAGATTTTTACATCATTACTGTGTAGTGAAGAGTGTAACATGGCAAGTTTGTCTCTGATGGCATCTAAATTTCCCTGCCTGCAGGCCCTGCGTGTGATGGCTAAGATCATGAGGGAATGCTGGTACGCCAACGGAGCAGCTCGCCTCACTGCGCTACGCGTGAAGAAGTCTCTGTCCCAGCTCAGCCAACAAGAGGGCATCAAAATATAGATACAACTCGTCATCTTCACATTGCCTATCCACTTCCTCCACTGATCTTGGGAGGTTATGAAAGAGAGCAAAACAAATTTTGTGAGAATGCTGTGGAGGTTTACTTCAACACTCCAATTATGGGAAATGGACAGCAATTGAGGGACCAGTGTATTGAAATTTAAAACTCCGCTCTGTCCATGGAAAGATGCATCCTCATCCAAGATCACCTCAAACAAACTTTTCAGCTACTGCAGGATTTCACAAACAAACCAGTGCTCAAAGCTATACATCAGTCCTCTGGGATATCAGTTTACCATACTCAGATTTTTCTTTTCAGTTGTTTGGTGACTGACCGGACAACTAACCATAGACAGCCATTCAGTGTCATTGATGTGCTTTGCAAGCTGGGCTTGACCCTGTTTTGATTTGCTGATATAAGGATGCTCTGTATGGTCTTTATTTTTGTATATAGCCTGTTGTCTATAGATGTACATATTTGACTAATGTTGCTTGTGTATATTTATGTGTAGGTTTACCAAGGCACTTTGTGTGTGTGTGCTCCATATTTTATCACTGCAGAGTTCTTTGACTTTGTGATCCCAGGAAGTGCCACTTCTCTGAATTAATCATGTTTACCATATTTGGTAACAAGGACCTCTGTAGTTTGAGACACTATGTCTATTTACACTGTGTTTGGGTTACTGGCACCACATGTACTTGTCTGTATATGGAAGCAGTAGAACAAATTAAAAAAAGTTACGGCTGTTTCAGCATAAAGTTACAGCATATTCTTCTGATTGCTCGAACACAGGATCCAAAGCCTTGCCTGATTGTTTGGAAATGGTTTCGAAATTTGACTGGCTACTTCATCATGCTGCTTATAACTTCAAGCTGCTTGCAACTTCAAGCAAAGGCAGTGCATTCAATGATAATGCACGTTAGAAGCAGCCCAGAGAGCTGCCTGGAGGGACCAGTCCTTAAAGAATCTATCAGAAAAGTGAGCCACTTTTACAAAGGCCAATTTAAAGGAATATTTCACCCAAACATGAAAATTCTCTCATCATTTACTCGCCCTCATGCATGTGTATGACTTTCTTCTGCTGAACACAAAGTTTTAGAAGAATATTTCAGCTCTGTAGGTCCTTTCAATGCAAGTGAATGGGTACCAAATGTTTAAAAAGCATATAAAGGCAGCATAAAAGTAATCCATAAGACTCCATTAGTTAAATCTATATCTTCAGAGGCGATGTGATCAAGGTGGATGAGAAACTGATCCATATTTAAGTCCTTTCGTACTATAAATTCTCCTTCCTGCCCTGTAGGTGGCAATATGCACGAAAAATGTGAATCACCAAAAACAAAAGAAGAATGTGGAAGTAAAAGTGGAGATTTATAGTAAAAAAACGACTTAAATATTGATCTGTTTCTCACCCACCCTTAACCACATCGCTTCTGAAGATATGGATTTAACCACTGGAGTCTGATGGATTACTTTTGTGCTGCCTTTATGTGCTTTTGGAGATTCAAAGTTTTGGTCACCATTCACTTGCATTGTATGGGCCTACAGAGCTGAAAAATCTTAATTTTCCTTTAACTATAGTGTGTCTCTGTATTGCTGTAGAAAGGATACTACAATTTATGTAATATAGTTTTGCAGTGGTAGTGTGCTCTTTGTATTAAAAGTATGATGCTGTCATAATCAGATAAGGCATTATCTGTCCGATAAGGTATTATCTAACTATGTTTGCCTCACTCTTTCTCTGCTGCACACGGTTTTCAGTCGAGCAATTAGAGGCTTTAAGAGAACATGGAAAGATGTAGAACTTTTTATAAGCTTTCCTTAAAGGAATAGTTCACACAACATGAAATTTCTGTCATTAGGTGTGTTCCATTCAGAAGTGATCATCCCTAAGCCCTATTGCCTTCAAAGACTTTACCATCCACTGTGAGAGCTTTGGAGTGCTAAAATGTGTGGGGGTTAAAAATAACGGTCATTTGGAATGCACTTTTAAATTCATTTTTATTTGAAATTCTGTTTTGAACAACCTTGCAGTATGGCCATCATGATTGTTCTCCCTTCATAGTGCCCTCTGAAGCCATCTTTTATGCCGTTTGGAATGCAGGGATTATTTACCCACCCTCATTTCATTCCAAACCTGTATTGACTTTCTTCTGCAGAACACAGGAGATATTTTAAAGGTTTTAATACAATAGCAGTTTGTAGTAACTCCCTTTATAGCTTAAAAAACAGGGGTTTTATTTTATTTTATTTGAGCGTAAATAATGACTTACATTTCTATCTGTTCACCATTATAAACTGGTCGTATGTCTTCAGAAGACTTGGGAAATGACACAAGTTGCATTAACTACTTTTATGACTCTTTTGGGTGATTTTTCAAGCTTAAGTGAGTCACTATACAGTATGCTTGTATTTTATGGAAGCAATCATGCCTTTGTTAAAATATCGAATTTTATGTTTAGCTGAAGGTCATACAAGTTTGGAGTGACATGAGGGTGAGTAAATGATGAAAGAATTTACATTTTTTGTGAACTATTCCTTTAAGATGCTAACTATGACATTTTATATTTTGCACTGTGCATAGTCATTAGACTGTGAGCTGAATGGGTTGAAAAAAACAAACAATTTCTAGTTTTGCTGTACATACTACTGTTAAGGTGTGGTTTTAATTCCGATCAGCACAAGATGAAGCTTTTCGATTGTTTTAATGTGACGTCACACATCGTCGAGCAAAACTCATTTAGCCGCAAAGTGGTTGTGTAACTTTATGTATGTCTGTGTTTGGTCAAGTTAAGCAATAAGTGTTTTTGTTGCATATTTGGGCATATATGGAGAATGAGAGTGCCGAGAATCAGTGAATATTATGTCTCTTAAACAACTTTTTGTTTGAATAGTGGAGAATAGAATGTCGCTTTGATCTGTAAAAATTGTTTAGATAGTCTTTTGAGAAATTAGTATTTATTCAGACAGCCAAATATTAAGGGCCGTTCAGCGTCATTGGCTGTGAAATGTGTAGTAGAAATCTCACATTTTGTGAACCAAAAAGACTCTTTTGAAGTTCGAGGATGTGAATGGTTATGAACCTCCATCACTCTGGACTCTCATTATAAATACATGCCAACAATCACTAGCAGCCTTCAGTATGTTCAACAAAGAATGAAACAAATCTGATGTTTGTTTTTCTTTTTTGCAACCCCCCCAAGAGATATCAGATATCCACAAACTCACCAGCTCAGACTCTGTATATTATCTTTCGATTCTATTTTCATAGGTTTTATTTTCTGTCTTCTAAGGTGTCTGAAGAGTCAGTAGTTACACTTTACAATAAGGTTGTATATGTTAAAATTAGTTAACGCAATAGTAAACAATAGCATTTATTAATCTTTGTTTGTTTCTACATATATGGATGCATTTTTAACATTAAAGATGTGTTAACATTAGTTAACATACAGTATATGAATGTTAACATTATGCAGGGTTGCCACAGTCATAGAACAACTGGAAATATCAGGGAATTTTAAAATCTGGCCATGGGAATTAATAAAAAAAAAATAAAAATAGTCATGGAAAAGTCTATAAGAAATCGCTCTTTGTCAGTGCAATCGCTATACAATGATTTCTAAATATCCTTATGCAGTAATCACTATGTTTATAGAAATTCATTGGTCAAAAAGTGGGAACCATAATTCTGAACTAACAATACAACAGCATATTTATACATTCACATTAACCAAAATTAATAAATGCTTTAAAAGACGTAGTTAATTGTTATTTCCAGATACCTAATGCATTAATGTTAATATACAGAGACTTATTTATGTGTTACAGAGTCAGTGTACATATTTTTATATATATAAAATAGGAAACTTTCCTGTGAGTACATAGTCACTTTGAACATGCAGTATTTTGATTGTGAGTTTGGAAGGTGGTAGCACCACAGCCCATATGATGAGTGCTGCCACTTTCCGGTAACTTGAACCTGTCTTTAACAATGTCAGTGAATGAATGCTCTGATGACTATGTAAATGAGAGCTCCAGGCTGATTAGCACAAAGGGGAGGAAATGATGTGGGATGCAGACAGGAATATATATTCTGTGATAGGCAAGCTGAATTTCAAACTCACTGTGCTTTCCAGTGCATGATGCAATAAAAGTGCCTATATTTTATAAACATTTGTGCTCTCTGTGAAGTCATAAGCTATTAGTATTCTGAAGCCCCAAAACACATAGAAAATGTTTTTACATATCTCTAACTATTTCCTCATATTGGATGGATGTACTTGGGACTTTTTTCTTCTTTGTTCATTCCAAGGTTGTAGTTTATGTACAGAGTTCATTTGCTTGATGTTGTTCTAGTATTTCCTCTGTATAGTCATTCTACAAAAGCTGAAAGAAAGCCTTTTTTATATTTAGTGACTACTTTAAAGTCGGTGTAAATGTTTATCCTTTGTTGTTTCTGTGAGATTGAAGTCTTACAAATGAAGATATCATTAAAAAAACAAGTTTTAGTGCAAAGCACAAAAACAATTCATGTCAAAGCATAATACCTCTCTTTTGACCAATGTTTATCATTTACCTCAGTGTACATAAAGATTTGTTAATTTCTGTAGATTTGATGTTTTATTTGTACAAAGTGTCAAAAATGCACAATTGAGGTTGTTTTTTTTTTTCTTTTGAAAAATTGTGTTCAAGGATGGTATTCTTGTTCTCTCCCTTATACTTAAAACACTTGGCAGTCCTTATAAATGAGAATGTTATTTGCTTTTGGGTCTCATATTCTTTCTCTCAACGTTGATCTTTTTTTTTTTTTTTTTGCCTACATCATGTTGTCATTCAGGGTAATGTGCTTAAGACTGCCATTTCCACAGGTCAAAATGAGGAAGAGCCTGTTACTGGGTGAGACTAGGAATGCTCAAAGAATTGTACTGGATGTGGTTCTTTTGTCTGTTAACATTACAAATTTGGATTTCATGTTAATAAATGGGTACTTTATTTTGCCTTTGAGAATGTGGTGCAGTCTTTGCTGGTTCGCACTTTATCGTGAGCACATTGCCTCCTCACTGTTCTTGTATGGTATGTAGCTGTTAGGGTTGGGATCTATGCCATTTTCACGCATCGAAAATCTGAAGATTTTCCAGATGATTATCAATATATGGGGGATTTTTTGATATATAAATAGGGCTGATCATTGCACAATAATCTTTGTCTTTCAAAGATATTTCTCAACACAACTTTGATAAAGTGGTCGCGCAGCGGACGAATCTAGCAGACATCATGACTTGTCCTAAAATTAAGAAACAATTATTTTCTATTAAGGTACTTATACACCGACCTCCTGCTCAGCTGTTAAAAATTCCGCAGTGCCACGAAGCTCAACTCGTATAGTTTTCCATTAAATTCGACCCATATCGTTATCAAAGGACATAGATTATTTACTCTAGTCATTACTGGATGATATATTGTTTTAAGTATCTTTCATAGAGCCTACACAATGTATTTTCAGTTACAAGTATGTCTTCTGTGGTTTGACCACTTAAAAGACCTATTCAAGGCTACATACAGGGAAATTGCATAATAAACATTGCCATTTTTAATCGTTCAGTTTGCACAGTTACACCAGTTTCATACACTAACCTGCAAACTCATCAACGTTACTTTGTTAATTCTTAAAGAGAATCAAAAAACTTAACTTTGGGCTACCATTGGGAGGCTATTTCCAGTCATGAATGGGGGAAAGACAGAAATATACAAAATGGATTGTCAAGATTCCGATCAAAGAACATAAGACATGCTCCTGGATAAACATCTTTTGTTGTTCCTGGAACAGCATTCCTGCAATAGAATCTTAGTCTTAACCCTGCCTCTAATCACAGCCCTATCTATAAAATATCCCTATAATCAGAGGGAAATGAATGGTGTTTGAACCACAACCCCCATCTCCAAGCCAAACTTTAAACCCACTTCTGGGCAATTCCACGAAAATGTCAACCATACCATGAAAAATAGCGATTTCAATTTTATTCAAACTTATTTCAATTCACCTGCAGCATTGATGGGTATTATAACGCAATATAATATATCTCAGAGGTCAAATTCTGCAGGTTTCAAAGCATTTTGAATGGTTTCCCCTCAAGATGTAAGTGCTCTTTTCACAACTGTCACTTCCGTAATGAAGAGATGTCACATCCGTAAAACTGTTTTTTCCCCATTTATGTGAAAACGACAATGGATAAAAAATAAATCTTACATGTTCTTAGGAGTGCCAATCCTTCTAAATTCTGTGGCTATTATTTCTGGCTTTTCAATTCACAGAGTTTTTACAAAGTGTGTGGTCTCCCAAAAATTTTGGAGGCAATGAGGGGAAAGACCGAAATCTACAAAACGGTTGGTCAAGATTATGATAAAAGAACAAATTTCAAAACGACAGTCAAATCTGACAACACTCGTATCATAAATTGTGCTTCTTTACCTCAGATTATGCTAAAAAACGAACATTTCCTGGCTTGTATAAGCTAATGCGCATACACGTTCTCAAGTTCATTGACAGCCAATGTCTGTATCTAAAAGGAGATTAGATCTTTTACCTGTAAGGTGGGACTTACTTTTCTACATCTGTTGACCATTGGCTGCTGTTGGGTGTTCCAGTTTCTCCCATTCATTTTAATAGAAGTGGCTCGTCTCTGCATCGGCTCGTAATGCGTATGTGACATACCGAGACCGGCTTCAGTAAATGTTATATCACCCCCTTGTGGTCTCCCAAAGCTAATACGTGAGACAACATTGAATGGAATGGAACTGAGTGAACTGGAAAGCATACAAATTAGGCTTCTATTTTAAATGTCAGTTGATGTTAATATATCGATGCCTCAAAAATGTATTGATAAAATAACTTGCTGATCAATAATCGACATATCAATATTTTATGACATCCCTAGTAGCTGTATATCTCTCAAGTTTGAGTCATCTGTGTCACCATGATTTAGACAAGTAAGACATGCTCCTGGATAAACATCTTTTGTTGTTCCTGGAACAGCATTCCTGCAATAGAATCTTAGTCCTAACCCTATCTCTAACCACAGCACTATCTATAAAATATCCCTAAAATCAGAGGGAAATGAATGGTGTTTGAACCACAACCCCCATCTCTAAGCCAAACCTTAAACCTAATTCTATATCCCTACAATCTTGGTTAAAGGAATATTCTGGGTTCAATTTCAAGTTAAGATCAATGCAGTATTTGTGACAATGCTAATTACCACAAAAAAGATAATTTCGACTCAACTACTTTTGTCATTTCAAGGCATTTAAGTGTGAGATGTGTATATGCAGAAAAAGGGAGCCACACAGATGAAAAGGCAAATCATGATCAAACTTAGTAAGGTTCCATTTGTTAACATTAGTTAATGCATTAGATATCATGAACAAACAATTTATAATATCTATTTACAGAATTTATTAATCTTTGTTAATGCTAGTTAATAAAAAATAAAAAAAATACAGTTGTTAATTGTTAGTTCATATTAGTTCATAGTGCATTAACTAATGTTAACTAATACAACTTTTGATTTAAAAAATGTAATAGTATACTACTTGTTGAAATTAACATTAACTAAGATTAGTAAATGGTTTAAAAGTACTATTAATTGTTGGTAAAATGAAACCTTATTTAATTTTTTTCACAAGAAAGATTCTTTTTAAACTCCCTCATATGTTGCCCTTAACAGTTGATTCATCTCAGAAAAATATAGGCTATTATGGAAACATCTAGTCAAATCTATTTAATCCCTGGGGCCACCAGATATTTAACTGTGTGCTTGTCTTTGATGCTGCCTCATGTTCCACAAACTAAGAGCATTCACTTCCACACACTAAACTGTCTAAATTTGTGCTTGGTGATTATATACATAACGACATCTAACTATCCATGTTTGTTAATTCAACATTTCTTTTTTCACATGAATAAAAAGCAAACCTGGATAATGCATTGAACACATATTTCTAAAAAATGTTCTTGCTGTTTTTGTAGATTTTTCCTCTGTTTTCTTCAAGATGTATAATTCTGTGCTCTCAGAGCTCTCTTCATATTGTGCTCTGTTTTGAAATGAAGAGATTTTCCTCATCCACATTCTGGACCTGTGACATCTGCTGGCTCAGGTGTGCTCAAACTTTTATGAAGTCTGCATTATAAATAAGTGCAGAGGAGCTGAAGTCAAGCAAAATTTGTCTTGTCTGTTTCAGAGGCCAGAGATGTGTTATGTTTGTTACATCTGTCATGTCTGTTTTGTACAGGAGTGTGTAAAAAGATGCAGTGCCAGTGAGAGACAAAAAAAAAGTGAGTATGGGAAATAGGCAAAAGTTAATAAAATAGTTTTTATGGCCATTAAATTAATTTCAATGAGTCTTTTTAATTCTAGTTTATAAGCCAAATTTTTAGGCTATGCTATATTTCAGAGGCTTTTTTAATGGAGAGCTACACAAACGTGTCATTGTGATATGAAGTCATGTGATGTAATCCTTCACACACTGTGTAAAGTAGAAGTTAGGAGACTGTTGTAGATGTCGCAGGGATGTGAAAGATGACACTACAAGAGTGCTAACACTTGAATAATGCACAAGTACAGGAAATGTGGATCAACAATCCAACTGCGAAAATGTGCACTTAAGGGCAGCTTCAGTAACTTCTGCATGTCTCTTGTATTATCTCAATTATCGATGTTAAAATAAAATAGGCTCTACTGGCGCTGAGAGGCTGAAATACAGAATGTGAGTTATGCAGCATCCTGAACACACTTTGTTTAATTGCTGAGGTGAGAAATATTATGATAAAAACATATGTAGAATACCTTTCATTAAGATTTACAGCTTTCAAAAATATACGTAAATATATGTTTTTAATAATGTTGCAAGTCTTTGATTTATTTTTATAATCTATTTTAGTGTAATACATCTCTTGCTCAGACACAAACACCCTACATTAATTTTCACACAGAGACATGCTGTCCATTCAGCATTCAACAATGTTTACTGTTCTTTGTCAGGAAATAGAAAATAAGTTCTTTGTAGTTAATTTTCCATGAGCTATTGTGTACGATCCCCAGCTCCGCTGAAAATTGGTTACAGGCACAAACTGAAATATCCCCATTGTTGACATGCTAAAGAAAAAGAAACAATCCCTAAGAGAAACAATGGCAAAAATAATAGTTTTTTTAACAGTTTTTTTTTGTTTTGTTTTTTTTTTGTTTTTTTTTTAGATTACCATTTTCACAATCATTTATTTTGGGTTATTTTGCAATAGTTGCATTTGTGTAGGTTTCACCATAAATATATTTACTATAGGCTACTACTATAGTCTATAAATGTTGATATTGTTTCCTCTTTTCGGAATATACTTTTTGTTTTGTTGGAAATTTGTTAAACTTGAGATTTAATAACTTTTTTATTATTTATTTTTTGCAGACAACTGCAGAAAAAAGTACTGTTGGTACTTTGAAGAAGGTTATCCTGTGTACGTCATGTACAGTAAGTAGCCTATAACCAGGGTTGGGAGGGTTACTTTTGAAATGTATTCCACTACAGATTACAGAATACATGCTGTAAAATGTAATTTGTAATGTATTCCGTTAGATTACTCAAGGTCAGTAACGTATTCTAAATACTTTGGATTACTTCTTCAGCACTGGTAGATTTTTTCACTTGTTTTGACTATAAAAACTCTGCCAGTACAGTAAGACAAAATACATGTTAAAAATACATTCTCTGAAAAACCTAAATATCTTATGCAGTGTTGTTTCTAAAACAAGATAAATCAAATTGATCTTGTTTTAAGGATTTTCAGATATTTTTTACAGGAAAACAATAAAAAAAATTATTATCAAGAATATGATTTTTGCCCTAATATCAAAGGTCTTACTAGAAAAAAGAAATTATGATCCAACGTGAATTTTCTTGATAAAAAAATATGATCGTGCCTGGTAACGTGCATGTAAAATGGCTAGAAATAGCATTTTAGCTTAGCTTAAAACTGACAATTTACACAAGGTTTATTTCTATTTCTTCTGCTCCAAACTTACTTCAAACTTACTTCTCTGTCTGCTCGTATGAATGTAACACATCATAAGAAAGTGTTTCACCGCTGTTCAAATGCACTTTGGATCGCATCATTTGTATGTATAAATGTTTTCCATCTGAAAGGACTAAATATTAAATGAAACAAATGACAATAAAATGTAAATAATCTCTTCAGTAATCAAAATACTTTTTGAATGTAACTATTTTAAATACTAATGATTTAAATTGTAACTGTAGTGGAATACAGTTACTTATATTTTGTATTTTAAATACGTAATCCTGTTACTTGTATTTCGTTGCTCTCAAACCCTGCCTATAACAAATAATAATAAAAAAAAATGTAGATGCTGAAATACTGAAATGGACAGTTGTGGCCCTTAGGAGAGAAACATGGAGCTAGGAAACCAGCACATTCTCTTTGAGATTTAAGTTCCTCAATCTTTACTAACCTCAAACTTTTCCCGTTGATACTTAAATGCTAAAGTTTAAACACAAAAGCGGTTAAAGGATTCATTCACATGCACACTGAAAACAGAGAATTCATGAGCTCAGACAAGGAACTTTCTCTCTTTTACTGGTTTCAATAAGAGCAATTTATCACAAGTGGTCCTGGATACCCAGCCCCTGACATACTAAGCTACTGGAGGTGAGGTTCAAACAGTTCAGTCTTCTTATCAAACTGTTTTATAATTCTCCTCCAGTGGCATTCTCAACCTGGTCATAGAATCATCTTACAATAACTACATTTTTATGTGGCCTATTGTACATAACACAGCAATTTCCTGGTGGAATGAACACTGGAGGTGCTAAAACAACAATTACATTTATCCCCCTTTCACTCAAATCATGAGTAAAATGGCAGATTATCAGTTCATAAACACTTTTCGCTCTGTTCCTAACACAATGCTATCTTATGACATATAAACTTTTACTATAGCGCATGACTCATTTTAATGTTTGCATTACATAACCAACTACATTTACAAGGTTGTTTAAGTGTGATCAAACTGTGTGGTAGCTATCAAACTGATAAGAGTGTTGCATATGAGATACAAAGGACAGGGGTACAAGTCCTGAAGTGCACACGAGTCGACACGTGAGCTGAAAGTGTCATAGAAGTACCACAAAATGATGTGGTTGCTTCAGAAATAGTTTTTCATGTCACATTTGCTTTTTCTGACACTATCTGTTAGGTTTAGGTTTAGGGTATAGGGAGGTAGGTTTTGTTGATTTAAATCTAGATAGAACATTAACCTTAAAAACCTTGTCTGTTCCGGATATCATTTGACTTCGGAACTGCCCTGAGACGTGTAATGAACCACATAATTTTATTTAGCAAAAAGTTGCCACAGTCACACAATGTTCATTGCATGGGAGAAAGCACTCATGAATTGCAATAAACCCAGACCCTTGAGACATAGAGAAAGATAAAAAGAAAAATCAAATGAAGCTTTGAAGAAAGTTAGTAATATTGTTGGTTTCGTGAATTGTTTTCTGAGGTTTGCTACCAAATATTGCTGTTGAGCAGATGGATGAATTCAATTAAATTCATAATTATTAATTACTTAGATTCCATCATTATCATCATTATCATTGCTGATTTTACAGTTGTTATTATTATGATTAATAGTTGACTAACAACAACAGCAACAATAATAATTTAGTAAATAGGAGTAGAAATTCATAGATATGGTATAAATATGAAGCCGTGTAGAAATAAATGGCATGTACACATTTAATTACAAAAGACTTTTTTTTTATATACAATATATTTGCAGTTAATGATCATTTCATAACTGAACATTTCAAATCTGTTGAAGTAGCAGGTGTTTTGATTAAAGTTTAGGACAAAAACAGTCAGTGTTTCTAGCTTTGTGCTCATAATTGTGAATGAATACATCACATTCATTTGGGAGGTCATTTATGGTCTATGTAGTCGCACTAATATTTCAGTGTATCCGAAGCTCAAATCAGATCTGAAATTCTGCCTCTGCAGATAGTCAGAACTCCACACAGCCGCTGTGCGACACTGCATTTGAAACGACTAACCTCTGGTCTGTCATCTGTCATTTGACAGATACAGTGAATAGGTGGCTTCAGTCCAGTAAGACTGTAATGAATACTTTTCAAGTTGAGATAAAATTGTAGTAAAAAGTACTATTTTTTCTTTGGAAATGTAATTAAGTAAAAGTACAAGTATTCGGTTTAAATTGCACTTGAGTAAAGTACAAATCCCCAAAAATAATACCTAAGTATTATACATAAGTATTTTTACTCTATTACTTTACACCCCTGGTGGCTAGAGCAAAAGTTTATGCACACATTAGTCTAAATAGGGCTTGAAAGAGGAAATTGTCCACATTTTACTCTGCAGCCAACTGATGCCAAACCAGTTTGAAGCATACACACACACATCAAAATTCGGAATGCAAGTAAATAAAATTGATTTTGCTTAAAAACATAGTAAAGAAATATTACTGTTGTATACTTAAGTTGTACAGTTGTTTTGATAAGTTGAAAAAGAATATAATTGGTTTCATAACTTTTGACCACCAAGTTGTATTGAGCAGTTATGAGTAATAGGAAATTCATTCAAATTACTAGTAATTATCAAATTAGATGTTAATATAAATTGTATATTATGATACTTTGTAGATAACATTTCACAGAAATGTTGATAAAAAAGATGTCTTCACAACTATCACACTGGTTTTGCTGTAGTTAATGTATATTTTGAAATGTCAAAGAATTTCTAAATATTATATAAAATTAATTAAATAAATACATTTTTATATTTGTCTGTTAACATGCCAAAAATATCAATATTCTTACATTTGAACAGTTAAGAACCTATTAATGATTTACACTATAGATTTAGATGAAAACCATCGGCTTATTAATGATTCATAACTTGAATTCCAACGGGTCAAAATTGACCTGCGAATACAAAAGGTGTATGCAGATTCTGAACACAATAGGAGGGTTAAATTGTTGACATTACATCGTCATGGCAATGAATTTGTAAAACTGTTATAACTTCACACAGAAAAGGTTAGTAAGTGATTTTATCACACTATAATCATGTTAACACACATATTAAGTCTTGTGGCTACTTTTGAAATTGTATTTTAACATTTACAGATTGGCCCCCATTGACTTCCACCGTAAGTTCCTCACTGTAACTCAGATTTGAGCTTTTTTTAAAGAAAAGGACGGCAGAGTCAAAATTTATTTTTGTGGTAATCAGTTTTGTGCCGATTAAGCTTAACTTGTATTGAACTCGGAATATTCCTTTAACAAAATATCACTGCCATAACATTTATTCAATATCCTTCAACACCCACAGTACACAAAGAAAAGAAAAAAAACCACCACTAACAATTTATGGGCCTATTTCGGATTTTATTGCTGTAGGGTTCTGGGGTTTTGCAATTTGATATTTTCCAAAACAAACCAACAATTTAGTTCGAGTAGGTACACCATTTTCTGTTTTTTTTCCTTAATCACAATAATTGCAAAAATATACATTTGTGTTCACACACAGGATATTCTACCATTTATTTTATTTTTTTTATATAAAAGAAGGAAAATTCAAACCAACATTGTCTCTTCTCCCTCGTGACATACCATTACTGTTGTCTTCATATTCGCTGGATTCACTTATATATAGACACATATAAAGTCTTCACTCACTGCTGAAACTGTTTCAGAATTTGTTTTCACAAAGAACTTAAGATCTATGAGGTATTCTCTGAGTTTGCACTCCCTTTACTAATGCTAATAAAAATAAACACCTGGGTATGACACTACTCTTATTGAATATGGCATTAATGATTCAACTCAATCATAACAACACATACATTCTACTGACATTATTCCATATTTGCACAGATCAATAAATTACCAACCACAAGTGAACAGCAATAGTCCATGTCTCAATATATAGTCAAAGCATATTTTACTATGACAACATTTCTTTAGTGTTGATTTAGTTCAGTGATCATTTTACTTATACTGACTTCCTAACCAGGCAACCGAAATGCTAAACAAATACAATTTTACTCTTTACAACCTAAAGCACATATAAGCGATCACTCCAATACAGATGAAGACTATGTAACAAAAACTAAAATAAAATATTTGTGATGAAAAGATTCTAAAATCACATAAAAATGATGATCAAACTCTATTTGGCCAGTAGAGAAAGATTTTGGTTTAAAGCACTAAACAAATACAAAACCCTTGACCAGTATAACAATTTGCACTATCCTTAACAAACGTTCCCACAATACAGAAAAAAAAGCAATAAAAGCAAATATATGGAGTCCTTCTAAAAGGTAAATGATAAAAATGTAACAAAGGAAGCCAAAACAATGTAATGCTGTACCTAAAAAAAATATGTCTATATGCAATATATCTATTCTGTGTTAGTGTTCTATAGATCCTCTGTGCAGATTGCTGACCAAATGGGGCATTAGCTAAATATAACACGAGATGATCTATACTGAGTGATGAGTTTAAGACAGCAGTCCATGAATGATTGGGTAGTAGCGTGACTACAAATTTTAACATGGTTAAAACTGTCAATAAAGTTAAGTTTTTGGTATGCTGCTTCCAAACTATTTGTGGAGTTTAATCAATCAAGCTAAAGTAAAATTTCCAAATTAGTTACATAAAAATATTATCTTCTAAATTATGATCTACAAAATGTAAAACAATGGCCTACTCACATTCAAATATCCTACAGGCATCCTGGCTACTTGCACGCAAATGTAAAATAAAAAGGTAAGATGAACAACACCCAACTGTTCAAAAAGCACACAACAGCCCAAGACCTGATTCTACCAATGATTGTTAAGCAATTTTGTAAACAAGATAGTGATACAACATGGTACTTAGTAGTAGTGTCACTACTGAAGAGCAGCTCCGTCTTTGATTTCTGCACAGGAATCAGGAGACAACAGATCAGAGGATACCCTCTCCACTTCACTTTCAAATAAGCTAATCTTCAGAGACTGTGTCTCTTCAGAAAAGCCCTGATTGAAACCATCAGTTTTTGAGGGAAGACTTGAGAACTCATTGGGTTGTAAGGGATATTTTGCAGGCAGGGCAGAAGACTGGAGGCGAAGGGCAGCACGGTCAATATGCAGGGAAGAGATGTCTATAGGAGGCACAGAGTCAAAAGATGGAATTGAAGAATTCACCAAAGATGACATGTCTATCGGCATATTATGATCAAGTAGTGTATTAGGGAATTGAGGGTGCGAGAGATAAACATGTGAAGGTGGTGGTGAAGGCTCTTCTACAACTGAGGAGATCAAATCTGCAGAAGGAGATTCCTCTGTAATCTCCTTAGGATCACTGTAAGGAATCTCACTGTCATGTAGCTCTTCTGCAAAATATGAGACATGTTTTGCAAATTTCATTCACTCAATTCAGTGACTTCACAGGCTGAATTCTGTTGATCAAATTAGTAAGGCTGCCTTACCGACACCTGATATGTCAATGTCCTCTCGAACAGCCAGGGATGTGCTTGTCATGTCAATGGAAGAAACAGATAGGTCGAGTCGGTCTGCCATGTCTGACATCTCAGAATTCATCATAGCCACTTCAGACTGATCTGAGAAACCTGGAGGAAACAGTGCTCTGGTACATTACGATGACTTTATAATGATTCTTGTTCTACAGAAAACGTACACTATAACCCAAAAATTTACTTTAGGTTCTTTTTTGTTGTTCTTTTTTTTATCCCCTTTTCCTCCCCAATTTGGAATGCCCAATTCCCACTACTTAGTAGGTCCTCGTGGTGGCGTGGTTACTCACCTTAATCAGGGTGGCAGAGGACAAGTCTCAGTTGCCTCCATTTCTGAGACAGTCAATCCACGCATCTTATCACATGGCTCGCTGTGCATGACACCATGGAGACTCACAGTATGTGGAGGCTCATGCTACTCTCTGCGATCCATGCACAATTTACCACGTGCCCCACTGAGAGCAAGAACCATTAATCACGACCACGAGGAGGTTACCCCATGTGACTCTACCCTCCCTAGCAACGGGCCAATTTGGTTGCTTAGGAGACCTGGCTGGAATCACTCAGCACGCCCTGGATTCAAACTCATGACTCCAGGGGTGGTAGTCAGCGTCAATACTTGCTGAGCTACCCAGGCACCTTACTTTAGGTTCTTAATAAGTTTTAAATGACTCTTGTTTTACAAAACAATGGCTAAAAATCCTTAAAACAAGATACATATACTAAAGCAACACTGCATAAGATATTTAGAAAATAAATTTATTTTATCTTACTGCACTGGCACATTTATTCACTTAAATATATCTTGTTAAAAAGGTGTTTAGATATGTTTACTTTCAGAACCTTCAGGAAAATGAAGTCTATATTTTGCTGCCTTACCAGGGTCCATGACTCTTTGAATAGGAGGTGGCAGTGGTGTGTCAAGATCCAAACCACTCACAGCCTGACGGGATGCTGCCATTAGGGACACCTGGGGATGTCCATATCATTTACAGTGCATTCAGAAATTATTCAGATAAATGCTAAAATGCTTTAAAATAAATAAATAAAATTAAAAAGATCACATCAATCTACACTTCATGCCCCATAATGATAAAGGAAAACCCAGATATATGATAACTTTGCAAATTTATTAAAAAGAAAAAACTTAAATATCACATTGACATACTGCAAGTATTCAGACCCTTTGCTATGACACTAGAAATGTTGCTCAGGTGCATCAAATTTCTCTGGATCATCTTTGAGATGTTTCTACACTTTGATTGGAGTCCACCTGTGGAAAATTCAATTGATTGGACATGATTTGGAAAGGCACACACCTGTCTATACAAGGTTTCACAGCTGAAAATGCATATCAGAGCAAAAACCAAGCTATGAGGTCAAAAGAACTGCCTGCAGAGCTCGGAGACAGGATTGTGTTGAAGCACAGATCTGGGGAAGGCAACAAAAAAAACAATTCGGCTGCACTGAAAGGTCCCAAGAGCACAGTGTCCTCCATAATTCTTAAATGGAAGACGTTTGGAATAACCAGGACTCTTCCTAGAGCTGGCTGCCCAGCCAAACTGAGCAGTCGGGAGAGAAGGGCCTTGGTAAGAGAGGTGACCAAGAACCCAATGGTCACACTGGTTGAGCTCCAGAGAACATGTGTGGAGATAGGAGAAACTTGCATAAGGACAACCATCACTGCAACACTCCACCGATCTGGGCTTTATGGCAGAGTGACCAGACGAAAGCCTCTCCTCAGTGCAAGACACATAAAAAGCACCTAAAGGACTCTCAGACTGTGAGAAACAAGATTCTCTGGTCTGATGGAACAAAGATTGAATTGTTTGGACTCAATTCCAAACATCATGTCTGGAGGAAACCAGGCACCGCTCATCACCTGCGCAATACCATCCCAACGGTGAAGCATGGTGGTGGTAGCATCACGCTGTGGGGGTGTTTTTCAGAGGCAGGGACTGGGGGACTGGTCAGGGTTGAAAGAAAGCTGAATGCAGCAAAATACAGAGATATCCTTAATAAAAACCTGGCCCAGAGCGTTCAGGACCTCAGACTGTGCCAAAGGCTCACCTTCCAACAGGACAATGACCCTAAGCATACAGCCAAGACAATGCAAGAGTGGCTACGGGACAACTCTGTGAATGTCATTGAGTGGCCCAGCCAGAGCCCAGAGCCCAGCCTCTGGAGAGACATGAAAATGGCTGTCTACCGACGGTCCCCATCCAACCTGACAGAGCTTGAGAGGATCTGCAGAGAAGAATGGCAGAAAATCCCCAAATCCAGGTGTGCAAAGCTTGTCGCATCATACCCAAAAAGACTTGAGGCTGTAATCGCTGCCAAAGGTGCTTCAACTACACTGGCGGCCAAAAGTCCTGACTATACTTTGTGATCAGTTGAATGCCACTATGGTGAATTAAAGTGCCAATTTCCTTCCGAAACAGCAAATTTTTACATTATTCCAAACTTTTGGCCACCAGTGAAAGTACTGAGTTAAGGGTCTGAATACTTATGTCAATGTGATATTTCAGTTTTCTCTTTTTAATAAAAAATCTGGTTTTTGCTTTGCCATTATGGGGTATGGTGTGTAGATTGACGTGAATTTTTTTTTAAATAATTTAAAGCATTTTAGATTAATGCTGCTAAAATTAAGGGGTCTGAATACTTTCTGAATGTACTGTACACTGCTAAGTATTTACCAAACATGTTGTCCCAATTTATGAATGTACCCAAACATTGGATGCAGAATACCACAGTCTTATATACAAATAAATAAACTACCTCTGTGAATCCATTTGTAGGAGGTTCTTGCTCTGGGGTCCCTGCCACAGGAGAAATATGATGACTGACATTTTCCGATTTTGGGCTGTCAGGTCGTGCAGGGATTCGGTGCAAGTAGCCATATCCAATGCCACAACCAAGACTTGAGGCAAAAACAAATAAAGTTTATCAAAAGCTCTGGAGGAGACAGTTCCTTGAATTATTACTCAAAAGTGCACAATAAGGGCTGGGTCAGGACTTAGTTCACCCAAAAATGAAAATTCTCTCATCATTTACTCACCCTCATGCCTCCCAGATGTGTATGACTTTCTTTCTTCTGCAGAACATAAACAAAGATTTTTGGAAGAATATCTCAGCTCTGTAGGTCCATACAATGTAAGTGAATGGTTAGTTAGTTATTGATTTTATGCCATGCCAGCTTCCATGGCTATTTTCATGGCGAAAAACAAGTAAAAATATGTTAAAAGGTAGAGTCATTAAAAACCTATATAAGAGTCAGGGTTGACTTTGGTCATAAATTTAAACACTGCACTCATATAGATTAATTTTATGCTGCCTTTGTGTGCCTTTTGGAGCTTCAAAGTTCTGGTCACCATTCACTTACATTGTATGGACCTACAGAGCTGAGATATTCTTCTAAAAGTCTTTGTTTGTGTTCTGCAAAAGATAGAAAGTCATACACATCTGGGATGGCATGAGGGTGCATAAATAATGAGAGAATTTTCATTTGTGGGTGAACTATCCCTTTAAGGTATAATATCCTTAGTAACAGGGTTATTACCTGCCTTCTCCCCCCCAGGCACCATTTGGTGTCACAACCACCTCCCTGCATTTATCCGTCTCTGTATTATAGACCAGAAGCTTCAGTGGCTTCCCCTCATGTGCTTCAATAAGTGAGAAGAAGTCCTCTGACTGTTGGGAAATTAAATCATTGCTTGAAGTGATATCCCTTTAATATAACTAAAATGTACTGCACAGCTTTTTCTTCCTCTGAAAATAACAATCAAGCATTCACAAAAAAATATAATTCCCTCCTTACATCTTGCAGAACTTGGTCAGCTCCGACAATAAAATCTGCATGTTCCCTGAATCCGGCCAATGCTGCAGGTGAACTTGGCTCCACATCCTAAAAATTACGAAGGCAAAATAATAATACAAAGAATAAACAAAGTAGCCTGGTTTTGAAAAAGCCAAAGTAATTAATGGAAACAAACAAGATACCCTAAACACAAAGATCACTTACTAGAACATGCCAGACATTTTCATTGGCTCCTTGAAAGCTGCAGAAGCGGACACTGGCCCCCAGAAGTCCCTGGCCCCCCCACATGTTGCTAGGAACCACCTCCAATTCCCGCAGCCTCATGGTCTTTGTACTATAAACCTCCATCTTCACCGATTTCTCCACATTAGCCTTGAGGAGGTCCTTCAGCATATCATTCTCCTGGTTCTGTTCCGATGGCATACACAGCATTGAACTCTCATTAGCTCTTCACATTTAAAGAAACATTGTTACTGATAACTGTTATTACTTTGTGAGACAAAGAGTTAAATGTCTGGATAACAGGACACTATTTTTTTTTCCAGATTACAAGAAATACCCAACAGAGTTCTATAAATACAAACTTACAAGGCGATTATTGCCAATGGATATGATGAAATCAAAAAAGGGATCCAGACCAGCTCTCTCTGCAGGTGAATTCTCTTGGATCTATAAAAGACAGATCTTCATTCATGAAAATTCATTTCATACAGATTTATAAGCTCTATATTCAAATGTATTTAAATTCCTACTCAGTGCTGTTTTACACATTATTGTGCATCTTAGGGAGTTTAACGACTGGGGAATATCCCAGATAGCATACATACATCTCCGAAATGTCTGTTTTAGATCTTTGCATCTGGAAAGCATCACAATCTAATTAATGTCTGCAAAACATCTTAGAAAGATCAGATTTGCAAACTAAATCACATCTGATGAATGTAAATTAACATCTGATGTCTTATTGACATACGAGACCTACTTATTGTCATACGTCTTATAGACGTATTGCAGATGAGCAAACAATGAAAAAAGACGTCTTCCAGATGTAAACACATGTCAAATAGACATATGGGTGATGTAATAAGTAATTTTGAAGTAATATCTGATTGAACATGTACATCACCCAAACGTCTGATGTGTATATTTGATGTGTGTGTTCACATCTGGAAGACTTATTTTTTAGGTTGTTTCGTCATCTGCAATACGTCTATGAGATATTTCCTCTTGGATGTCAACAAGACATTCAGCAGATGTCTTTGAGACATTTATGATTTAGAATGTTTGTAAATCTGATCTTTCTAAGATGTTTAGAAGATGTTCATTAGAATTAGAGGTCGACCGATAGTGGATTTTGCCGATACCGATAACTAAGGTAGTGGGAAAGGCTGATAACCGATTCACTGGCCGATAGTTTTTAAAATCAATTTATAGAATGTAAAAAAATAAAAAATAAAAAATAAAAATAAAAAATCTTTCTTTAATATGCTGGGCAAAGACAAAGAGTCCAAAACGAATAAAATCCCAGATGCAGTTTTCTGTTCAACCAAAATCCCAATACTAACCAGACAAAATTAAGATTTGGTGCATAACACAGGACTTTTAAATACAAACAAGCCCGAAACACACCAGGGACTCTTATTTTGGCAACTATCAACATACATTTTTCCCGATAACCGATAGTTCCAAAAAGCAACAATCACCACCGATTAATCTGTAAAACCAATATATCGGTCTACCACTAATTAGAATGTGATGCTTTCCAGATGAAACGCTTTTAAACAGAGTTCTCAGAGACGTACATGTGCTAACTGTGGGAATTTGTGGTCTCTGGATATAAATATTACACAATGTTCCTTTATTCATGCGGCTTCATTCTTTCTTCACTGACATGGCGCCTGTGCTGAAGCTTAAATCCAAAAGCTGTTTCTAAACACACTTCCTCCATAGTGATAGACTGGCCACTACATTTAACCTAAGACACATTAGACTAACTATACAAGCACTTTTAAACAGTAAAGATTGAGGTATAACGTGTTATTATTAAACAAGAAATTGTAAATGTTGTAATTGACAAGATGTTTTCCGAGCTGTCAGATTTATAGCAAAGAAGAACTGACAAAATCTAACTTCCTGACAGTCGCTGCTTATCAAACACAATTGTCAAATCTTTAAAAAGGTGCACAGATGAATTACATGTATTCCAAATCAGACACAGTTGTTAACTTTAATCCAAAATTTGTCAACACATGCAAACAATAATGAATAAAAAGTAAATTAATACATTTAAAAACACAGCGGTAAAGATAGTTTGCTGTTTGAAATTCAGACTATGATTGGCTATAAACCCGCTATGCGCTGTCGTAGACATGTAAATAATGACAAATATTATTCATCAAACTTTCACAATCACATTTGTCACATTTGATTGCGTCTTATTGCTCTACCATTTGATGATTTGTTATTTTTTTTCACAGATCAGTTTTTGTGTCTCAACCATTTTTCTGGAGTCAACAGTTTACCTAAAAAAAATCTGTGTTATAGGCTTTGAGAGGTTGAAACATAAGAATTATGATGGAAAAACTCTAGTTTCACACAAAACTGGATTTGTGAAAACTTTCACAGATTGATTTGACTCAGTTTGATGGCTTAATGCACATTGGCATTGTGAAAAATTAAGTATGTAAGCCAAAAAAGTAATAAAAGGCTTGTAATTTTAAAAAGTGAAACCTAGATGGGTCATAGTTGGCTCAAAATGACTTTTATGATGTGAATTCACAGTTCAGTTAATATCAGTTAACTAATTGTTTAAGTTTCTGAGTCAACAATTCATCAGAAAAATTATTATTTAGGCCTTGGGAGGCCATTTTATAAAGCATACTGCTTATAATCAGGGAAAAACACTTGTTTCAGACAAAACTGGATTTGGATTTTTATCTCTCAATCATTGTTTGATTGCATGAGTCAACAGTTTACCTGAAAAATTATAGGTGTTATAGGATTTGAGAGGTCACATTCTGGAAACACATGATAACGATGATGGAAAAACACTAATTTCACACAAAACTGGATTTCTGAAAACTTTCAGATTGATTTTAGTCCTGTTAATGGCTTCATGCATATTGGCATTGTGAAAAATGAAGGATGTAAGCCTAAAAGTAATAAAAGGCTGAAGATTCTAAAAACGGAGCATGTTGACGGGTTACTCTAGAAACATATTGACCGTCATGATGTGAATTTTTTCACAAATCCGTTTTTGTCATTTAACCCTTTTTTTTTTTTATTTTTATGGGGCAACAGTTTCCCTGAAAAATCAGTGTTATAGTCTTAGAGGGGTCACATTCTTGAAACACATGGTAATTATGATGAAAATACACTAGTTTCACACAAAACTGGATTTGTGAAAACTTTCACAGATTGATTTGACTCAGTTTGATGGCTTTGGTTTGTTGTTGACAAATTCAATTTTGATATGGATGATACGTCAACTAGCTAGTCATTTTGTTTAACCCTTGTGCGGTGTTTTGACCCATTTTGATTTAGTTTATTTTTCTGATTAACAATATTTATTGATTCACATAAATGTACCTCATAGAACAAAACATATATACATAGAATCGAACTTAACCCCAACTATTACTCCTCCCCCTCCCAATCCCACCCTAACCCCAGCAACATAACAGTGGTCTTAAATGACATAGACACACATGCACACACATAAAAAATTTAATAAAATATAAATACATAAAAAATAAATAAACAAATAAAAAATAAAAAAACACAACAACAATAATCACACATCCACAAATGACAAATACCTGCCCCATTTCTCCACGAACACTTTATACCTCCCCGTTCCTCTGAATGTAACTTCCTCAAAGGCCGCCACCCTTCCCATCTCCGAGCAACACTCCTGAAAAGAGGGTGCTCCAGCCAACCTCCAGCCCCTCAAAATGATCTGCCTGGTGATCATGACACTGGTTAAGACCCAATTCTTTATGTGTCTACTTACAATGTCAATGACCACCCCATCATCCAAGATACAGAGTCTGGGGCAGAATAATACCTGAATACCTAACACCTCGCATACCAGACTCTGCACCTTTAACCAAAACTTTTGAATTTCAACACACCCCCAAAAGACATGGGTTAAATCTCCATTCTCTGATTGGCATCTCCAGCAGATGGGTGTGTCTTTAAGACCAAGCCTATACAATTAAGAGGGGGTCCAACAGAACCGATGTAAAATCTTGAATTGTATAAGGCGCACCCTTGCATCTCTAGATGCAGTTTTATGCTTTTTTTTTTTTTTTTAAATCCTAGCCCATTCTCCCTCCTCCAATTCCAGGTCTAAATCCCTCTCCCATAATCTTTTGAGAGTGGTTGAGACTCCATCCCCCAGACTCTGAATTAATAAGGAGTAATACACTGATGCCTCGTGGCCTTTTCCAAAAGCAGAAATCACCTCTCCCAGAGTATCTGCCACTTTTGGGGGGGGTGTATGCTATTCCCAAAAATAGTACAGAGCAAGTGTCGTAGCTGAAGATACCTAAAAAACTGAGATCTGGGGATCCCAAAATATTGAACCAAATTTTCAAAGGATCTCATCACACCACTCTCATAAAGATCACCGAGTGTATTAACCCCCCTCGCAATCCACTCAGACCAACATAAACGGGTCTTATTAATGCATAGTTTGGGGTTTAGGCATAGGCTCGAGGCAACATTTAGAGAAATATCTGAATTAAACACTCTGGACACTTTTGTCCATACTGAGTGCAAATATTGAAATAATGAGGTGTGATTTAACTTCTCTGGTTAGTTTGATGGAAAGGCTTTGCAATGGCAAAATAGGGGCAAGAAGTTCTTGTTCAATGCATAACCAGGAAGGGGCTCTTTCAGGTGGAAGCGACCAATGAGCCAAATGTCTGAGATCGAATGCATAATAATAAAACAAAATCTTGGGTAGGCCTAGCCCACCTTTGTCCATCGGCCTATGTAACTTATTGAAATTTAACCTGGCATGCTTACCATTCCAAATGAAGGACTTCGCTATGCTATCAAATTGCCTGAAATAAGAGAGGGGGACATCTATAGGGAGAGATTGTAACAGGTAGTTGAATTTTGGAATACAATTCATTTTAATTACATTAACCTTCCCAATCATCGATAAGTGTAATGAAGCCCACCTGTCCACATCATTCGAAAACCTTTTTATTAAGGGATCAAAATTAACTCTGACTAAATTAGACAAATTTGCTGGGAATAAAATTCCCAAATACTTAATGCCCTGTTTGGGCCATTGGAAGGCGCCCGACTGGAAGGCCATTACTGGACAGTACGCTGTCAAAGCTAAAGCTTCGGATTTAGACCAACTGATTTTGTATCCTGAGAACTTGGAAATGGAATTAACAATTCTGTGGAGGCAAGGCATAGATCTAGTGGGGTCGGAGACGAATAATAAAATATCATCTGCGTAAAGCAGAAGCTTATGCGCCACACCTCCCATAATCACCCCTGAAAAATCATCATCCTTTCTTATCGTGGCTGCTAATGGTTCCAGGGCAAGACAGAACAATAATGGGGAAAGAGGGCAACCCTGCCGGGTGCCCCTATCCAGAGTAAAATAATCTGAAATGAGTCCATTTGTTAGTTCCGCTGCTACAGGGTGACTATAAAGTAACTTAATCCAACCAATAAAAGTACTCCCAAACCCATACATTTCCAAAATCTTAAAAAGATAATCCCATTCTACCATATCAAACGCCTTTTCGGCATCAAGTGAGATGGCAGCGACCGGAGATTGATCATTCGCTACTGACCACATGATATTGATGAAACGCCTACTGTTATCAGAAGAGCTACGGCCCCAAATAAACCCCAACTGATCTATATGTATAAGTGATGTCATAACTTTACTTAATCGGTTAACCAGAATTTTTGACAACATTTTTACATCTAACTGGATCAGGGAAATTGGACAGTAACTTTTACACTCGCTTGGATCTTTGTCCTTTTTAAGAATCAGACTGATCCGGGCTTGTGTCATGGTTGGCGGGAGCTTTCCATTCTTTAATGATTCCGTATAAACTTCTAACAAAAGTGTAGCCAGTTCCGTAGCATAAGTTTTGAAAAACTCAGCGGCAAAGCCGTCAGGCCCCGGAGCCTTGCCTGTAGGCAGGGCCTTAATTACCTCATCAAGCTCCTCCAAGGTTATCTCAGAATTTAGAATTTAGGGAGTTCTAATGGTTCCACAAAGTTTCTAATATCTTCATCAGTAGACGAAGACGTGGAACTATAGAGATCAAGGTACAATTCTTTAAAAGCATTATTAATATCAATGGCCAAGGTAAATATTTCACCACCAGTAGACTTCACTGAGGGAATGGTAGAAAAAGACTCTCTCTGCTTTATATATCTAGCCAAAAGTTTTCCTGCTTTGTTCCCCAACTCAAAGTATGACTGTCTTGCCCTGAATAACCAAAACTCCACTTTCCACAACAAAATAGTATTATATCTATATTTCAATCGGGTCAATTGAGGCCTTCAGATGACAAATGGCACTTCAGCTCTGCCTCTGCACTTTTAATATTTCCTTCCAACTCCACAAATTCTCGTGCTTTGGATTTTTTGATGAATGAGGCATACTGTATGATCCGACCAAATTTGTGAGGCAAAATTACATAACAGAAAATACTTTGCCTGACATTGCCTGATTGGGACATGTAAATACTTTGTGACCCTCCTTCGCTTCTATTCTCAGCTTGGCCGGAAACATCAATGCAAAAGTGATCTTACGTTGATGTAAGTGTTTCTTCCATTCCCTGAACCGATCGCGTTTCGCTCGTCAAACTTGCAAAGTCCGGGAACAAGAAAATATTATGATTCTTCCAAGAAAGCTTTCCTTTGCTCCTCGCCTGGCGCAACACAAGATCTTTATCGGATGATCTCAGAAATCTGGCTAGGATTGATCGGGGCCTGTCTCCCTCAGCAGATCTGCGAGCAGGGCCTCTGTGAGCTCGCTCGATTTCCAGCTTGTGGCCTGTTATGTCGAGCAGACTCGGGAAGAGCTCATCCAGGAATTTCACCATATCTCTGCCCAACTCATGCTCAGGAATTCCAACTATTCAAACGTTATTCCTGCGGCTTCTATTCTCAAGATCTTCAAGCTTTTCAAGAACCCGTCCCAAATCAACTTTGGTCACGGGCGGATTAGCGGATGATTCCCTCTCCAAAGATTCCAGACAATCGATTTGTCACTCAACATCAGTCACTCTTGTAACTAACTCAGAGAATTTTATTTCCACCACCGTAATCGATCGACATATTACAATGAGATCCTCCAAGTCAGCAAGAACCTTCGTCAGCATCACTGACATGTTGGACAACTGACGCTGGATCTCCTCTCCTGCCGCGCCATCTAAATCGAGTCCCCGGTCTATAGGCCTGTCAGGGCTTTCATCCTGAACACATAAGTGTCTTTTAATGTCTCCAGAGCCCGAGGATTTTGACTTCTTTGCCATGTTTTACCTCAAAGAGCAAATGTGTAACTGGGTGTATCGAATTTCACCAGATTATAACATGAGAATAATAAAAAATTAGCAAAGTGCGCAGAGCTCGTCGCTCACACGTCTGCTTCTTGCATGGCGTCACGTAACCTCTCTTGATTTAGTTTCTTTAATAAAAATGGTATCCTTCATCTCGCTGGGTCAAGGCTTGGTTACTTTTCCTACATTTGCCATCTGAACACACACAAAAATTGGACTGTATTCAATGAGTTTAGGACACGTGACAAAAAACTAACACTCGTGGTGTTCCAGGTCATTTCTGACCCACCATAGGAAATAAATGGGAAAGACTAAAAAACAGAGCAATTACAACACTAAGCCTATAACTCTGATTTTTCAGGTAAAATGCTGACTCAAAATAGTGTGCCTGTAGGCAGGGCCTTAATTACCTTGTCAAGCTCCTCGAAGGTTATCTCAGAATTTAGAATTTAGGGAGTTCTAATGGTTCCACAAAGTTTCTAATATCTTCATCAGTACACGAAGACGTGGATTCAAAAAAGGGTTAAATGACAAAAACTGATCTGTGAAAAAATTTCACAAATCAGGATTGTCTATTTAAACCTAGTGTGACCCATCTAGTTGAACATTTTTTAGAATTGTTAGAAGTTCATTGGTTTTACGGCTTAGTTTATGAATGATTCAAAATGCCAATATGCATGAAGCCATCAAACTGAGTAAAATCAATATGTGAAAGTTTTCACAAATCCAGTTCTGTGTGAAACTAGTGAAATTAGAAATTTTGTGGAACCATTAGAACTCCCTAAATTCTAAGGGGCAGTGGTAGCTCAGCAGTTAAGGCTCTGGGTTACTGATCAGAAGGTCAGGGGTTCAAGCCCCAGCACCACCAAGATGCCACTGTTGGGCCCTTGAGCAAGGCCCTTGACCCTATCTGCTCCAGGGGTGCTGTATCATGGCTGACTCTGACCCCAGCCTAGCTGGGATATGTGAAAAAGAAGAATTTCACTGTATATGTGTGATAAATAAAAAAAAATTATTATAGTGATTTAACACTGATTTTTATTTTTATTTATGTAAACTGTTGACTCCAGAACCCAAAAAATGGTTGAGACACAAAAACTGATCTGTGAAAAAATTCACAAATCATCAAGGTCTTTTTGAGCCTACTGTGACCTCTGAAGATGGTCAGTTTTTAGAATTATAAGCTGATTTCCTATTATTACTCAAGGCAATGGGGGTAGAGCAATAAGACGCAATCAAACGTCGCCAAATGTGATTGTGAAAGTTTTCACAAATCAGGCTCTATCGAAAACAAGTACATTTGCATGAACCCAGACTGCGTGTTTGCTAGAAATGTTAAAGTTAAGAGCGAAAATTGAAGAGCGCTTATTTGTCACCGTCCGGACTCATGGACTTAAAAAGTGTTGACAGGAAAACAAACTGCTGTGAAAAAAATTCACAAATCAGGTGAGAGTGTTTTCATTCTTCTAGGAGTTCAACTTTTGGAGCTATTTGCATTAGAAAATGAAGTTGTAAAATGTAAACGACTGATTGCAGAGCAAAGGATTATGTCATCTGAATTCACAAATCATAAAGAATAAAATGCGACATTATTTACATGTCTAGGACAGCGCATAGCGGGTTTATATCCAATCAAAGTCTGAATTTCAAACCACAAACTATTTTTACCGTGGTTTAAAAAACAAGTCTGAACAGTCTGATAGACTATGTATTCTCTTACGGTAAATCTTTCAAATTCTAAAGCTATGCGGACATGAAAAATGTATCATTGAAACAATAGCTAGCAAGCAAATCTGCTCGTTGTCAAAACCAAAGCCAGCTAAATTTAAGTTATTTACCCCATGAACATGATAGCCTTCTGTACCACCCTCAGGTGCACCGTTGCTCTGCGATAAACCCATTGCTCTTTCTCTTGAATACCTTAATGTATTGTAATTTTGTAATGTTTTGCTATCCGAAACAACAGATATTACTCATCACATCGTGGCCATGTTGTCCATTATGCGTGCCTGGAGGCAGGCATGAGCAATCGAACATGATGCCAGTTTGTCTTCTTTTAAGTTTGTCACCTAAACCCACTCTTATGTCTAAAACTCGAACCTCAGTCTTGACAGCCAGTGTAACAGTTACTCTTATTTAACTCTAAATGTAATCTTATTTGAAAACTTGTTATACCAATGTTCAGGGTTGGGAGGGTTACTTTTGAAATGTATTCCACTACAGATTACAGAATACATGCTGTAAAATGTCATTTGTAACATATTCCATTAGATTATTCAAGGTCAGTAACGTATTCTAAATACTTTGGATTACTTCTTCAGCACTGGTAGATTTTTTCACTTGTTTTGACTATAAAAACACTGCCAGTACAGTAAGACAAAATACACGTTAAAAATACATTCTCTGAAAAACATAAATATCTTATGCAGTGTTGTTTCTAAAACAAGATAAATCAAATTGATCTTGTTTTAAGGATTTTTAGATATTTTTACAGGAAAACAATACAAAAATTATGAAAAATATGATTTTTGCCCTAATATCAAAAGTCTTACTAGAAAAAATGAAATTATGATCCAATGTGAATTTTCTTGATAAAAAAATATGAAAAATATATCGTACCTGGTAACGTGCATGTAAAATGGCTAGAAATAGCATTTTAGCTTAGCGTAAAACTGACAATTTACACAAGGTTTATTTCTATTTCTTCTGCTCCAAACGTACTTCTCTGTCGACTCGTATGAATGTAACACATCATAAGAAAGTGTTTCACTGCTGTTCAGATGCACTTTGGATCGCATCATTTGTATGTATAAATGTTCTGAAAGGACTAAATATTAAATGAAACAAATGACAATAAAATGCAAAGTAATCTCTTCAGTAATCAAAATACTTTTTGAATGTAACTGTATTCTAAATACCAATTATTTAAATTGTAACTGCAGTGGAATACAGTTACTTATATTTTGTATTTTAAATACGTAATCCCATTACATGTATTCCGTTACTCCCCAACACTGCCAATGTTTAGATTGTCATATTCCTGTGAGGTCCCATGTGTCCCACAGAAAATAACTAATATGGACCCCTCTACACATACACCTGCTATTCTACTATTGTTAAAATATTGTGGCTATTTTTGTTAATTACTAAACTGCTTAATTATAATACAAAATGTTTAAAGGGATAGTTCACCCAAAAATTACATTTCTATCTTCACTTACTCACACACATGCCATCCCAGATTAATATAACTTTCTTCTGCAGAAGATTTTTAGAAGAATATTTCAGCTCTATAGGTCCTTATAATGCAAGTGAATGGTGACCAAACTTTGAAGCTCTAAGAAGCACATAAAAGCAGCATACATGTAATCAATGTGGTTTAATCAATGTCTTCTGAAGCGATCCAATGGGTTTTGGGTGAGAACAGAACAAAATATTTTTTTTACTGTGCATCTTGCTATTGCAGTCTCTGAGCACGATCATGATTTCAAGTTTGATTACACTTCCTAGTGTATGACGCATGTGCACAGCGCTAGATGGCGCTAAGAAATGTAATCGAGCTTGAAATCAGGATCACCAATGAGACTGCTGATGGTTCCTTTAACGCAAAACAAAAGCTATTTTTGTGTTCAAACATAGGTACCTTCATTCTGTGCTTAACAATTTTGTTTGGTTTCTTTTTTTTTTTCTATGAAAAAATCAGTAACAATATACAATAAATTTCCATTTGTTAAAGGTGCACTCAAAACATTTTCCTCATTAAGACAGTTTAACTCCAAAATACATGAATTCTAAGTTTGCAATATATGTAGGAAATCATGACCACTCACATTAAAATGAAGACTCCAGTCATATCAGTAACCTTATAAAAGCTGTTTTATTCTACATGGAGATGATCCGCACATGGGGGCTGCCATGTTAGAATCACATGACGAGCCGAACACTACTCACTTAATCTCAGTTACCGTCCTGTTATTTGACACATTCACTCACTGATTAAAATAATCATGGCTGACTGTGAATACTACATTTCTACAATGGCATCTGAAACTGCAAACTATTGATTTTAAATGATGCTGCATCCAAGCCACTAGGTGTCAGTGTAAGTCCAAGATGACACAAAGACAAAAGTTACTGAGTGCACCTTTAACATTAGTTAACTACATTAGTTAAGATGAACTAACAATGAGCAATTCTTTTACAGCATTTATTAATCTTGGTTAATGTTAATTTCAACATATATTAATACATTTTTAAAATCAAAAGTTGTATATGATAACATTAGTTAATGCATTATAAATTAACATGAACTAACAATGAACAATAGTATTTTTTTGTTAACTAGGGTTAACAGAAATTAATAAATGCTGTATAAAATATATAGTTCAATGTTACTTCATGATACCTAATACATTATATACTGTTAACAAATAGAACCTTATTGTAAAGTGTTACTAAAAACATTAATGCACTTGTCCTTGTATTTGGAATAAAGCAATTTATTGATAACTTTAAATTATTTTCAGGCCTTGATGCCAGGTTGTGAACAATTAGAAAGCCTAAACAGCAATCATGTACTGTACGTTGTAATATGGAGTATGAAACCTAATAATACCCTCTTGATCCCAAATTTGTGTCCATTTTTAGAAACATTAAAAAATCCAAATAATGAGTACCTAAATCAATAGGTTAAGAGTACTGGATAAGTTTAAGAGTTTAATAATGCTTTAATAAAATAGATTTTATCCTCCACAAGATTTTATTATCCATTTTCAAGATTTTGCTGTGTATTCTTTGAATTACAATAGCTCTTCCAGAATCTTTTTTTCTTCTTCTTCTTCTTCAAATAAGTATTTCTCATTAGTTTTGTGAAATAAAATTTATTGAAGTTATTCAACAAAGAAAAAACTAATTGTACACATTATAAAAGTCCAAAAACATAAATATAGAGTGGCCTACCACTGACAGAGTGAAATATTCTCAAAGCAAATGTAGCCTGGATTTTTATATATATATATATATATATATATATATATATATATATATATATATATATATATATATATATATATACACACACACACACACACACACACACACATACATACATACATATAATTCTTTTAAATGAAAAAAGAAACACTATGGCAGAGCCATTATGCTTCTTAGCAAATACATTTAACATGCTACACAAAAACAAAACTTTGATTTGCATGATCATTTGAAGCAAAACACATTTAACACTTAAATATGAATATTTACTTACATGTAACCTTATAAAAAGGTCAAATTTCATTTTAAATCAGAATTATGGCCTAATAATGTAATGAAGAAGACAGTGTAGTTTTCTGAAAAAAGAGGGACAAGATTCCAGTACCTGAACACCTTTAGCTTATAAATTATAAATATAAAATTGGACCTGAAATCACAAACTCTCCGTGAGTTTTAGCAACAAAGTGTGCACTTGAAATTGGCATACGACTTCACAATAATTTTCAATGAGTGGTTTTGAACTGTATTTACACTGTGACCAATAATTGTTACAGTCTATATTAATATCCAAAATATATTTTTAAGGAATATCCTTAAATTCAGAAACTATTTACATTATTTCTCAAAGAAAATTTCATACTGTATAAATTCCAAATAAACAAGGCTCATTTAAAACATCAGTACAAATACTGATCTGCTCTGATACAAACTAAGAAATACCTATTAGAGATTCCAGAAGACCAACACTAGAGTCCTCTGTTTGGGCAGGGCTGGGACAGCTGGGAAACTGAATGTGTGACATGTAGTCCATATGACTGTACACTTTAAAATGGTTGTAACTTGGACTGTACTCATGGAAACTGTCAAAGAAGACCAGGTCAGAGTCTGAGGACAGACTAAGGTCTATGTAACAGTCTGCTGTATTATCAGTGGATGGAGAAGGTGTATTGGGGATATCAAAGGAGTCATTTACAAACTCCAGTGTGGCCTGATTAGCATTTTCATCCAGATATTTCAATTGAGATGTACTGGGGTTGCTTTCAGACTGTGTATTATCCTTTGTGGATAGGCCCAATACGCAGCCAGCAGGTTCTGTGGATAGATCCTTGCTAAATGACTGTTGCATATTGGTGCGATTATACTGTTTGATGTATGGGCATTCGTCCCCATCAGAGTCTGAAAAGCTGAGAATGTGAGCCAGCCCTCTGTCGTCCACATCTAGTGTGGGTCGCACTGATGGAGGGCTTCCATCCATCTCAGAGTCCAGACTCAGAGTTGAGGAGCAAGAGGTGTCAGTCATGTCACTGCTAGAGCTGTTTTCTGCCTCCCTACAGAGATCCAAACTCAGTTGAAAGGCTGGACTGGGCGGCAGAAAAGGGAATGGGGAGGTGTCATTTTCTATAGTAAATGTAATAGCTCTATTCTCCTCTGCAGATTGCTGCTCAGAGGTAATTAGCTGCTTTTGGTCAAACTCCTCATCCAGCAGCCTCTTTTCCAGCTCTAACTTCATGTGCGTGTGTATATAGTGGCTCTGTACACGACTGGAGTTGAACTCAATGCGGCCCGCTGGGTTCCCACAGCCTTCCTTTGAACATCCACAGGGAAAATTGGTGCGATCCATCTGTTAATATTAACAGATGACATTTAACAACAACAAACAACAAATACTGCACCATCAATACCTCAATTCTCATTATTTCAACTGCTGAGTTATCTTTAATATCTCAATTGTTTTTCCTTTAAAGTATAAGATTAAATAAAGAACACATGGAGACTTCTAAACCTTTTCCTTAGAAAAATACCCCAGTAATCTCACGTGTCTCATCTGGAGTTTTAGAAGAGATCTCAACAATGTCACAAACTGTGCTCAAATTTGCAGATACCAAGGTCTGCAATCAAAAGTCAAATTTCAATATGAACCCGGACATTTCAAATAATTACAAAACCAAGTTATCTGAGCTATTCTATCTACATTAATTTCATAGCTCTATCCCATTACTGTATATCAACAATAGTCTCATTTGTGAATATTTTAGTTCTCCTAAGAAGTTTTAGGAGAAACATCTGAGACAAAGTTGATACCTAAATGAAACAGCTGAGAACTCCATTAATTCTAAGAACCTATGAAAGAACAATCTTTACGCAACAGAAATTTCCTCTGCGAGACCACAAAAATAACATGACAACTGCAACATAATTAATAGACAACCGATTACTTGAATCCATTACCTGGCACTTGATGCCTGCCTGACTGCAGGCACAACTCTCTGGATAACAGAAGCCCTGGCAGTGGCAGCCACAGTCTTCCCGCCACCGTCGTAGCTCCTGCAGCTGCCTCTTCTCCTCTCGGTCGATTCTCCCCACACCCGCAGCTTTCAGCAATGCACGTCTCCGTTTGGATGAGTAGGGACGGAGGAATCCCCCATCCTTCAGCTTGGCATTGCTGAGGTCATCATCCTCATCTGGGACATCTTTCAATGTCAAGCTGGCTGCTTCTGCCATTGTGAGAGTGCCACTGCTGATCAACTGCGAAAGGAGAAGATATGAAGACATGGAGAGCATTTACATGCACAATCTTACACCAATTTAATAACCTGACAATGTGTTCATGTAAACTGGATGGATGGATGGATGAATGGAACGAATAACGGGGCTAAAGGCCCTTGATACGATATAAACAGATCATACTGGAGTTGTATATTTGATACTTATGAACTCACCCTCTGTCTCAAGGCCTCCAGCCTGTCCTCTTGGTGTCGCTCACGGAGTCTCTTCAATTGCAAGCGCTGCTGCTCCTCCGCATGCTCTCTCAGGGTGAACTGCTGACAGGCAGCATGCCGTTTAACCATGCTCAGTGTGCAGCCACCATGACTGGGCACACTGCTGCAGCCTTGACACCGCTGGAAGAAGAACACTGTAACCAGGCCAAAGTGAACACTGCCTTTAGACTGAGTATATTTCGTCTTCTTCAGGATGGATGAAACTGAAAGAAAAAGATGAAGATATTTAATATTTGAGAGGTTGTTCTTTTCCAAAAAGTGTCTAATGTATTGTTTTAAAGGTAGCTGTCATTGTTCCAGTTGCCACTAGAGGGTACCTCAGTCAGCTCTGTCAATAAGTAAACTGTACTCAACACTAGAGTGCACTGATGAGACAATGAGGAAAAAATAACAGTGATCAATTCAATGACCTAGCAATTTTACATATGCAGTTATACAAAGAACAATGTTTCTTTAAGAATGCAAAGTTTAGAAAAGTCTAGAGTTATCAGTGTACTGCATGCTTTCCTCTATTTCTGCAGTGCCAGTATCAATCTATGAATAAGGATAACTGGCGAAGGTTTTACATCAGGGCCCAGTTGCAAGAAACCCCCAAAGTTAAGAAAACCCTTAGTTATAATTTAAGGCAGTTGTCACTAAGGGTTTTCTTAACAAGGGATTTCTTGCTACCAGTTGCAAATGCATGCCTGTTTGCACAGTCGTAGCTATTAGTAAATAAGCAAACTAGTGACAGGCATTTTGTAGTAGAGTACTCTAGCCCATAGGCATTGTTGGACATAATTAAAACTGTAATTATTTTTAGGCTAATATTGTTGTCTTTTTTTATAGCTTGATAGTCATGCACAACTATGAAATATATGCTTTGATTTCATTTGCGTGGAAATGCTCATCATGCTTAAAAACTCTGCTGAAGTCTCTTAGTAGACATGCAGACTCCATAAAGCCAACATAAAAGTAGATCCTTGTCCGTTGGTATGCATGACTCTAAAAAGAACTGAATACCAATACAGTATAATTAAATAAGAATCAAAATATTACAAGTATTGCCACACTTCCTTGGATAGAGGCAGTGGTGGGAGGGGCGGAGGTGAGAGAAGCTTTACGCATGGCGCTGCACAGAGAAAATTACCCTATAGAAATCTAATTGCGTGAATTAGTGATTCTTTCATTACTCTCCACTTTTTTCTTATGACAGAAAACACACAAAGCACAGCCATGTCAATTTAAAACGCTTATTTAAAGTAATCAAACTATAGCTAAGACTAATTAACTGGACAAAAGGTTTCCTGGCTTTAACTCGTCGGGACAGAAGACACGGCTTGTAAAATCATGACTGTCCCGTTTTTATCTGGCCGTCTGGTCAGTATGCTTTGCCCATGACAAGCAAATACATAAAGGAAAATCAATTCGAGTAGTGTTTTTAATAGTCATCTAGATGGTGCAGAACAAGTACTGGATTAGCCAATTACTTGTGCCCATTCCTATTGCAAACTTGCAATTTTCACTGTTTATCAACAATGAAAAACACATGGTGAGCCAGGCTATTCTTAGCATAAATCCCTCCATAAACAAAACAATGTAATAACACAACCTGCAAAGGAAAACACTTACACAATAGATATGCTCTTTCCAGGTCAGGACAGTGCAACTGATTATAGCTTGATAACTGTTGTGCTTACATTGAGGTTTTCAGGTTTAAAATGACTGTAACTTCTCGTGACAAACAATGATTTGACCAACCCTTTACTTTAATATGGACCACAAAGCTATGTAAATGACAAACAAAAGAGAAACACCCATAACCCAAGAGACTTTTTTTCTAACAATAATGGTTTCTCTTCTTATCAGTTGCACTGCACAATAATGCTTAGGGCAGATAAGAAAGGGACCTCCTTCTGTGTGCTTAAACGCTGTTGGTTTGCATGCTTTGAAAAATGCACAGCCACTACGCATGACTTACATCTACAAAACAAACTCACTTGGCATGTGAAGGCTGGAAGGGAAAGGACCAATGGGGCCAAAGTCCACGGTATCACTTTGGGCACTGTCTTCTTCAGAGTCCCACTCAGAGTGTGATGAAGGGGAGGAGGAAGAGTAAATGGCATCCTCGTCTGAGAACCGATATTTTCTCTTTAAACCCCCACATTGCATTGTGGCCATGGTGATCTGTCTGAAAATAGGAGAAATTAAAGCATAAGATTAGATAAATATCAATCAATTGAAATGTATCTAGCAATTGCTGTAATCTGGCATGTAATAGTCTAAAAGAGATAATGACTGACTTGAAATACACGTCATGATTTTGGCTGTTTGAAAAAAGATTTTGTGAAGGTTCAGTAGCCATTATTCTGTGACAATCAGTACAACAGGTTCACACCTTCACTTTGGGCAAAATCATGTTTAACAGGTCTAACTTCCCACCAAGACCAAAACTTGAAATTATACACTAAACATTGCTTGTTTCTGAGTGAAATAGTCATTGTCATCAATCATGTTATGCAAAGCATACACATAAGTGTGCATTATGCAAGCAGTGGGGAATCACTGGTTCTTTCTATCTCTCAGTTGAGTAATTAACATTCCTCCTGATATGTTTTGAGTTCTTCAAGAACAAGCTCAGCTTAACATCCCAAACATGCTACAATGCATGACCAAATATTTAACCCAATACTTGTTTTTATTTCAGAATCATGAAAGCTTATGATACCTTTTGTCAAACTCCATATCAAAGCTTTGCACAGACTGTGCAAAACTAAACAAAAGAGGAAACAAAAAATTTACTAAAGTCGTTCTGCTTGAGTGGGTGTGCAATGGGAAAAAAAAAAACAAAAACATGCACACACACAGAGGACTCTGTGTACCTCGAATGACAGAACAACACCATGTACCTCACACCACAGGACGGAGCGATCTGCATCACAGATCACCTGGTTCTTGTTCCAAGTGCATCCAGTCAAGCCCAACCCACACAAATGGCTCACATGCCAAGAACACTATGTGCCCCTGTGCACACTACCTGTATCCTGGACCTTAACTCTCTCTCACCTCTTTTCACACAGGTTTGGCTTTCTTTGGATAGTGTTATGTAAACACCTGCACTGTAATCCCAGATGCCACAAACACAGTGCAAACCCTCATAATCAACTATGTGAAAGGTTGCAGCAATTAGAACATTCTGCATTAAGTAAATGAGACTCTGAAAGCAGTGCTGCACATTAATTTCAGTACTGTTTTGTTTTCCCCATATGTGCATGAGAGATTAAGCATATGTTTCACTTTCACATCTAACAGCTGCATAGCAAATAATTTCATAACATATTCTCAATGGGACATGTGTGACTTACTGCTTCCTGTAACTGTGCGAAAAGTGACAAAGATCAACAACAGACAGTTGCTTCAAGCCCATTAATATATTCATTGCAACCTTTATGTATGTATGCGATGACGTGGGAGTGTGTTTATGAAATGTAGGAGTAAGACTGGAGAGCAAATGATTACAAGTGCATGTAACATTTTGTAAACAAGCAAAACAAACACAACTTTCCTCTGAAACCCAAGTAGACTTGATCACAACATGGACTGTCAGTGACACCTGGCCAGACTCCAACTATGCAACTGCACATGTGTTCCCTACATGTAGGCAGGAGGAGGAGGAGTTGGGGTTTGTGTACTGTGAGAGCAGGGAGCAGACAGCTGTCAGGTGGGGAAAATAGGTTATCACCCTGTCCTAAGCACACAAAAACAACCTGACTTTTGCTTACCTTTCCCATGCAACAAACATATTGCATAATGTATATGCGAAATAGAAAATAGAAAAGTAGTAGTCACACCCACTGTAACTTTCTCTTGGCCTTAGTAAGCATGTGTCCCTTCCATTACAGTCATCACTCCATTATTAGAGGTTTTGTGAAGATAATATGCAGTGACACATATAGGTGCACTTACTGTACAGTTAATATTGCCAGCCAGTCACAATCCTTCATATAACATCCACTGTTACAGTACTGTAGCTGAAGCGCACTTATTTAATAATCAAACATAATAGATATCCAAACATATTTCTAATTTACTCCCATTCAAAAGCGATACTAGTTTACAAATCTACTTCAGTGTACTTCGTTTCGGTTTAGAGATGTTTGAGACACTTGGAAAGTCTGACCATCGGGCGACTGTTTAAAACGCGATGAAAATGTAACTTTTAGTCGTGCAGAAGTTTAACTTCCGTAGCGGAGTTTGTCGCGGTCAAGTTACATTTATTTACGGACCTAAGTGACCACAACACAACCAACTTGATAACAAGAACGACAACATCCACAGTAACAATAAGGGATTGAACCGCATAGTATGCTAGTTTTTATTGTAATAATAATAAAAAAATGAGTTTACCTTTGTGGCGGTTTATTAAAAGATTGTGTTTCATTGGTTGAGATTTACAGCATTACAAAGCAGCTTGAATGAAAACAAACGTGAACTCACCCAGTAATCGTGTTTCCGTGTATCATGAGTGGAAGAGAATACGACTCTTAAAAGTCATCAAGATAGAACCAACGTCCTCCGATTCACATAACGCTATCTTTGCGATCAGCTGTTGTTGAGGTGTGTGTGGTGTGCTCGTCAGTGGAAAACTCCCCCCACAGTGCATGACGTAAACAGAAATATGAGGACAAAAACACAACTCTATGCGTGCACGCAGACACACACACAGAGAGTGACCCAACCAGAGAGTAATAATTAGCTGGAACAGTGGAACAACAACAAAAAACGTGTTAATGACGAAAATACACAACTTAATCATATTGTGCCAAAATTCTAATGTACTGAGCGTACTTCCTTTGATATGTATACACGTATCATTCAAACTGGGTTACTCAGTTCAAAGTGCAGAGGTCAGAGGCTTCTAGGAACTTAAAACATTTCTCTCTATCATTTAACATCACAATATTTTAGATGTGTTCAAGGGATCTGTCCTTGAAAAACTCATTGCTCAACCACTAATCAGAATATTTGGGGTCATGTCACCTTAAAGGGATAGTTTACCCAACACACTCTGACGGCGAAATCGTAAGAATTCGTACGACTTTTCTAAATTTGGCTAATTCGTATGATATCCTGCCTGCACTCCTTTGAACTCCTATGACTTTCACTACAGCCAATGACGTCGCTGGACATCGTTTCCATTTAATATACACAACAATTACTTGATTCTGTCACACACAACAGCTTCCTATCATGTTTACACACTCTACTGATTGGTTAAGTTTAGATAAGGGGTTTGGATAAGGGCATAATATTAATAACTCAGATAGCACACGTACATCTCCGAGATGTCTGTTTTAGATCTTTTCACCTGGAAAGCATCACAGTCTAATTAACATCTGCTAAACATCTTAAAAAGATCAGATTTACAAACATTCTAAATCATAAACGTGATAAATCTGCTGAATGTCTTATTGACATCAGGAATTAACATTAGGAAATATCTTATAGACATATTGCAGATGAGCAAACAACCTAAAAAATACATCTTCCAGATGTAAACACACATCAACTAGACATCTGGGTGATGTTCGTGTGCTAACAGGAAAGTATGTCCTTAACGCCTCGTGTGCGGAACTCACTCTTACTTCTGCATTAGACATCCAGGAATTTGCACGTGATGAAGTCGTACGAGTTTATGCAAACAGCATCGTGCGAGATGAGACCATACGAAATAGCCAACTCGTAAATTATGTACGAATTTTCATGAGATTGTGCTGGTTTACCCAAAAAGGAAAATTCTCTCATTATTTTCTCACCCTCTGTCCATACAATTGAAATGTAACAAAAACTTTGAAGCTCCAAAAAGCACATACATTTGAAGTCAGAAGTTCACATACATCTTAGCCAAATACATTTAAACTCAGTTTTTCACAATTCCTGTCATTTAATCGTAGAAAACATTGCCTGTCTTAGGTCAGTTAGGATCACTACTTTATTTTAAGAATGTAAAATGTCAGAATAATAATAGAGAGAATGTTTTATTTCAGCTTTTATTTCTTTCATCACATTCCCAGTGGGTCAGAAGTTTACATACACTGTTAGTATTTGGTAGCATTGCCTTTATATTGTTTAACTAGGGTCAAATGTTTTGGGTAGCCTTCCACAAGCTTCTCACAATAAGTTGCTGGAATTTTGGCCCATTATCATATCGCTTCGGAAGATATGGATTAAACCACTGGAGTCTTATGGATTACTTTTGCGCTGCCTTTATATGCTTTTTGGACCTTCAAAATTTTGGTCACCATTAACTTGCATTGTATGGACCTACAGATCTGAAATATTCTTCTAAAAAATCTTCGTTTGTGTTCAGCAGAAGAAAGAAAATCACACATATGGGATGGGTGAGTAAATGATGAGAATATTCATTTTTGGGTGAACTATTTCTTTAATGTCTAGATGGTGATTACAACTGCGGATGAGTTGATCATAAGATCATATTGTGAATTGATTGTTTTTTTTGTTTTTTTTTCTCACAACGAACACTACTAAAATGAAGAAGTTGCCATCTGTGTCATGGTTTGGGGAAAAAAAAATGTCATAGGCAATGTGTAAGCAACTGAGCTTATTTTGGGAAATACACAATGTCATGAATGTTGCCTGAGTCCTTAAACAGAATTTATTTGATCTTTGTTGACATATTTAATGCTTTCTGCAATACTGTGCAATGGAAGTTATACTTAAAGGGATAGTTCACCCCAAAATGAACCACTTCAGATCATTTGCTCACCCTCATGACATCCCAGATGTGTATGAATATCTTTCTTCTGCAGAACACAAACAAAGATTTTTAGAAGAATATCTCAGCTCTGTAGGTCCATATAATGCAAGTGAATGGTGACTAAACCTTTCAAGCTCCAAAAATCACATAAAGGCAGCATAAAAGTAATCATACATCTCCAGTGGTTTTATATATGTCTTCTGAAGTGATGCAATCACTTTGGGTTAGAGACAGATTAATATTTCTATCCTTTTCACTATGTATCTCATTTTTACTTTCACATTCAGAATGTGAAAGAGAAAGTGGAGATTTATTGTAAAAAAAAAAAAAAAAAAGGGGGGGGGGCATAAATATTGATCTGTTTCTCACCAACACCTATTATATTGCTTCTGAAGATATGGATTTAACAACTGGAGTCTTTTATGCTGCCTGAGAGTGAGTAAATGATGAGAGAATTTTCATTTTTGGGTGAACTATCCCTTTAACCCTGATAGTACATGTACTGTATATTACCAAGATGTCTATTTGATGTGTGTGTTTGCATCTGGAAGATGTATTTTTTAGGTTGTTTGCTCATCTGCAACACATCTATAAGACGTTTCCTCTCAGATGTCAATAAGATATTCAGCAGATGTCTTTAAGACATTTATGATTTAGAATGTTTGTAAATCTGATCTTTTTAAGATGTTTAGCAGATGTTCATTAGAATGTGATGCTTTCCAGATGAAAGCCTCTTAAACAGACATCTGCTGTACATGTGCTATCTGGGAATGGGAAAGCCACAAAAACAAAATACAAACAGAAGCAGGTTTTACACTAGAGCTTTCTGTAGATTACTTCTAATTAAATCTTTTCCAGCTTATGTTGAGGATGAGAAAAAAGGCAGCGATAGGGGTCAGACAAAAGGTAGAGGGAAAAAACATAAGACTGCTGTTTCAGCCACTCAGCCAATCACTAGAGAAACACTCCCTGGATACCAAAGAGCTTCTCCATGGCAATGACACTGTGAAACATCCATCACAGGAGACTACTCAGGTACATCACTGTTTCAAAAGCAGATGGTAACATTATTGTGCATCTTTCTCTCTTTTTTTTTCTCTTCCTCTCTCTCTGTCTGTCTCTCTCTCTCTCTCTCTCTCTCTCTCTCTCTCTCTCTCTCTCTCTCTCTCTCTCTCTCTCTCTCTCACACACACACACACACACACACTGACTATATCACCTGAATTATTTCTGTTTGGTAATGAACCCACAGGGCACATATCAACCCCACCTTCTTACCTGGTCGCAAGACAGGCATTCAATAGAACCACAGAGCTCTAGAAAGCAGGTTAAAACATGCCAATAATACACCGGAATTAGCTTAAACATAACACATCCACTTGCTGAGGAGTTCAGTCTTTCATTTGAAAGATATTGTGGTCATTAGCTATTTTAAGGATTAGCAACAGTATTGAGAGACTAGTGACAATAAGTGAAGAATGTCAGTGAGGGGAGCGATCTCCAGTGTCTCTCCACAACTTATTTTTATTGTACACCATAGATATTGCACAACATAAGCAAATCAATTTAAAGCACAGACCATAAACTCTAGTCTGCACAGTGAAAAGGGTAGAATGGAGAGGTGGCAACAAGCATCTCACAAACTGCACATTGGAGCATTAAGCACTGGAAGAACAAAATTTCCATTCTTTTTTGATGTGTTTAAAGGGATGTGACAAGGAGGAGGGTGGGGCCGGGCCCTGACTATGCACACCCAGCCCCCAATCGGGCTAATCAGCCAGGAAAGGGATAAGTGCAGCGGAATACGGCAGTTCAGGAGAGAGAGAGAGCCACACGCAGCTGCAGTGTGTGCATTTATGTTCTGTGTCTTTTTGTTTAAGTTTTCATTAAACCATTATTTTGATGGTTCAGCCAGCTCCCGCCTCCTCCTTTCCCATGAAGCTAGTAACCTTGTTACATTGGTGCCGAAACCCGGGAAGGAGGAGGGATGCACTGTCTTGGATTCCTCGCCACTACCAGCCAAACGAAGAGCAGCCGTGTCCGTCCGCCCGGGGACGGAGACATCACTGCCGGCCGCCGAGGATCTGAGGCACGCTGCCGTTTCCCCCCATAGAAAAAAGAATAGAGGAAAAAGAAAAGAGAGAAAAGAGGGGGAGGAGCATGACTGTCTGCCCGGGGCCAGAGGACCCATTACCATGCACCGGGGGAGGAGCAAGCTGTCGTCTGCCAGAGGTTGGGGAGTGGCTGAGGGCCAGGCGACAGCGTATCTGGGTGCCGGCGAACCAGGTTATTCCTCTCTCCTCTCTCTCTCTCGCTCCGCTTTCCCCTTTCCCTTTCCCTTTCCCTCTCCTCTTTTTTGTTTTTTGTTTTTCCCTCCCCTCATCCCCCTCCCCAACCCTAGAGAGGCAAGGAAAAGCCTGCCGGTTTCCCCAGCCTGAGGCAAAGGAGGGAGGAGTGTGATGAGGAGGAGGGTGGGGCCGGGCCGTGACTACACACGCCTGGCCCCCAATCGGGCTAATCAGCCAAGGAGAGGGATAAGTGCAGCGGAATACGGCAGTTCAGGAGAGAGAGAGCCACACGCAGCTGCAGTGTGTGCATTTGTGTTCTGTGTCTTTTTGTTTAAGTTTTCATTAAACCATTATTTTGATGGTTCAGCCAGCTCCCGCCTCCTCCTTTCCCATGAAGCTAGTAACCTTGTTACATTGGTGCCGAAACCCGGGAAGGAGGAGGGATGCGCTGTCATGGAGTCCTCGCCACTACCAGCCAACCGAGGAGCAGCCGCGGCCGTCCGCCCAGGGTCAGAGACATCACTGCCAGCCGCCGAGGATCTGAGGCATGCTGCCGTTTCCCCCCATAGAAAACAGATAAGTGCGGAGAACGCCCCTGGGCACTTCGACAGCGCACGTTGAATGCTAAAAGAGTATATTTCTCCCTAAAAGTGTATATATTCCCTAAAAGAGTGGGCACTGACGGAAAGTGTCTTTTTAAAGATGCCTTTCCGGTTATGTGCAGTTCCTGGTTGCAGTCGTTATCTCTCCGCTTCTGACGGTCATGATCGCTGCCTTACATGTCTGGGCTCCAGACACGCTGAGACAGCGTTCGTGGATGGTTCATATCCGCACTGCGAGAGCATGACCAGGGCCACGTTGCGATCACGGCTTTCCTTCCTCAGAGGGAAAGCCACGCCAGCTGCTCCTCGCCCCAGTTCTTCTGCCCACGGGCACAAGACCACGACGGTTAGCACTGAAGATGCATACTTTCATGTCTCGATCCTGCCTCGTCACAGACCGTTCCTTCGGTTTGCCTTCCTTGGCAGACCTGTTTGCCTCCCAGGAATCCTCCCATTGCCCGCTGTGGTATTCCCTGATCGAGGCCCACCTTGGCATGGATGCACTGGCACACAGCTGGCCCCGGGGTCTGTGTAAATATGCGTTTCCCCCAGTCAGCCTACTTGTACAGACATTGTGCAAGGTCAGGGAGGACGAGGAACAGGTCCTGTTGGTAGCGCCCCACCCAGGCTTGGTTCTCGGAACTCACGCTCCTCGCGACAGCCCCTCCCTGGCAAATTCCCCTGAGGAAGTACCTTCTTTCTCAGGGACGAGGCACGATCTGGCACCTGCGACCAGACCCATGGAACCTCCACGTCTGGCCCTTGGACGGGACGCGGAAGATCTGATTGGCCTACCACCCATGGTTGTAGACACTATCACTCAAGCCAGGGCCCCTTCTACCAGGTGACTGTATGCCTTGAAGTGGCACCTGTTCGCAAATTGGTGTTCTTCCCGAGGCGAAGACCCACAGAGTTGTGCAGTCGGGTCGGTACTTTCCTTCCTGCAGGAGAGGTTGGAAGGGTGGCTGTCCCCCTCCATCTTGAAGGTGTATGTAGCCGCTATAGCGGCACACCACGATGCAGTGGACGGTAAGTATTTAGAGAGGCACGACCTGATCATCAGGTTCCTTAGAGGCACCAGGAGGTTGAATCCTCCTAAGCCGCACCTCGTTCCCTCATGGGAACCTCTCTGTGGTCCTGCTGGTCCTACAGAGAGCCCCTTTCGAGCCCTTAGAGTCAGTTGAGCTGAAAGCCCTCTCCTTGAAGACGGCCCTCCTGACTGCGCTCACCTCCATCAAGAGGGTTGGGGACCAGCAAGCATTCTCTGTCAGCGATACGTGCCTAGAGTTCAGCCTGGCGTACTCTCGTGTGATCCTGAGACCACAGCCGGGGCTATGTGCCCAAGGTTACCACTACCCCCTTTAAAGATCAGGTGGTGAACCTGCAAGCGCTGACCCGGGAGGAGGCAGACCCAGCCTTGTTGTTGCTTTGTCCGGTAGGCACTTTGCGCATCTATTTGGACCACACGGAGAGCTTTAGACGCTACAAGCAGCTCTTTGTCTGTTTCGGGGGAACGTTGTCTCCAAACAGAGGATTGCCATCGTGTTGGCATACCAGGCCCAGGGTGCACTATCCCCTTTGGTACTATGAGCGCACTCTACCATGAGCGTAGCCTCCTGCTGGGCCTTGGCCAACAGCGCCTCTCTAACAGACATCTGTAGGGCAGCGAGCAGGGCAACAACCAATACTTTCGCGAGATTTTATAATCTCCGGGTTGAGCCAGTTTCGTCCCGTGTGGTGGTAGGTACAAACAGGAAAGGATGCAGGCAGCTGGCCGGGTGTACCACTGGCACACAAGCGCCTTTCCTCTTCTGAGGGGAAGATATGCGCTCTTTCATCCACGTTTCATCCGGGATCAGTGAACCCTGGATTCCTCCCTCAGCACCTGCGGCAAGCAAATTTGGCGGAGGAATTTGACACCAGGCCCAGTATGTGTGTCAGTATGCCCTGTTCAGGTCAGCCCCTGTACTGGGATAGGTGCTCCATATGCGCTGATTCCCTGTCGGTAACCCCATATGACGTAATCTTCCACGGTACGGTCTCGCTAATGGTAGACCCATGTCTCCCCTTGGGCAGAGTCCCCTCTGCCACGGTCGCCGTGTTTGTAGAGCTCCGTCCCCTCCAGGAAGGACCTACCACGGGGACTTCCTCTACATGCGATACTGCCGATAAAGAATCGGTAAGCCCATGTGATGTATTTCCACGCAAATACCTCCCCTTCAGGCAGGGTGTAGTCTCCGCAGTGTCTTTTTCCAAGTACACCTACCCCGATACGAATATGTTTTGGCCCCAGCTGGAGTTGGCCCTCCGGGAGAAGAAAGAAGAGAAAAGGCCTGTTGGTGTGGCCTGTTCCCATTGTGGGCAAGTCTGAGCCCCCCTTTTATGCTTTCGGGGGTCGAGGGTCCATATAACGTGCACGGGGCGTTGGGAAGGTTACGATTGGGCCAGTGCACTTGTTACTTGGCACGCAGTGGCCTGCCTGCCTGCACCTACACTGCCGATCCACGTAACACAGTTCAGCTGGTTGTGGCGTTTCGTATAGGGACCCCTAGTGTCACTGCATCGAAACAACGTCGAGTGAGTGACAGATAGGGAACGTCTAGGTTAATGTTGTAACCCCCGTTCCCTGATGGAGGGAACAAGACGTTGTGTCCCTCCTGCCACAACACTGAACTACCCGCTGTGATCGCCGGGACTCTGTCTCGGCTCCTCATCAAAAACCTGAATGAGTGGTTGCACACCAGCTCCTTTTATACCCGTATGTCCGGGGGAGTGGCATGCAAATTCCTCTCGCCAATTTTCATTGGCCTTTTCTCAAACATCAGAGGTGTTTGGGGCTCCCTAGGGCAACCCCCAGTATCACAACATCGACACAACGTCTTGTTCCCTCCATCAGGGAACGGGGGTTACAACAGTAACCTAGACGTTTTCCCTCTCGCTCTCAGGTTGCTGCCACTAGCACTTGTGGTCATTTTTTTTGTCAGGACCATTTTGTTTTCGTCAAGAACTGGTCTACATTCAAGGAGATTCTGACAAACTTTACAAAGCTGTTGGCACAAAAACACTGGCCTAATTTCTCATCCTTTACTGAATTCAGTCCAAGAAAGTCACATCCGCTCAGCTACTCTCTGCTGACATAGTGAGAGGGGATATACTGTGAAATATATAGTTGTGCTCTGTGGTAATGCATCTTTAACTAGGAGATAACTCATAAAAATCGAATCAGTTCAGCTACATTGCTTTTAGACATCCTAACTCTAATTTAGCATGTAATACTGCATACCAAATTTCCATAGCTAATATTTGTTTATGACTTGGGGCAACAGAGAATAAAGACTTTTAAGCAGATGGCTGATGCTGGTTTTAATGCAAATACAAGATGCAAATCTAATGGCAGCGCATTTCAACAGCCATATTTATTTATACATCTATCCTATGGTGTTTACCCATCATTCTGAAAAGACTGAACTGTTGATTTTTGCAAGACTGTTTGTGCTTTTTCTTGTGTTGCCATAGCAATTTAGTGAGGCAGATGTGTTGCTTTACATGGTAAGAAAATGGTATAGAAACCAAGCCATTTTCTTTTCTTTTTTTAAATAACTAACTAGGCATTTTTATCATGTCAGTTTTAAAGCTTTGGAAAACTCAAGTAATAAACTAATATGTTCCCTTCTAAGTGATCAAAGTCCAATTTGATTTGTACATCTCAGCTACAATAATTTCCACTGGGCTACTGAGGATTCTCCTGGGGTTATTCTGTTTCTAAGTATAGCTATCTGTCTATGAAAGGTTTGTTGTACATGCTCGTTTGAAAGCAGTAGAAAACATGTTTCTCACTTAATTTGTTAAAATCAATTCCAAGATGTTTTCATACAGCTGTGGACAAAGAAAGATCAAGCAAAGACAGACAGCAAAAATTTTAGAAAGCTTGCCATTTAAAACGTTGTATAATGACATACATTCAATGATATAATAAAACAGATAAATAGCACAGAGACCAAATGGTGTTATTACATATGTTTTAAAAGATACATGTAAACCGAATAACTCCTTGTTTCCAAACTAACAAATGTATTCATTGGTAATTGTTAATAGAATCCAAAATGCCTACATATTGCACTTATAATGCATAGTTGCTTTATGCAGGTTTTAAAAGGTAACATCACATTTTTTTTATTTGAATGCACAGTGGTCCAAATGATAAGTGATAAATCAGTAATAATTGCAATAGTGAGTCATAAAAGCACCACATATAGGAACAAGACCGATGACTTAACGTCATTCGCTATTTCACCCCCCTTATCATTCACTACACAAAAGGGTCATATTAAAGCACTCATCCTTTGACGCTACTATGACGTCACCATGTGAACAGCGACCAGCTGATGCTGGAGGACTCGTCACCACAAGGGCTAAATGAAAATGCAGGATGTACGTCCTAATTTAAAAACATGCTGAAGACCCAAACGTGTGAAAACAAATTCTGAATTTTGAGTTTTTGTGAAAAAAAAAAAAAAAAAAAAAAAAGAGCAGAGAGACAACATTTCAATGTAAGAAAGAACAAAAAATAAATGTACACAAAAAGAAGTTTCGTGTAGGCGTATGCAACGTCATATTTAAAGAGAGTCAAATAAACTCACTATATCACAATGTAGTTTTGCTTCATTCCTACAACACCACCATACCTCATCTCTAATGTGTCGTTTTCTTCATCAGATAGCACAGTCATATAGGCTTACTGTTTATTTGTCCTATACAGATACATTAATCTCAGGTCAACAAACCAATAAATATGCACATGATTCAAAGACACATATTGTCTCTGGATACAGAACATTTACACAAATAAATCGTACGTTTATGGTAACGATATCGTCATCTAGTGGTGAATAAGAGGTATTGATTTATATTGGGACACTAGAAACTCAGGAGCAGTTTGCAGTGCAAGTTACCACGAGGAAAACAGAAAGAAGCTTGAAGAGATGCATGAAAGGAGAAAGTTTGAAAAGCAGTGGTAAATTATTTAAGGCTTACGTACGAAGAAACGTTTAATGAACAATATCCACACGAGTAAAGGTGCATAGTAGATCTCACAACAGCAAAGTAAAAAAAAAAAAAAAAAAACTTTATGTAATGCGCTATATAGTAAATATAAAATTAATGTATTTGTTAGTATTGTGGTTTTTGCATAGCGTGCCTATAATCCACACTATATACTGGTTTACTATTCTGCTTTTGGAGTTTAGGATCTCCAAGACTTAAGGGCTTGTGGGGAAAAGGCAATCTAATAAAACGTAAAAGTATGGAAGCCCGTTTTAGCCACTTTAAAAATCGTGTTTTGGTAAATCAAAATAGAAAGTCATAATTTTATGATGTCATAATTAAGAAATTAAAAAGTCATAATTATGAGATACAAAGTAATTATATTGAAATAAAAAGTCAAAATGATGAGATACAATGTGACTGAGATATAAAAAAAAAGAAAATAATTATGAGATAAAAAAGACAAGCCCATTTCCGCCGCATACTAAATAAAAAGTGCTATGGTAAATCACAATTATGAGATACAAAGTCATAATTTTGAGATAACGAGTCAAAGTGAAGATATACTAAGTCAAAATTATGAAATGCTTAGTCATATTTATGAGATTGAAAAGTCAAAATTTTGAGATAAAAAGTCTTCTCATAATTCTGACTTTGAGTCTCATAATTCTGACTTTTATCTCAAAATTATTCTCATAATTTTCATTTACCAAAGCACGATTTTGTTTGTCTATGTGGCAGAAATGTGCTTCCATATGTTTATGATACTAAGTCAAAATTATGAGATAAAAAGTCTTTATGTTGAAATAAAAAGTCAAAATTATGAGATAAAAAGTCTTTATGTTGAAATAAAAAGTCAAATTTATGAGATACTAAGTCATTATTATGAGATTAAAAAGTTATCATTTTGAGATAATAAGTCAAAATTAATAGATGATAAGTCATAATTATGAGATAAAAAGTCTGAATTATGAGATAAAAGTCCTCTCATAATTATGATTTAGTGTCTCATAACCATGGCTTTTTATCTCAAAATTATGACATTGTATCTTATAATTGTGACTTAACAAGCATTAATTTTTTTCTATGTGATGTGTATGGGCTTCCATATTATTACATAATAAATGGTTAACCATACTCCTCAGGGCATAGCACTTTAATGCATCTTGTCAATGCATTAAAAACTATAATGCATGAAACGTGCTGAAAATGTCTGGCATGCATTCATTCAGCATCTATAAATAGTACGATTGTGTCCAGAGCTTCCATGACCTCGTGAGTGCTTGCTAACCTTTACATTCCTTAAGTGTTTTGTTTAGACTTTAGTTAACATCTAGCAGATGACCATAATTTTAAAACCTTCCTGATGAGGGAATGAATGATTAGCTCAAAGTTGAGTATGAATGTGCTTACATAAAAGGATGAAGTAATCTTTTTTTTTTTTCTTGCATCCTAAATCATAAACACTATGATAAACACTGTAACTGCAATGTTTAAAGACACTATTTTGCCTTTTATTCAACCCTTATCTAGAAGGATTGGGTGAGAAATACATGTAAGTGATCAGGTACTTTTCTGCATACCTGCGCTCAGGCTGTAAATGAAAGGACTTTGGCCAGTGTGAATAGCAGTGTCTTGTGAGTGATGCTCAAGTTCACATTGCACAGCATTACAGAAGGCAATGAGGAGTGCAAGACAGATCGCTTAAGGTAACTCTCCAACTAAAGGTTAATTGATATATTTTGTCAGTTATTTTTTTTAAGCAATTAAAGCAGTGCATTCATGCTTATGCTAATTGCACAAATTTAGACTAATGACTAATTGACCATTTAGTCACCATGAGCGAACTGCAGTGACTGTGTAATGTATAATGTATACTGACTGTGATTTATTTTCCCTGACATTTAATGTTTTCACTTTGGTACTTTTTCTGTGTGCATGGTTATTAAAACAGATCTCCACTTTTTGCCTTTGCACATTTTATGTGAAAATGACACAATACTGCAAAGCTTTCAATGTGTAATGTAACTGAGCTTAGGAATGATAAACATTAACTGAGTCAGATGAGGGAACTGCTGACAAGCAGGTGGGTCATGTGCCCGGAGCCATTTAAACAACTTTTTAGTGGTACTTTGTTAGCCTGGATTGTCAATAATTTTCCATTTTTCCATTCTAAAATACTTTTTAAATAATTTTGTATGGTTTAATTATCTCAAATATTGCATTTGTGATCATGCCCTACAAAATAACACGTTTGAAAGTATAATCAAGTAGCTGATAAAAGTTTGCAATTAGAAGAGTATTTACTGGTGATGGATTTATTGAGCATTTAGTAAACATTAACTGAAACACATTAACTGTGATATTTTTTTTTATATATACACTTTTTTGGTCATTTGATCTTTGTACTTGTGTAATGCATAAATTGACACAATTCTGTACTGGTAATATTTTGCTACTTCCTGGATACAGTATATATTTTTTATGAAGCCTTCTTATTATAATTTCATGCTTTTTGAGTTTGTATTATCTAAGGCAGTGCAAAAAGAAATATTACAAATACAGTTGTGCTCAAAAGTTTGCATACCCTGGCAGAAATTGTGAAATTTTGGCATTGATCTTGAAAATATGACTGATCATGCAAATAATCTGTCTTTTATTTAAGGATAGTGATCATATGAAGCCATTTATTATCACATAGTTGTTTGGCTCCTTTTTAAATCATAATGATAACAGAAATCACCCAAATGGCCCTGATCAAAAGTTTACATACCCTTGGATGTTTGGCCTTGTTACAGACACACAAGGTGACACACACAGGTTTAAATGGCAATTAAAGGTTAATTTCCCACACCTGTGGCTTTTTAAATTGCAATTAGTGTCTGTGTATAAACAGTCAATGAGTTTGTTAGCTCTCACGTGGATGCATTGAGCAGGCTAGATACTGAGCCATGGGGAGCAGAAAAAAAAAAAACCTGTCAAAAGACCTGTGTAACAAGGTAATGGAACTTTATAAAGATGGAAAAGGATATAAAAAGATATCCAAAGCCTTGAAAATGCCAGTCAGTACTGTTCAATCACTTATTAAGAAGTGGAAAATTCAGGGATCTCTTGATACCAAGCCAAGGTCAGGTAGACCAAGAAAGATTTCAGTCACAACTGCCAGAAGAATTGTTCAGGATACAAAGAAAAACCCACAGGTAACCTCAGGAGAACTACAGGCTGTTCTGGAAAAAGACGGTGTGGTTGTTTCAAAGAGCACAATATGACGATACTTGAACAAATATGAGCTGCATGGTCGAGTTGCCAGAAAGAAGCCTTTACTGCGCCAATGCCACAAAAAAGCCTGGTTACAATATGCCCGACAACACCTTGACACACCTCACAGCTTCTGGCATACTGTAATTTGGAGTGACGAGATCAAAATAGAGCGTTATGGTCACAACCATAAGCGCTATGTTTGGAGAGGGGTCAACAATTATTGTGCTTCTTGAAACAACCACACCGTCTTTTTCCAGAGCAGCCTGTAGTTCTCCTGAGGTTACCTGTGGGTTTTTCTTTGTATCCCGAACAATTCTTCTGGCAGTTGTGGCTTGGTGTCAAGAGAACCCCGAATTTTCCACTTCTTAATAAGTGATTGAACAGTACTGACTGGTATTTTCAAGGCTTTAGATTTCTTTTTATATCCTTTTCCATCTTTATAAAGTTCCATTACCTTGTTACGCAGGTCTTTTGACAGTTCTTTTCTGCTCCCCATGGCTCAGTATCTAGCCTGCTCTTTGCATCCACGTGAGAGCGAACAAACTCATTGACTATTTATACACAGATACTAATTGCAATTTAAAAAGCCACAGGTGTGGGAAATTAACCTTTAATTGCCATTTAAACCTGTGTGTGTGTCACCTTGTGTGTCTGTAACAAGGCCAAACATTCAAGGGTATGTAAACTTTTGATCAGGGCCATTTGGGTGATTTCTGTTATCATTATGATTTAAAAAGGAGCCAAACAACTATGTGATGATAAATGGCTTCATATGATCACTATCCTTAAATAAAAGACAGCTTTTTTGCATGATCAGTCATATTTTCAAAATCAATGCCAAAATTTCACAATTTCTGCCAGGGTATGCAAACTTTTGAGCACAACTGTATATATATTTTTTGCATCTGAGTCTTCTCAATACTAAATATTTTGTTATTTATGTGATTAATACCATCTCCAAAATAAAATGAATAATCAGTGTTATCACCATTAAGATGAGCTTCACCTTGAGAAGAAGTCAGTCTCTTAAGAGCCTCTCTGGAGGTCATAGCTCTTGGTCTACAACAGAGATCCAGGTGTGGGACAAAAGGAGGTCTGTGTCTCAGCTTGTCGAAAAGTAAGCCAAATACAATGTTCTACATATTCACCTCTACCTACTGTGCCATCAACAAATGGACTCTATTTTTTTAAGTGTAGGCCTAAACCTGACCGTTTTTGACAGGTATGAAAGCTGTGTAGAGCTCACAGATATTGGGAGAGAAGACGCCTTGTTCAAGGTACAATATAAACACAATTCTAATTCAGCATAGAAGTGAAAATGTATGTAAAAGACCATAGAATCATGTACTAAATGGGTCACCACTACTCTAAATGGTCATGTGAAACTCTCAATACATTGTGGCTTAAATGGACAATCTCTGCATCCCACAGTCATCTGGCCTCATAAGATCAAACCATGGTGAGACTCAAGAGAGTAAAGTTGAAACTCTCTGGAGGAGATATGAGTCCCTCAGTGGGGCAAATCACAATTTGTCCAGAAGTATTTCTATGGACATGCTGCCCCAGCCAGACCGTTTGGTCACTAATGCATCAAGGTCCCTGTTTGAGACAAAGAACGCCCAGCAACAGTACTATACCTGCAGCCCTCGGCTCAACGTCACACCACAGGCCAAAAGCAGCCCTGTGAGTCACATTACCTCACCATGGAGGGAGGCACCAACAGGGAGGGAGAAAGGATATTCTAGTGCTACCACTGTCATTACCGTCAAAAAGGACAAGGCTCATCAGGTGTGTGTAACAGTCACGTCAAATTTATTTCTGTTTGTGCTAGTGCAGAATGGGTATACATGATTAAGGAAGGGGGTATGCATGCTTTTTCCTAATGTATCCTTTGATACTTAGAGTAGGTTACTCTATTGTAAATTATTGGTTCGGCCTCACTGAAGTATTGATCATAACTATACAACCAGAAGCACAAAAACTATATATGCAATGCACAGGAGTGCCACACAATAAATAGGAGCACAATATGAACTTATACAATTCTTAAATTGAGCTAATATTCAAATGAAGTTCCAAATATATTCTTGATTTCCTTGGCAGAAGGACAAAACCTTTGAGACAACGAGAAGGAGGACTGGCAGTGGGGTTCCTGGATATGTCACCCAATCCTCCCGAGGATTAAATGGTAAGTTGCTTAGCACATTTAAAAACACCTCGTTGGTACAACTTGTGTAAATGAGTGAGCATATTTACCAGATACAAGTCATTCTTATTAACTCAGCTGTGATGTTAGTCAGTGACTATGGGGTCAAAGATCATGTGAAATTTATGCCCTATATGAGACAAAACTTTGGCATCTAAAGTCTTTATACACAAGCATGTGGGACCATCTGAATTTCCAGTGGAGAATGAATTTGCCAGCTGTGTCTGTGTTAAAAATATTCTTCAGATAATCCTGACAGCATTTAGTGTAGATTTGCTGTCACATACACAGCTACCTAGTCTGGGTTATTTCACAAGCTTTCAAAGAGAGCTAAGAGCAGGACTGAATGTGTGGACTAATATGTATGCAACGCATTCAGGAGACACAGCGCACTGCATACAGTTACAGTTGTATACAGACACAGGCTGAAAGCCACATCAACTGACCTTAAATTCTTCAAGCTTGACTCTAACCAAGGCCATAACCATGTCTTGAACATTGGGGGGGGGGGATCCAATCCATTTTGGGGGTGGGGAATTCGTGGGTGTTGAGGTCACAAACATAATGGTCCTCTTTGGTCCTTTAAAATAGTAAAGGTGCTGAATGCAATAATTTTCTGAATAAAGACTTTAAATGCAGTAATGTTTAGTTTTGAAAGATACTGGGTTTTTTTTAGGTTCACACAGTACAAGACAAACACTGTGTCTGCATTGCAAGCAATTTGCCTGGTTCAGTCAATTATTATTATTATTATTATTATTATTTTGTGTGTGTGTGTGTGTGTGTGTGCTGTCTCAAAGAAAAGACAAATAGAATTTGAATTTCTTTTCATCAATGATGTATCTGTAAAATGACATGACTGTGTCAGCTGGTTAGCAAAAAGAAAATACACAAAAATATTTACTACCCTCAAGTTGTCCCTCATTGTGTTTTTCCCCACAATAGAATCTTAACACAATCTTTTCTTCAAGAACCCTAATGCTGCTCTTTTCCATACAAAAACAGTTCACATAGAGCTGTTCAGCCATGACGTAAATTTGTAGGCGAACACGGAAGTCTAATTCGTCATGGGTTCCCTCAGAATTATGGGTTTTTATAATGGGGTTTTTGAACTTATGTATAAAATAAGGTCTGTGGTAAACATTACTTGACGATACGTGGACGTTTTGTTCTACAACATGAACACAGTCATACTTTAAACGCGAATTTTGAAGCCGGTGTGCATTTTTAAAAAAAGTATGTAGTTCAGTACGGCTTTAAAATTCCTGTTTGAGGTAGGAAAGTGTGTAATTTATGTTGTTGAACAAAACGTCCATGTATCGTCAAGTAATGTTTACCACAGACCTTATTTTTCTCAAAAACCCCATTATAAAAACCCACACGAAAATAAATTTTTAGGTGAACTACTCCTTTTTTTTTTTCTATTAACATTTTTTATTGATTCCTATATTAACACATACAAGCAAGAACATATACAAACAGAATCAATACTTAACCCCCTCTATTACTACCCCGCCCCCCCCCCCCCCCCCCCAATTCTACCCAAGGTGAACTACTCCTTTAACTACTCCTTTTCTTTTTTTTTAACAGACCTGACAAGGACATACTCAAAATAAAATGGTCTCTTTTAAAGAGCACCTATTATGGCACCTAATTTTGTTTTAAAGGCCTCATACATTAGATTTACATGCATCCAAGGTCAAAAAACACTTTAATTTGCTCATAATTTAAATTGCATTATTACCTTTTTTTCCCAGTGTCAAAAACAACTCGTTCAATGATCCGTTCTAAAGGATTCATTCTAAATTCCTCCTTTCAGAAAGCTTACTCTGCTCTGATTGGTCAGATGTCCTAGTCTGTTGTGATTGGTCTACCGCTTAGTGTAGTGTTTGAGGGCAGGTCAAAGCTGTTCGCGAGCTGCCAATGAAAACCAGAGGCAGGTTTTTTTGTTACCAAATTACATAGGTTAGTACAGGAAGTAAGTCTGGAATTACTAAAGACTCGTTAAAAAAGTATATAAAAAAAAACATATCACAGTTAATGTGTTTCAGGAATCGGTTCTTTCTTTTGGGAGTCAATAACTCCATTTGTCGTGCACTTTGATTTTTGAAACTTTGCAGACTTTTTTACATTCACAAACAGCTATATAACATACAAAATGAAAGGTAATATTTGAAAAACCATAATAGGTGCTCTTTAAAAAAGACTCTTAGGAGATGATGATTAAAAATCAGAATTAATTAAAGACATAAAGAAATATGGGGGCCTGGGTAGCTCAGCGAGTATCGACACTGACTACCACACCTGGTGTCGCGAGTTCGAATCCAGGGCATGCTGAATTACTCCAGCCAGGTCTCCTAAGCAACCAAATTGGCCTGATTGCAAGGGAGGGTTGAGTCTCATAGGGTAACCTCCTCGTGGTCGCTGTGATGTGTGGTTCTCGCTCTCGGTGGGGCACATGGATTTGTGCGTGGATGCCACGGAGAATGCCGTGAAGCCTCCATGCACGCTACATCTCCACTTGTTGTGGCTCAACAAGCCACGTGATAAGATGCGCGGATTGACGGTCTCAGACGCGGAGGCAACTGAGATTTGTCCACCGCCACCTGGACAAATATATGACACTGTCCTTGCCAAAACCTAAAAACACAATAGAAGTCACAAGTTGCCAGAGGTGGGTAGTAATGCAGTACATTTACTCCATTACATTTACTTGAATAACTTTTTGGAGAAAATGTACATTTGAGAGTAGATTTAATGGTGGGTTCTTTTTGCTCTTACTCAAGTGAAATTCTAATGAAAAAAATTTACTCTTCGTTACAGTGGGGGACGTTACTGTCGTTACATTACTGGTTCTAATTCAATAAGTGTTAATAAATGCATAATTTATTAAGAGATTTTTGAATGGGACTTTTACGGCACCGGAACTTTACAGTAGCGCTCTGTTACTCGACTCAAGTTCATCATTGCAGCAACAGCAGTAAGCGCTCAAAAAACAAACACTTTCTTTATTTCACATAGTGAAAATTAAGAGTTACGTTTATGCAATGCCTTCATTCAACACCAAATCCAGCGGGAATTTCATCATACAGAATTACGGATTCAACTAAGAAAACACATTGCGGTAAGTTGAGGTGATAATGATAATGCGGGCTTGTTTGTTATGGTAATGGTCAGTTTCAGCGATTCTGTACATACGGGCTCTGTTGATCCAGAGACTATTTAGAAGAGATGGGCCACTTCTATTAAAATGAATTAGAGAAATTGGAATGTCCAGCCAAGAAGCTCGAGCCCAACGGTCAACGGATGTAGAAAGGAAGTCCCACCTTACAGTTAAAAGATCCAATCCCCTTTTAGATACAGACATCACCTGTCAGTCAACTCTAGAACGCGCATGCGCATTAGCTATACAAGTCGGCGTTTACGTTTTTCAGCATAATCTGAGGTGAATTTTCTAAAAAGCTACTTCAGAAGCCTGCCAGATTACCACATTCATTCAATTCCTTTAAAATATACACACATTCACTCTTTGTCTTAAGCCTGATACGCTGAAAACTACTCTGTTAATGTTTTCAAATTCACAATTATGAATGATAAACAAATCATGTACTGCTGATGACATATTGTTAATTCAAAACAGTGAATTTCGCCAAATGGTGAATAGTTTGCACCCTTTGAAATTACTGTCTGTCGGTACAAAATTAGTTAGATATTTACATCTTACATGACACTAACACTCACTAAACCTGAACTGCTTGCTGATGCGCGGCGCTGGAATGATCCGCGAGGTTCCCACTTAACTTCTGACACTTGAGTCCCGCCTTCATCGATTATTATTGATCTCATATGACATTGACGAGCGGTGTTAGACTACTGAGCATGCTAATTTTTTTAAAAAACCATTATGTTATTAATGCAACAATTTAAAAACAATTAGACAGCGATGCATAATGGACTGCAGCAGAACAGCAACAAAGATATCAATAATTGGGGGGGGGTGGTGCAATCTGGCCATATTTGATTATTGGGGGGAGGGGACTTGTCCCCCTTAATGTATATTGTGGTTAAATTGTTGCATTAATAACATAATGGTTTAAAAAAAAAACTGCGTGCTCAGTAGTCCTGTCTCTAACACTTTGGATGGGGTTGATTGAATGTCTTTGGATTCTCGTTGTTTGACAGGAGAAGGATTTGAGGGAGTCTTTCTGTGGCTTTTCTTGACCCAATAATGCTGTGCCCACCAGTGGTGTTTCAGTGAACACAGTGTTGGGTGCATACGATTACAAAGTATGTAGTTACTGCAATCTAATTGCTTTTAAGTTAAAAAAGAAGTGTATTAAATTCTTGTAGTAAGATTACCATTACTGATTTTCAATGAAAGTAATTACTTTTAAGTACATTACTTGTGCTAAAGTAATATGTATAATACATTTAAAATATGAATTCATTTGTACGTCTGTTAGCATTTCTGTGACAGCTAAAGGGTGTGCAACAATGAATGAGGAGGAAATATAGACATTTTGAATTTTTTGGAAAACCAAAAACTTTTCTAGGAAAAGTGATTTAGAAAATAACTTAAAAGTAAAATAATCAGTAATGTGTTTACTTTTTAGATGAAGTAATCAGTGAAGTAATCTGATTACTTTTTTAGAGAAGTAATTAGACATTTGAAGTGGATTACTTATTTTGAGTTACTTACCCAAAACTGTAAACAAAGTGGCCCAAAAAAATATTTTTATGCTTAACAATGTATGTAGCAACTCATAAAACAACAATAAAACATAATTTAATAACTACACATAATCTAATGTTAAATGTAATTTTTTTAATTAAATGTCCATATTGTAATAATCTTCCTAAAATGCAATAAAAATGTGAGTGTATAATGTTGTAAAAAATTTTTTTTGCTAAATGTAATGTGTAAAGCTGTTTAAAAACAATGTTTAATTTTTCAATTCTGTTTGGGGCGCTAGTGGCACAGAAATTACACAATTCACAGTATATATAGTGTATATACAATGATGAGCCAAAACATGACCACCTGCCAAATATGCTATTGGTCCTCTGCGTGCCGCCAAAACAGTGCCGACCCGCCGAGGCATGGACTCTAGAAAACCTTCAGGGACACCCCTGAAGGTGTCCTGTGGTATCTTGCACCAAGACATCAGCAGCAGATCCTTCAAGTCCTGTAAGCTGCGAGGTGGAGCCACCGTGGATCGGACTTGTTGGTCCAGCACATCCCACAAATGCTCAATCGGATTTAGATCTGGGGAATTGTGAGGTCAGGGCAACACCTTGATCTCTTCATCATGTTCAGCGTTATTCCCTTCACTTGTGAGTGGTCACAATTTTTTGGCTCATCAGTGTACACTGGCGGCCAAAAGTTTGGAATAATGTACAGATTTTGTTGTTTTGAAAGGAAATTGGTACTTTAATTCACCAAAGTGGCATTCAACTGATCACAAAGTATAGTCAGGACATTACTGATGTAAAAAACAGCACCATCACTATATGAAAAAAGTCATTTTTGATAAAATCTAGACAGTCCCCATTTCCAGCAGCCATCACTCCAACACCTTATCCTTGAGCATCATGCTAAATTGCTAATTTGGTACTAGAAAATCACTCAGTCAGAAAGCTATTTGGTTCGTTTAATGAAGCTTAACCTTGTCTTTGTGACTGTTTTTGAGTTGCCACAGTATGCAATAGACTGGCATGTCTTAAGGTCAATATTAGGTCAAAAATGGCAAAAAAGAAACAGCTTTCTCTAGAAATTCGTCAGTCAATCATTGTTTTGAGGAATGAAGGCTATACAGTGCTTGAAATTCCAAAAAAATCTAAAGATTTCATACAAAGGTGTACACTACAGTCTTCAAAGACAAAGGACAACTGGCTCTAACAAAGACAGAAACAGATGTGGAAGGCCAGATGTACAACTAAACAAGAGGATAAGTACATCAGAGTCTCTAGTTTGAGAAATAGATGCCTCACATGTCCTCAGCTGACAGCTTCATTGAATTCTACCCACTCAACACCAGTTTCATGTACAACAGTAAAGAGAAGACTCAGGGGTGCAGGCTTTATGGGAAGAATTGCAAAGAAAAAGCCACTTTTGAAACAGAAAACAAAAAGAAAAGGTTAGAGTGGGCAAAGAATCACAGACATTGGACAACAGATAATTGGAAAAGAGTGTTATGGATCTTAACCCCATTGAGCTTTTGTGGGATCAGCTAGACTGTAAGGTGTATGAGAAGTGCCCGACAAGCCAGCCACATCCATGGCAAGTGCTAGAGGAAGTGTAGGGTGAAATGTCACCTGAGGATCTGGACAAACTGATAGCTAGAATGCCAAGGATCTGCAAAGCGGAGTCACATGACGCCATGCGAGGATTGGATGCGTGAACGGATAGCTCTGCGCACTTTGCTAGTTTTAACACTTTTAATGACATAAACTGGTGAGATTCGATACACTCTGTTCCATAACTGTTCTAGGAGGACAATATGTCAAAGATTTCAAAATCCTCGGGCTCTGGAGACATTAAAAGACACTTACATGCTCAAGCTGACACCCCCGAGCAGGCCCCGAGCCAGGGAGTCGATTTAGTCAGAGAGATGCGGGAAATGCAGTGAGAGATGTTGAACAATGCTGACGAAGGTCATTGCTGACTCGGAGGATCTTGCTGTGATACGTCGATCGATCACTGCCATGGAGATGAAATTTTCTGAGATGGTTACAAGAGTTGGGGATGTCAAGAAATGGATCGATTATCTGGAGTCATCGCAGAGGGAATTATCTGCTAATCTGCTAGTGACCCAGGTGGATTTGGAGCATGTCTGGGAGAAGTTGGAGGACATGGAGAACCGTAGCCGGCGGAATAACGTCCATATTTTCAGAATTCCTGAGGCCAAAGAGGGTCAGGATATAGTGAAATTCCTAGACGGGCTCTTTCCGAATCTGCTTGACATAAAAGGCCATAAGATGGAAATCGAGCGAGCTCACAGGGTTCCTTCTCAGCAAGCTGCAGAGGGAGGCAGGCCCCGATCAATTCTGGCCAAATTTCTGAGATCATCCAATAAAGATCTTGTGTTAAGCGAGGTGAGGAGTAAAGGAAGGCTTTCTTAGAAAAAACACAGCATTTTCTTGTTCCCAGAATTTGCGAATTCGACAAGAGAGAAACGTGATCAATTCAAGGAATGCAAGAAACTTTTACATTAATGGAAGTTTGCTTTTGCACTGATATTCCTGGCCAAATTGAGAATAGATGCTAAGGATGGCCGTAAAGCATTCACATGCCCACAGCAAGCGATGTCCTTCATAAAGTCAGTGGAGTGAGTAAGTTATCTTGTGGTACTCACGTTGCAGCTGAATGGACTGGCTCACTGAACATTCACTTGACTGTTCGAGGAAACTGAGCACCTTTTTTTCCCTTTTTGTGCTGGTTCTGCCTAGCGGCTGGAGTTTGTTTTGTGGAGTAACATTCCTTTGGGACATTTTTGTGGATGAATCTGCATGCTCTTTTTGCTTATTCCTCCTATTGTTTGGAGTTTGTTTTGTGGAGTATTTCTTGCAAGACATTGGAATGATTAGGTCATTTGTTGCATTCATGTTGCAGCCGAGTGGACCGGCTTACTGAACATTCGTTTGACTGTTCAAGGAAACTGAGCGTTTTTTTTTTTTTAGCTGGTTCTGCCTAGCGGCTGGAGTTTGTTTTGTGGAGTAACACACCTTCGGGACAGTTTTGTGGATGAATTTACACGCTCTTTGTGTTTATTCCACCTATTGGTTGGAGTTTGTTTTATAGATTATCTTTTGCTGTGTAATTCTGTCTCACAAAATTTGTATGGAAACACCAGACTTGAGCAATCCGAAGTTGTCGCGGGGGTTCTCGTAGGCGTACATGGACTGTTTGAGTTTAGAGGAATGGATGCCAGTTGGCACTGTCGTGGGCAGAGTTAATGCGCACGTTTTGTTTTTTTCTGTTTGTTTGGTTCTGGGGGAAGTTCAGGTTTGATTGTTGCACTAATGGAATGTGGTCTTTATAATTTTGTTTTTGACACATAATCTATTTTTTCTTATATGTCAAAATGTCAAATGTTAATATGAGTGGATTGTCTCTCTCCACGTGGAATGTAAATGGGTTGGGGCACCCCATAAAAAGAAGGAAGGTTATTTCTCTTATAAAGCATAAGAAATATGATATAGTGTTTCTTCAAAAAACGCATCTTTCCCCGCAGGAAGCTGAAAATTTGTGGACAGGATGTGTAAAAATATTGGTCTTACAGATTATGGAGACTTTTGAACCCATCTGGAAGGTACTATACATTTTGTTGGTCAATCCATAAGATTTACTCTAGAATAGATTTTTTTTTATATCTAGATTTTTATAAGTCCCTCATTTCATCTGTTGTTGATTACTCAATTGGAAACATTTTAGTCTCAGAAATCATATAATTGCCTCTTTAATGTATCCCTTTTGCAAAATCCTGAATTCCAACTAGTGTTAAAGACTGAAATCAGTGTTTATATAGAGACCAACTGGTCCTTAGTATCCTCTGTGGGTGTGGCTTGGGAGGCACTTAAGGCAGTTCTTAGGGGCTGGATCATACAGTATGCTACATTCACCAAAAATCCAAAGCACAAGAACTCGTGGAATTGGAAGGGAATATTAAAAGTGCCAAGGCAAAGCTCAAGCACAGAATGTCATCTAATGGCCTCAGAGAATTGACCCGATTGAAATACAGATATAATACTATTTTTTCGCGGAAGTTGGAGTTTTGACTATACAGGTTTTGACTAAACTTCTGGCTAGATATATAAAACAGAGAGTCTTTTTCCACAAAATTCTCTTGATTCTGAGATAACCTTGGGAGAGCTTGGCGAGGTAAATAAGGCCTTGCCTACAGGAAAGGCTCTGGGGCCAGAAGGCTTTGCCGCTGAGTTTTTTAGATCTTATGCTACAGAATTGGCTCCACTTTTGCTAGAAGTTTATACGGAATCATTAAAGAATGGAAAGCTTCCGCCAACCATGACACAAGCCCGGATCAGTCTGATTCTTAAAAAGGACAAAGATCCAAGAGAGTATAAGAGTTACCGTCCAATTTCCCTGATCCAGCTAGATGTTAAAATATTGTCAAAAATTTTGGCTAACCAATTAAGAAAAGTTATGACATCTCTTACACATATAGATCAGGTGGAGTTTATTCGGGGCCATAACTCTTCTGATAACATTAGGCATTTCATTAATATCATGTAGGCAGTGGCGAATGATCAGTCTCCACTCGCTGCCATCTCACTTGATGCCAAAAAGGCGTTTGATACGGTAGAATGGGATTATCTTTTTAAGATTTTGGAAATGTGCAGGTTCGGGAATACTTTTATTGGGTGGATTAAGTTACTTTATAGACACCCGTTAGCAGCGGTTCAAACGAATGGATTAATTTCAGATTATTTTACTCTGGATAGGGGCACCTAGCAGGGTTGCCCTCTTTCCCCCTTATTGTTCAGCCGCGATAAGAAAGGAGTATGATTTTCCAGGGGTGATGGCAGGAGGTGTGGTGCATAAGCTTTTGCTTTACGCAGATGATATTTTATTATTTGTCTCCGACCCTACTAGATCTATGCCTTGCCTCCACAGAATTATTAATTCCTTTTCTAATTTCTCAGGATACAGAGTGAATTGGTCTAAATCCGAAGCTTTGGCTCTGACAGTGTACTGCCCAGTAACGTCTTTCTAGCCGGGCACCTTCCAGTGGCCCAAACAGGGCATTAAGTATTTGGGCATTTTATTCCCAGCAAATTTGTCTGATTTAGTTGAGTTAATTTTGATCCCTTAATAAAAAGGTTTTCGAGCGATGTGGGCAGGTGGGCTTCATTACATTTATCTATGATTGGGAAGGTTAATGTTATTAAAATGAATTATATTCCAAAATTTAACTACCTGCTACAATCAAACAGACCTTCATTTGGAATGGTAAGCGTCCTAGATGGCATTTTAAAAAGTTACATAGGCCGATTGACAAAGGTAGATTGGCCTACCCAAGATTTTGTTTTATTATTATGCATTCGGTCTCAGACATTTGGCTCATTGGTTGCTTCCACCTGAGAGAGAGCCCCTCCCTGCTTTTGTATTGAATTGGAAGTTCTTGCCCCTATTTCGCCATTGTAAAGCCTTTCTATCAAAATAATTGGAGAAATTAAGTTACACCCGTTATCTCGCATTTGCACTTGGTATGGACAAAAGTGTCCAGAGTGTTTAATTCGGACATTTATTTTAATGTTGCCTCAAGCATGTGGCTGAACCCAAAATTATGTATTAATAAGTCCCTCTTCTGCTGGACAGAGTGGATTGTGAGGGAGGTTAATATGCTCGGTGACCTATATGAGAGTGGAGTGTTGAGATCCTTTGAAAATATAGTTCAACATTTTGGGATTCCCAGGTGCTCTGTTCTATTTTTGGGAGTAGCATACACCCCCAAATGCGGCAGATACTCTGGGAGTGGTGATTACTGCTTTTGGAAAAGGTCATGAGGCATCAGTGTGTTACTCTCTGCTAATTCAGAGTCTGGGGGATGGAGCTTCAGCTTCTCTCAAGAGATTATGGGAGAAAGATTTAAACTTGGTATTGGAGGAGGGAGTGTGGGCTTGTCATGTGAGCCAGTCTCTTTCCTGATGCCAGGCGGTCAGATTACCCACATCCTGGCTCAGTATATCGACCTTACCCTACTAATATGTGGTTCGTCGTTCACTGTGGGGGAGGTGGATGCCGAGCCAGAGTCCCACGTCATGGCCACCAAGCCAGAGTCCCACGTCATGGCCACCAAGCCAGAGTCCCACGTCATGGCCACCAAGCCAGAGTCCCACGTCATGGCCACCAAGCCAGAGACCCACGTCATGGCCACCAAGCCAGAGTCCCATGTCATGGCCACCAAGCCAGAGTCCCTCGTCATGGTTGCTGAGCTAGCGCCATCTTTTGCCCAGGATCCTCAGTCTGCTCCATGCCATGTCACAGCCGCACCTGAGCCTGCTCCATGCCATGTCACAGCCGTGCCTGAGACTGCTCCACGCCATGTCACAGCCATGCCTGAGACTGCTCCATGCCATGTCACAGCCAAGCTTCAGTCTGCTCCATGCCATGTCACAGCCAAGCTTCAGTCTGGTCCATGCAATGTCTTAGGCTCACCTCTGGTCAACGAGCCAACGCCCAAGCCTGCCACGGTCAACGAGCCAATGCCCATGTCTGCCACAGTCAATGAACCAGCGTTGCAAGCCTCGTCCGTCCAAGAGCCAGCGTTGCAAGCCTCATCCATTCCAGAGCCATCTCTCACTGGGCTATTTGAGTTGGAATTGGTTCCTGCCCTTGTGCCCACCCTGAGTTCTCCTGATCAGCCAGTTCCCCCCAAGCCACCAGCTTGATCATCGCCCTCTGAGATATCCCAGACAAGGAGAACTTTCGAACCTCAGACTCCGCCTAGAACCTCCAAGCCCTGGAGTCCGCCTTGGCCTGTTGATCCCTTGACATCACCTCGGCTCTACGTTCCCTCGGCTCCACCGCAGTCCTTCAGCCTGTAGGCTTTACCGGGGTCCCTCATCCCTCCAGCTCCTCCTTGGTCTGTCAGTCACCTGGTTCCACCTTGGCTCTCCGATCCTCTGGCTATGCCTCGTCTCTCCGATCCTTCAGCTCCACCGGGGACCTCCATCCCTACGGCTCCGCCTTGGTCCTCAGTCCTACCAGCTCTGCCTCAGTCTTCCGATCCCCCAGCTCCAGCTTGCTTTTTTCAGTTTACATTTAACCAACATTATGTCAAAATAATACAAGCTTATCCTACTCAAATGCATGTGATATCAAATAAACAGGAATTAGGTTGGAGTTCATCCAAAAGTAATCCAAAAGCAATCAGATTAGATTACCTTAAAAATGTAACCCAAGGGATAATTTACTGACTACAATTTTAGTAATGTAATTTTTGATCAGTACCAGATTACAATTCAGAAGTAATCTACCAAGCACTATTCCTATGTGACTTTGAGGGTAATTGTCTACATCTATTTAAGGGATAGTTCCCCCAAAAATGAAAATTCTCTCATCATTTACTCACCTTCATGCCATCCCAGATGTGTGTGACTTTCTTTCTTCTGCTGAACACAAACAAAGATTTTTAGAAGAATATCTCAGCTCTGTGTGTCCATACAATTGAAATAAAATTAATCCATTTGACTCCAGTGGTTGAATTCATGTCTTCAGAAGTGATATAGTAGGAGTGGGTGAGAAACAGATCAATATTTAAGTTGTTTTTTGCTGTAAATCTCTTCTTTCATTTTCACTTTCACATTATGATTTATTGTAAAAAAAACACATTAAACCACTGGAGTCATTACTTTTACTATGACTGTCTGTGCTTTTTGTGGCTTTAAATTTCTGATCACCATTCACTTGCATTTTATGGAGCAGAGATATTCTGCTAAAAATCTTAGTTTGTGTTCAGCAGAAGAAAGAAAGTCATACACATCTGGGGTGGCATGAGGGTGAGTAAATGATGAGAGAATTTCATTTTTGGGTGAACTATCCCTTTAAAATCACCCTGGGAGCAGTTGGTTAAAAGTAATGCAGAAATGGCTAAGAAAAGTTAAGTTACCTCTGAGAAAAGGTCCAGCATCATTTGCTTCTAGATGCCACTTGGTTTAATATTTTATCATCTATGCAAAGAAATTCATACCATAAAGTTTGAGTTAAGTGTTCAAATAATTTTTGGGGACATTTAATACAATATTGTGTCAAAATATACCCCAAGTTTTGTTTATATTGTTACCCACAATCAATCTACACTTTTCTGTACAACATAAAGACAGAAAGAGCATGTTTAAGGCCAACTGTATCTTCAACAGTATAGTTTTAGAATAGCTCCAAAAAAGCTGAAATAGTACAATAGGGAATCAAATGGTTTACCACAGGCACAGCTCATAATCCTTAATAATCACAAGTACCTCCATGGTATTAGTGAGTGCCATCATTATTTTGAGATGTATTAGCAAGCACTGTGCACCTCAACATATGTCACTGGGCATGATATTGAATTAGCAGTGTTCAGTTTGGATCCTATTTTAATAAATAACAGCTATAAATAAATGTTATATGAGACTCTTTCTGAACGATCTGCCAAAAAGCCACTGAAACTTATTCAGGTCTTGACATTAAGCATTGTCATGTGCTTGTCCTCCAGACAAGTAAATTGGTAATTCACTTGTCAAAGTAAAAAAGTTACTTGTCCAGAGAGAGAAAAAAGGACATTTAAGTTACATGCTCAAGTAACATGTCAAAGTTTATGTTGTATATTTTTCTAAAATTATGACTGATGCCCAACTTAATAGTGTACCTATTTAATCAACTCAGTTCTCTGCGACAGAAATGTAAACTGCACTGGGTAGGGGAGGAGGCTATTGTCATATGGTAATTATTTTATGTTACGCATGGTAGTCAAATAAAGAAAAGCCTCCATCGCCACCATTAACAGCAGGGATGCTCATAGTTCTATGGAATGAGATCTACTTTTTCATCATGTTATTGCAGCAAGATCTACCATGTACAATAAAGTTTTTACATTAGCACAATACCAAAATTTCAGTTATTGGTAGTGAAATTTGATGATTCTCAATACCAGCTGTAATACCACAACAAATAATAAAACTAACTAATATGGTTTCAAGTTCTTATTCAAGTAATTATTCAAGACCAGTAAACGGTCAGTAATAAAATAACAATAAAAAACAGCAATGAATAGAAATATATTAAAAATAATAGAACAAAAAATACAAAGAAAATTCAGTGCAGCAGTAGGCTATCAAGTATTCAAGTAAACATTCAGAATGAAATGCAACATAAAACTGCTACTGGTCTTTACTGTATGATTATAATATGTAGGGCTTTACTGGTTGTTTAGATCAGTGTTACTATCAGAAATAATTAATAATTATTTCTGTAGTTATTAATTAATATTTAAATTAATCAATTGAATCTAACTCATTAAAACCTCATACGGGGCTCCAGTAAATGTAGTGTGCTACGTTTAGGAGCAAGTTTGGTTATTAGCAATAATTAATAATTATCAAAGATAATTATTAATTATTAAAATCAATAGAACATTGATGAGAATCAATGTTAGCTTTTTAAAATTATCAAAGATAATTGTTAATTGTTAACATCGATGAAACATTAATTAAAATTAACACTAGCTTATTGATCATTCAAATTCAACAATCATCAAAGATAATTATCAATTATCAAAAATCAATAGAATATTAATAAGGATTAACATTGACGGGGCACCACCCTGAAATCAGGGACTAATAACCAGATAGTATAACAGTCTCTATATTAGATTGTTTTCTTTGGAAAATCGACATCCGAAGAATATCGATTTTCGGGAAAAAAAAACAATGAGTGAAGGTTTGAATCCGAGCACTGACATCCCGTCAGCATGTGACACAGGTGTATGCAAAACAAACCAAAACACTTCTCTTTGTAATATAAACAAAGTTTATTTATGCAGTAATATCAATTAATAATTAATACAATGCAGTCAATAAACTTCCGACTTACAGCTACAAACTAAAGAGTGATATGATTAGATATGGAAATAAAATAATCCTATAACACATAAGGTGTGTGTGTGAGACAGTGTGTGTTTAGTATGAGAGAGAGAGAGAAGTGACAGCTCTAAAGCTGATTTCGCGATCGTGGGAGAGAAAACAGCTGTTTAGTTCATCGCTCAGAGACGTGGTGGACGGCTCGTAAACAGTCCCGCGTTATTTGACTCTTTAATGGATGAACTCGGTTGCGGTCTCACCCGCGATAGCGAAATTGCACAACAATCCAATTTGGTTGGACCATAATACAGCAAAACAAAATTGTGATAATTAATACCCTGAGTATTAATAATGAGCGGACATGGCGGTCCGTAAACTGTACAAGCAAAAACCTTGAAACACAAGGATAACACACTATAATATTCTATCTCTGCCCAGATGTAATCCTCTTACTTGAATCGCATGAGGACACAGGTAGAATGTGTTTTCCTCCGTCCTTTAACTCTGACCCGGTTCCTTGAGGCTCGGGTGATGACGGGAGGCCGTTTCCTCGCTCTGTCGGCGGGCGGTACGGCTGTTGATTCTCGGCGGGCTGGCGGAGAACTCAGAAATGTCGACTTGATTGAAGATGGAAGAGAAATCTTTAATCTCTTCACTTCTGTAGGCAAACGGATGAAGATGCGAATTGCTCGGTGGTCTCCTTTGGATCCGTTAGAGTGTTCGGTTGAACACAGAGTAATCTTAGCTCGTCCAGCAAGATGGAGATTGTATGGCTACGGTTTCAAGTCGGACGTTACTTACTTGTGCCACGAGGTTGCACCTGAGAGCAGCGAAGAGCTGCGTCCACACACTGCAAGCAAAGTCGCTGGAAGCAACTCACGAAACATTTCAGAGGTATTTCAACTCCTGATGATGTCATGTTTGAGGGACGTTCTGTTGTGTGCCTCATCCAATAGGAGTTAAGAGTTCGATCCTTTAGTGAGCAAGGCTTCATGGATTTGTAGTCTGTTTTGGACTCCCTTTGTTTGAGTTACGACTTGGAAGGTGGGGGCTTGAGTTAGGTTTTTACGACTGTATTAGGCCTGCCTTTGTCTTCTATCTGAATACATGAGGCCCAACAAATACATTCTTAATTTTTAAAGCTACTAAAGTTATTCAGTCAAGAGCAGTGAGTATTTTCTTGTTATGGTTGTTTGATTATTACAATGACACACTACACTAGACAGCAGCAGGTCTATTAGCTTACATTTATACCTATAAGTCCGACATTTTAATACAAATCCGTTTTTTTCTCCGCTGTTTCCGTTCACTTTAGACATCACTCTCTGTGTTTACATGAACCAAGACGGGCATTTTGGCAGAATTTTGAAATGTATTTAACCGTTCAGGCGCGCATTAGCCGAGCATGTTCAGCACACACACATACGCTGCCTGTCAATCAAACAGGGCGCAGATGTTACTAGATCACTTGCGAATTATAAAATTACGTGCTTTGGATTAATTTCAACAGCAGAATAAGAATATGAATTTTCTAATAAGTTACACAGGCCTAGGCTATCACAAATATAGCTTGTTATTTTTTTGTTATTTACATTTTAATCAGTCTGCTTGTCCGGTTGGGCAAGTACAATTCTCTTTCACTTGCCCCTTCAAATATTCACTTGTCCCGGACAAGTGGACAAGTGTTAATGTCAAGCCCTGTCATTCAATACATTTATTTCTCAATACCTTGGAAACATTTGATGACATGAGGAAGCAAATCTGTGTCACTGATGAGCGAGTGGCTAATGTGGTCATAGTAGTAATTATGCTCATGGGGGTTCCTTGTACCCCAGTCACTTCCAGAAGCCCTGATTGACTCAGGCATGTGGAATACCACCCATAATGGTTCCAAAATAGCAGGCTGGCCTCATCCCTGCTCCACAGTGAACAGTGATAAAAATCAGCTGTCATCCATTAGAGAGGGCCAGAGACAAGCACAGAGTGAGAGAGGACTACCGCTACAGACAGCATCAGAGAACAGGGTACAAGAGAGTGAGAGGAGCACTCACACAGACAAGCTGACAAGACATCATATAGGGAAATATAAAAGACTCAACCGGAAACTTTTAAGGGCAGTAAGACCTGCCAGCAAGAAGCAGCCAGCAATTTATTGTCTGTGAGTACAGTATTCAGTGTGTAAAGAGGCCTGTGAATTAATATTCATTTATCTTTGATATAACAGACTAAATCTTATTTCAGTCTAAATTTTGATTTGGAAAGCATTCCATTATTATAGTCAAGTGATGTGGGCTCTTATTGTTGTCTATGACTCAAACCAGTGCCTGGGAATTTAATATAAATGATCCATTGATGTTGAGGGACTTGCATTCTTAAAAAATGAAAATAACACAAAATGTACAGTAATTACAGTGATTAGGACATAATTTATGCTCTGATTAAACCTGAGCTTTAAAAACAAGGATGTTTATGAAAAGGGTTCCCACAGTCATGGAAAACCTGAAACACTAGGGAACTTTAAAATTGTGTTTTTCAAGGCTGGAAAAGTCATGGAAATTCATACATTTATTCTTATATAATGATCATAACACAAAATGTACAGCAGGTGAAATTTGCTCGCAAGCCATAAGTGATGTATGATTTGTGAGTGAATTATTCTTTTGAGCCGGTTCTTAAAAATTAGTCTAAATTATTTATTAGCGAAGTGGTCTGAATCTGAAAGATTTTTTTAAAATCCTTGTTCAGGGAAACACAAATTATTGGAAAGTTCATGAATAAATCATGTACATTTATTGGTCAAAAATTGTTGTAAGTACAATTTTTATAACTGGGAATTGTTTTTATAAATGCTCCTCAATTAAATTTTCCATCAATATTAAAGGTGATCTTTCTAGGTATGTAATAAATACAAAATACATACATTAACTACAGGGACTTACAACCAAACAGTAGCATAGAAATTGAATGCATCACCTGGAATCAAATAATTGGAAATGCAGTGGTGAATCTTGTTTAATTGAAGAAGAATTTTTTTTTTCTTTGTTTGGTAAAAAAATGTACATAATTATCTTCACACACCTCAGGGGTCAGCTAAAAATGCCTTTGTTGATACTAGCCTATTTTAAGTAGTGGTTTTAAGTTTTCATTGTTTTAACATCCTTTGAGTGCTCACAGGAAACTAAGAAAGACAGCTGAAGGGAATAAATACCAACTGCATATTACAATAATTTGGACAGCTGTCAGCAGTACAAAAGCACTTGCATTCTAGGACACTATGGCTGTGCCCTCCATTACTGCTCTGTGAGGACTGCTCCTGAATAGCTATGAATGGGCGTTGGCCTCTGTGAAACCTTTATTCAGCTGACATGATACTCTTTAAATATACACTCACTGAGCACTTTATTAGGAACTCTATGGTCCTTATAAAGTGCCCTACATGGTCTTCTGCTGTTGTAGCCCATCAAGGTTCGATGTGTTGATCATTCTGAGATGCTATTCTGCCACTACAGTTGTACAGAGTGGTTATCTGAGTTACTGTAGCCTTTCTGTCAGCTCAAACCAGTCTGGCCATTCTCTGTTGACCTCGCTTATCATTTCCATCAGCAGAACTGCCGTGATTGGCTGATTAGATAATCACATGAATAAGTACTTTTTATTGGTATAATCAGTGAGTGTACATATTTAAGCTACTTAATTAATTGTATTACAGGTGTAAATAAAAGTTTCTGTGGTTGGACCCATTTCTAAATTAAACAATTGTGAAATACCCATTGGCAATAGGATAACTATCGGCAAAGGCCTTTGATGAAGTACATAACCATATTTTACAATTCCTGCAGTCTATTAACTTGATTACACCATTTATGTCAAATTAGTCAGGCACTTTCATCACATGACAATGGCATAAAAATCAAGGGGAACTTAACACCTAATATTTGTAGTCCATAGAATAAAATGTTTTGCTGCTGCTTTTTAAAATTGAATATTTTCCCTTGACAAGGTACTTTATTACAAATCAGAGAGCAAAATATTCCAGACTTGTAAACAGTGTGATGATAGGTCTATCTCTTTCTGCAAAATGTAACGTCTAGCTGGACATTAGTATTGTTCGGCACTGTTATTCTGTGTGCTCATCCAGCTATGCAAACGCTTTAAGCCCAGACTCGTGAGTGGCGCCAGTGATGGGCCCTATCCTTTTGTCCCATGAGAGCTTACAGTGTGAAAAACAAGGTATGCTCGAAAATAGTCATTAGTTACAGCTGACAGACCTATGCTGCTAGCTAGTGCTCCTGATCTCTGGCAGAGATGCTTAAATGCTCTACAGAGGGAAAGCTTTTGTTGTGACTGGGCCTTGAAAGCTATAAAACAGTTGCCATGTTTATTGTTTGCTGTTCCGAACGGTAATTACATCACATTACACCAGTGTTTATACTTGATCTGCTCCAATTCAGCATTCTGAAACGCAGATCACGTCTAGCACACATCAGAGGTTTTTAATCGTTTGATAAGAAAAAAAGGGTAGCAACTAAAAACTAGATTTCTTTTCATTTTTTTATGTGTATTCTGAAGCTATGATATCTGATCAACCTTTTTTTTATTTAATGTCTTGCTATATTATAAGATAACAATTTTGAAGGCAAACCTTCATAATTATGTTGGCAAAACTATACAATTATGTCCTTCAAAAGGCAAAGATCACAATCCTGAATCAGAGAAGCTTTGTCACAGAATGTTTTGTCCACTGAGAATGAGAACCCTTAAAAAGGGGTCACACAGACTCCATTTGCTCTTTTTTCACATTTTACAATGGCATGCAGGCCATTATTTTGGTTAGTTAGATGCAGTGCCAAGAAATCCAATACAATTGCAATATTGTATGTTTGTATACTGAATGCAGACAAGGGATACATCTGAGATGTAAACAGACTACTGCTTCTCGCAATTGTCCTGATTTTGAATTTGTTTATTATAGCCAAATGTCTTTTAATTACACAACCATATACTGTTTCTGACTAAATAGTTTCCAAAGGCTTTTGAGGCATAATAATAGCCCACAGATAAAAAGCACACCAACACCAGTTCCACTCTATATATAAACCACTATCAATGAATCTGTTCACAGATCCACTAGATGGCCAAGAAACTAGGTCAGGTCACACTTGTCTTATTTCTAGCCCAGTTCTTGTTTTTCCAAGGTGGATTATGGACCACAATAGTAATGTTTGAAGAGCCCCGAGCATGTATTTTATTTTTTTTTTACATATCTTTATATTTGGATCAATAAGAATTAATTAAACGCAACTTTGGCTCAACCAATGGCGTGAATTTGGGGTGGGGTTTTGGGATCAGATTGTCTATTTAAACCCAGTCATTACTTTTGCAATTCCGTTTCACAAAATAAATTTCACACTTTACCTTTAAGTTATAAATCATTTTTGATTGTAGTTTTGTAATAATTTTTGTTCCTTGTATAAATTAGATGAGAAGAGACGTTTTAAGGCAGACCTGAAAGAATCTTCCTATCAAGAATACAAACAGACATACACATACTCTCCTACCCCGACTGTGAAAGACAGATCTGCCCTTTACCTGTCAAAGGTAGCAGCTGCAGACTTCTCAGGATTTACCGAACAGCAAGTGAGTGTCCACTGCATCAATCATATCACTCACACCAGACAGGCATCTACATATGGCCTTAAGGTCGAGTGCTCAGACTGGATGACACAAATGCATGCAATGCTGTGAACTCTGGTATAGGCTTATTTTACAGTACACAAGTCTCTCAATTCCTTTGTTGGCCAGAATTATCTTAAGTCACTGAATAAGTGATGTGTTATGAAATGCATTTTGATAAGAGATAATTAATTATTCATATAATCAGTCAATGTTCATAATTCTTACTCAGGGCAGTGTGATCCAAGAACACTTTGTCTCAAGTGGAAGGAAGAAACAAAGCAAGGTATGAACAACAGTTTGGGATGACTTTCAAAATAAGGATAATTATAAGAGCCTGCTGTGTGACTAATTACTAATGCTAATGAGTGTTGTGTGACTATTTTAGAAAAATATAGTGAAAATAATAGTATAGTATAATACTAGTATAATACTTATTATAAAACTTCCATGGAAAAGCAACAATAATTTTTTCTAAATTATATGGTTTCTTTATTACCATATTTCAATACTAGTAGCAGGATCATAAATTGCCATTAGTAAACAAACCATAATTATATCAAAATCACAGTCATGGTTACAAAAAAAAAAAAAAACATGGTCTTAATAATTTGAATAAAATGATTTGTGACACAATGAAAGCAAAGTAAGGAACAAATCAACTTTTTTACTTCATGTTCCCCCGATATACTTTATACGAAATCAAAGAACGATCAGGTGTGGTGTCATTTAGTACAAAATCTGGCCAAAAAGAAGGTGTTTTGCATCCGTTTCAGTGGTTCGTAACAGCTCGTCTGGGCGAACTTTCAGGAAAAATTCTTACCGACTCCTAAACATCTTCTAACATCGTCGGTAGGTTGACCTGGAGCTCCACCTACCTTGAAGCAGACAGATAATTTTGTTTACATTGTTCAGTCAGTCAAGTTCAGTCAACATGAACACACTGGTGTGCAGAGTTTTTAGCGAGCTGGTTCAAATTTACCTACATCTGTTTGATCGTTTGCTTAGAGACATTTTCCAAGACCATGTTATGCGATTTTTTTTCTTTACTTAGTTTACAAAAGGAATCAAATCTACAATACTCTCAAGTGCCCATTCACTTATGTGACATCTGCAGCGAAAGCCATTCACATATCTGCCCAAAGTAATATTTGCCTTTCATCATTCTTTTGTCTTTATTCTGCACATGAACACTTTTATACACTCATACACTCATCTTTGCAGTAATATCAGTGTCATCATAAATTACAATAACAGTGTAACCGACGCATATTATGGCCACGTGTTCGTGCATTAGCGTCATGAATTCAAAATGTAAACTAGAGTAATTAAACATTTTCTACTACATATATATCAAAGTCTTTCTAGCAAGTCAGTCCACTGGCGGCTTTCTTTGGAACGCTTTGCTAAGCTATTTTCAGTCATGAAAGTGGAGCTCGGAAACACCGAAATCTAAAAAACGGTTGGTCAAGATTAAGATCAAAGAACATATTTTAAACCAGCAGTAAAATCTGACAACATTGGAATCATAAATTGTGCTTCTTTACCTTTTAAAAAAGCACCAAACCTTTACCTTTTCTTTTTTTAAAAAACACAATTTTCCCGGCTTATATAGCTAATATGCATGCGCGTTCTTGAGTTGATTGACAGGCGAAGTCTATATCTAAAAAATGATTGCTCTTTTATCTGTAGGGTGGGACTTCCTTTCTACATCCTTGGACCGTTGGGGGTTCCAATTTCTACCATTAATTTTAATAGAAGTGGCACGTCTTTGCTAAATAGCCTCTGATATAAATATTACTTTAAATGATCATCGAGTGGTTAAAAAAACTTCTTTTACTGATCGTATGTGAATTCTACTCAGAGAATGAGACATAAAGTCATTGATAACACATTTTAATGTCACATTAATTAAGGTTTTTCTCATATCATTCATTCATTCATTCATATTTAAATGCTCCTCTAAACACCTCCCACAGCAGTGTGGTGGGAGTCTGAATGTTCGCAAACAATATACCGTTGCTTGGCTGTTTAGAACTTCTTTTTACCACTGAACTTCTCTGGAAGGATATCGGGGCCTTTAATCTGAAAGAACATTTTGGTAATAATCACATATATAAAATGCAAGGCATTAAACAATTTGTAGTTTATTTGTAACTTCCCTCACAACATCTTCAAAATCACAATAAAGATTTAGATATTCCTGCATTTCATATTCTTGTTTCATTTCACTATCTTAAGTAAAATACACATTAAAAATGTTGTCAAAATGTAATCACCCTCATGTTGTTACAAACCTGTATGACTTTCATTTTTTCTCGGTAACACAAAAGGAGATATTAGGCAGAATGTTAGTCTCTGTCAGCATTCACTTTCATGGCATCTTTTTTTCATACAATTTTGAAAAAAAAAATATTCTGCCAAACATCTTTTGTATTCCTCAGAAGAAAGTCATATGGAACAACATGAGGGTGTGTACAGTAATTGATGAAAAAATTTATATTTTCTGAAATTCCTATTCCTTTAAAAGAGAAAAAGTATAATAAGACTTTAAAAGTATATACTGTATATAAGCAAAAATGACAAGAATTACATGATTAACTGTTCCGTACTTTCAAAATACATACAACATAACCTCTCAAGCTTTCTCACAGAGAATAAGGTTTGGAAATGTGAAACTGTATTTGTTATGGAGTATGAATTTTGTACTAACAAGAAAGAACTCTCATGAATGGAGTGAAGACTCACTTACATTGGGTTGGTGTGCAGTGAACTAAACCAGCCATTCCCTGCTGAACTCTAACAGGTAAAGTATGGCTTTAAATGTAAATGCTACTAGCTAACATTTTAGATACTAACATATTATTTCATTTAAGTTTTTAATGAATAATTTACAGTTATGGCAGTTTAATTCATTGCATTATGGAGAGTGACTTGAGCCTTCATACATACTTCTTCTTTGTATCCAAGATGGCAGAAGTAGCCAAAGAGATAAAAGTGGCAAATGCAGCCAGTGGAGATGATGATTTACCTCCCCCTCTACCACCACTACCAAGACCTCAGGTTCTGGTGTCAGTTCAGCAGGATCTAAGTCAGAACGTCCTTCCTGTGCCACCACCAAAAGAAACATTCACAGAGTTTTACCAGCAACGACAAAAAAGTGAACTGAAACGGCTTTTTAAACACATTCATCCCGAACTGAGGAAGAATTTTGATGATGTTGTAGATGATGAACTGATAGAAGCAATAAACCCCCAAGCAGTAGATACAGCATATCAGGGAGAGGTCCAATCAATGCGTTGGATATTTGAGAACTGGACACTTGACAATATTGGAGGCCCGCATGAAACTAAAAAATTACTTGATGAGGAAACTCTTCATGGTGGGGATGTGAGGGGAAAATCCTCCTTGTTTGAGCATTCAACGTTGAACAGTCAACACACAACAGTTGGTGAGAGACCGGGTCTAGTTAAAGGAGATGTTCGCGCAGCCACCTGGTTATTTGAGACGCAGCATCTAGATTCAATCAGTAGGTCAAAAATGGAGGATGAGGAATTTGTGGAGGTTGTACTGAAGGAACCTATTCAGAAGGGAGATGTGAGAGGTGCACATCTCCTGTTTGAATCCAAGCCATTGGATGCCTTAGGCCGCTGCTGTTCTGTTGAAGATCAGCATTTCCTAACACTGAAATCAGAACTCCAGGAAAATAAAGGAGATGTGAAAAAAACTGTCAAGCTCTTCCAAGCAGATCCCTGTTGTGCACTTAGGGATATCAGTGGCAATATCCATGAGATAAAGTCAATTTGTAGAGAGGAAATCCAGAGCAGTAACTTCAAAACAGCACGTTGGCTGTTCGAAACTCAACCGTTGGATCTCATTAATAAAGGAACAAATGGTGTGCAAATCATTCGGGGGATCTCACTTGAGGAAGCCCAGAAGTGTGGTTTTGAAAAGAAGAGATGGATGTTCGAGACCCAGCCACTTGATGCAATTCATGAAGGTGTTGTGGAAGAACAAAAGTTCCAAGGAACTGTGGAGGACTTCTCGGGGGAAACAGATGTTCATAACACACTAAAGCTTTTTGAAAACCAGCCCCTATCATCACTTAAAGGAGAGTCCATGGGTGAAAGCTTGGAGAAGGAGGCAGTTGTTGGAGGAAATGTAGAATCCACCCTATGGCTTTTTGAAACACAGCCCATGGACACTCTGAAAGACAGCTATGAAGTGGGACAACTCACAAAAGTTGTGGTGTTGAGCAATGAAAAAGGAGAGGTTAAAGACAAAAAGCAGAAATTTGAGAAGATCGGTGCATGTAAAATGACACTTGACAGAGGGAGCAAAGTTGAAGAAGAAGAGAGAGGAGATGTAAAGACTTTCAAGAATCTGTTTGAAACCATACCTCTTAGTCACATCTCTGACTCTGAGAATACACAAACTCAAGTCAATGGCATTATTGCTGGGGATGTCAAAAGCAACCGTTCACTGTTCGAAACCACACCATTGTATGCAATTAAGGACTGTGCTGGAAATTTCCATGAGGTAACAACTGTCAGTCGAGAAGAATGCATAAAAGGGAATGTACAGAACTACAAATTGATGTTTGAGACAAAACCTTTAGACCAGTTTGAAGAAGGTAATGAAAAAATAGAGGTCATCAAAGGCATTACAAGGCAAGAAGACATGACAGGTGATGTGAGAACAGCCAAATGGATGTTTGAAACACAACCTTTGGATTACATACACTTAAAATTCAATCAGTCAGAAGTGGATTCAACTGTACCACATGAAAAATTACAAAAGGGTAATGTGAAGACATGCAAATGGCTGTTTGAGACACAACCAATGGACATTTTGTATGACAAATCAGAGAGAAACCAGGATGTACAAGTGGTTCCTAAAGCTAATGTGAAGTCACACACTTGGCTTTTTGAAACACAGCCATTGGATAACATTAAAGACAAAGAGGAATTCAGTTTGAAATTATGCAGTACTGTGCAGGAAGATGTAAAAAGTGACGTGAATGTGAAAACAGTGAAACACCTTTTTGAAACCGAGACTTTGGACAGGATAACAAAGCGAACAGATTCGGTCCAAAATATTAGATATGTCAGTCAAGTGGATGTTCAGTCTGGAGATGTCTCACATGTCAAAGAAATTTTTGAATCCAAGTCACTCGATGAAATAGGAAGCAAGTGCATCAACGAGTCAAACGTTGAGGAGCAGAACAAAGAAATCCAGTCAGGATCAGTCCATAAATTCACTTGGCTGTTTGAAAATCAGCCTATCTGTGACATCAGTGAGAAGGAAGATGGAATAACTCGCAGTGTCAATGATGTTGAGGGTGGTGATGTTGGAGGCAAGAAGTTCATTTTTGAAACATTTTCTCTTGATAAAATCCAAGATAAAAACCAACTACTTGAGCACCAGTCAATGAGTGTTGAGAAGCTAATGAGCGGTAGCGATAATGTGAAGTCCAGCACAATGCTGTTTGAATCTCAGCCTCTGTATGCTATAAGAGACAAAGATGGACAGTTTCATGAAGTTACCACAGTGAGGAAAGAGGAAATGGTGAGAGGAGATGTAAGGGGAGCAAGGTGGATGTTTGAAACCAAGCCAATTGATACCATTCAAGCAGACAAAGAAATTTACGTAATTCGTGCAGTTACTCAGGAGGATGTGCTCAAGGGTGACGTGAAATCAGCACGATGGAAGTTTGAGACACAACCCCTGGACTCCTTCACCCCTTGTGAAGGGCCTTCAGTAAGGGTTGTGGAAGATATAGGCCATGGACAAAATGTGCAACAAAGCAAACAACTTTTTGAGACTGAGAAATTAGCCCAAAATAAGTATGTGAGAATGGTGAGTGTCACAGATGTACAACAAGGTGATGTACGCACTTCCACCTGGCTCTTTGAGAATCAACCAATTGATACTCTAAAAGGTGAACCACATGAGCAGAATACCTTGAAAACTGTGCATCGAGAGGATAACACAAAGGGAGATGTGAAACGATGCACTTGGTTATTCGAGTCACAGTCTCTGGATAAAATAAAGAACAATGAATCTACTGAAGAATTTGTTTCGAAGGAAGAAATTCCCAAGGCAGATGTTAAAAGCACCACCTGGTTATTTGAGACCACACCACTGGACAAAATCACAGTGGAAAGCGTGACAGACATACTCTACCGCCTTTGCCATAATTCATTTATTCATTCGAATGGAATCATTATCCAGGCATATGATTATAAATATGTAAACATGGCAAAATATCAGTTTGTGAACAATATGGATCCCAAAGTTCAAAATGAGGAAGTTGTTGAAGGAAACATCAGGAACATAATGCTACAGTTACTCTTCAGACCAAACCTGAAATCTAAGGTTGTTCTCCTTAAAGAGGATGAACAAGGCAAGGTACACAGCACAGTGCTGGAAATTCCATTTCAACAGTCTGGATCCGCAGAAAACCCAAACGCAGAGTGCAAGACTCAAGAAGCAGTTAAAATCATTGAGAACTTGCTGGTGCAACAAAAAACAATCAAGACAGGCTTGATAATGCAAGAATCTGAAGGAGGCCAGCCAGAGATGACAGTCTATTCCCTCCTGTGTCAAAGAAGCATGGCAACTGAGTCTCATGATGTCACTCGAGGAGACGTCAAGTCCACCATTGGCAGCCTCCTTGCCACAGTCCACAGCCAGCAGACAAAAGCGTCTTGCAGATTGGAAGAAAATGAGAGGGGGAATGTTGATTTGTATAGAAACTGCATTGAAAAGGGTGACCTTTATTACCTTAAGGGACTACAGCAGGAGCTGTCTGAGGAACCAACATGCTCCTGGAAAGAGGAAATTGAAATTGTTCAAGGGGATGTAAAGGAAGCAAAGAAACACCTCAATCAACAAAGGGAACAAGTTGAAAGAACCATCTTGGATGTCGTACCAGGAGATGTAAAGAGCGTTAAAAAGATTTTCTCAGAGGCCTGCACAGACCTTGCCGTTGGAAACGGCGTACCAAAGGAGGAGATAATCAGAGGCAATGTTTTGTCTGCCAAGCAGCAGCTTGGTGAGGCACTCAAGCAGCCCTTCATGGTACAGAAAGAAGAAATAGTGTCTGGGGACATTAAAGCCTCACTTGAATCCTTGGAACGGGCAAAGCAACAAAGTATGTACTTGGAACGTGAGGTCATCGTACCAGGAACCATTTACGATCTAAATGTAGAAGCACAAGAAATGTGCTTGGATGACAATGAAAGAAAAATAATGAAGGATGAAATCATTTCAGGAGATGTTAAAGCAGCCAAAATGTCCCTGGAGAGGGCAAAGAACCAAAGCATAAGAGTAGAACGAGAACCTGTTACTCCTGGAAAGTTATGTAATCTAAACGATGATCTAAACGAATCATCTCAGGAACAAAATACCTCAACAGTGCAGCAGTCTACAACATCATCCTCAAGTAACCAGCGGATTACTACAACATTTCGAAAGGTTAGTGACACAGAGAAGGATCAGAGATCCACTGAAAGAGTATGTCATCAGAATGAAGTGGGAAGGAGAGAAGATGCTATAGGTGCTAGTACAGACAATAGCTCAGTGGGGCTAGATATCAATCCTCAGCTGTCTGAGATAGAGTCAGAAATTATAAGAGGGGATGTGAAGGCTGCTATTCAGTCTTTACAATGTGCTGCAACAGAGCAGAGAAGTGTAGACAGAGAGGAAATTGTAAGAGGTAACATGCAAGAGACTCTCCAGTCTCTGGAGAGGTCTAGCATTAACATTTTAAAGGGGATTACAAGGCAGCAATGTTATATAGAAAATCTGGACAGTCTTACACACATAGCAAAGTGAAAAATGACTCAGGGACTCAAGAATGCAAGCAGAGTTTTGTTTAACCTTTGCCCATATCTGATGCTGAATTGTTTTCTTCGGTTTCAGTGACTGGCAGTGAGCATCTGACCCTCTTGGCACTGAACTCAGAACCTATGATTAGTTCCAACTCTGACAACTCAAACCAGCTTTTTGCAAGTCATGGCAAACATCCACCACCTATCCCTCCAAAAACTGGTCATCAGGTTAAAGATCAGAAACCAGTTATTCCACCAAAACCATTGCATATCACCACTAATTCTGAATATATTGCAGAAATCCCACATATTTGTCAAAGCTCATCTGAGCCTGTTATTAATAACCCACAGAATCCAGTAATCCCACCCAAAATGATACCCAGCAAGAAAACTGTCTTGCATAAAAACGAAACTTGGAATTTTGAAAGCCCAGAGACTTCAAACCAAATTAAAGACAAGTTTCACAACAGTAATGAACCAGTTGAGAGTACAAAAGATCCTATGGATATTCAAAAAATGCAATATACTCAGCAATGGGTTCAAAACTCCCACATGGAACATATGGACACCCTGTCGGTCAGTAAAATAGAGAATGTTGATGATAATTCCATTGCTTGTAATACAGCAGGAATAGAGAAAAATGTAATTCAGAAGATAAATGCTGCTGAAGAAATCAGGATGTGTATGCAGAGTTACTCAAAGGACAAGAAAGAAATTAACATGGGATTTAAGGTTGCACTTCAGAATTTTGGAGAAAGGAAAACAGCATCTGTAGACAATATCTCATCTTTCCCAAAGAAAATTAAAGTTGTGCCAAATGAAATCACCCCAGAACAAGCAAAAGGCTTTAGAAACAACACAAATGGAGTTGACCTATACTTGCCCAGACAAGATAATAGTGGAGAGACCTCTACAACACCTGAAGAACTGCCTGTAAAGAGCTTAATAACCCTGAGAAGAAAGTAGTTTTGAGAGAAAAAAAAAAGCAAGGAGAGAGACTGAAGATGAGCGCCGTCAGAGGCTCTCCGTCCACAAAGAGGAGATGATGAGGGACAATGTAACAGCAGCCATGGAGATCTTTGAAAATATCATGAGACGAGAGGAACTGAAAATAATTCTGTCAAAAGTTCAAAAAATAGAGGGGGAGACCTCTGAGTTGGATGTCAAATCTTTGAAGACGTTATTTGTGAATGTGCCTGCTTGGATTGCCAATACAAAAAAGAACACAAAACAAAGACACAATCCAAGGGAGACAAGAGCTGGCACAGAGACAGAGTGGTTGAGAGATGATTTAGAGTGTTTCCTCTGTTCAACTTGAAAGAACAGACATTAGCTAAACCTTTGGACATTGAGGAGGCGATTAAAAAGGCTTTATATTCTATTTCAAATTTGAAGTCTGAGGCAGACATTGCTGGGTTGTCAGGCCTATTTAGTGAATCCTTAAATTCTACTATTAAAATGAGGAAAATAAGCATTGTGTCCAGCAAAGCAAAACCTGTACAATCTAAACAGGTACAGAGCACTGATAACAAGGATGAGAAACCCTTTTCAGAGCTGCCAAAAGAGGTACATCAGCTGGAGAAAACATGCTCAAATCTCCCTTCTTCCCCTTCCTTTATTTCCATTCATTCTGCTGCAAGAAAACCCCCACAGTCTTCCGCTGAAAAAAGCTCTGCCAGCCACATTTGTGGCCCTCAAAATCCTAGAAGGAAAGTCAGCATTCTTAAAGTACAAACAGTTCCTGAGGTTGCAAGTGGAATCATTGGAATTAAAACCGTCAGTTAGAAATATGAAGAGATAGATTGCTTCTGGAATAAATACTTCTCCCAGAGATCTACATTTGTTACAAGACAGTCTGAGACAGAATTGTCCTCCTCAAATGATGTTGTTACCAATCCAGGGAGGTATGAAGTAGTAACTCTACCCATTTTGCAAAGGTCTGGCCACACCTTCTCTTCAAATTCTGCCTGTAAAAGGAAAGACAGCAAAGTGTTTGTTACTTTTGATCATCTAAACACAGAAAAACATTAATCTGGCAGTTCATTCCTTTTGAAACAATATTTTTTAGGTTATATCATATTCATCTCAATTGTTTCTTTAAAATACATACATATTAGCTTAATAATCCTCATTTTTGTGTGTACAATTAAAAGTTTTATTGTGATGCTTGATCTATTTAAAGTTGCTATATGTAAGATTGACAACAAGTGTTTGAAATGGGTACTGCAGTCCAAATTCAAAATATTGTAGATTTGTCTGCCCCGCCCCAGACTTGAAGTTCATGCGGGTTGCTAGAATGTTGACATGCAAATTAGCCAACTCAGCATCCGTTTAAAGGATTTCTGGGCTTTAAGCTGTCTTCATCTTCCAAAGGCATCTCCAGTGTTTATCCTTGTTTTACTACGCCTCTGGTCATGGTGGTTTTTAGACGGATGGCGAGGCTTTTTAGGTCGGGTGGAATCTGTTATCTCTGATCCAGTTTGTTTGCTGGCTTCCATGGCTGCAGCATGCAGTGTAAAGATTTCTTTAATGACATATTATGGTCATTTTATGATTTAGTACAGTAAAAATATTACATATAGCACCTTTTAAAAAGTTGAGTAAGAGCAAGGATTTTTGTACTGTTGCAACTAAGTGTAAAAGTTTTTTTGATAAATATTTTTTTGTTTGTTTCATAAACTGTATATTAATTAACTTAAAAATAAAATATTTCAAAGCTCTATTTGTCATAATTATTTTCTTTTGAGCATATATAGGTTAGATTTAACTAGTATCTGAAAATCAATGATCAATGAAGTCATTATGTCCTTTTCTGTGGTAGAACCTAAAACTCAAAATATACAGAAGAACAGATTTGACCAGAACTGATTTGAAGTAGAATATATTTATTTAATTTTAAATGTAAAACTTTGCAATTAGAACTGATACATTACCTTACCAAAAATAAAATGTATCTTAAAAATACCATGCCATGTATGTTTAAAATACAATGATAGTATCCAGCCAATAAATACCTGTAATTTTAAAATAAATATTTTTTTTAGGTTTGTCATTGGAGGATCTTCATGCTCTGTCTACAGCATATCTTATATCATATACTGTATATCTTATATCATATATACTCATATTCCATGTATGTCTATATTGTTGCCTTAGTTCCTTTCAACTGCTAAAGAGATGTGCTCTGCGTGCCTGACACCAGTTTACCCAATGGAGAAAATGGTGGCTGATAAACTAATCCTACATAATAACTGTTTCTGCTGCAAACACTGTCAGAAAAAGTTAAGGTGAGAGCTATGGCTTGTCATATGGAAATCATCCATTGTGAGATTCTTTCAAAAATCATCTTTCTGGAAGTTGACAATCAAATTAAAATTGACAAATCAATTAAAAACTGTTACAAATGTAAAACCCCTGATTCATGAAAAAAAAAGATGTTTAAAATATTGTTTTATTAAAAACATCTTGTCAAATTTAATTGCAGTGATCACAAATAAATTAAGATAACACCTTTTTGATTCCATGGGAACTTCCAGTGACATTTATTTAATGAACTTTTAACTTGTGTACTATTATTCATTACAGCATTCACAATTATTCTGCTCTTTATGGAGAATTCTACTGCATGTCACACTACAAACAGTTATTTAAGAAAAAGGGGAACTATGATGAGGGCTTTGGGCACAAACAACACAAAGACCGCTGGCTTGCAAAAACCGAGGAACCCAAACCTACTAACAAGATCAGCTCAGCACATACAACAGATCATACACGTGTTGATGGTCCTCTGGGGTTATCTTCTGGTGTTTCAAGTCCAATGCCAAGACGCAGAGATGCTCAGTTAAAAAGTAGCCTTGATACCAGGAACAAGCTTAAAATGAGCTGGCCACCTGAAATCAAGGGAACCAAGCATAGCCCTATTTCGCAAAGTAATTCCTCAGCCTCAGGAAGGAAAACAGACTGGTCAAATCGCAACCAATCTTCTGCTAAGTTTAGCTCCAGAATTTCTCCTGGAAAAAATAGGTTTAATTCTGGACTGGATGAAATGGACAAATCAGTTCAGTTGTCACCTTGTGACAAGGCAAACACATTCTCCACGCCTTCCACATTAAAAGTTGGGGTTAAAGCACCACACTCCAAACCTATTAATACACCTCTCACAGGAGGTACAAAATCATTACAAAAGACTGCATATTCAACTGCCCACTATGGAACAAAAAGTAAAGTTCCAAAGGGTCACAAAAAGATTAGACAATACCTGAATTCTGATAGCTCAAGATCAGATTCTGTGATAGAACAACAAACTTTGGCTGAAGATTGGAAAATTGATAGTCCAACAAAAATGAAAAAGACTGTTCGGTTTGCTTCAAATTTGAACACAGACGAGAAAAATAACATGGAGATCAGTAGTGATGAATTTGAAAGCAGTACCAAGGCCTTTGATGAACCTGCATCTGTAGTTCTCAATGGTGATATAATGGCAGCAAATAGAGATAACACAACTTTAAAATCAGGAAATGAAACAGAGGAATCACCATTGGAAGGCTCCATAAACAATCAATATTGCAATGATTCTGAAACTTCAGATGGACCAAAGGAAGATGATTTACCTCCAACAGGAATACAGGAAATCGTCTCTCCTGTGCAAAGCAATCTGTATGAAAACACAAAGGCAGATGAGGAACATATCAGTGAGCAGAAAACAATTCCAAACCTTGATGAACTGCAGAGATTTGAAAAAGAAACATTCAAACCAATTAGTGAAGCTTGTGATTTTGAGCAGGTTGAAGAGATAAAGAATGAGGAGGTTAATGTGGCAGAGACTAATACCAATTTTATAAACTCTAAAAGTCAAGAACACACCAAAAATATCAGAGATGGATCTAAAGACCCTGATGTGTTGGATATGCCTCCAAAGACTGATGAGAAACACAACATGAAAGTTGCTGACAAAAACGTTATAGATAAAGCAAATAAAGGATCTTGGTCTAAAGGTAAAGGTCCTCTTTCCAAACTCTTCCCATCTGGTTCAAAAGGGAAAGAGAACAAGAGTGAGTCAAAAACAGAAAGCAAAAGACATGATTCCAAACCTAGAAATGTATTGAGTAGACTCTTGTCGTCCACTGAAAACGAGTCAGAAGTAGAGAAAACACTGGTAATCAAAACAGAAACTGCAACTACAGCATGTGAGAAGGAACAAGAGAAAGTTGGAGAAACAGAGGAGGATGTGAACACTGCATTGTCTCAGGACAATTTTGTTTTATCTCCTTTCCTGAGTGAGACCACCTCTCAAAACACCCCAGAGGATCCCATACATGGAACACAAAACTCACATAGTGATGCTACAGAAGAAATAAATGCAACCAAGAACATGGTTCCCATTTCACTGCCTAGTAGAAGCCCTGCAGAGGTGACAGTGCCATCAATGGATCTTGATCCAACTGAACAAGCCAAGCCCCTTACTGGTGGTTTTGGGGAGTTTGATAGCATTGAGGCTCTTATGTCTTCACAAGAAAGCATTCATGTAGATCTCACTTCTCCAGACTTTTCAAAACCTGCAAGTCTTGAGGGCAACCTGAACTCCTCTTTCCCTCATACTGAAGATCCTGGCTTTCCTGATGCAACTGGAGTGTTTACATCTCAAGTCATGAGCCCCAACACCGATGTCATTACCTTTTCAGATTCAAATACACTTAATTTTACAAACAGTGGCACATTGACAGATATTACGAATTTTGAAACATCATCAATGACAGCTTTAACTGGTATAGAGAGCTCTTTTATTCAGGAAGACCCATTTGGAGAAAAAACACAGGGAGAAAGTGGATCAAGTGGAGATGCAATAGTAAGTCATTCTGTGAATTTGAATGAAGAGACTCTTGATATTTTTGGTTCATCAGAGTCAAACATTAAGGCAACCTCATATGGCTTTGGAAACACCCAGACTGTAGCCATTGAAACCAGTATTTTCTCAGGAATGACTGACAACCTCTTTGGAGTGTCCAGTGCACCAGTGGATATCTTTGGAGGAGACAATACGCTTATGGCCTCTGAAATGTCCACTAATTTCTTTGATATTATGACAAACAGCGAGGGTCAAAGCCAAAACCCTTTTGAGTCAATTGCAAATGGTCAACCTGCTCCAAATGGAGCTCTTGACTTGATAAGTTCTGAGAGTGACCCATCAACATTGTTAGATCCTTCAAATGTGTTTGGTCAGAAAACCTCTGACCTTGAACAGGCCAGTCTAATTCAAAGTGAGGTTAATAATGTATTCAATGACAAGGGCAATCAATCAGATTCTAATGTGTTTGATCAAAATCTTTCTGACCAAGGACTAATTCAGTCAACTCAAATCGAGGCTTTTGATTTGTTCAGTTCTGAGCAAGAACCACCCCTAGTTGGGTTCGGTCAAAGAGGTGCTGATCCTTTTTCTGATCCTTTCCAAAATGACATCTTTGCAACTACAAATGACAGCACAGGAACAAATACATTCAGTGTGGAAACAACACAAACCACTGCAAACCTATTTGATGATTTCACTGGCTTAGAGAGTCACAGTGAGGCTGCCGAGACAAAAGAGAGCATCTTATTTTACAATGACATATTCTCATCCATTTCTGCCATGCCTCCAGAACCAGCACAGGATATTTCCACTCCACTAGATGCAACAAACACCAACACAAATGTTGTGCTGTCACACTGTGCTGAAAATGATTGGATGTCTGACTTATTGGGTTAGTGGAGCTGCCATACTTCATATCACTGCTCCATTAACAAACTCCAATTTTAATAAATATAAATAATACAATTATTATATTTAAAGGAATAGTTCACCCAAAAATGAAAATTCAGTCAGCATTTACTCACTCTCCTGTAGTTCCAAACCCATATATCTTTATTTTGTGGAAAACCAAACAGAGATGTATATCACAGTCCATCTTTTCACTACAATGTCATTGGATAGTTCCTTACTTTAAATATTAAATAATTTAAATTTTTTGGCGAAATGTTCCTTTAAATAAGCAGGTGTATTGATTTGACTTTGTCATTCTATTCTGTACAATTTAGTAATTTAGTTACTGTAATTTGCTTAATCAATGTATATTATGTTAATATATCAGTGTTGATATCTAATGTGGTTTTACATACATTTTATTTTCAGATCTGAATAATGTACAAACACAGACCCTGCCCATATAAACAAAAAAGGTTTTTGCAGCAATATGGTCTGGAAATTACAGCATTGTGATTCTAAAAAAGTTGCTCAGTTAAATGAGACAACTTGATTTTTTTATGACCAAAAGTTGCGTTGCATATGGGAAAAATAAATTGATCTATAAATTATCTAACAAAGTCACTAAATAATCTATAGTCTTCATATAATCTACAGAGATTTATTGGTTGATCAAGAAGTAATGCCATTATGACCATGTTCATTTATTGATTTATTAATTTACTGAAGCATTCATGTCCTTGTTGTATCAAAGTGTTGAAGACTAATTGGGTCAATAAAACTGTAATTCACAATGAGGTTTACTGCATATTATTTTATGTTTTTAAGTTGGTACATTATTGTCTAGCAAATAAGAGAATACAGAACCTACAAATCTTTTCATACTATTGGAGGGCAAATAAACAGTAACATTTATTCTAATGCAAATGCTAATATAAAAACACTGTAAACCCTTAATAGAAATAATAATAATAATAAAAAAGAAACACCACTGGCAAGAAGTTTAGGGGTTATAATTTGGTTGCTTGGATGTCTTCACAATCCCCAGTTGTGTGATTTGTGTTTTTTGGTTTTCTATGGGAGAAACACAGAGATAGAGTGTTATTTTCCTTTGACAAAAAGATTACAATGTTGTTTTAAATAATACATATTAAAAGTCATGCAATTAATGAACATTTTAAGAAATTTAGAAACAGCTTTTTTTTTTTTTTTTTTTTTTTATTAAACAGCAGGATTTCACAACAAATTACACTTGTAATATACACTTGTGTTATAGTACATGTACCTTGTGACTTCTGCCTCCTCTATGGAATCAGGCAGCTCAGTGCGTCTGGTCTCAGGCAGCAAGAAGGCCAATGCCCCACTTGCTAGTGCTAGACTGCTGAATACCACAGTGGGTATAGAATAGTGGTAGACCTCAAGCACGTTCAGCACAGGTGCCAACATACTTGCAACTCGAGCAGCTGTGATACCCAGCCCTGTGGCTGTCTGACTGAAAATTGACAAGTAATGTATTATATAACTGCATTAAAAATATTAAAGGTCTCATGTATACATATACAAAATGACTGGTTGCTTGACAGGGGCCTGTGCCTACCGGATAGAGGTAGGGAACAGTTCTTGGACATAAATGTTGCAAATACTGCCTGCTGCGTTCATAAGAAATCTTCCAGTTGTGGCAAGAACAGTGATGGCAATGTTATTACCTGAAGTATAAACATACTGAAATCTCTTGCTCTCTTACACAGCTTATGACCATTCTATGTCCATGACTCCAATACAGTATTTAGATTTTTGTATGTTATGGAATGTAACACATGGAAAAGGTTTTACCTTGTGGTACTGCAAGAATCAGGAGACAGATAAAGCCTCCCAATAGAAGAGAACCCATCAGAGATGCCTTTCTTCCAACTGTTTCCAACAACCACATGCAAAGGAAGTTGGCAGGCAACTCAGCAAGTCCGAATATGAGTTGATTGAGAAAAATATCAAGGCCAAACCTCCCCACATTTAAAGAGAGGCTGTAGTATGCTAGGCTTAGTGCACACCTTAGTATAAACAACACAGATACACGTTAATGTTTAAAAGTGAACTTTGGAAATTCAGGAAAACATATTAATTTTTTTTTTTTTTTTTTTTTGGAGTTGATAAAGTTAGAATTAAACAAGTTATCTGACTCACCATCCGAAGGTAATGATTAAGAAATATTTCCTGAGCACATGGGAAGTAAACAGGGGTTTTATACCCCCTCTTTCAACAGACTTTTCTTTTAAGACCTAATTCATCAAATAACAACAACAGCAACAAAATGTAATCCATATTATTTGTAATTGATCATGTTATTTAGAAGAGATGGTCCTCTATTTTGACAATTTGAGAAATGTACAGTATTGTAAAAGGTAGGGGATGGGCAAGTACGAGACGGGAACTGGCTGAGCAGTCAACAAATCTTTTAATGACAAACTCAGCTTAAAACAACATAAAACATAAGACACACACACACATACAGTGGCCACGTGCGTCTCTCTCTCTGTGTGTGTGTGTGTCTCCTGCTCGCCCTTTCCCTCTCCCCTTTCCCTCCCCTCGTCTCTCCCCCAGGTTCCCAGGAGGCGGGGTGGACCACCGGCTGGCGGAATGGCTTGAAGGGGGTTGTAGGTCAGTCCGGATGGTGCCCTGGCCTGAATCGGGTGGGGGAGGATTGTGATGAGGAGGAGGGCGTCGCCGGGCGTCGCCGGGCATCGCCGGGCTGTAAGGGTGCACGGCCGGCACTGAGTCAGCTGATCAGCAGGAGAGCGAGATAAAGGGGTGCCGGAGATGCCAGTTCGCGATAGAGAGAGACACACGTGGCCACTGTATGTTTGTGCGTCTTTGTTTTATGTTGTTTTAAGTTTAGTTCTGTCATTAAAGTTACGTTGACTGTTCTGCCGGTTCCCGCCTCCTCCTTGCCCATCCTTTACCCGTTACAAGTATATATAAATCAGGCCACCTTTTCCACTAATGAATCAGGAATTGTACGTTTGTTGATTGTAGCTGCCTTCTGAATTAGTTCTTTTGCATCTGTAGTTCTTCCACGGTCAAGAAGCCACCTAGCAGATTCTGGAATAAACCTATAATGGTATGCACAAAAAATTATGTAATTCACTGACAAATTCATCATTCAGAACTAAAAGCACCCTCTAAGTGATGCCCTGTAAAATTACAGAAGTACACTAAAGTGATTGAATAAATTGTAAATAACTATTAATTGCAACTATTCTTTAAAAATTTATTAAAATTACATACATACCATATATAGAGTACTACAAATCCAATTGGGCCAGCCATTATAAACTGGGCCTTTCTCCAGTCCCTAACGAAATACACAAGGCCCAGAAAAATTACCTGCCCCAAAGCTCCTAGTACCTGACTCAGACAGGCTGCATAGGATCTCTGGGCAACTCCAATCCACTCAGTGGCTGCAGCGACAAAACATTCTAATGAGGACACAGCAATTACAGTGACGAAAAATACAGACATTCTGTGGTTTAAATATGGGTCCATAGTCTAATAATTATGCTAAGACAGATAAGAACAGATTTGTCGATGACAAAAATAAAAATCTGTACAGTTTTTGGCCTATTTTATGGAAATAAGTGTTATCAGCTATTTTGCCATGTATATCTGGATTGTCAGTCTGCTGATAACCAACATGATGCAAAGGTTCAGAAAAGGGTGCTTTAGAATTCAGTGATCAACATTGTCTCACCAAGGATGATGCAGTTGACCCGAAATCCACCATAAGACATACCAACAAAGAACAGAGATGTGATGTACACCTCAAAGTTTGGAGAAAGACCAGTCACCACTGTGAAAATTAGCATGAGCACCATAGGTATCTGTGTTGCTCGTTTACGTCCAAACCTGGAGTTCAAAACAGAAAATGAGAAGAAAAAGAACAAGCAATTTACTGAAAAGGACTATTTATGATATCATTGGAAATATTTTCTTTACGATGCGAATTCATTTTGCACATCATATACTTCCAAATACAGAACCTTCAGAAACTATTCAAAAATTAAACAACAACATGATCACATGTGAAATCGACATGTTGCTTCTGAAAGTTGTTCCCTGAAATCAACTCCATTCTGCCAAATTAATGATGAGCGCCATCAACCATTAGACATTTTTGCATCAATTCGGTTGCCATCACCTTTCCCTCTAGTGCTGCTGATCTCCGAGTCCCGGGTTCTGGTCTTGTGGCGAGCATGATTTAGAGGTTGTATTTTTGCTCTAAAATTACATTTTTACTCCACTGATGGTTAGGTGTAGGGTACGGGATTGGGTTAGGGTGTAGAGTTAATGAAATATGCATTCCTGTTGACCGTATTACATTATTTAAAACTAAAAATACTACTCGCGGCACTCTGTGGACATTTCACCTGGAAAATGGAGCTCACATGTGCCTATACATTTAACAACACTTCCAGCTTCGGCCACTGGAAGCAGTAATTCGAATTTTGGAAAGCACAGGCCGATTTCAGCAGCAGAACTTTCGACGTAGTTATCAGTTGCATAACTTTTTATCTACATACTTTAACATTATAGCGCAAAATATATATATTTAAATGTTTTAATTTGACTTTGTAACTCAGAATGAGAAAAAAAATCAAAGTGTGTGTTGGGGGGGGGGGTGAATACTTTCTGAAAGTACTGTAAATTGCATGCACATAATTGTGTTATCAAGTTTAAAATGTAAAAAAAAAAAAAACAGAAATCTACAGTTTCCTGAAGTGTGTCTGTAAATTCAATACCGCCATTCAAAATATATGAAATGTGCATTTTCTTTACACTTACGATTCTGAAAAGGGGCCAAAGAGTAGAGCTCCAACTAAAATTCCAGCCAACAATATTGTTTGTGCTCCCCGAAATAAATTTGCATTGTCACAAACAAGATCAAACTGCAAAACAATCAAAGACAAATACAAAATAGGAACTGCAAACCAAAGACTTCCTCAGTGGCAACTGTCTTTTAATCAGCTCACATTAAGGCCATTTAAACACATGCTTGTTAAATTATATGGTGCTGTATTTAGGACAAAATGAACACATTATGTTAATAGCAGACATGTTTTCAAAAATACAGGTGCCTAAATCAAAGTTACCATTTCTAGATATATATCTGAAACAACTCTTTGAAATACATTAGTGCTAGAACTTACGTCTGTGACAATTGTTGCCTCATAAATGGTATCATTGTGCACCCACCCATCAGTGCAAGTGGTGGTTTCATTCAAGCCATATTTCCTTATAGCAGTGAGATTCCAATTCACAGGCATGTACATCTCACATCCACTGATAGATCCATCCGGGAGCCTCGGCACAGTCAGGTTAAGCTGCTCTTCCTTCGTCAGATTAGGATCTATATGAAGAATCCAATCAGTGTTGCAATGGTGGTTTGTGTCTGCATGATTGAAAACAAGGCTGGCAAAATGAAAAGGCAGTATGAGGTTCGGAAAGCACAGAGCAAACAGTACAAGCTTTTGGAATAGCCCAAAGTCTCCAATAGCCTCTAGAATCTCCCCAAAATCAGCCATGGTGGTCCAGGAGAAGAGCAACACAAGAAAGCTTGAGTAAGTGGTTACACTATAAAGCACTGTAAATTAATGTTTAACTGCACAATCTGTGAATATATCAGAATGTCATATAAAAAGAGAGAGCAATGGTTAAGTTATTGTAGTAGAAGTGTAATGGTTGATCATTCAAGGCTGATGGTGTTGAAAATACTGATATGTTAAGGTCTATCAGTGTCTTTCTATGTGTGTTCCTTGATGTGGAGCCTTGATATATAGTCTCATTCATCTGAGATGGACTCAGATACTGAATGTGAGTTACATCTGTGTTACATTGAGGTACTTATAATGAAAGTGTAAACATTAAAATACTTAGTATAGCCACAAGACATAAGTTATATCAAATGTAATGCCGTAAACCCTAAAACGACAGTAAAAACAATGTATTAAACAACTTCATAGCTTGAATAAAACACACGTTTTAGAGAATTACTGTAAGTGCTTTTATAGAATTGTAAGCTTCACATTTCAGCCTTTAAATCCTTCAAAAACTGGTGCCATTCACTTCAGTCATCTTCAATTCACTTCCAAAACAGCACCAGAAATGCATAGTTCCCTTTCGATTATGGTTCACTCAACATTGCGGTAAACGCTTTTGGGGAATTCCTTCTCCTACAACACAATTGAAGCCCTTGTATAACAACACCAATCCTATGACTGACAATGGGGTTTGAGCCCCGCCCCTTTAGGCGCGCAGCTGGCCTATATAAGCTGGTGCTCAATCACCAAATCTTTTTTCTTTTTCTCCCCAATTTGGAATGCCCAATCTCCAGTGTGCTCTAAGTCCTCATGGTGGCGTAGTGACTAGCCTCAATCCGGGTGGCAGAGGATTAATCTCAGTTGCCTCCGCATCTGAGACATCAATCCATGCATCTTATCACGTGGCTTGTTGAGCGAGTTACCGCAGAGACATAGCGCATGTGGAGGCTTCACGCTATTCTCCGTGGCATCCACACACAACTCCCCACCGAGCGCAAACCACATTATAGTGACCACAAGGATGTTAACCCAACGTGACTACTACCCCACCCTAGCAACCGGGCCAATTTGGTTGCTTAGAAGACCTGGCTAGAGTCACTCAGCATGCCCTGGATTCAAACTCGCAACTCCAAGGGTGGCAGTCAGTGTCTTTACTCGCTGAGCTACCCAGGCCCCCTGTTCAATCACCAATTCTTTAGAATGTTCTTCCTTCAAGACCGACATCGTCTCGTCTCCAACTACATCTCGTCTTGAAAAGCCCTCTTTGCCATCGACATACACCCTTCAGCGTATTAGACTTCCCTGCAGACGCAATAGGATGATTCATCGCCTGACTCTCTGCACCTGCAGCGAAAGACTCACCTGCCCCATGCAGTGTTCCGGCGAAGATTCTCTATGCCTCACTGCCAGCAATGGGTTCTTCGCTTCAGATGCTCGTCGCCTTGACAACAGCGCCTCAGCAAGACTCTTACCCATTTCCCGAAGGCAGCAGGCACATTCCTGACCGAGTCAATGGCGTGAAGAGGAATCTGGAGCCCGCTGTTCTTCTCAGCCCAGATCCAAAGAAAGCCCGGTTTGACATACAAGCTGTTCCACTCCCCCTCCCTGCTGAAGTTCGTTGGGACCGGGATGTTATGCAAAATGTTGTTTCTGTGTGTTGTGTATGAATAAAAATGCTTTCAAAAAGAAAAGAGGAAAGTGCATGTTGTGGCTGCTCGAGACGCACATACACTCTCAAAGAAAGGGCTCAATTTCTCATCACACTTCTCATACCCCACACACTATGCACAACCACTTCCCTAAGGCAAGCGGCACTTTCTCCTATAATGAGCGAACCGATGCACCGGCTGTCTCATTACGTGGATGTGTGGCGAACTCTCACTGGTGTGTCAGATTGGGTGCAAAAAATGATCGAACACGGTTATACGATCCAGTTTGCACGCCAGCCACCTCGCTTCAATGGCATTCTATCGTCCACGGTTCTGTCACGAGACGCGGCACTGTTACTGGCAGAAATTCACAATCTCCTCGCAAGAAAAAAAAACTATAGAGAGTGTTCCGGAATGTCATGCCACAAAGGGATTTACAGCCGCTATATTTTCTTTCCGAAAAAAGAGGGCAGGCTTCGACCCATTTTAGATCTGAGACACATGTTGGCAAAACACGTTCAAAATGTTAACTCAGAAACAGATCTTATCGCACATCCATCCACAGGACTGGTTTGTGTCAATAGATCTAAAGGATGCGTACATTCATGTTCAAATTGTACCAAATCACAGTCTGTTCTTGAGATTCGCGTTGGAAGGAACTGCATATCAATTCAAAGTCCTCCCCTTAGGCCTGTCTTTGGCTTCCTGCACATTCACGAAATTAGTTGATGCAGTGCTCGCCCTTTGAAGATAAGCGGCGTGCACATTCTAAATTATCTTGATGACTGGCTATTAATAGCCTGATCAGAGGCTCTGTTATGCGAACACAGAGACTTGATAGTTCACCATTTGAACAGCCTAGGTCTCAATGTCAACTGGGCGAAAAGCACACTTTCTCCCAGCCAACAAATCTCCTTTTTGGGAATTCAATTCGAATCCATAAGCATGTGCGCACCTCACGAGCGAGTGCGTTCAGACCATTCATCAGTGTCTGTCTCAGTTCAAACTGGGGAAAGCATCTCCACTGAAGTCATTTCAGAGAATGCTGGGTTTTATGACGGCAGTATCCGCTGTCATACCATTAAGTCTTTTACACATGAGACCTCTCCAGTGCTGGCTCAAACATCATGTGAAGTCTCTTCATTCTGACATAGTGAATTATCACATTCTGATCCGGTTGGACAACATGTCAGTAGTGCCATACTTAAGTCACCAGAGTAGAACTCAATCTCTACCAGAAATGAGCCTGGCGCAATGCCTCCTCATGTGGAGCGAGCTCCATCTCCCTTTCCCTGCATGCAACATACACTATATTGCCAAAAGTATTCGCTCACCTGCCTTTAGACGCATATGAACTTAAGTGACATCCCATTCTTAATCCATAGGGTTTAATGTGACGTCGGCCCACCCTTTGCAGCTATAACAGTTTCAACTATTCGGGGAAGGCTTTCCACAAGGTTTAGGAGTGTGTTTATGGGAATTTTTGACCATTCTTCCAGAAGCGCATTTGTGAGGTCAGACACTGATGTTGGACGAGAAGGCCTGGCTCGCAGTCTTCGCTCTAATTCATCCCAAAGGTGCTCTATCAGGTTGAGGTCAGGACTCTGTGCAGGCCAGTCAAGTTCTTCCACACCAAACTCGCTCATCCATGTCTTTATGGACCTTGTTTTGTGCACTGGTGCGCAGTCATGTTGGAACAGGAAGGGGTCATCCCCAAACTGTTCCCACAAAGTTGGGAGCATGGAATTGTCCAAAATCTCTTGGTATGCTGAAGCATTCAGAGTTCCTTTCACTGGAACTAAGGGGCCAAGCCCAGCTCCTGAAAAACAACCCCACACCATAATCCCCCCTCCACCAAACTTCACAGTTGGCACAATGCAGTCAGACAAGTACCGTTCTCCTGGCAACCGCCAAACCCAGACTCATCCATCAGATAGCCAGATGGAGAAGCGTGATTCATCACTCCAGAGAACGCGTCTCCACTGCTCTAGAGTCCAGTGGCGGCGTGCTTTACACCACTGCATCCGACGCTTTGCATTGCACTTGGTGATGTATGGCTTGGATGCAGCTGCTCGGCCATGGAAACCCATTCCACGAAGCTCTCTACGCACTGTTCTTGAGCTAATCTGAAGGCCACATGAACTTTGGAGGTCTGTAGCGATTGACTCTGCAGAAAGTTGGCGACCTCTGCGCACTATGCGCCTCAGCATCCGCTGACCCCGCTCTGTCATTTTACGTGGCCTACCACTTCGTGGCTGAGTTGCTGTCATTCCCAATCGCTTCCACTTTGTTATAATAGCACTGACAGTTGACTGTGGAATATTTAGTAGCGAGGAAATTTCACGACTGGACCTGTTGCACAGGTGGCATCCTATCACAGTACCATGCTGGAATTCACTGAGCTCCTGAGAGCAGCCCATTCTTTCACAAATGTTTGTAGAAGCAGTCTGCATGCCTAGGTGCTTCATTTTATACACCTGTGGCCATGGAAGTGATTGGAACACCTGAATTCAATTATTTGGATGGGTGAGCGAATACTTTTGGCAATATAGTGTATGTCCCTGGTCGCTTGAACTGTGGAGCAGACATGCTGTCGAGCCAGGGACCGATGGTGGGGGAATTGAGACTTCATCCTCAGCTAGTTCTGAGGATTTGGGAAGTATTCGGCAAAGCGGAAATTGACCTATTCGCCTCAGCGGAGACTGCCCACTGCCCTCTTTGGTACTACATGACCCAAGCCCCGCTGAGGGTGGACACCTTGGCTCACAAGTGGCCGGCGAAACACAAATACTCTTTTCCCCTGGTACGTCTTCTTCACTATGTCATCTGCAAAGTCCAAGAGGACAAGAAAACAGTTCTGTTGATCACGCCAAAATGACCCAACCAGTCCTGGTTTCCGCAAATGATGGAGATATTAGACGACCCTCTATGGGAAATACCGCAGAGGAGCAATCTCCTCTCTCAAGCTCAGGGCATGATTTGGCATCACCAACCAGAGCTGTGGAACCTACTCGTGTGACCCTGAATGGAGCACAGCGAACATCTGGCTCAGTCGGTAATAAACACCATTTTGCAAGCTAGAGCACTGCCCACAAGACGCCTCTATGCACTAAAATGGTGGGTGTTTGCAGACTGGTGATCCTAATGCGGCAAGGACCCAGTGAATTGGTCCATAGTGGAAATGATTACATTCCTTCAAGAGCGGCTGGATGCAGGTCTTACTCCGTCAATGCTTAAGGTCTATGTAGTGAATATCTCAGCATTTCACGCCCCAGAGACTGGCTCCTCTAAAGGCAGACATGATCTGATCATAAAGCTCCTTAGGGGAGCGAGGCGCTTGAACCCCGCTCGCCCTGCTACAGTCCCAACATGGGATTTAAATCTGGTGCTGAGGGTGCTCACAAGCCCTCCGTTCGAACCATTAGAATCTGTTGAGTTGCATGTGCTTTCTCTAAAGACCACACTTCTGTTGGCTCTTGACTCAGTCAAACGGGTGGGTGATATACAGGCACTGTCAATTGACAGTTCATGTCTAGAATTTGGACCGGGGCTTTCAAAGGCCACTCTAACAAAATGTCTAATATCTTCATCAGTAGACGAAGACGTGGAACTATAAAGATCAAGATAGAACTCTTTAAAAGCATTATTAATATCAATGGCCATGGTAAAAATTTTATCACCAGCAGATTTCACTGAGGGAATGGTAGAAAAAGACTCTCTCTGCTTTATATATCTAGCCAAAAGCTTCCCTGCTTTGTCCCCCAACTCAAAGTATGACTGTCTTGCCCTGAATAGCCAAAACTCCACTTTCCACAACAAAATAGTGTTATATCTGTATTTCAATTGGGTCAATTCTCTGAGGCCATCAGACGACATTCAGTGCTTCAGCTCTGCCTCTGCACTTTTAATATTTCCTTCCAACTCCACGAGTTCTCGTGCTTTGGATTTTTTGATGAATGAGGCATACTGTATGATCCGACCCCTAAGAACCGCCTTAAGTGCCTCCCAAGCCATGCCCACAGAAGATACTGAAGATCAGTTGGTCTCCATATAAACACTGATTTCAGTCTTTAACATTTGTTGGAAATCAGGATTTTGCAACAGGGATACATTAAGGCGCCAACTATATGATTTATTTTTTTCTGTATGTGGCAACACCTCTAAACTCACCAGGGCGTGATCTGAGACTATAATGTTTCCAATTGAACAATCAACAACAGATGAAATGAGGGACTTAGATATAAAAAAAAATCTATTCTAGAATAAATCTTATGGACTGATGAAAAAAATTTATAGTCCCTACCTGACGGGTTCAAAAGTCGCCAAATATCTGTAAGACCAAGATTTTTACACATCCTGTGAAGCGTCAATATTGCTCTAGGGGGCTTACACACTTTTGCTTCACTATGATCAAGGACTGAGTCCATCAAAGATTAAAGTCTCCTCCCAATATTATATCATGAGGGGTGCCAGCGGCTTGCAACATCACTTCAAGATCTATAAAAAAGCCCTGATCATCGTTAGGTGCGTAAATGTTAACCAAAATCAGACTTTGCCCCTGAATTTCTGCTAAAACAATAATGTCTCTCCCTAATTTATCTTTAAACTGTTTGAGACATTTGAATTGTAGATGTTTATTTGTCAATATAATGACCCCCCTGCTCTTACTTGAGCCAGCACTAAAGAAAACATGTCCACCCCATATCTTCCCAAATTTTTCAGCTTCCTGCGAGGAAAGATGCGTTTCTTGAAGAAACACTATATCACATTTCTTACATTTAAGAAAAGAAATAACCTTCCTTCTTTTTATGGGGTGCCCCAACCCATTCACATTCCATGTGGAGAGAGATAGTCCACTCATATTAACATTCGACATTTTGATATAATAGAAAAAATAAATTGTGTGTCAAAAATAAGATTGTACAGACCACATTTCAACATTAGTGCAACACTCAAACCCCGAACTTCCCCCCGAACAAAGCAAACAGAAAAAAGAAAAACGTGCACATTAACCCTGCGCGCGACAGCGCCAACCGGCATCAATCCCTCTAAACTCAAAAGGTCCACGTATGCCTACAAGAGCCCCCACGACAACTTTGCCGTCGGAATGCTCAAGTCCGGTGCTTCTGCACAAATTTTGTGAGGCAAAATTACATACAGAAAATACTTTGTGAGACAAACCCCAGCCAACAGGCAGAATAAACACAAAGACATGTAGTTCCCTATCTGTCACTCACTCGACGTTGTGTCGATGTAGTGACACTAGGGGTCACTCTTGGGAGCCCCAAACACTTCTGCTTTTTTGAAAAAAGGCCAATGGGAATTGGCGAGTGGAATTTGCATGCCACTCCCCCCAGACATATGGGTATAAAAGGAGCTGGTATGCAACCACTCTTTCAGATTTTCTCTTCGGAGCCGAGCGTTTCTATTCATTGAAGTTGAATTCATCCGCGAGTTCATTCACCTCATCTGTTGGATTTTACGGTGCATTTCAGGGGCTTCTCCCCCTCTGCACCCGTGGAGTGCAGAGAACGCCCCTGGGCGCTTCGGTAGAACAACAAAAGAGTATATTCTAAAAAAGAATATATTTTCATTCTAAAAGAGCGGCACACACGGAACATCTTTTTAAAGATGCCTTTCCGTTTGTGTGTTATTCCTGGTTGCGGTCGTTATCTCTCTGTTTCTGACGGCCACGATCGTTGTCTTACATATCTGGGCACTGCCCACGTGGAGACATCGTTCGTGGATGGGTCTTGTTCTCATTGCGAGAAAATGACCATGGCAACATTGCAGTCGCGGCTTGCATTCGTAAGAAAGCAATCCACCCCAGCGGCTCCCCACCTCGGTCCTTCTACCTATGGGTATGAGGCCGTGCTTGTTAGCACTGGGGGCGATTTGGGGACATCTATGGGACCACCTCCGCCGGGTATCCCCCCACGGACCTCCCATTCCCCAGCACGCTCGCTTGACCAGGTCGGGCACTCGGACGAGACCACCGACTCATCTCAGGGCGAGTTCGACCTCTTGTTCGGAGCCCGGGAAGACAATGAGTTATCAAGCGCAGCATCAAAGAGTGGGCTCGTCCAGTCAGATGCAGAGGCTTCAACTGGGCTTCCTCCTTCGGGAATGGTCGCCCAGTCCCAGGCCGACGCGGAAATGACGGACATGCTTTCCCGGGCAGCCGCGAGCATCGGGCTAGAGTGGAACCCTCCACTCTCCCCTGAATCCTCGTGGCTCGACGATTGGTTCCTGGGCTCGGGGCACCACCCATGGCCACGCCCCACCCCCGTTCCTTTCTTTCCAGAAGTGCACGAGGAGCTGACAAGATCGTGGGAGGCACCTTTTACTGCCCGGTACCGGTCTTTCAGTTCCCCCGCTCTCACTACCCTCGATGGTAGAGCAGCCAGGGGGTATTTGGTGATCCCCCAGGTGGATAAGGCGCTCGCGGTGCACTTGTGTCCGCAGAGCGCCACCACCTGGTGCAGGTGCCTGAAGCTCCCATCCAGAGCCTGTAGGTTTACGTCATCCCTGATGACCAGGGCCTATGGTGCCACTGGACAAGCCGACTCCGCCCTGCACGCCATGGCTCTCCTGCAAGTACACCAAGCCAAGGCGCTAAAAGAATTGCACGAGGATAGTTCTGACCCAGGATTGATGCAGGAACTGCGCTCGGCGACCGACCTCGCAATCCGGGCGACGAAGGTCACGGCGCAGTCTCTCGGGCAGGCAATGTCCACCCTGGTGGTCCAGGAGCGCCACCTTTATCTCAACTTGGTTGAGATGTGAGAGGCTGACAAGGCACGGCTCCTTGACGCCCCCATCTCCCATGCGACCAATCCTGGACCTGCGAGTACTGAACTGTGGTTTGCACAGACTCCTGTTCAAGATGCTTACACAAAAACGCTTTCTAGCGGGCGTCCGGCATCAAGATTGGTTCACAGCGGTAGACCTGAAGGACGCGTACTTCCACATCTCAGTCTTACCTCGACGCAGACCCTTCCTGCGGTTTGCCTTCGAAGGCCAGGCATACCAGTACAAGGTCCTCCCCTTCGGCCTGTCCTTGTCTCCTCGCATCTTCATGAAGGTCGCAGAGGCAGCCCTTGCCCCGCTAAGGGAAGTGGGCATCCGCATCCTCAACTATCTCGACGACTGGCTAATCCTAGCTCACTCTCGAGAGTTGCTGTGTGCACACAGGGAACTCGTGCTCCGGCACCTCAGCCGACTGGGGCTTCGGGTCAACTGGGAAAAGAGCAAGCTCTCCCCGGTTCAGAGCATCTCTTTTCTCGGTTTGGAGTTGGACTCAGTCTCGATGACAGCGCGCCTCACAAACGAGCGCACAGTCGGTGCTGAACTGTCTGAAGGCGTTCAGACGGAGGACAGCGATCCCACTGAAACTTTTTCAGAGGCTCCTGGAGCATATGGTATCCTCAGCGGCGGCCACACTGCTCGGGTTGATGCATATGAGACCGCTTCAGCACTGTCCTCAGACTCGAGTCCCGAGATGGGCATGGCACCTCGGGACACATCGCGTGACCATCACGCTGATCTGTCACCACCTTTTCAGTCCTTGGACCGACCTTGCATTTCTACGGGCAGGGGTTCCCCTAGAGCAGTCTCCAGGCACGTCGTGGTTACAACAGAGGCCTCCAAGACGGGCTGGGGCGCCGTATGCAACGGGCACACAGCCGCCGGCTCCTGGACTAGCCCGCGGCTGCGTTGGCACATCAACTGCCTAGAGTTGTTGGCAGTACTGCTCGCCCTTTCAGAGGTTCCGGCCGTTGATCCAGGGCAAGCACGTGTTGGTCTGGACGGACAACACAGTGACGGTAGCGTACATCAGCTGTCAAGGCGGTCTACACTCCCGTTGCATGTCACAACTCGCCCGCCGACTCCTCCTCTGGAGTCAGCAGCGCCTCAAGTCGCTACGAGCCACTCACATCCCAGGCGAACTCAACACTGCAGCGGATGCGCTGTTACATCAGGTTACCCTCAGGATAGAGTGGAGACTCCACCTTCAGGTGGTTCAGCTGATTTGGAGTCGATTCGGTCGAGCACAGGTAGACCTGTTTGCTTCCCGGGAATCCTCCCACTGCCCGCTTTGGTACGCCCTGACCAAGGCTCCCCTCGGTATAGATGCGCTGGCACACAGCTGGCCCCCTGGACTACGCAAATACGCATTTCCCCCAGTAAGCCTACTTACACAGACCCTGTGCAAGGTCAGAGAGCAGATCATACTAGTAGCGCCCTACTGGCCCACCCAGATGTGGTTCTAGGATCTCACACTCCTCGCGACAGCCTTGCTGTTGGTCGCACAAATGCATCTCCTGTGAGCACTTGTGATCAGTCGGATCAGTGCTTTCCTTCCTGCAGGAGAAGCTGGAGGGACGGCTGTCCCCCTCCACCTTGAAGGTGTATGTAGCTGCTATTTCGGCTCATCACGAGGCAGTAGATGGTAAATACTTGGGGAAGCACGACTTGATCATCAGGTTCCTGAGAGGCGCTGAGAGGTTGCATCCCTCCAGACCACGCCTCGTCCCCTGGTGGGACCTCTCTGTAGTCCTTCGGGGTGTACAGGGAGCTCCCTTTGAGCCCTTGGAGTCAGCTGAGCTTACGGTACTCTCTTTGAAGACTCCGTTTACCCCAAAAGCGTTTACCGCAATGTCGAGTAAACCGTTATCAAAAGGGAACGTCTCTGGTTACACATGTAACCTCGGTTCCCTGAGATGAAGGGAACTAGACATTGTGAAAGCTGGCTGCGCTACTACTTCAGAGTTTCGAGGTATGAGCGATGCGCTCTTGTCCTACAGTCAGAAAATTCTGAAGAAATGTATTTACCACTTATATAGGCCAACTGCACGCCTAAAGGGGCGGAGCTCAAACACCATTGCCAATCATAGGATTGGCATTATTATACAAGGGCTTCAATTAGGTCTTCGGAGAAGGAATTCCCCAAAATCATTTACCACAATGTCTCATTCTCTTCATCTCAGGGAACCGAGGTTGTGTAACCGGAGACGTATTTTTCTATTTTTGTCATTGGCCGAAAGCAATGATACACACGAGAAGCGGCTGCTGCAAACCAGACAGTCAGAGATGTCACGCGAGCGAGAACAGTAATAAGAGTTATTTGTGTGCAATGCATAGATTTTTAGTGCCCATAAAGAAGCCTGTGGTGTCACCTCCAGTGACCTTGTGGCTGCTGTTAATGTACCACAGGCTCCCTTTTATCAAATAATTCTCTCCACCTCAGCTCCCCAAAATCATGATGCGGGTGTTCGTGAAATGCTGAACCTGAATTATCCACCTTATTCCTACACCCTGTGATGCTCTGCACGAAATGTGGGAGGTACATCCGCTTAGAAGTAAACAGCTGACTCAAGCAGGACTGTGGAGGATGCCAATCAGTTTATATTGTAACCAAAACAGAGCTACAGCTTCATTGTTATGGAACAAGGTAGCTAGGTATGGGATCAAAATCCCATCAAAAGTATTGTGGTCACTGATCCAAAAATAATAAGCGTGAATCAAAATAATAATCGTGAATCAAAAAATAATAAGCGCAAAAATAAATAAAAAGCACAGGTCAAAATAATAAGCGCAGATAAAAATAATTAGCACAGAACAAAAAATAACAAGCATGAATCTAAAATATATAAACACATTTAAAATATGCTGCAAAAAAAAAAAAAAAATCATCAGAATTGCTAACAAAATCATGTTTTTCTTGGTTATATTACTGTTTTTTGTGCTCTGACAATTTTGCTCATATTTTAATTTTTTTGTACGCTTACGCTGTATTTTTCTTTGCTTTTGTTCCCAAGTTCTGTGCTTTCCAAAACTTGTGAGTAGAGTTTCATGTAAATCGGGGACGTTTTGCATCCCTATTGGTCCACTAGTTCTTGATCGACAGCTCCTCCTCTAGCCAATCATTCGAAGATGGGAGGTGAAGTCACTCCAATGCAACCAGGGGCGGACTGGCCATCAGGAGAACCGGGACTTTTTCCGGTGGGCCGGCTGCGAAATGGGGCTGAATTTAGTTAGCAGAGTTTTAGTTTAGACATTATTTAAGACTTCCTTGTTTGTAGGTTATTGGCTACCTACACTATATTGCCAAAAGTATTCGCTCATCTGCCTTTAGACGCATATGAACTTAAGTGACATCCCATTCTTAATCCATAGGGTTTAATATGATATCGGCCCACCCTTTGCAGCTATAAAAGCTTCAACTCTTCTGGGAAGGCTTTCCACAAGGTTTAGGAGTGTGTTTATGGGAATTTTTGACCATTCTTCCAGAAGCGCATTTGTGAGGTCAGACACTGATGTTGGACGAGAAGTCCTGGCTCGCAGTCTTCGCTCTAATTCATCCCAAAGGTGCTCTATCGGGTTGAGGTCAGGACTCTGTGCAGGCCAGTCAAGTTCTTCCACACCAAACTCGCTCATCCATGTCTTTATGGACCTTGCTTTGTGCACTGGTGCGCAGTCATGTTGGAACAGGAAGGGGCCATCCCCAAACTGTTCCCACAAAGTTGGGAGCATGGAATTGTCCAAAATCTCTTGGTATGCTGAAGCATTCAGAGTTCCTTTCACTGGAACTAAGGGGCCAAGCCCAGCTCCTGAAAAACAACCCCACACCATAATCCCCCCTCCACCAAACTTCACAGTTGGCACAATGCAGTCAGACAAGTACCGTTCTCCTGGCAACCGCCAAACCCAGACTCGTCCATCAGATTGCCAGATGGAGAAGCGTGATTCGTCACTCCAGAGAACGCATCTCCACTGCTCTAGAGTCCAGTGGCGGCGTGCTTTACACCACTGCATCCGACACTTTGCATTGCACTTGGTGATGTATGCTTCTCGGCCATGGAAACCCATTCCATGAAGCTCTCTACGCACTGTTCTTGAGCTAATCTGAAGGCCACATGAACTTTGGAGGTCTGTAGCGATTGACTCTGCAGAAAGTTGGCGACCTCTGCGCATTATGCGCCTCAGCATACTCTGTCATTTTACGTGGCCTACCACTTCGTGGCTGAGTTGCTGTCATTCCCAATCGCTTCCACTTTGTTATAATAGCACTGACAGTTGACTGTGGAATATTTAGTAGCGAGGAAATTTCACGACTGGACCTGTTGCACAGGTGGCATCCTATCACAGTACCATGCTGGAATTCACTGAGCTCCTGAGAGCAGCCCATTCTTTCACAAATGTTTGTAGAAGCAGTCTGCATGCCTAGGTGCTTCATTTTATACACCTGTGGCCATGGAAGTGATTGGAACACCTGAATTCAATTATTTGGATGGGTGAGTGAATACTTTTGGCAATATAGTGTATCTAAAAAAATGGATGTTTGATGCATGTTTTTACTAGCTGTACCAATGTAGTCGCGAGTTCAGAACCCAACTTGATTCGCTTTTCCATTAAATAAAATCCTGATCCAGACACCAAGGTCTATTACGATACTGATGAATATAGAAATGCTTACATATAATTGGACTTTTTGTGGACCATTATTGCTGACACCTACATGCACACTTTGGAGTTGGTTGTATACCTGTAAGTTATTTGCTTCAAATGTTATTGAAGTTGTACACTCTATGTTATGGAAATGTTTGTAAATGTTTTGGATATGTATGCTCCAATGTTGCCTGTATCTTCAGAGACGGTCCCTAAATTTGCAACTATTTGTGAATAAAGAAATGTCCGATGACTTTGCTTTAATTTTTCTGTTGTTTTGTTTTTTGCAGCATATTTTAAATGTGTTTATATATTTTTGATTCATGCTTTTTTATTTGTGCAAATTATTTTGATCTGCGCTTTTTATTTATTTTTGCGCTTATTATTTTTTTATCTGCGCTTATTATTTTTTGATTCATGCTTATTATTTTGATTCACACATATTATTTTTGGATCCGTGACTGCAATACTTTTGACAGGATTTTGATCCCATAGTTAGAGACTAGTTGATGATTTCACAACAAGCGTTTTTCACGCAATGTGCAAAAAAGCAAATTCAGAAAGCCAAATTGCAAACATTAAAAAAGTATAAAGTGCGGGGACTGGGTAGCTCAGCGAGTAAAGAAGCTGACTACCACCCCTGGAGTCACGAGTTCGATTTCAGGGCGTGCTGAGTGACTCCAGCCAGGTCTCCTAAGCAACCAAATTAGCCTGGTTGCTAGGGAGGGTAGAGTCACATGGGGTAACCTCCTCGTGGTCGCTATAATGTGTGGTTCTCGTTCTCGGTGGGGTACGTGGTGAGTTGTGCTTGAATGCCACGGAGAATAGCGTGAAGACTCCACATGTGCTACGTCTCCACGGTAACGCGCTCAACAAGCCACTTGATAAGATACGCGGATTGACGGTCTCAGACCTGGAGGCAACTGAGATTCGTCCTCCGCCACCTGGATTGAGGTCACTACGCCACCACGAGGACTTAGAGCGCATTGGGTATTGGGCATTCCAAATTGGGGAGAAAAGGGGAGAGAGAATAAAAAAGTATAAAGTGCGAAACTTATGATTTACAAATCTGAAGTTGGGTCATCCTTGATCCTTAGCTTTGAAGCAAATCCAAACTTGTGTTGACCGGGTCTAGTGAGGATCTACTGGATTCTTGAAGAACAACAGGTATTGTAATTAATGCACATCATCACAGTATTAAGATGTATCTCGCGTGATCCGATCACATGTGGTCAGGTGAGACACATCGCTGTTGGTCGCACAAATGCATCTCCTGTGAGCACTTGTGATCGTTTTTTAAGGGGAGAGTTTCATGATGGCATTTATCATCACTACATCATAAATGAATAAACCAGAAAAATGTCACAAAAGACAAAGAGGCATGGAAAAATGGTGCATCAGGTACAGCTCTAATTTCATCGACTGTAAGTGCACACGAAGACACTGAAGAAGATCCGTAAAGATTTCGTACATGTATATGTAAGCTATTTTTAATTTTTTCAGATCGGACAGTTATTTCCTTTTAAAGCCATGTGTCACCAGAGTCATGAACAGTTTAAACTATTGATTTAGTGCAGTGGTTGACTGACAGATAAGGAATGGCACTTCGCTGCATCCCAGACGGTGTTTACAGCATTTCAAATGCATTTTTGGCTACCTTGGTATGAGGTTTTTTTTCGATTCGATCACAAAAGGTTTTGCACCCCATTTACACCTGTATATAGTGCTGATCACGTGTCATCGGATCATCCGAATCACATCCTAATACCAGCTGAAAGTGGGGTCTCTATGACCGCTGCCTACATTAGTGAATGCTACAGAACGACTGCCACCGGAAGTTCATCCCATATCCGTTTCCCCAGTAAGACCCCCAGGAATAAGGTGGATAAAGTAGATTCTGTGCGGAATGGATTTTTCAGACCCGCTCCCACCCGCAAAAGCCAACAGGTAGAGGACTACACTATTTTTTCAGTCCTGATCCCCTAAGATTCTGTTCCGCTGCGGTATCATTGGCTATTTTTATTCCCGAAAAAAATGGAAAGAGAGGAAAAAAACACTTTGTTAACACCCTAACATTGCCATCCATCCATGCATGCATCCATCCAAATTCTTGTATATTTCCCTAAATGACTTTACACCAAGGGCGTAGAATTTAGTAGGGACGCTAGAGACATGTCCCTACCAATATCCAGCAACTACTGAATTGTCCCTAGCAATAATTTTGTTCAAACAATTAAAATATATAACCACTGTTGTCCGTCGGTGTCTTTTATTTATTTATTTATTTTATTTAACCTTTATTTAACCAGAGGAATTCTCATTGAGATTAAGAATCTCTTTTACAAGAGTGTCCTGGCCCAGACAGGCAGTATCACAATTTGTGGTACACAAACGGTTAACAGATCTCGTTCTCTACTACGAGTCCCGCCACCCTAACCCATGTTGCTAATAGGATTGGCTTTGCCATTTCTTGCTAACGCGTGAGAGGCCGTAGGTACATCCGGTTGTACGAAGCACCGAAGATTCGTCAACTAGATGCACATCATGCAGGCTACCAGTAAGTGTGGAAGACACCATCCTTAAACCAACAGTTCTGTGCAAGAAAATACAGGGAAAATCGCATCTCATATTGATTCAGGGACAGTGCATTTTTATATGCAAATATATGCAAATATATATATATATTGTTTTTCTTTACAAAAAAAAAGAGAACAGAATGTAAGGGATGACAAGTTTGAAGTTACAACGTGTACGTTTTTAACTCTTTTTAAAAAATTTCGGGATTTCGCCCATAAAACACTTTTGTGCACCACTGTTTAAGCATCCTTCATAGAAACAGCCCAAACTTCCTTTACTTGTTCAGTTATTGGAGTAGACAATATGTGTGTCTGTGACAGTGGGCGAGCAATCTAGAAAAAAAAAAAATTTCATGATCATAACGTGGATTCTTTTCACAAGATTTATCATAAAATACAATAACAGAGGGTAACATGCATATTATGGCCATGTGTTCTAAGGGTCAATGAAGTGATGCTAATTTTTGTCCAGATCTTTTACATTAAACATACATTAAAAAATGCAATTCACACAAACCATTTACTTGAATACACCTCTTCCATGATGAGCATATTTTCAATTTCTGAGTTTAACGTCATACTATTTTTTCTGGGCTTAAAAGTGAAAAATGTAATGTGGTGTCCAGAGACACAGTCTCATTAAAAGCTGAAAAGAAAAATGTTTGGCATGACTAGTGCAGAATAATCTTTTATTATTATTTCTTTAAAAAATTAGCAGTGAAACAATTGTGTTTTAAAATATGATTCATTATTTAAAATGCTTTTGTCCACCAAATCAAAGTCATGGTGTAACCAACATGTAGGTAGCCATTTTGCTGTTTATGTTGACAATAAAAACCATAAAACAGAGTGGACACCTTTAGACCCTCAAGACTGAGCATGACGTTTTAAAAAACATCTGAAATTATTTTTATCTTTTTATGAAAAGGCACATTTTGTTCAAATTACGTGGTGTAACCCTGAGAAAACTTGTATAATATCAAAAATGTATAATATTTTTATATAAAAAAATTTATCTTGAAAAATTTGTTTGAAAGCCTTTTGGAAATTAATGATTAAGCTTGTACTCTCATGTATTCAAGGTGCAAAGAAAGTATTATTATACTTTTTTACTTGATGGTTACACCATATGACAATTTGAAAGTTTTAAATATTTTTGTAAAAAGTAAATAATAAGTACATTTTTTAGATATGTATATAACCATATTGGACACAAAGATTAGATTTCCCGAGAACTTGAATTCTTAATCAGATTTTTAAAAGATTTCTTATTTTAACACCTTTAACAACCTTATTTGTCAATGACCTATAAGTATTAGACAGCCCCTAAAAAAAAAAAAAAATATGATCTTTGACAACACCATCCACCTTGAATTGTTTTTACAAATCGACCACTGGTAACAACGTGATTATAAGAGTAAAGGTAGATATTTGTTTGTTCGGAACAACAATGACACAAGTGAGATTGAACGATATTGCTCTGTGCCATGTCCACCAGGACAAACTGGACAATATTGATGTGAAACAAATATGCCAACAGTTCATTTCTGTTAAAGACTGGCACAGGTATGTGTCTGGCTTTTTCAAATAGCAAGGGACAAGTCAGTGGACTCTGAGCTGTGTGTATTTAGGGTGGGGATATAGTTAGCAGTATTTTTTATGTTTAGATGTAAATACATATTTACAGATCACTGGTTTCAAAAGGTAGGAGTACTTAAAATGTGTTCTTCAAGGTTCCATTCAGCTGTCAAATTTGAGTAGAGAATTTCTTGTGTTCTGTGATTATGGTACTTGGTTATTGGTTATGTGGACTACAATACCAGGTTATGCCTGTAAGTGCTCTCCATACATTATGTATATGTACTCTGATGCTGATGTATGAGAGATGTTGACGATTGCACTATGGACAGAGTAAAGTTAAAGTCAAGTCTCTGTTAAACTGCCTCCTTGTTGTCATTAGTTACCTTTAACTTATTACAGAATTCGTTAATTAACATATTCTTGTAGTCAATATAGACTAAAACCCTTAATGTCAATCCCTGAACAATGTTTTTTTCAGTTATGAATGTATGCTTGTTTAGATATTATATCATGAAGTACAGAAAGCTAAATTGTTATGTTGTTGGTTTACATAATCAAAATTGTGTAATTATTGTCTTAGGAACATACTGACATAAAAAACTCCCTTTATGAGTGTGTTGGCTCTCAACTATACATAAAGGCTTTAGATGACATGAAATTGCGGTCAAAAGTCTATCATAAATGCTAAAATCCTCAGCTTCCTGGGGCGGGGTGGGCTGTACTGACTGCTTTTACATCCCCACCAATGTCAAAATCAAACCTACGCCCTTGCTTTACACATGTTTAACTCAGTGGCCAAACTCAGTAACTACACCAACACTGAAACTGAGAAAAAATGATTGACTTATTTTGTTGTGGATTTTGAAGTTACTGCATTTTCACACAATGGTTTCTCTGAATTTCAGTATATGAGTCAAACTCTTCTTTCACCGGACAGATCATAAGAGACCTCAGTCAAAACTCAATTTTGCGTTTTGCCTTTGTAGGGCAGTATAATAGCTTAGTGCATTAACTATAAAGCAAAACAGAAAGAATTGTCATCTTTTAATATTATATTATTACTTCTATAAGCAGTTCCCATCTGTGTCAAATTTTAGGATCTTATATGTTATTTATCTCTACATCTAATATATTTCCTTCCACTCCATCCTTGTTCCTTGATATAATTTTTCTCCACTCCATTCATTCGAGGGGAGTCTGATTTGTCTTTGTAATTTGCTTTAAGGCTGAAGTTCCCTTACGACACATACACTTGACATTGCGTTTGCTAACGCATATGGGGAGTGTCCTTTCACACGACCTAGTTGAAACCTCTCTACAATAACGGCAATATTCTAATATTGGCTATAGTGTTTGAGCCCCGCCCTTTTAGGCGCAAAGCTGTCCGCTATAAAAGCTGGCACGCAAACATCTTTTTTCAGACTTTTCTTCCTAAAAGACAGCGATTCATCTCTCGTCTAGAAGCCCTCAACTGCTTCGCCGTCGAGTACACGAGTCAGCGGGCGGTATCTTCATGGTGAGAAGACTCTCCGCTGCCCTGCAGTGCTCTCACATCACTCCACTTCGCTGGTGAATGGGCCGCTTCAGCATCCTGATTCCCCGCAGCGCTTCGGCAGGAGTTGTGTCTCCTTATAAGCAATTGCATATTGTTATATTGTGTATGTGTATGTATACATATATATATACAGTGCATCTGGAAAGTATTCACAGTGCTTCACTTTTTCCACATTTTGTTATGTTACAGCCTTATTCCAAAATGGATTAAATTCATTATTTTCTTCAAAATTCTACAAACAATACCCCATAATGACAATGTGAAAGAAGTTTGTTTGAAATCTTTGCAAATTTATTAAAAATAAAAAACGAAAAAAATCAGTTGTACATAAGTATTCACAGCCTTTGCTCAACACTTTGTTGAAGCACCTTTGGCACCAATTACAGCCTCAAGTCTTTTTGAGTATGATGCTACAAGCTTGGCACACCTATTTTTGGGCAGTTTCTCCCATTCTTCTTTGCAGGACCTCTCAAGCTCCATCAGGTTGGATGGGGAGCGTCGGTGCACAGCCATTTTCAGATCTCTCCAGAGATGTTCAATCGGGTTCAAGTCTGGGCTCTGGCTGGGCCACTCAAGGACATTCACAGAGTTGTCCCATAGCCACTCCTTTGTTATCTTGGCTGTGTGCTTAGGGTCGTTGTCCTGTTGGAAGATGAACCTTCGCCCTAGTCTGAGGTCCAGAGCGCCCTGGAGCAGGTTTTCATCAAGGATGTCTCTGTACATTGCTGCATTCATCTTTCCCTTGATCCTGACTAGTCTCCCAGTTCCTGCCGCTGAAAAACATCCCCACAGCATGATGCTGCCACCACCATGCTTCACTGTAGGGATGGTATTGGCCAGGTGATGAGCGGTGCCTGGTTTCCTCCAGACATGACACTTGCCATTCAGGCCAAAGAGTTCAATCTTTGTTTCATCAGACCAGAGAATTTTGTTTCTCATGGTCTGAGAGTCCTCCAGGCCGGCTGTCATGTGCCTTTTACTGAGGAGTGGCTTCTGTCTGGCCACTCTACCATACAGGCCTGATCGGTGGAGTGCTGCAGAGATGGTTGTTCTTCTGGAAGTTTCTCCACTCTCCACAGAGAAATGCTGGAGCTCTGTCAGAGTGACCATCGGGTTTTTGGTCACCTCCCTGACTAAGGCCCTTCTCCCCCGATCACTCAGTTTGGCCGGGCGGCCAGATCTATGAAGAGTCCTGGTGGTTCCAATCTTCTTCCATTTACGGATGATGGAGGCCACTGTGCTCATTGGGACCTTCAATGCTGCAGACATTTTTCTGTACCCTTCCCCAGATCTCTGCCTCGATACAATCCTGTCTCGGAGGTCTAAAGACAATTCCTTGGACTTCCTGGCTTAGTCTGTGCTCTGACATGCACTGTTAACTGTGGGACCTTATATAGACAGGTGTGTGCCTTTCTAAATCATGTCCAATCAACTGAATTTATCACAGGTGGACTCCAATCAAGTTGTAAAAACATCTCAAGGATGATCAGTGGAAACAGGATGCACCTGAGCTCAATTTTGAGTGTCATGGCAAAGGCTGTGAATACTTATGTACATGTGATTTTTTTTCATTTTTTATTTTTAATACATTTGCAAAGATTTCAAACAAACTTCTTTCACGTTGTTATTATGGGGTATTGTTTGTAGAATTTTGAGGAAAATATTGAATTTAATCCATTTTGGAATAAGGCTGTAACATAACAAAATGTGGAAAAAGTGAAGCGCTGTGAATACTTTCCGGATGCACTGTATATACAGTTAAAGTCAGAAGTTTATATACACTTAGGTTGAAGACATTAAAACTCATTTTTAATCCCTCCACAGATTTAATATTAGTAAACTATAGTTTTGGCAAGTCATTTTGGACATCTGCTTTGTGCATGACTTGAGTAATTTTTCCAACAATTGTTTACAGACAGATTGTTAAAATTTTAATTGACTATATCACAATTCCAGTGGGTCAGAAGTTTACATACACTAAGTTAACTGTGCCTTTAAGCAGCTTGGAAAATTCCAGAAAATGTCAAGTCTTTAGACAATTAGACAATTAGCTTCTGATAGGAGGTGTACTGAATTTAAGGTGTACCTGTGGATGTATTTTAAGGCCTACATTCAAACTCAGTCCCTCTTTGCTTGACATCATGGGAAAATCAAAAGAAATCAGCCAAGACCTCAGAAAAAGTTTGTGGAACTCCACAAGAATGGTTCATCCTACAAGCCTGACTCAGTTACACCAGTTCTGTCTGGAGGAATGGGCCAAAATTCCAACAACTTATTGTGAGAAGCTTGTGGAAGACTACCCAAAACATTTGACCCAAGTTAAACAATTTGAAGGCAATGCTACCAAATACTAACAGTGTATATAAACTTCTGACCCACTGGGAATGTGATGAAAGAAATAAAAGCTGAAATAAATCATTCTCTCTACTATTATTCTGACATTTCACATTCTTAAAATAAAGTAGTGATCCTAAATGACCTAAGACAGGGAATGTTTTCTACAATTAAATGTCAGTAATTGTGAAAAACTGAGTTTAAATATATTTAGCTAAGGTGTATGTAAACTTCTGACTTCAACTGTATGTCGCCATGACGTGCAGGCCCAAGTATGGCCGGCAAAACTCAAGTATGTGTTTCCCCTGGTGCACCTCCTTCATTCTGTCATCAGCAAAGTCCGAGTGGATATGGAAACTGTTCTGTTAATTGCGCCGAAATGGCCCAATCAGCCATGGTTTCCGGACATGATAGATATGTTATACAGCTCGCCATTTGAAATATCGCTGAGGAGGGATCTCCTCTCTCAGGGTACATTTACAGGACAACGATGTACTAAAAACGGAAAAGTTTCACGTACAGACGACAACGTTGTCAAAACGATCCCCGTTCACACGGATCCGCGAAAACGACTGAAAACGCTGTATTATGCATGCCAGGCCAGTAGTTGGCGATGTCACTTTGTAAAGAAACACTACGTGCCTGCGCACATAAGAATTCTTCCACAGAGCGGTGAATACAAACTATGAAGATGGCGAAAGCATCGAGCAATTTTGTCTGGATGGACGATGAGGATGCTTTATTACTACAATTAATTTGCTGGAGAAGCGTCAATAAACTCAAAATCTTGAGCAGCACAAACACAGTCCTGTAGTCCGCCATTGTAGTTTTGAATGTCTCGCGCATTGTTTTGAAGTATTCCCGCGCATCCCTATAGATGAACTCTCAAGATTAATCAATAAACTCTGCTAATTTTTACCATCATTTTGTCTCCTGCTTTCTTCTGTATTCCCCCTGCTGACTCTTGGGCTTGTAGGAGAGTAAGTAAAATAAACAAGCAGTTGATGTTGACTGGTTTTGGATATCAGACAGAACTCTGATATATGGATATCTTCTGACGGAGAGAGAGGTCTTGTGTACACTGGATCTAACATGCATTTTCACTGCCTCATGTTTTCATATTCTAAGCATATCACTGAATACTGTACATGGCATCACATATCTGTCTATAGGCTATATATATAAGCGGTGGGTGAATGAATTGCAGGGTAAAGGTACACCAATAAAATTAAGTAAATAAATAAATAACATTTAAAATACAAATACATTTTTCCCATCTGAATCCATACATTCATTTCAAGATTACCGTACAATGTTCACACTCCATACAAAACACTCCAAATTAATAAATTGTTGATTATTGTTATTTGCACAGACACCAGTATTCATATTGATAATTATACATCTCAAATTGATGCCTATCAATCCATCATTCTTTATATAACACGTAATACGCGTGCGCATGACATCATTGTTTTCACAAATTCACGTTTTTGTATGTTTACACGGAGACGATAACGGCATCATTTTCAAAAACTTGCACTTTGGAACCCGTTATCAAAAGTTTGCGTTTTCAGGCCCCAAAATGCCATTGTCATGTAAACGAACAGCCAAAACGCATAAAAGGTTTTCAGTTTTTAGTTGAAAACGTTGTCGTGTAAACAGCCCCTCAGGCGCAAGGGACAATATGGCATCTCCATCCCAATCTGTGGAACCTGCATGTGTGGCCCCTGAACGGAGTGCGCTAAACGTGGCAGAACTGACTAATGCAGTCATGAACACCATTTTACAGGCCAGTGCGCCATCCACGAGACACCTCTATGTGCTAAAATGGAATGTGTTCACTGATTGGTGTCTTTCACATGGCAAAGACCCAGTAAAATGCCCCATACATGAAATTCTCATATATCTTCAAGAGCAATTAGACGCAGGACTCACTCCATCAACGCTCAAAGTTTATGTGGTGACAATATCTGCGTATCACGCACCTGAAGCTGGTGCCACTATAGTCAAAAATGATTTAATCATAAAGTTCCTTAGATGAGCAAGACGATTAAATCCACCTCGGCTGGCTACAGTCCCAACTTGGGACCTAACTTTGGTCCTAAATGCGCTCGAAGGGCCCCCCTGTTAATTTGCGCATGCTCTCCATTAAGACCGTACTACTGCTGGCTCTGGCCTCAGTAAAACGGGTCAGTGACTTACATGCATTATCAATTGCCAATTCATGTCTGGAATTTGGCCCTGGACTTTCAAAGCCAATGCAAAACCCAGAAAAGGTTATGTGCCTAAGGTTCTAACCATGCCCTTCAGAGCACAGGTGGTTCACCTTCAAGCCTTCTTCCCTCCTCCATTTAATTCGGATGAGGAATAATCCTTGCATTTGTTATGCCCTGTATGGGCACTACACACATACGTTGAGCACACAGATCAGACTGTCTGATCAGCTATTTGTATGGAGGACGCACGAAAGGAATGTACATCTCCAAGCAAAGACTTTCTCACTGGATCGTTGATGCGATTGCCCTGGCTTACGAGTTGCAGGGTAAGATTTGCCAAATTGGTGTTAAAGCACACTCAACTAGAGGCATGGCCTCCTCATGGGCATGGACGAATGGTGTGTCTTTACAAGACATATGTTTTGCAGCAGGATGGTCTTCTCAAAACACATTTGCAAGGTTTTACAACCTAGACGTAACGTCTCTCTTTCTTCACAAGTCCTCTCTGTTTAGAGCGCTTGATAATTTGTTTGCCAAACATATACTTATGCCCCCTCCCTTTAAGTACGGGCTCCCCATCATTTTACACAAACACAGGGATTCAGGCCATTGTAATTTACCATAAAGTCACAAGCACTTTCATTATAAATAAACTCCCTTCCCAACTGGGTTCGTGAAGGGGTTAATTCATATTATATGTCTACAGTTCATATATTTATTCGGAGTGCTCCCCTCCTGGCCCAACATGAGGGTCACTCACTTGCGGCATATTCATGTCGGTCGCTGTTCCGCTGGACTTCGACATCATGTTTCCTCTCTGGAAGGTTATGTTGTGTAGTGCGGCGTGTTGCGATTCTGTTCCACATATACATTAGCGAACGCAATGTCAAGTGTACCGAGTCATAAGGGAACATCTCGGTTACCTACGTAACCTCGGTTTCCTGAGACTACAAGACTCAGAGCTCTTTTGAGGTGCAAGCAAGCGCTCCTTGTCCCTCATTCAGCCTGCTTTTATAGCAGACAGCTTTGCGCCTAAAAGGGCGGGGCTCAAACACCATAGCCAATGGTTTCAACTAGGTTGTGTGAAAGGACACTCCCCAGATGCGTTAGCAAAACAGTCTCGTTCCCTTTGTCTCAGGGAACCGAGGTTAGGTACATAACCGAGATGTTCTAATTACTCTGAAAGTGTATTGCTTTATTTTATTTCTTAGTAATGGAAGTTGTATACCAAGAATAAGGTTGTCAGGGCCCACTTCATTCTTATGGTTATATACAATGTTAATCTGTTTATTTATTTCAATATATTTTTAATATGGGGAATAAGTGTAAAATATAGTTATATTGATCCTTGTGATCCTAATAATTGTGCCATGTTACGTCATAATTATATCCCATTTTAACCGCGATCACGATTTCTGCCTCTCACGGTTAAAAGCATAACAGTCTATGGTATATAATAGTGAGCTAACAAGCAGACAAAGTTGCAAATCGTTGTTCGTTGTCTTTATGGGCTGTATCTATATGGATGACGGAACAAATAACAAGCTTTTCCAAAGTCAATTTTCACCTCATCTGTCCTATCACGCACCTTCAGAAGCTCGTCACTTGACCAATCACTGTTTCACTTTCGAACACGCGCTGAAATATGCAGCATGAGGGTCCTGTTGCACCAGCTATAGATAGGTTACAGCTTAGCCTAGTTGTGGCGTAAATGGGCACTAAGTCTCAATTTACGCACTACTAAATATTTGAGCGTTGCACCATTAAAATTATGCAGGACATAACCCTACATATAAACTAAATATTTAAATACAGGTAAACGTCATATTATGCGACTACGCGATACTTTACAAAGAGTAATTACGACCTACTAGTTAAGTCTTGCCTTATGAACAGGTGGTGCAACCAAATTAAGCACTGACTTAGTTACAAACTAACTAGTAGTTACTAAGCCCTTAGTTACTAAGCCTACGTCCCAACTTACGTGAGAACTTATGCACAGCTGGTGCAACCCTACACTGATGATTACGAGTATCGTGTGTCTGGTTCTTCATAAAATGTTACACCTACTCGGAACACACATATAAGTCTGATAATATGGTATTCCAGCGGTTCTGTGCCCGATAAACATAAAATGAATTCAATCTCTGCTCTGACTGAGTTGAGTACAGAACAGGGTAGGGTTGCACCAGCTGTGTAAGGTCTCACGCAAGTTGGGACGTAAAGTTCACACTAAAGGCTTTGTAACTACTAGTTAGTTTGTAACCAAGTCGGTGCTTAATTTGGTTGCACCAACTGTTCTTAAGGCAAGACTTAACTAGTAGGTCGTAAATACTCTTCGAAAAGTAATGCCTAGTCGCATAATATGACGTTTTCTTGTATTTATCCAATAAGCAGCCTTCATATTTGTACACAGTGTTAAAAAGCCGTGAATTTCAGTTTGATCTTGTTATGGTTGATGTTCAAACCTTGTTTGCTCACGTAACTGTCAGCTGTAATAAATTATATCCCCATTAATATATGATGTGTAATAAAAGTAGATTTATTTGCCCTGTGTAAATAACAATATATAGGAACTGTATCTAAAATAAATAAGGAGTGATAAATAAATACTAATACAACAGGCTGGAAAAATAGACATTTATTCATTTTAATATCCTGTATATATTTTGAATGTGTTGAAACTTGACACCGGGCGACACATCCTGAAAACTGCACCGTTAGATCGGTTTCATACTGAAGAGCCGATAAAAAGTTAAAAATAAATAAATAAATAAATAAATAAAAAACTTCTCTCTCTCGTAAATGTAAACGAGTGTAAATGCCAACATCATCATATATGTTGAAAGGACTGAAGCCTGTCACGCAAAACATGAGCTCATTGATGTTATTCAGTGAGTCTGCTTTTTTATTCCATCCGTTACTCCTGGTCGGAGTCTGCCGTAAATATTTAGTTTATATGTACCTAAGTTTAATGGTACAACGCTCAAATATTTAGTAGTGCGTAAATTGTGACTAAGTGCCCATTTACGCCACAACTAGACTAAGTTCTAACGTACGTATAGCTGGTGCAACCGAACCCAGCTGCGCTCTCGGTTCGGTTCGTGAATCACTAACGTACGCTGATCGCGTTATATTTAAAGCGAGCCATATTTTCTTCAGTTGCACATTTGCGTAATTACATATATATGTTTGGCCATCATGTTTCTAAACTAATCTAAAGTAACCCCATGGTATAGGGGTTGTGTGGAGCTTGGATGAGATTACATTATTTCACCATGACTGAGCTGACAACAGTTTTGTGCTCCTTCCAATATAAATACAGAAATAACACACACTTCCTTTATTTCCTCCTCAAATTAAAGGCTTGAGCCCGTATAGCAATGCCGCCTGCGAAATTATTACAGAAATATATTACTATTGTACAACGCAATAATAATAATAATTTAAAAACTATATTTTTTAAATGAGGACTCAAGTGTGAACACCCTAGAGTAACTCTTAAATTGGTAGTAAAGCATGGGCAATCATTTACTAGTTTTAAGTTTTAACAAATTATTAAACACGAGAGCTGCTGTTTAATGTAAGTTTATTTTAATTTTAACTTCAGAATTGATAGATACCACTGTTGTCATCACAGTGACAACAGTTTTTTTTTTTTTTTTTTTTGGTCCAAATCATTCAAAGCCCTGTAATATATTGAAAAAAAAAAATTAAAAAAAAAATCTCAAAATACAGAATAATCTTAACTACTAATTGCAGTTACAATTTTGAGCAAAATAATTGTGATTATCGTTTTAACCATTATCGTGCAGCCCAAGTATATGGTTGTTATTTGCCTTTCTGCCAACTCATTCTACATTACAATACATGATCAGCTAAACATCAGCAGACAGCACTAAGTCATGCAAAAGCAATAAAGTTTTCAAAACTGAACTTACGTAGCACTTAAAAATCAAAGCAGACAAATGGCATATAAAATTGTGCTGACAGTAAGTGTATTGTGTCACTCAACATGTACAATAAACTGGGAAAGTACCACAGATGAGACGCTTTATCAAAGTACAAAGTCAGTAGATAAATCACAATACATTTATACAAGTTGGCAGGGGAAATGTCATCATTTTATTCTTTATTGATGATTATTTAAAAATAATTGAGTACACATGCACTGAAAATCCCAAAATGTGAAATACTATAGTGCTCTGCCATTGTCCTTAACACACCACATTGAATGTGACCGTAATATCTCCATTGCTGTTGTGTTGTGACAGTTTATTCCTTGCAGATCAGTGAGATTAAACCATGAAAAGAATTATGCCACACCGAAATGATAAAAGATTTAAATTCAAAATGCTTAAATGTTCCTCTAAAATGTAGCCAATCCCTCTGAAAAAACAAAAAACTCGTTATTCATATGCTTGGTGCCCTCCAGAACGCTATAAACCGCAGACAGAACCAAATATTATTGAACTGAGAGAAACAGAGAAGCACCAGGGTGGAATGATCTGAGACAACTCTCCTGAACGCATAGAAACATGATCAAAAACTGCTTTGAAACAACATGTATTGTGAAAAGCACTATTCAAATAATAATAATTAAAAAAAAAGAGGTTAGATTTCTTCAACAAAGCCTGATGTCTAAATCTGTATACAATTTTTAAGTACCTTTAAAGATATCATAAGAATAAGAAACAAGCATGTGATTTTGATATTCAAAGTGCTCAGATAAATTACTAAAATGAATTCCAAAACAGGGCAGCCAACTATTTGCCCTTCTGTTATCTCACTTTAAAAGAGGTGAAAAGTGAAAAGGAGAATGAGATAATGATGTGTCCATAAATAATTAATGACAGGGTCAACAGCATTTTTGGCTGTCAAAGAATAAATGAAATAATTGTGTTCAGACTCTGATTTGACAGTCTATTTAAGGTATCTGAAATATTTAAAGATAAACACCACAATTATATAAAAACAGTCAGGTGGCATGCCATTGTATTGTGTTGCTACCCATATAATCACACAGCTTAAACACAAACACAACTGACAAACATACCACTGGCAATCCTTCTAAGCATTGGCCCAACCAGTCCCAACAACAACGATGCTTTCAAACAAAGACAGCAAGGCAGAAACAGAAATGTAGAAAAAAAAAAAAAAAAAACATAGTAGCCCTCCACTGTTGATACAGTAGAATTTAACGTAGTAAAAAAGAGTGAGTTATTCAAACATGTTCTCAAGCCGTGCTAATGATGCCATTTTTTTTTTCCAGGGGATTTTAATCAGTCATTTATTTTCAGTCATGAAACCCTTTGGGCCGAGTGTTCCTTAAACCTATAACTGTGACCACAGAAAAGCCAAAAAAAAAAAAAAAAAATAAGACAAACAACCACATCCACTCAATTTAGAGGCCAACTGTGAACGTTATATATAATGTTTATATTATATATAAACAACACCAATTTTACTTATTTACATGATTTTTTTTCTTGATCAAGTACTCATAAGATGCCCCACCCACATTCATTGTACTCACACTTAATATATATATATATAAAAAAATAATAATAATTTAACAGTCATTTGCACATACACACGAGTGCAAAAGTGAGTGAATGAAATCACAGATCGTGTCTGGAATTTATTTTAAAGCCACCTTAAAATAGACAGTTGTGGAAGCCAAGCTAAGAAAATAAATGGAAAAATGAAATCGTGAGGTGTAGTGTAGTTCCCCAGTAACAACAAAAAGTTCAGCAAAAGATTAAAAACAATGAAACCTGTTATTGCCAATTAAAATATTAGCAATAATAGAGACGACCATGTTATTTTGTTTCCAAAAGGGGACAATTGCATGTGAACACATTTTCTGCCTATATATACACACATGGAATCAGACATCAGTCTACAGCTGAGAAAGATGATAAGGTGAAATGGACTTAAATATTTACAGACACAAACAGGGCAACAAATTCAAACCCAATGGATCCTATTGCCAATAATTTGATGACAACACATTTGTCTAGAGACAAGATGGTTACTCAAGTCCCTCTTTTCTTTTGTTTCTTGCAGGCCAGTGACTGAAGCCCTGGACAGAGGGGGAAACTGCTTCATAAACCTTTAAAAAATGTTCACAGTGCTTGCAAGGTGAGCACTGTATTAAAATCCATCATACTTCTTTTTATCCTTCTAAATTCAGCTTCATGTACAGACTCTGTTCAAACATTTTTGAAGACAATTTCAGATGTGTTGTGTATATTTTGTTTTATTTTTGAGTTATAGGCTAAAGTTGATAGACTTAAAGGGATAGTTCCCCCAAAAATGAAGATTCTCTGATCATTTACTCACCCTCATGCCATCCCAGATGTGTATGACTTTCTTCTGCTGAACACAAAGATTTTTTGAAGAATATCTCTGCTCTGTATGTCCTTTCGATGCAAGTGAATTGTGGCCAGACATTTGATGCTCCAAAAATCACAAAGGCAAAATAAAAAAAATCCATATGGCTCTGGTGGTTTCATATACGTCTTCTGAAGCGATGCAATCACTCTGGGTGAGAAACAGATCAATATTTAAATATGTTTTTACCATAAATCTCCACTATCACTTTTACTTTCAGAATGTAAAAGTGAAAGTGGAGATTTATAGTATTAAAAAAAATATTGATCTGTTTCTCATCATATCGCTTCTGAACACAAAGATTTAACCACTGGGGTCTTATGGATTATATTTATGCTGCCTTTATGTGCTTTTTTGGAGCTTGAAAGGTCTGGTCACCATTCACTTACATTGTATGGACCTACAGAGTTGAGATATTCTTCTAAAAATCTTTGTGTTCTGCAGAAGAAAGAAAGTCATACACATCTGGGATTTCATGAGGGTGAGTAAATGATGAGAGAATTTTCATTTCTGGGTGAACTATTCCTTTGAAAAATTACTTCAGCTTTAAATTTCTTTAATGTTGAAAGTCTTTCATATTTCGTATTCTTGTTAATCATCTTCTTGACGAAACAAGCTCATTGCCATATTTCATGTACATCACTTGCAACTTTTGTTTTAACATATTTATTAAAATGCAAGTCAGTGCAAAATGGTCAGCCTATCTTTTATAAGTCAATATCTTTCATGCAGTTTGGCGTTAGCCCATGCAGAAGGATGGAAATGCATCCCTATAGTGAGAGCAGCTATAATGCATGTCACTTAACTGTAAGGTGCAATGCAAAGGTGTGTCTCAACACAATTACTGGTGAAGCCTCAAGTCTTTTCTGAGGGAGTTTTAGGACTGATGACTAACCATATTAACTGGATGTGTAAAACTATGATGAGCTTGATCACTCCAAAATGACTAACCACTTTGCTGAGTAGTGTATTGAACAGCTAACTTTACAAGTGTCAACATGCACTGTGTGCGAGTCTTCTAAATGCTTTTGAATGACAGTCCTCCCCAGTGCATTCTCCACTGATGTACACACAGCACTCACAGTCACTCATTCATTTCACAGATGAGATCCACAGCTATCATCTACCTAAAGTTGTAAATTCAGTAGTACTATCGAAAATAAGGCATTCTTTTGACATCTATCAGTATTCAAAGTTGGTTCAGATTGTGCAAATGTTTAAAGCAACAGAAAATAACATACATGAATACTGTAAACATCTGAGGTGCGCTCCTATGAACTCGGCTGCAGTCCTATTCAAACATTTGTTCATCCTATGTGGTGTCAGGTTCCTTCTGTCCCTTTGGCAGTAGTGGTTTCTTTAGGCCAATGAAAGCATTTACAATGCACTCTATGCAGAGAAGTTTGTGTTTTCCAGTTGCTAGTAATACTATGTTTTAACTTATACTCAGCTGAGCAAATCCCATGAGTTTAACATCGTCTGGAATTTCAGAGCTGTCCACTCCTGATGCCTAAATGGAACAAAGATAAACATGATGCCAAATGCACAAGCAATACGCGCAACAAAAATATACTTAGCGCCAAAACTCTACTATTATGTATGCTTTCTCTATGCAGTGTGAATGCCTTGTTACAAGGGCGCTGAAAAAAATATGCATATGCATGAACTGTGAAACAGGCCTTATAGTAAAGTAACTTACCAGCTTGAAAGTGACATTTCTGTGGGTTTGAGGATCATCAACAATTTTCTGCAAATTGGCTGCAACTATAACAGTCAAAGCACAAGTAAAAGGCAAATGCTACATTTCCAACTTTTTACTGTCAACTTTAAAGGCATTTGCTAAGAGCAGCAACTTCTTTCATATTAACTCGACACTCACCAATTACTAAGTCTCTCCCATCCACCAGGCCTGCAGACACAAGTTCCTGAGACACTCCATCAGCGGTGTCTGGATAGAGAGGGCATTCAATTATATTGAAATTAAAAAATGTGGTGACCTAGATTAGAATCTGTCAAGTCATTCTAATTTATCTAAAGAGCAGAGTTCCAGTAAACGGCACAAACCTCTCCCTGGCATGAACTCAAATCTGATATCATTTAGCTCTTTCTTTGTATTCCTGATGTAAAACAGAGAAAATAAAATAATTTAAAAGATACGTTAAATTATTGTAAAGCATTTGTCTTGTTCTTTTTTTTATTTGGCTGGCACAGACCTCTTACCAAACCACATTTTATATAACTGTTAATTAATCAAATTTAATCAAACTACACAATGATCACTCTCAGACATTATAGATATTACAGTTTCATTTTTCATTCATTCATTCGTTAATGCATGATTTCCTGTAAAGCTGCTTTGAAACGATGTGTGTTGTGAAAAGCGCTATACAAATAAAAATGACTTGACCATGCCAGCAAAATGAGCCAAATGTAGCACAAAAGGGTGTCTCTTTAACAAGATGCGTGATTGTTCAAATTATCCTTGGTTGTTTGTAATATATAAAAAACATTGTTATAAAATGATAGTTATCAGCAAGTCACTCAATGATGCCAAATACCTTAGTCTTAGGACTAGGCTGATGGTCTTGCCCAAGTCCTGCCCTGTTGCAGTTGGTGCACCAACAGCCTATAGGGACACAATAGCAAGATGTAAGAAGTTAAACCTAAATTATGACCGGAATTCACTAATTAGGTCATTCTCAATGCTGACACTGCTGCCAGATAGAAATGATTCACTACAGTGGAGCTTACCTGGGAGCCTGGACAAGACACCGATATCGTGGAGGTTTCATCTGCAGTTTGTGGCACTTCAGACTGACCTGCAGTTGTTGCCTGCAGGAAGCTTGGCGGATTCCTTGAAAAGATCTTTAAGAACAGCAAACAAGATTTAGTGCACAATACCATATACTCTATAGACTGTCACACTGATTTTCTTCAGAATGGTTTTGGGGTTGATCAAAAGTGCAGTTTTAGGATTTGGGATTTAACTCTCACCTTGGCATTTTGCACAGCTTCCTCTTTGACTCTTGGTGACTAAGAAAAGAGAAACACATATGTTTAGAATTAAATGCTTTCTCAAAAAATACAGACTAGATTGGATAATACTAGATTATAGACTAGATCAGGGCTACTCAACTTTGGAAAGCTCAGGGACTGCAAAGCCCTGCAGCCTTGAATGCCATGCTCTTAATTTTTATAGTAATTTGTATATATGTAAACTATGTATATTTTATACATTATAAAAAAGAGCCACATTCTACCACATTCATTGCAATAAAGAAAACATATATGATCAGTTCTGTCGACACTGTCAAAGCATCTGTTAACTAATAAACATAACAAGTGTTCAACATCACACCAGAGAATCATTCAAAGACAAGTGAGATATATCCAATATTAGCCTCAAAAGAGCATATACAGTATCTCTGGTGAGCTCTTCAAGCAGATTTGAAGATTTGCAGTGATGAGACAATTTCTAATGAGATTGAGAGCGTGCAAGATTGATTGACAGACCATGCGTGTGCACACATACTGTTTCTATAAATGCGCACGTAAACTTGACCACTGCTCTCATGTAACATCAGCTACGCTCAGATATTCTTTGTTTATTTCATTCGTTAAATCTTGTTTAGATCCCTCTCTTACTGCGATTCAGTGACATAGAACTACCATAAATACTCTTCAAAATGGCCACCTCACAACTCAGACACATTTGATAGGCTATTGACAAATCTATTTTTATGATGAAATCATAAAGCGGGCTGCAAAAGATGGCTCGAGGGCCACGTGTTCAGTAGCACTGCACTAGATAGACAATAGTCTTTTCTGTCTGCAGAACCCCAATGACCTAAATTATTTACTGAAGTACCCCCTAAGATTTCAAGTAGCCCAATATTCCATATACCATATGCCACAATATAACGCTATATTAACATTTTCCAAACAAAGCCTTCCACAGTATAAAGTTAGAAAAGCACTAAAATAGCACCAATTCTAGTAACATTAAATGTTTCCCAAAGTCTAAGTGGGATTTTGACTAATTGAAAGAACTAGTCCCCACATAGGTTGTATATTCATTGCAATGGCCATTAAATCTCTTAAACTCTTAAACTCTCATCCTCCACAATATTAATCAGCCGGCAGACTGTGGCTATCCGCTTTGTTATAGCAATCATGAAGCCTTGTTCATTAATCGCGTCAGGGCATCAACGCCAGCGGCAAGCGCAGCTTTGATCTCCACATGAAAAGCGCTTGCAGACAAAAACGTCTCATTCTGCATTTTGGTGATAATAAAGACTTGACGTACTTCTGTGGTAATTAAAATGCGCCTTACTTAATCTGAAAATGTCTTGATTTCTGTCACAAGTTCCATCTAGGCTTGGCGTTAAGAGCTCTTTTCCCCATAACTTTATAACAGACACTGAATCACTACTGTATGTGTTTGTGGTGTGTGCATCAGTGTAATGACTCCGGGCGGACACATCGCAAATGTTCTGCACTTCTGACCAGTGTTTATGCTTGTTTACGCTATTAATTATCAATGCTTTAATTGCGATTAAGAAAAATTAACGCGTATATATAAATAAAATCATAATTCAGATAATTGTTACAGAATTTCCATACAGTCAGGAACATGATAAATTGCATAATTTTTTAACGTTATGTTTTAATATAATTAATCGCACTGAATTAAGGAGTTAAAACAACCACCTTAATTCTGACCTTTCAATAATGAACAATTGTTTTATTTATTTTTTTATCTCAGATCAGAGAAAAGTGATAATTTTGATTATTTGATTGGACCGGTGAGGTGGTTTGTGTAGTGGACGAGTATTCACCCGTAATGCAGACACTGCAGCCTTGCCTTCCTCACTCTCCACGTCTAGCTCATCATCACTCCATTCCCACTCTCCATCCTCAGTCTTATGGAGACGCCCACTGGAGCCCGGAACCCTCCGCACCTGTTTACATACAAACAAATGCACACACACACACAAAAACGAATGAAGCACAACTGCTATACTTTTAATTTCACATCACTTGATGTGAAACATTACAATACATAATAGTCAGTACTTTTGTCACCCACCTTCCTTGCTCTCTCTCCTATTGTTGGTGCTCTCTCCAGCAACTTTTCTTTCAAGTATTCAGTGTTCTGAAGGAATTTCAGGAAATATATTTATTTTATAGCATGCTACATAAAAGCCTGCCCGTGGACAACATAAGTACATATTTGTTATAAAAAACAAGTTATTCCCTAATATTTTATATTTAATAGTAATTTTGCAAAAACCAAAAACAAGGTCAAGCTATTCTAAAAAGGAATTTGAGACACTGAGATATACAAATGTAATATTAGATACAATGTAAAGACAGCATCCTCTGTAGGTTGTAATGCTGCATTGCAATGCTAAACAGGCCTTGCTGTTTATGCAAAGACTACAGTGCCACTGAGCCATTAGGGAAGAAAATTCTGCTGAGCAAGCAGTGCATTCGTTAGAATGTAGACTATATCCCATGAGAAGGAAACAGCCTTTAGAAACCCTAATCCTAAGTATTTGTTACAGAAAACCAGCCATGCTGGACCAGTGATTTGGGAATGTTTAGGCGACAGCTGCTTTAGACAAACTAAATAATAACTGCCAGCAGTCATTACACAAAATAGACTAAACATTTGTGCACCTAGATTACCATTGGGGAAATGGTAACTGTCACTTCTAGTCTCATTCTCTTACCTTGGCTTTTGTAAAGAACTTGTTTTTTAAAAGGTCAACAGCTGCTGGTCTGTTAGAGGACACAGACATATTATTAAGATCAAGAACAAAAAAAATGTATAAGGAACATTGTGGCAACACTGTCATAATCATCAAGTTTACAAATTACAAATCAGTGAACTTCAGAAAACAAACTTTTGTTCAAGTATTGTACTACCGTTTCTCTGGATCCTTCTGGAGGCACAAGGAGATCATCTTCCGAAAGGATTTCCCATACTTTTTGACCATCTCTTTATCTGTAACTCCAGTTTCTAGACAAGGAGGGTCATTCTGCAGGGTTAACATGAGAACCTAAAGCACCAACAAGTGGGAAGAAATGAAGACAACACAAATCATTACTATGGAAGACGCAGTCGACTAACAGAGGCTGAGTGACTTTGAATGATTATTTATGTTTGCATGGTCCATTGCAGTTTCTCTGGAGTATACACAGTGACTTGCAGTTTACCTTCATTGGTGGGTATTTATGATATGGAGCAGCCCCTGTTGCCAGCTCAATAGCTGTAATCCCAAAACTCCAGATATCAGCTTTGAAATCATAACCCCTAACCTATGGATGAGCAAAGGCATTATAATGAACTCATAATACAGACACTCATTTCATGTTTCCACAATATATTAAAGCTGCACTACATAATTTTGTGCTCTCTAGCAACATCTGTGGTTGAAATGTAAAATTGTGGAAGAATACATTAAGTCCATCCTGTTTGGACACGACTGCTCTAGTGGACGAATCTCATGATTTGAGGTTACCTGGACATCGCCTGTGTGATCATGATCAGAGCTGGAGTTATAACGTGCTATTTTCATGTTGATATGATTGTTATACGATTAAACATTTAAAAATAAAATATGACTTGCTTTGATGACGATAAACACTGTTATTTACATATTTTGAATGAATTGTACACTTTTCTGACGTTACACTCAAAGCGCTTTTATTTTTTATTTTTTGGGGACTCTCCTGATTCACCACCAGTTACAAGTATATTTTAATATGATTATTCAAGTGTTTTATCGACTATTAATATTTGTATTGTATTATCAATTTAAGAGGTGAAACTCGTGATACTGCGGATTCAAGTTCAATGTAAGACTTTTATTTTTACATTATTAATCTTGTCGACGTAACGTAAAACGAGACAGTCACATCATGAAGATTATTAAATTATTTTATTAAAGCATAATGTTGACGAAAATATGATGATAATTATACTGCAAGATGTAAACAGAAGAAACATCTTGATAATCTGTAAATAGAAGATATTAGATATGGATTTAATCCATTAATGCAGTGTGTTGGACATTTCTCCGCTTGAGTTGAACTTGCTAACACCGGCAAAATGAACCGCTTTCAAATGGTGTAAATACCTCATTCAAACGCATCCTATTTATACATGAGATTCATCAATATATCCACAACATTTATGAACTTACATCTGCACAACGAAACGAACATGTGAATTCGAACTAAATGATGTGCTTGTCAGAATAATCGTAACTTGAGTTGTGAATACACTGTTTCCGTAAGAAACGCGCTACACAAAATGTAATATCCTTTCACGGAAAATTAATAAGTCTCTAAAGCTTGAAGAATTCAGAGTACAGGCTAACTTCTAAAAAGCAGCTAATACTAAAGTTTATTCATTATTATTTCAGGAGCTCAGGTTTTTCACAACAAAGACAGTAGGCCAATGTACATTTATACTGTATGTTTGAAACATGTTTACATTAGAAAATGTTTATAATTTTTTTTCTAAATACTTGAATATTTGATTAAAGTTTGGTCTGTTACAGTGTGACACTTTTTTGTCCATTTTTCACGTCATCAAGTAAAATATATTATATTCGTTGACTACATTTTATAGTATTTAGGTAAAACTGACTAAAATTAATGAGTACAACATTAAAGGACATTTTTGTCAAAAGACTAAAACTGACTAAAATTAATGAGTACAACATTAAAGGACATTTTTGTCAAAAGACTAAAACTGACTAAAATTAATGAGTACAACATTAAAGGACATTTTTGTCAAAAGACTAAAACTGACTAAAATTAATGAGTACAACATTAAAGGACATTTTTGTCAAAAGACTAAAACTGACTAAAATTAATGAGTACAACATTAAAGGACATTTTTGTCAAAAGACTAAAACTGACTAAAACGAAAAAATGAACATGGCAGTTGATAAAGCAAGTGAAACTGTAGGCCTAATAACATTGTAAACTAAAAACATAAAACGAGCAATAATGGGGATTAAATATACTTTAATAAACATGAAAATAATATGTAAAAGTCAATTTCAGAAGTCATACGTATTAGTAAACATTAGGGCTGGGCGATATGGACCAAAAATCATATCTCGGTATTTTTAGGCTGAATAGCGATACATGATAAATATCTCGGTATTTTCAATGAAGTGGGCTAAATGTTCAGTTGTAAGTCAAAGCCACATGTGAGATGATAAATGAAACATGCAACGTGCTTTGTTTCGGGGCAGAAGACTTTTCGGGCTGCGAAAGCTTCGCGGCGGGGTTACAGAAGCAGCACGAAGTTTAACACACTCATCCTACTGCAGTTTATGTTTGCTCCCTAAAAAATCCCACAAACTGTAAAAACCAGGGAGCATTACTGCTCACTATGTTCCCTTAACGAAAACGTCCTCGTGTCTTCTGAAGTCTCCCAAGTGATTAGATGACGAGCACAAGTGTAAACCTATGAAGTCCAAGCATTATTTTCTCTTTAAAAGAGATGTTGTTTGAAATGTCTTTCATTCATAATTACCATGAAAGTGAAAATATTTAAATATTTAAGTTGTTAAAAGAATGTTTAAAATACGCTCCTTTATATTTATATTTTAAAAAAATTGAATAACATTATGCTTTGTGTTATATTACCCTGGAATTAGTTTTAAACTGAATTACCACAGCTGTGAGGGGGTTTCTTTTACAACTGCTGAGAGAGTGACAGTACATTTGTCATCTCCCATTTTACTGTCTTAATCCACCGCTCTCTATTTTTTTCCTCTTCTTGAAAGTCATTCAAACGTAAGAGTGGATTTTTTCTTTTGCTCTTGGAGCAAATGGGTAAGTGAAAATAATATTTGCAGTGATCTCCCATTCACTCCCCTTCACCGCTGTCGAAGTTTACCCTGCAGACGTTTACTTCCGCTTTCCAAAACCCAGTGTGAAACAAGTCTATAACAATGTACATTTGAATATCTTCAACGAAAATGAATGATAGTGTAATTTACACAGCGATGGTGCTGATTAATAACAGCTGCGCTACAATGCGCGAGCTCGTTAACGTGTCGCGGATGATAAGTGTCCCAATGTTCAGTGGACCAGTGCCCGAATTCGTGTTCACGAGATACTGATTCACGACATAGGCAGCTAGGGGGCTGATTGAGATACATGGTGAGTTTTCTTCGACAGTGTGGACCGGCGCTGTGTCTCCCTCCATTTTGCAGGAGAACTTGTGAGTGAGTGGGGCCGGATTTGCGCGCAGACGCAGACAAGCATCCCTGGCTGCAGCTTGCAGAACGGCTACACGTGTCGCCACACCCATAAGTTAATATATATATATATATAATAAAATAGTATAGCCCAATAATTTGTATTATAGTGCTGTGGCTCCTAAATGATATAAAATTATGTTGTACCTCACGGTTGCAAACAGATGTAGTAGGAGTCTGACTGAGCAGCCTGTTGTTGTTTCAGTCGTGTTGAAAGCGGAGGGCAAAATTACTAATCTTACTATGGAGAAGATTCAACTCTAATGTGGTCGTAGTCAGTGTTGAAATAATTAAGAAAGATCATTTGGATTTTAGCGCTATGATTCATAAGTGACTGTGTTGTACCTCACGTGTCATTTCAAACAAATGTAGTAGGACTTAGTTGCATGGACTGATGAACAAATTGTGTTGACGTGTCTGCTGTTATTCAAATCTGTAAATCAAGAAGTTGTGCAATTTAACAAAGCCTTCATTATAATGCATAGTTAGAGAAATGAATTAATTAATTAATTATAAAATGTTGATTTTTTAATATCACCACAGACTGAAAATAAAAAAAGTGTATCAGTTTTGTAAATTAACTGTAAATTAGACTGCAATTCTCACAAAAGTTATAAAAATGTAATATAAACATATTTTCAAACATCCTAACATTGGGGGACAGAACACAAAAACCCATGTCGTTCGTTCGTTCATTCAATCATTCGTTCATAAGGCATGTGCCTGTATTTCTTCTCGAGAAAAAAAAAAAAAAAAAAATGACTTTTAGTCTCCCGGTTCCTGCTATAACAGCTCATCATCATGTGTGATTATTTTGCATGATTAATAATAGATTCTTTCATTGACCAAGTTTGCTTTTTGCACACCATCTGTATCTGCTTGATCTATTGATTACTCTGCATTTTAGGAATTTTAATTTATGCCATCAACAATAGTAAACAAGAGGCTGATGAACTGATGAAAACTGTTATGCCATTCTTGAGATAGTTGCGGTGCTTTCACTCCTGTTCTATACCAGAATCAGAATGAGCTTTATTGCCAAGTATGCTTACACATACAAGGAATTTGTCTTGGTGACAGAAGCTTCCAGTGCACAAACAATACAACAACAAGACAGAGATAATAAAAAAATAGAATAAAAATAAAAAGCAAATAGAAAATACAAGTATAAGCACAATAAGACAAAAAATATATATACACTGCCATCCAAAAGTTTGGAATAATATACAGATTTTGCTCTTATGGAAAGAAATTTGTTCATTAATTCACCAAAGTGGCATTCAACTGATCACAATGAATGGTCAGGACATTAATAACGTGAAAAATTACTATTACAATTTGAAAAAAATATTAAACTACTTCAAATAGTTCTCATCAAAAAATCCTCGACGTGCAGCAATGACAGCTTTGCAGATCCTTGGCATTCTAGCTGAGAGTTTGTCCAGATACTCAGGTGACATTTCACCCCACGTTTCCTGTAGTCCCTTCTGGCGCTCAATGCTCTGTAGAGCCTGCCAGAAGGCAACAGTTCAAAAAGGTAGTGGGCTGGGTGATTGGGGTCCAGAGTGATTTTTCCAGCCCTTTCTCACTCTGGAATTGTACAGTTCTTGAAGGGAGGGCAGGGGGCAACCAATAATCCTCTCAGCAGTCCGAACTATACTTTGTAGTGTTCTGATGTCCGATTTCGTAGCTGAACCAAACCAGACAGTTACTGAAGTGTAGAGGACAGACTCAATGACTGCGGAGTAGAACTGTATCAGCAGCGCCTGTGGCAGGTTGAACTTCCTCAGCTGGGCCTTTTTCACAATGGAGTTAATGTGGGTCTCCCACTTCAGGTCCTGTGAGATGGTAGTGCCCAGGATCCTGAATGACTCCACTGCTGCCACAATGCTGTTTAGAATGGTGAGGGGGGGTCAATGTTGAGGTGTTCCTCAATAACCTTCCACAATCATTTCCACCTTTTCGAGCGTGTTCAGCTCAAGGTTGTTTTGACTGCACCAGTTAGCCAGCCGTTCAACCTCCATTCTGTATACAGACTCAACGTCATCTTGGATGAGGCCGATGACAGTGGTGTCATCTGCAAACTTCAAGAGCTTGACAGAGGGGTCCTTGGCAGTGCAGTCATTGGATACAGGGAGAAGAGTAGTGGGGAGAGCACACGTCCCTGGGGGGCACCAATGCTGATCGTACATGTGCTGGAAGTGAATTTCCCGTCTCACTAGCTGCTGCCTGTCCGTAAGAAAGCTGGTGATCCACTGACAGATAGACGCGGGAACAGAGAGTTGGTGTAATTTAGTCCGGAGTATAGCTGGGATGATGGTGTTGAAAGCTGAACTGAAGTCCACAAATAGGATCCTTGCATATGTCTGTGGTCTGTCCAGATGTTGCAGAATATGATGCAATTCCATGTAGACCTGTTTGCTCGATAAGCAAAGTGATGGGGATCTAGAAAAGGTCCAGTGATGTCCTTCAGGTGGGCCAACACCAGTCACTCAAATTACTTCATGACAACAGATGTCAGAGCGATGGGTCTGTTGGAATTAAGTCCTGTGATTTTGGGTTTCTTTGGGACAGGAATGATGGTGGAGCATTTGAAGCAGCAGGGAACTTCACACTGCTCCAGTGATCTGTTGAAGATCTGTGTGAAGATGGGGGCCAGCTGGTCAGCACAGGATTTTAGACAAGTGGGTGAAACACTGTCTGGGACCTGTGCTTTCCTTGTCTTTAGTTTCCAGAAGACACAGCACACCTCCTCTTCACAGATCTTAAGTGCAGATTGAGTAGCAGGAGGGGGGGTTGCAGGAGGTGTTGATGTTTGTGTGAAGTGAAGGTCAAAGCAGGTGTGGGGTGTGAGACTGGGCCTTCCAAATCTACAGTAAAATACATTCAAGTCATCAGCCAGTTGTTGGTTCCCTACAGGGGATGGTGTCTTGAAGTTACAGGCCTCTCCACACTGATGCAGGGTCGTTAGCTGAAAACTTGTTTTCAGCTTATCAGAGTAGCTTATTTTAGCCACTCTGATTTCCTTATTCAGTGTTTCTGGCCTGATTGTACAAGATTTTATCCCCACTTCTGTAAGCATCCTTTTGGCCTGATGAAGCTGCCTGAGTTTTGCTGTAAACCATGGTTTGTCATTGCTGTGTGTTAAATAAGTCCTAGTAAGAATGCACATGTCCTCACCGAAACTGATATATGATGTCACAGTATCTGTGAGCTCGTCCAGATTGGTGTCTGCAGCCTCAAATACACTCCAATCAGTGCAGTCAAAGCAGGTTTGTAGTTCCAGCCCTGCTTTATTAGTCCAACTGTTTACAGACTTTACTACAGGTTTAGCTGATTTTAGTGTCCGCCTGTAGGTTGGAAGAAGATGAACCAGACAGTGATCAGATAGTCCCAAAGCTGCTCTAGGGATATGCACAAAGCGATATGCATCCTTTATTGTTGTGTAGCAATGATCCAATGTATTTCTGTCTCTGGTGGGGCATGTAATGTGCTGTCTGTATTTTGGCAGTTCATGGGTGAGGTTAGCTTTATTAAAATTTTCCAGAATAATAATAAGTGAGTCCGGGTATTTTTGTTCCGTGTCTGTGATCTGATCAGCCAGCTGTTGCAGCGCTGTATTCACACACGCTTGTGGAGGAATATAAACACTCACCAGAATAAATGAGGAAAACTCCCGTGGCGAGTAGAAAGGCTTACAGTTGATAAAGAGTGCTTCCAAATTAGGACAGCATATCTTCTTTAATGTTGTTACATCTGTACACCAACTTTTATTGATGCAAAAGCAAGTTCCACCTCCTCTCGTTTTCCCCGTTAACTCCAAAATGTGATTTGCTCTGAACAGCTGAAAGCCCGGCAGATTTAATGCGCTGTCCGTAATGGCTTCACTCAGCCAGGTTTCTGTGAAGCACAAGGCAGCAGAGTTTGAAAAGACCTTGTTTGTATGGGTGAGGAGATGTAGTTTGTCCTTTTTGTTAGGGAGAGAGTGGAGATTCGCTAGATGAATACTCGGCAGCGCTGTTCGAAAGCTCGCTTCCCTCGCCTGCATCACATAGTGCGCTTAAACAACACAGCTGCGCCACCAGCTAAAAATACTGATTCATATAAATTTCTTTGAAGGATTGTAAATGATTATCTCTCCTCCTCGCTCCAAAAATGTGTGCTCCGTTATCTTGTCAGCCTAAAAATTACTTTCTAATTGACATGCACACTGAAACCAATGTCAGTCAATAAATAGTCCGTTACAGTGGAAATGAAGGAATATTGCATGAGGCATACAGGCTATAACTGTTAATACTGTACTGGCATACTGGCATGAGCAAACACAAAAAACACATATACATGATTTTCAGTTGGCATTTATTAAAGAAAATTTTCACATCAGTTTTTGCCTTTATAAATCCCAATTTTTTTCCTCACTTTTAACAGGATAAAATCCATGGAATTTAGGACTGAATAACACATACAAGTAAGCACCATAATCAAATGGTTTGGCTCAACTATACAATATTTCTCAAACAATAACACACCAGCAACGACGACCACATCTCCAGTCATTCGAGAGGTCCTTCTCAGGAGAGTGGGGGCGGGTTGCACCCAGCCCTAGTAAACAAGCACAGTAACTTCCCCTGACAACGGATTGCGATCGGTGAACACACGAGTAAAAAGCATTACCCCTACCAGACAACATACTGTATCCAATTCCAAGCACATAGATAACAGATAAACATCCATCCAGACTGCAGCAATGCCAACCTGAACTGTGTGATTGTGACTGACTGAACTGAACAGCGTCCTCAGCTGGAATACGTGACAGCCAGTACTTCTTTCCTGTGTTTACGGACATGACGTCATGACGCAAAGAGAAATGACATAAGCCAGCAATTTTGCACCAAATCTGACCCAACAGCAAAAAATACAAATTATTTTTATAGGCTTACCGAAATGAACATTGTTCAGAACATTGTTTTGAACACTCATTGTTTATGTACTCAATCAATAATGGCAATTTGTTCATTTTTAACCAAAAAAATCTTACATAGTGCAGCTTTAAGATACAAGTGAAATATTTGTTTAACTGGTCAACACTAACCTGCTCCATCACCTCTGGGGCCATCCAGCAGGGAGTTCCAACAAATGTCTTCCTCACTTTGTTCCTAGTCATGTCTCCCCCAGTGGCTAAAAAGGCACTAACACCAAAGTCTTTGGAAAAAGGAGACAATAAATCAATCAATCTTCTTACCCAAATCAATGCAATTTGTATACTATATTCTTTTCTGCATACTGCAGCCAGCAACATAAACAACATTAAATGGAACAATTCACCCAAAAATAAAAATTCTGTCATCCTTAGCCTAATGTTGTTCTAAACTCATATGAATTTCTTTCTTCCATGGAGCACAAAAGGAGATTTAGATAGACTGGCAATCTCGGTCACCATTCGCTTTCATTGGATATTTTTTCCATACAATGACAGTGAATGAACATCACCTTTTGTGTTCCAATGAAGAAAAGGTTATACAGGTTTGGAACTACAAGAGGGTGAGTAAATGAAATAATTTTCACTATCCCCTTTTAAAACAATTCTACTGTGTATTGAGATAAGATTGTTCTTTATAAGCTTGAAATAATTCATTAAATATTTCACAATCTCTATATTCTTAGAGATAATTCATCCAAAAATGAAAATTCGCATTTACTCACTCTCATGCTATCCCAGATGTGTATGACTTTCTTTCTTCTGCTGAACATGAATTAAGATTTTTAGAAGAATATCTCAGTTGTGTAGGTCAACACAATGCCAGTGAATGGTGGCCAGAACTCTGAAGGTCCAAAAAGAACAAAGGCAGCACAAAAGTAATCCAAAATACTCCAGTGGTTTAATCCATATCCTCAGAAGCGATTTGATAGGTGTGGGTGAGAAACAGATCAATACTGAAGTCCTTTTTTACTATCAATCTTCACTTTCACATTCTTTTGTTTTTAATGATTCGCATTCTTTGTGCATATCGCCACCACCTGGGCTGGGAGAATTTATGGTAAAAAAAAAAAAAGACTTAAATATTGATTTTTTTCCTTCTCACCCACACCTATTATATCGATTATAAAGATATGGATTAAACTGCTGGAGTAGTATGAATTACTTATGTTTCCTTTATGTGATTTTTGAGTCTTCAGAGGTCTGATCACCATTCACTTCCATTATATGGACCTACAGAGTGGAGATATTTTCTAAAAAAAAATCTTTGTTTGTGTTCAGTAGAAGAAAGTCATACACATCTGGGATGGCATGAGGGTGAGTAAATGACCAAAGACTTTGAATTTTCGGGTGAACTATCCCTTTAATTGACATTGTGTATCAAACTATTTAATCATAAAGATCAGAATAAGGTTGTAATAAGATGCACTGAGAGCAAAATTCCACCTGCAATTTGTACAGAGCCATCCTCTCCTAAAAGAATATTTCCAGCCTTAACATCCCTGTTCAAAGAAAAGCCCATATCAGTGTAATGACACAGCAAACAAGAGCTCAAAAAATTAAAGACCACATGAAATTGCTTAACGAATGCATTACTTTCCTTAGCTGACATATTTCCTTTTTAAACAGGAAGTTTGGATGGGACATATCGAAGACCCCATCCATATTTCTTAATATCCAACAGTACATTTACGTCACAGCCATTTACCATAATTTGCAATACTTGCTTGGCACTTGCAAGTTGGCTATATGGAGAGGGAGAATCCAAAAAGCATTTGATTGGACAAATTTGTGTAGTGCAAGATGAGTCCTCAAAATGAATGTTACATTTTACTCTGAGAAAGACTATACATTTTAAAAGCGCATCTCTGCTAAAGGTTATTTTTGTCAACTTTCAGGAGTACACTAGAAAAGAGATGTCTTCAAAGATAACAGATATGGATTAAAAGCAACAAAGCTCCAATTTCAATTTCATGGGGTCTTTAAGAATGGAAAATGAAGCTACACCTACACATATGCCATTATACACGACACCAAACAAGGTTGTGGTGAGAGCATATCTGTATACCTGTGAATCTGACCATTTTTGTGCAGATAATCCAGACCCTCTAGCACCTCTTTTAGTATGGTGGCAATGCTGGCCTCATCCATCACACCCGATTTGTGCTCCCCTTTGGAAATGATGTACTTAATAAAATCAAGAACTGAGCCTGTAAACAGAGATGAGTGGAAGGATGTTGTATTACATGATGCTTTATCCTAATACCCTTTTTGATATCCTCCTCAAGACATGCATTCAATATGTTGTATAATCGATGAAGAAACTGACCACCACTGAGCAACTTCATGACAAGCCAAAGCTCATCCTTAACCACAAAGGAGGTGTAATAAGACACAATATTTGGGTGATGGCACTGGCTCATTGCCTGAATCTCTTTCTAAAAAAAGAATGAAAGAAATGTTAGGAAGTTAAGGTTTGCACCCAAACAGCAGTTTTTGAAAAGCAACATTGGCAAGTAATTGCAAACAAAAGGCCCATCCAGATCACCCATGACTGCTCAAACAGGAACTTCAGCAGTAGTGTAGTCTAGGGCATATGCCGTATGCCCGCTTATCTTTCTTAGGATTTTGCGTATGTCCACCTGAAATAAGTGATGATATGTATGGCCGCCCGAGAATAACGAGTAGATATTTGACCCAGAACTTTTTCAATCTACTAACGCGATGCCGCAGCACAGTTGAGTGAATTGTGTGTGTGTGTGTGTGTATATATATATATATTATATACACACACTACCGGTCAAAACTTTTGAAACACTTGACCGAAATGTTTCTCATGATCTTAAAAATCTTTTGATCTGAAGGCGTATGCTTAAATGTTTGAAATTACTTTTGTAGACAAAAATATAATTGTGCCACCATATTAATTTATTTCATTATAAAACTAAAATGTAATTAAAAAAAAATAAAATAAAAAAAACGTTTTTGAAATTGATGACTTGAAGAAAAGCAGCCAATTAGTGCCCAACATAGATGGGAACTCCTTCAATACTGTTTAAAAAGCATCCCAGGGTGATACCTCAAGAAGTTGGTTGAGAAAATGTCAAGAGTACATGTCTGCAAATTCTAGGCAAAGGGTGACTACTTTGAAGATGCTAAAATATAACACAGTTTTGATTTATTTTGAATTTTGTTTAGTCACAACATAATTCCCATTGTTCCATTTATGTTATTCCATAGTTTTGATGACTTTACTATTATTCTAAAATGTGAAGAAAAAAAACATATAATAAAGAATAAGTGTTTCAAAACTTTTGACCACTAGTGTGTGTGTGTGTGTATGTATGTATGTGTGTATATATATATATATATATTTAAAGTGTACAGAGAGTCTCTCTATACACGCACGGAGCTAACTTATGCAATTAAACTTTGTGAAAATACGGCATGTTATTGCACCCCTGCTAGTTTTTGATGCTCTTTTTTTTTTTGCCTTTTACTGCTGTCAGTGGTGCCTTTTTCTCGTAATATCAAATAATTTCAATTTATATTTCTAAGTAGGAAAACAATTTCACTATACACAAAAAAGCACAATGGTACACAAATAAAACAAATAACCATAAATTTTTATGTAGGCTATATATGGTAATACAAGACGTGTTAATGTGAATATTACTACACTCATATTAGCTACAATGCTTAACAGTTTATTGCGTATTATGAATTAGTTTATTAGTTAGAGTAATAATAAAATATTAACAAATTTCATAGTAGCCTAATAAAAGGAACATTAATGACACCTATTAATTTAAACACATATTTAACATCAAGTTACCATACCATGGTATACCCATATATACATTTTGTAAGTTTATGTGGGACTATAATTACAACAGTCATTTTCTTTTTTTTCTTTTCTTTTTTTTTTTTTATGGAAAAAATTAATTTCATACACATTTTACACATGTACTGTATATAAAGGCAAATTAATTTTAAAGATCGGGTGCATGGGGGGGATTTTTGATGCCACAAAACTTCAACAGATGAATGCAGAGACATTCAGTGATAAATAATAAACAATATATATATTTGAATGCTAACTGCATTTATTTCCAAAAATACTTTAAATCTGTACACAAGGTACACACACCTTTAGACCAATGAATTTCCATGATTTATTTAGACTTTCTCGATTACTGGATAACGTTTTTTAAAAATGATGGAGATTACATTCAAAAAGCGGAGCATAACTGCAAAAATATATACTGAATCCAGAATGTTTCATGACTTTTTTTTTCGATGACCGTGGGAACCCTGTGTACACCAAAACCCATCTTAAATCTAGAATAAATTGTTAAAAATAATAAAAGCCACACTAATCAAACCTAATTATAAAAAAAGCAACAGCAGTTAGCCAGTCCTCTCTCAGAGGATATTCTGACTCAGATATATAGTGTAATCACGGACCAGAACAGTCATTCCTTGTGTCTGTGCCAGTTTAATCCTCCTCTGATTGAAAGACATGTAGTTGCCTTGCACATGACCCAAGTTACGTCATGACCCGGTCACTTGGCAAAAAGATCATTAACCGGGGTAAACAAGGCAGACCCTGAATCAGATGTGCATTGCATAATCTCTAAAATTGCAGTCTGCAGCAGTCCACATAGCAACCTTTAACATCATGGCAAACTGCTGTTTCCAATGGCAGCTAAAATATATTTAACCAGACTTACAGCAGACAGACGTCACAATTTGCTCCTAGATTGTTCCAACTATACGAGCTCTGCTTTGCTTCAAATAGGCCTTCAAATAGCCTGATAAACTCAGCGTAAAGCATAATAATAACGTTTAGACTGAGGAGAGATGTTGTGAATAAACAGACTATTAAGAAAATGTATGGATTGTCTATATTTTCCAAGTGATCGCTGGTATTTTTATAGGTTTGTTGTCTGTATACTTGAACAGTTGTACATCTGTCACTGAGCCTGTCATTTGTTTCAGACTGCATATTCAATACAAATCATACTTTCTGGCTCACTCCATCAAGACAGGTAAGAGGATTAGACAATTGGAAGAAAACAAAAAAAAAAGAATAATAATTAAAGGCATATCAATAGCTGCGTTTCCACTATCGGGCCAAATGAGGGCATGCTAGTACGTGCCAGGGAAAGTTGCGTTTCCACTGTCACTTCATCGTGCCTCCTCAGGGCTTCCACGGGGTCAACAGCCATGTGCCTTTGGCCCGCCGATTACTTTTATTGGTCTCAAGAAGGCCACCATTGTTCATTTCAAGGGCTAGATAGTCTCCAGAGTCTGATACCTCAGCTTGAGCTTCCCTCTTGCTTGTGAAAAGGGCACGGTGTGTGACGTTGACACCAGGGTGGCGTTTTAAGGGCAACGCTGTGGGGCTATTAGACCGATGGTGGGAATGCAGATAGATTTTGGTCTCGTGGCTCGAAGCTATTGGCCCCGGCTGACCAGTTGATTGCCCTGGCTCGCACTGGCCCAATAGTGGAAACATGACTAAAGCGTCACAGATGTGAATGGCTTACAGACTGCTGATCAGTCCAATAATTTACATTTCTTAGGCTGAAGTACCTTACTCTTCAATGAGACCTAGACTCTGAAATACCCCTGGGACAGCATATTATCTTTCTTAAGAGCGCCAGACAACTAAACTACCATCCATAAATAACTGGTTTAAGCAGTTGCTCCACCCTAATCAAATATCTTTCGGTGGGGTGTCTTTTTTTATGACCAGTAAGCAAAACATTACCAGGAGCTCATCCATGCTGGTCTGGCATTTCTCAAGATTGATGCGTTTAATGGCCACTTTCTCCTTCCTGGGTTTGCAATAAGCTGCCTGGACCACAGCTGTTGCTCCGCTCCCTATTTAATACAAGAGGACAAGATTCAAAAATAAAACTTTTATCTAATTTAAATTACAGTTGATATAGGCTAGAAAAATAACAATGAGAGATAAAAATACACAAAATAGGGATCAACATTTTTTAAATGGATAGTTCACCCAAAAATGAAAATTCTCTCATCATTTCTCAGATGTGTATAACCTTCTTTCTTCTGCTGAACACAAACAAAGGTTTTTAGAAGAATATTTCAGCTTTGTAGGTCTTTTCAATGCAAGTGAATGGTGGCCAGAACTTTCAAGCTCCAAAAATCACATAAAGGCAAAATAAAAGTAATCCATATGATTTAGGGCTGGGCGACAGGACGATGTAATCGGATATCAACAATGACTTACAAAGATCCCGATGCCGATTGCGAACAGATGATGATCGACTATATCGGGAAATGGCAAAACCATGAATCTGGGAAGTCACCAAATATATTAAACAGTGGCCAGGGTGTGAACCTAACACCTGCCACCTGCCAAATGCGACGAGGCTGAAACAAGTTCGCAAGTTCCTCACCCAAATGTATTTCATGCGTGGGTAATTTTGCTCCTCTACCTGCAACAGGCGGGCGACTTATCGCCCAGCCCTAATATGACTCCAGTGGTTACATCTATGTCTTTCTAAAGCGATGCAATCACTTTGGGTGAGAAACAGATCACTATTTCAATCATTTTTTACTATGAACCTCAACTTTCACTTTCAGAATGTGAAACAATGTGAATGTGAAAGTGGAGATTTATACTAAAAAGGACTATTTATCTGTTTCTTACTACACCTATTAAATCTATTCTGAAGACAAAGGTTTAACCACTGGAGTCATATGGATTACTTTTATTCTGCCTTTATGTGATTTTTGGAGCTTGAAAGGTCTGGTCACCATTCACTTGCATTGTATGGACCGACTGTGCTGAAATAATCTTCCAAAAATCTTCATTTGTGTTCAGCAGAAGAAAGATGAGTTTTGGGTGAACTATCCCTTTAAGAACATCATGAAAAAGAGGTAAAATAACAGACACAGGAGGACATAGCTTCCACAATATATAGATTAAAGATGTTTGGGCATTTGTTTATCATCTGTAATATTTAAGGATTAGGGCATCTAAAAAATGAAAATTCTCTTCATTTACTCACCTTTATGCTGTTCCAAACCTGTAGCACTTTTTTTCTTCGGTGGAACATAAAAGGAGATGTTATGCAGAATGTTAAACTGAGTCACCATTCACTTTCATTTTAATTTGCCTCTCTTTTTTCCAAACAACAAAAGTAAATGGTGACTGAAGCTATCATTCTGCCAAACATCTTTTCTGCACAAATAACTTCTTTGTTTGCAACAATATGAGGGTGAGTAATGTCGGCAGGATTTTCATTTTTGGATGGAATATTCCCTAATGCTCAAACACCCAATTTTAGAAGGTTGATATAAAATTTAACTGACGCCTTAAAATGCCTCAGACAATTCCAAATGTCCAAAGAAAAAGAACCGCCTTGCATTCATATTCACATTCTCTTTCCTTTTGCTTGATGACAACTTCCTTTGTCAAAAGGGGCTGATAAATCAAACACAGAAGTCCTGGGACATCACAGCCAGCTCATGACTGTTAATGTGGTTACTCAAAGCGCCCCCACAACATAGATGTCACCTTCTAGACAACAGCTTATTTGCATAAACGTTACTTGATTACTTGTGCTGTTTGACTCTAGAGAAATGTAGGCTGAGTTTCAGTCTGCCTTGGACAGGCAGCAAAGGCTGTCAGTGTGCTACTAGCCAGCCACACAAGTTTTCAATTGTAATGGTTCTTTAAGCACTAAACCATACATATGTCATCTACACCACATTTTTAAATCCCAAAATGAACCAATAAGTCTATCAGCCATTGTGTTGCAGCATTACAGCCTGCTGGCATGACGGGTGCTGAGTTAGCATGGCGAGCGCCCTAAACACAGACTGAACATCTTTCAGGCGCTATGACTCAATTACTAATGGAGATCTGAAATAACAAAGACCATTTGGGCTCCAGAGATGTTAAGACCGATGTCTTATTTGTCATCTTTTCATAATTCATGTATTCTAAACGTGGATGTGTGGATAGAGTAAGCTCACCGATCACCTCCTGTAGCTCATAGTCATCCTTGTTGATAGACCAAGGTTGAGAGCTCGGGTCCTCGGACATGACTGTAGTCAGATAACGTCTGCCGTATGTTACGATGCACAGTTGCACAGCTGCCCGCCTATTCCGATCGATTCGATCCGATCCGATCCGAAAACGAACGGTCGGCTGTTATGTTCGCTGTACTTATGTTGATCTTGCGGATCCCTCTCAAGTCTCAACTGCCAACCATTGCCAGTAGAGATGGTGACCCCGACCCCGCCCCCGCCTTCAGGCGGAAAACGCTCTTCCTCGTGTTAAAATCTTGGAGGCGACCGAAATTGTGCGGCGTTACGCCACCTACCGGTCATGAGGTTGAATTGTTTTTTATTGCCACAACATCAAATACAACAGGATAAAAAATTGTTAGGCACTATTGTTAATAGCTTGTAGTGTAGTAACAATTTTTTTAAAGGGTAGCTTCAACTCATAATTTCTCAGGAACAGAATAAGTAAATACGTTGAATTTATACATCATACAATTATTGATATTATTGTTTAAATTAGTTATATTATGTATATGCTCATTTTTATGAACTATAGATTATATTCTGAATATAATGCCCAGTCCTTATCCACCTGCGACTCAGCTTTACTTGTTGTCTACTGAACTATTTTTCTAATTATTTATTTGTATAGGGACAGCAAAAAAAAAAAAAAAAAGATGCATTGTACATAGAGATTATAGCACATGCTAATCAGGTACTTAGATATACTTTTTTTTTTTTTTACCTAGAATAAAATAAAATAAATAAATAAAAACAATCAAAAGTAAAACAAGTATTTGACCACTGAAGAGAAAATATTAACTATGAAAGTTAATATTTATTGTATCAAATATTACCTATATGAGACTCATTTATATGGCTTAAAAAATAACAACATGAATGGGCTGCATTTATAGGATGAACTTATTTGAATTTGTAGTACTTTTACTTTTAGATAATTAAGTATTTTTAAAACCAGGTACTTTTGTCTTTTACTTAAGTAATATTTAAATGGATGACTTCTACATTTACTTAAGTAATACATTTGTGTGGTATCTGCACTTTTACTTGGTAAGTATGGAAATTGGCTACTTTTTCCACCACTGACAAATAAACGAGATCATACACAAAACAGCCATAGTGTCCAAAGCATCCATTCATTTATCAGATATTCTATATTCATCCAAAACATTACAAGTTTTCTTTGCTTTTTATTGACAGTGTTCTCCAAACAGGTGCTTCACCGTATGTACTTCTATGTAGTCCCAAAATTTCCCAAAATTATTGAATGTTAATAAAATTAAATAAAATTAGAATAATACATACATATATCAAAATTCAAAATCATTCAGCCTGAATACAATATTAGTTTTCATTATAATACAATTATTTTTCATATATATATATATATATATATATATATATATATATATATATATATATATATATATATATATATATACACACACAATTACAAAAAAGATGGACATTAGATTATTTTTCTAATGAACAAAAATCACAGGAATAATCAATTTCTAATTAAAATCAGTCTAATATACTTTTAGCTGGATGTATACGATGTAACATTTTAAATGTGACCTCTTTTACTTTGGTAAACAATATTTATCACACATTCTCCAAGCTTTACTCCATTTTATATTTTAAATAAAGATGAACACAATACAATTTTGTGAGTAGCTGTTTTACCATTATATTTCTAATATGCTTATTAGTACAATTGTGTTTAGGAATGTCAATGTCTCATTTAAAGGTGCATTCAGTAATTTTTTCAGTAGGAAATCATGACCTCTTACATTAAAATTAATACTCCATGACGGATTTAGGCATGGGCGACATGGGCAGCCACCCGGGGAGGTATCTTGCCGAGGACGGCAAATCTCTCTTGTTATGGAAGAGAGATTTATTTTTATATTGAATACTTCTATTATTCCAAATAAAATAATTATTTGGGGAGAAATTGTGCTTAAACACCAACATCCAGGCCAACAGAGCTCGTTTGTGAAATTTTGAGAATTTCACATGCAGTTTTATAAATTGTATAGATTTCAACAAATCAAAAAATCTATACCACCCATCACATCAAACAGATATTTTGGGAATGTATACAACATGCTGTTCAATAATTTAATTAACCAATAAACCTAACATGAATTGTTCAGTTTTTCATAACTAAGTGCAGCTAATCCACCTTTACTCTTTTTGTTACATAAAATTCCTTTATCAAGTAATGCTTTCTATTCCTCCATATAAAATGAAATAACATTTTGTCTAATTCCTTGCATACATTAAATGGCATTTCTAATGCTAAAGACACATAATGATCTTGTTAAGTCTCTTCTGCTTTAGATAATAAGACCCATACCATTCAACGATAAATCTCTTTAAAGCCAAGTATTAAATCTTATTTTAATTAGCTAATTATAGATTTGACATTGAGCACACTACATTTATCTTCATTTTTATTCATTATAATTCCTAAATATGTAACTGAATGTTTTATAGGGATACAATTTAATTCTGTTAAATCAAACACTTTAAACAGCACATACTTGTTTATATTCATTTTTAAGATTAATTTTCATTCATTTAATTAAGAATTAATTTTAAGAGGAACATTCTTTAATACAGTTAACCTCCTTACTTACTTCTGAATCATTTTGAAGAAAAATTGTAGTATCATCAAGAAATTGGCACAGTTTTTTCTTTTTGAATGCTTTAATACCTTCAAACTCTGCTTTTTTAATGTTTAAGGCCATAATTTGGGTAACTAATAAAAAGCTGGCAGGGCTACCCTGCTATATACCTCCATTCATCTCAAACCTACTAGTTGTACAGACTGAGCTATTACACCCATTGTATATGGTTTTAATTGCTTTTTGAAAGTATTCTCTAAAACCAAAAATGTTCAATACCTAAACATAAATCTATGACTCACTGTATCAAATGCTTTGTAAAAGTATATAAATAAAATTAATGAATCATCTGGTATGTAACAAATGTAATCAGTCATATCTAAAATTGTTGAATGTCTTCTCAGTTCTACAGTGTGCTTCTACAGTGGGGTTCAAAAGTCTGAATTGAAAATGCTTCTGTTTGGCCTTTTCTAAGTTGATTCATTAAAAATTATCAGCATAAAAATATGGGTGAAAAGTTTAACTGAAAAAATTAAAAATGAATTTCAGAATTTCTTATTGTTTGGTATGCTCCCCTTTTGCTTAAAGGGATAGATCACCCAAAAATGAAAATTCTCTCTTCATTTACTCACCCTCATGCCATCCCAGGTAATCTTCTATCTTCTGCTGAACACAAATGAAGATTTTTAGAGAATATCTCAGCTGTGTAGGTCAATACAATGCAAGTGAATGGTGACCAGAACTTTCAAACTACAAAAATCACATTAAGGCAGCATAAACGTAATCAATATCTTCAGAACGATATGATAGATGTGGGTGAGTAACAGATCAGTATATACACTGGTGGCAAAAAGTCTGGAATAATGTACAGATTTTGCTGTTTTGGAAGGAAATTGGTACTTTAATTCACCAAAGTGGAATTCAACTGATCACAAAGTATAGTCAGGACATTACTGATGTAAAAAAAAAACCAGTACCATCACTATTTGAAAAAAGTCATTTTTGATCAAATCTAGACAGTCCCCATTTCCAGCAGCATCACTCCAACACCTAATTGCTAATTTGGTACAAGAAAATCACTTGCCATTATATCAAACACAGTTGAAAGCTATTTGGTTCGTTAAATGAAGCTTAACATTGTGTTTGTTTTTGAGTTGCCACAGTATGTAGTATGTCTTAAGGTCAATATTAGGTAAAAAATGGCAAAAAAGAAACAGCTTTCTCTAGAAACTCGTCAGTCAATCATTGTTTTGAGGAATGAAGGCTATACAATGCTTGAAATTGCCATTGTTATGGATCTTAACCCCACTGAGCTTTTGTGGGATCAGCTAGACTGTAAGGTGCATGAGAAGTGCCCAACAAGACAGCCACATTTATGGCAAGTGCTACAGGAAGTGTGGGGTGAAATGTCACCTGAGTATCTGGACAAACTGACAGCTAGAATGGCAAGGATCTGCAAAGTTGTCATTGCTGCACATGGAGGATTTTTTGATGAGAAATCTTTGAAGTAGTTTTTTCAAATTGTAATAGTCATTTTTCACATTATTAATGTCCTGACTATAAATTGTGATAAGTTGAATGCCACTTTGGTGAATAAAAGTACCAATTTCTTTCCATAAGAGCAAAATCTGTACATTATTCTAAACTTTTGGCCGCCAGTGTAAGTCACTTTTATGTGAAAGTGGAGATTGATAGTAAAAAAGGACTTATATATTGATCTGTTTCTCACCCACACATATCGCTTCTGAATATATTGATATAACTAGTGGAGTCATATGGATTACATTTATGTTGCCTTTATGTGATTTTTGGAGCTTCAAATGTCAGCATTCACTTGCATTAAATGGACCAAAAGAGCTGAGATATTCTTCTAAAAATCTTGGTTTGTGTTCAGCAGAAAAAGAAAGTCATACACATCTGGGATGGCATGGAATGAGTAATGATGAGTGAATTTTCATTTTAGTGTGAACTATCACTTTAATGATTTTAAAAAGGAATTCTTAATACAATAAGACATATTGATCATAAAAAGAACATTGGAGAACATTGCACCAATTTTCAGGCTGATCTGCTGGCTAGTTTTAGAGAGGTTTTGGGCACCTGTCACCAGACCTGCTGGCTGACCAGTTAGGCCAGGAGGCAGCCCAGTTTAAGACCTGGGCCAGGCTGGGAGACCAGCTTAAACGAGCTAAGACCAGTTTAAACCAGCTAAGATAAGTAAATCGTCTTAGGCTAGTTTCAGTTTCCGTTTTTTTTTTTTTTTTTTTCAGCAGGGTAGTATTCATGAAAATTTTAGTTTTTTATAATTTAGGCTTCTGTGCTAAACTTGTGGCATCCAAAGCTGTGTTATTGTTTGATTAGTATAACGTTAGTAATGATTCATTATATCTGCACTCAAAATCAACACCGATAAAGATTTGTAAAACACAGGAACTATCGTACACAGCTCTATCATTCTCGACGGTTGCAGGCAGTGCAAACCCATCTAGCCTCTAATCTGCGTTCGATTGAGACTTCCTGTGTGGTAGAACTGAGAGAGGGCAGGCGAGCGCGTAATCAGCTCTGCCTACGGACTAGTTTACGGTAAAATTGCTGCCTGTACCGACAAAAGTGCTCTTTTGGACTTAATCGGGAATGAAATGCTTAGGTACACCTATAATGTTGCTGGCTAGCCCTTGACTGCGTTAGCCGGAGATCTAGACGGCGCAGAGATCCACGGTGCGGGTCAAGCACATCTCACCCGACAAACTGAAAAAAGAAGAGGCCAAAAAAGACAACTGTAACTGGAGGAAAAAAGTGTCTACCAATCCTCACGGATTGCCGCAACGTCGAAGATTATCGGGACATGATGACCACGGAGGAACTGTACGAGGTGATTGTCGCTGATATTACCGTTCCTGTCTGTTTTGAGACGCAGTTAATCGATTATATTAGTGTTTAGTTGAGGTTCGTGTGGACTGTAGTAGCAAACAGTCTTTTAAACTGACTTACCCACTCTGATAGTAGTTATAACCACGCCGATAGGGTTGCATGCTAGCATAATGAACGAATAGCTTGAGATATGCAGTCGATAGTGTATAGGCAATGTTGTTAGTTTGTGGAATTTATGAGCAGTGCTGATCGTGAAGTGTGGAGAGATGCTGGTGGAGGCAGTGGATGAGGCGGGGGAGGAAAGGGCACTTTGGAGAGTGATAGTTCATCAAGCTAGCTGCTAACCATGAGGTATGTGGGGTGTACTGGACACACAAGATAACTGAAGGATATCCCAGTCCAGAATGGTGTGTTCAGCTCTGTGAGAACTAACTTTCCCCCCTCTTTCCAGCAGGAAACATGAATTTAGCTCTTCTTGCACAGCTTTCAACCTGCCTAGCTGAAGCTACACATAATTAGCCATCCAGCAGTGCTGTGTTGTGTATTATGTTTGCCACTGGACAGCTAAGCCTTTGCTTCAGTTTCTAGTTAGATCATTGTCAAGTTTTGGGGCTGACGTTATTAGTTGGCTGTAGCATGAACATGGTGTAGAATTTCACATAAAGAAAGTCAAATGTCACATGCTGTCTTGATTGATGGATTTATAAGTGATGCTCATTCAAACCAAGAATTTCACCATGGTTTAGATTAATGGCTGCCTTAATAGAGGTTTTTCAGAGGAATCAGTAAATATTGTGTCATATAATGCTCCATGTTTATCTGTCATGAACATACTGAAAGTACGGTGTCACATCCATGCTGTGAATAGTCAGATATAGTGAAACCATTGATTTTTTTCCTCAGCACAGACTTTGCGACTTGGTCTCTTTTGCTGATGAGGACTACATTCAGAAAACTGATTTTTGCAACATGTTAAAGTTTTAAACTGATGTGCTTATTGACATAGCCTAAATTCATCAGTCTGATCAAAGGCACTTGAGCCTCACATTTAAATACAAAGGCGTGATAAAGAAAACAGATCTATCCAAATATGTTTGACCAGTTTAAAAAGACCCGTGTTATTAAAGGAGTATTCCGTGTTCATTACAAGTTAAGCGCAAGTGACAACATTTGTGGCATAATGTTGATAACCACAACAAATAATTTCGACTTGTCCCTCCTTTTCTTTAAAAAAACAAAAAACAAAAGCAGAAATCGAAGAATAGATGTGTGTGACGTCGAACAGAACAAAATCTGGCCAAAAAGGTGTTTCTAAGTGTGTTTCAGTGGTTCGTAACAGCTCTCCTGGGCGAACTTTTAGGAAAATTTCTTACCGGCTGCTAAACACCTTTTTACTGGCATTGATCCACATCATCGGTAGGTGTGATCTGAAGCTCCACCTACTTCGAGGTTAACAGATAATTCTGTTTACGTTGTTTAGTCAGTCATGATCAATAAACATGAACACACTAGCATGCAGTTTTTACTGAGCTGGTGCAAATTGACCTACATCTGAAGGATCGTTCGTGTAATGACACTTTCCAAAAACATGTCATGCGATTTTTGTTGCAGATTTAGGAATCAAATCTATTCAAATGCTCTCAAGTGCCTATTCACTCATGTGCCATCTTCAGTGAAAGCCATGCACACGTCTGCCCAAAGTAAGATATGCCTATCATTATTCTTTTGTCTGTATTTTGCAGATTAACACTCTTTTATACACCAGTCTTTTGCAGTACTATCAGTGTTAAAATACAATTACAGAGTGTAATCGGCACATATTATGGCCACATATAGCGTGTTAGCACATTAGCATCATTAATTCAGAATGTAAACAATACAAATTAAACATTATCTAGTGCATATTACTTTAAAGCATCATTGAGTGGTTAAAACAGCTTCTTTTACTGACCTCGTGAATTCTACTCATAGAATGAGGCATGAAGTCATTGCTTACACATTTTAATGTCACATCAGTTAAGTCTTGAGCATCCTTATATGTACCTCTAAATGCCTCCCACAGCAGTGTGGCGGGTGTCTGAATGTTCGCAAACAGTATGTTGTTGCTCGGCTGTTTCAAACTTATTTTTGACTCTGAACGAAGAACTTCTCCGTATGTGTGCTGGGGCCTGCTCCATAAAATATCCTTAATAAGTAAACATGTGGTTAACGTTTCAACCTACACACAAGTCTTCTTCAGAACAATACTTCAAACTTTGTATTGTCTATTTCAACATAGCATCCCATGCTTCACACGGGTGCTCGCTATTTGCTGTTAATCGCCCCACCAAATCTGATGTCTTATGGCGGGACACATAAGGGATAATATAAACATGGTTAAATACAAATGGACAATTTACACACAAGTATACAACAACCAACACCCACAGAATAATAAAATGAAGGCTATATTACATATGCATCCATCGCAACTCACACATATAAATATACTACCCATACCACATACATTATAAATACAAATAAATAGAATATACAAATTAAGACAACAAAAAACAGACCTTACCAAGACTGAAAAACTTAAAGGGTCACAAAAAATAATAATTTTTTTTTTAGATGTCAACAGAAATGTACAGGTTTCTCATCATTGAAAACAATGATAGCACTCATTATGTTTATTAATAAGGGGAAAGTGGTTATTTTTTTCCTTTTATTGAGACTTTTCGTTCTTTGGGTTTAAAAACGATAGTTGAAGCAGCAGCACAAAAATGAGGTACATGCGTAAACTCTGAGTTATGATTGGTAGGACAGTACACATATACGTTAGATCCTGAGCGTTTCTCCACATTATTCATGAGAAGGAATTTTTCCATTCAATCACAGCGCTGCCTCAAGCATGAGCTGGCATTACAGCGGAGAATTCAAAATCACACACGGACATGAAAGAGGCTCCTGTCTGGCACAAATTCAACAACAGCACTTGCTGAACAGATATGAGAGCAGACTTTTACACTAAATACCATGGTGAGAGAGAAATCACTCGTCAGAACGGGCTGCAATCCGTAACCAAACCGGCCCAAGCGTTTCTTGGCTGTAGACATGAAGCAGATGTTTATGAGGAGGCTGTTGTTTCGGACGCTGATTCCAACGCTGATTCCAACGCGTCTTCTCTGTGTGTTACGGATAGGATATCATGATGACTTTTTCAAAAACAAAAGACAATAATGAAGACCAAAAACTCAGTCATGTCAGCTCTTTTTTTAATCGTGCTAAAAATTTTCACGGGATTTATGCCTATATCGTAAATCTGTGTTATGTTGTAATAACAGTGGAGTTGAAATACTGGATAACTTTACACAGACAATATTAGTAAGCGATTTTATCACACTGGAGTCATGTTAACATGTGCTTAAGTATTGTGGCTATACTTTTGAAAAACAGTGTGTATTTAATGTTTTGTGTATTGGATCCATGTTCGTGCCTAATGCACATAATTGTTTTTTCTTTAGAAAAAGAGGAGTCGAAATGATTTTCTGTGGATATCAACATTATGCCACAAATGCTTACAATAGAGTTTAACTTGTATTAAACCTGAAACACTACTTGTAAGAATAAATTAGAGGTTGACCGATAGTGGGTTTTGCCGATGCTGTTAACTAAGGTGGGAAAACAGGCCAATAGCCGATTAACCGGTTGATAGTTTTTAAAATGTATAATATGAAAAACTTTCCGCTCAATGTAAAATAGTGCTGAACTTTAGTAAGTATCGCTTATGATGGCAATACTTCAATACATTTCACCCACACTGGTACCTTCTTCGAAGCTTTTGCCATCTGAAATTAATGAAAATATTGCAGGTCAAATGTGTTTGTTGTTCAGCAGTAACGTTAAACACTGCCTTCCAAAGCCAAATAGTGACTGTATGCTTCATCACCACTGACAATGTTTATTATTTAATTTTATTGTCATATGAAATCTATGAATGATGCACAAGAAAGGGAGAGAAAAAGTGTTAGAAATAAAATCAACTCAAGTCTTGTCTTTTTAAATGTAATTTTAGAACGGCATTGTATATATTATATATACATTTGCCCCCACATGAACACATTGTATATATTATTTAACAACGTGCCCTCTAATTAGGGGTGTAACGGTTCACTAATGTCATGATTCGGTTCGGTTTACGATTCTTTAAACTATGCTTGAATCAAGCAAAGTTAAGATTGTTTTTTTTTTACATCTAATTATAACGTTTTTTAAAGACATATGCAAAACAGTTCCTTTCCTTTAAAATTTAGCTAAAATTACTGTTCTTAAAAGGGCTAAATGATCCAGCAGAGATGAACTGGGACTAAAAACAGCCCAGAACAGGGCAATGGTGACACTAGGGCTGTCAAATTAAAATTCGAATATTCATCGAATTTAAGAAAAAAATGCACATTCAAATGCTAAAACTGTGCATTCGAATTTTGGATGTGTGCCAAGCACTGACGATGACTTCAGATCTATCACATTCTTGCGCTAAAAAGCTAGACACAGTGCAACAAATACAGTTTAACAGAAAGCAGGTGTCTCAATATGCTTTTTAAAGTTATTTTTAATTGGACACAGCATCGAAAACACCAAATGAAAATATTAGCTAATAATTCTGCTTAATGAAAATACAGAATTATGTTAGATACGTATACTGCTTACACACTGTCACTGATTACATTGAAAATATAATTATTATAATTATTATTATTTTATTAAAATTATATTTTTCTAAAAAAATATTGTCTCTGATTGCATCTAAATATTCTTTTCAAAATATATATTTAATGGAAGCTTATCCAGTTAAATAATAATTTGCTGATGAAATCAAATCAGACAGGACATTTGACATTAGGATTATATTCCCCCATAGCATTATTATACATAATATTTCGCATTATATATAGTAGATTAATACACTGCGTGCCCAATTATTAGGCAAGTGAGTATTCTGATCTTATCATTATTTCTATGCACATTTTCCAACTCCAAACCATATAAACTTGAATGCTTACTGGATTCAATCATTTTCAGGTGGTATGTATTTGTGTAATGAGGGAAGGTGTGGCGAAAGTGACTAACACCTTATATCAAGGTTTGCATAATTATTAGGCAGCTTCATTACCTCAGGTTAAATGGGCCAAAAAAGAGATTTAACTGACACTGAAAAGTCAAATATTGTAATGCCTTTCAGACGGATGCAACACTCTTGAAATAGCTAAACTACTGAGGAGTGACCACCGGACAATCAAACGTTTTGTTCGCTGGGGCGCAAAAAAAGCATGGAGAAGAAAAGGCGCAAATTAACTGCAAAAGACTTGAGAAGAATTAAACGTGAAGCTACCAGGAACCCATTATCCTCCAATGCTATCATATTCCAGAACTGCAACCTACCTGGAGTGTCCAGAAGTACAAGGTGCCAAGTGCTCAGAGACATGGCCAAGGTCAAGAAGGCTGAAACATGACCACCACTGAATATATTCACAAGTTGAAGCATCAAGATTGGGCAAAGAAGGGGGGTCACGTGACGCCATGCAAGAAGCAGACGTGTGAGCGACGAGCTCTGCGCACTTTGCTAAATTTTTTATTATTTTCATGTTATAATCTGGTGAAATTTGATACACCCAGTTACACATTAGCTCTTTGAGGCAAAACATGGCAAAGAAGTCAAAATCCTCAGGCTCTGGAGACATTAAAAGACACTTACGTGTTCAGGATGAACAGGATGATCTCGTTAATATCATGTGGTCAGTGGCGAATGATCAGACTCTGGTCGCTGCCATCTCACTTGATGCCGAAAATGCATTTGCTATGATAGAATGGGATTATCTTTTTAAGATTTTGGAAATGTATGGGTTCGGAAATACTTTTATTGGATGGATTAAGTTACTTTATAGACACCCTGTAGCAGCGGTACAAACAAAAGGATTAATTTCAGATTATTTTACTCTGGATAGGGGCACTCAGCAGGGTTGCCTTCTTTCCCCATTATTGTTCTGTCTTGCCCTGGAACCATTAGCTGCATCGATAAGAAGGGAAGATGATTTTCCAGGGGTGATGGCGGGAGGTATGGCGCATAAGCTTTTACTTTACGCAGATTATATTTTATTATTCGTCTCCAACCCCACTAGATCTATGCCTTGCCTCCACACAATTATCAGTTATACGTTTTCAGGATATAGAGTCAATTGGTCTAAATCCGAAGCTTTGGCTCTGGCAGCGTATTACCCAGTAATGGCTTTCCAGCCGGGCGTCTTCCAGTGGCCCAAACAGGGCATTAAGTATTTGGTCATTTTATTTCCAGCAAATTTGTCTGATTTAGAGTTAATTTTGACCCCTTAATAAAAAGGTTTTTGGGCGATGTGGGCAGGTGGGCTTCATTACATTTATCTATGATTGGGAAGGTTAATGTTATTAAAATGAATTGTATTCCAAAATTCAACTACCTACTACAGTCTCTCCCCATTGAAGTTCCCCTCTTTTATTTTAAACAATTTGATAGTATTGCTAAATCCTTTATTTGGAATGGTAAACGTCCTCGGATGCGTTTTAACAAGTTACACAGGCCATTTGACAAAGGTGGGTTAGGTCTCCCCAAGATTTTGTATTACTATTATGCTTTTGGTCTCAGACATTTGGCACATTGGTCACTTCCACCTGAGAGAGCCCCTCCCTGGCTCTTTATTGAACAGGAGTTCCTTGCCCCTATCTTGCCATTGCAAAGTCTTTCCACCAAGCTGTCCAGAGAAGTAAAGACACATCCCGTCATCTCACACATGCATTTAGTGTGGACAAAAGTTTCTTGCGTGTTCAACTCTGACATTTATCTGAACGTTGCCGCAAGTATCTGGTTAAACCTGAAATTGTGAATTAACAAGTCCCCTTTCTGCTGGACAGAATGGATTGAGAAGGGTGTTACTACACTGGGTGACCTGTATGAAAATGGAGCATTGAGATCCTTTGAAAATATTATATAGCAGTTTGGGATTCCCAGATCTCAATTTTTTTAGGTATTTACAGCTGCGCCATCTACTCTGTACCACCTGTGGGTGTAGTACGCAGCCCCCTAAAGCGGCAGACACTCTTGAGATGGTGCTTGCTGCTTTTAGAAAAGGTCATGAAGCTTCAGCGTACTATTCCTGGCTAATTCAGAGTCTAGGGGATGGGGTTCTAACATCTCTTAAGAAGTTATGGGAGAGAGACCTGAATTTAGTACTAGAAGATGGAGAATGGGGTAGGATTTAAAAAAAATTAAAGTTTATGTCTAGGGATGCAAGGGTGTGCCTCATTCAATTTATGATTCCTCATCGTCTTTATTGGACCCCCTCTAGAATGTACAGGCTTGGCCTTAAAGACACACCTACTTGCCGGAGATGCCGGTTGGAGGATGGGGACATGGCCCATGTTTTTTGGTCCTGTGTTGAGATTCAGGAGTTTTGGTCTGGGGTTCAGAGATTTGTCTGCTAGGTCTTGGACACTCAGATTTTATTCTGCCCCAGACTTTGTATTTTGAGTGATGGGGCGGGTATTAATATTATAAATAAACACATAAAAAACTGGGTCCTTACCTGCGTGATGATCGGCAGGCAGGTGATACTCAGGGGATGGAAGTTGCCGGGTGCACCCTCATTTCATGAGTGGTGCACCGAGTTGGGCAGAGTGGCAGATTTTGAAGAGTTATCATATGGACTACTGGACAGGTTGGGTGATTATAGCAGGAAGTGGGGCACTTATTTGGCCTTCCTGGGGGGTTGAGGGGGAGGAGTAGTGGAGAGGGACAGTTGTGTAATTTCTGTAATTAATATGTGGAATCTTTGTTCTTTTTTTTTGGTTGGTTAATTTCTTTGTCTTAATGTCATAGAATATTTTCTTTGAACTGCATGTTTATATGTGTGTCTGTTGCTATTTAATGTCTGACCACTGGGATGTATGTTGGGTGATTGGGGGGGGGCATATATGGTTAAAAGATGGTTCCGAGTTTTCATGTGTTGTATGTGTTAATTTAAAATTTGTAATCAATAAAATTGTTAATGGCAAAAAAAAAAAAAAAAAAAGATTGGGCAAGAAATACCTGAAGACAGATTTTTCAAAGGTTTTATGGACAGATGAAATGAGAGTGAATCTTGATGGACCAGATGGATGGGCCCGTGGCTGGATCACTAATGAACACAGGGCACCACTTCGAGTCAGGTGCCAGCAAGGTGGAGGAGGGGTACTGGTATGGGCTGCTATCATTAAGGATGAGGTAGTTGGACCTTTTCGAGTTGAAGATGGACTGAAACTCAACTCTCAAACCTACTCCCAGTTTCTAGAAAGTACTTTCTTCAAGCAGTGGTACAGGAAGAAGTCCTTAGCATTCAAGAAGGCCATGATCTTTATGCAGGACAATGTTCCATCACATGCATCCAAGTACTCCACTGCTTGGCTAGCCAGCAAGGGCCTCAAAGATGCCCAAATAACGACTTGGCCCCCTTTTTCACCTGACTTAAATCCTACTGAGAACTTGTAGGCACTTCTCAAACGTGAGATTTACAGTGAAGGAAGACAATACACCTCTTTGAACAACATTTGGGAGGTTGTGGTTGCTGCTTCAGCGAAAGTTGATTGTGAACAGATCAAGAAACTGACAGACTCCACGGATGGAAGGCTCATGGCAGTTATTGAAAAGAAGGGTGGCTATATTGGTCACTGAATATTTTTGAAAGGCCAAAAATGTTATTTAATTGTCATTTTGTGTTACTTATTTGTTGCACCTACTCTAAAAATTGAGAACAAACAATTGAGTTGGGAGAAATTCTTTTTGTAATTTAGTTGCCTAATAATTGTGCACACTAATAGTTGCCTAATAATTGTGCACTCTTATATATTCCCCTGAGAAAGACAAAACTCACTTTTTCTTTGTTAAACATTCAGGTTTGAGGTTCAATAACATTTTGGATTGACTGAGAGCATTGTGTTTGTTCAACAATAAAATTAATCCTGAGGAATACAATTTGCCTAATAATCGGGCACGCAGTGTATAGCACTCTCATTAAATGTCTGTAAACTTTCTCTTGTACAGTCAGAGCAGATCTATTATATTTGTGCTTCAAATGGACATTCTATCCCTCGCGCTGAAAAGGCACATCTCACTCCCGCTTCTGGTTTCACTTCACTGGTTTCAGTATTCGCAATTTTAGCCGAACTCATCGTACAACACCTGTTGTTACTAGTGTGCAGTATTTTAGAGCTCCTTGTGTGCAGTGAAGCAATTTCCATTTGTATGCCTGCATTATGTAGGTTTAGGATGTCACGTGTATTGGATAGAACAGACGCTAAAATTTTTTTAAAAACTGTCCCATTTCTACAATGCGCATAGTCACATTTTTGAACCGTGATGTATTGTGCCACGACAAACCGTTACACCTCTATTTCTAATGAATATCAAATTTATATTTCGGATGTATATATTTAACCATGCTCTTACGTTTCTTTTGTACATAACTACGTCATAAAGTAAGCTTGGACAGAAGTTTATTTTGTCAGAATTTTGTCAGATATAGTAAAAAAAAAAACTATAAAATGGAAAACTATAAAATTGTTCCTGTGCACAAGCATTCACACAATGTACTGTGCTCATGCTTGGTTTTCTGAAGAAAGTGAATGGCAAGCAAAGGCAAAAACTCAGGCAGCATTTTTACATATTAATCTACTTGTCAACAAATCCTTTTTGGAACGTCCATGTTTATAATTTGACTGGAAAACATTGGATGCCCCTCAACCCCAGGGAAAAAAACCTCAATGGATCTGCACAAACTCATAAGTAGGCTCCATTTTTGACTGTAACAAAGGTGCGATCGTGAATTTTGCACAATGTACTTCCGGTGGTGAAGAGTTTCCCCTCACAAATTTCAGTGGAGTTCAAGTATGGTGAACTTTGACAGACACAGCTACACTGAATATTCACAGCGGACAAGCATATCATTTTAGCGGTGAGTTTCTTTTTAACATTATTCTCACAGAATATAAAGTGCAGCATTAAAAAAGGCTGCTTAGCTGTTAGTTTTTTTGGGGGGGATTTTTCCCCTTTTTCTCCCAGTTTGGAATGCCCAATTCCCAATGCCCAATTCCCAATCTAAGTCCTCGTGGTCGCATAGTGATTCGCCTAAGTCTGGGTGGCGGAGGATGAATCTCAGTTGCCTCCGCGTCTGAGACAGTCAACCCGCGCATCTTATCACGTGGCTTGTTGAGCGCGTTGCCACGGAGACATGGCGCGTGTGGAGGCTTCACGCCATCCACCGCGGCAACCACCCTCAATTCACCATGCGCCTCACCGAGAAACCGCATTATAGCGACCACGAGGAGGTTACCCCATGTGACTCTACCCTCCCTGGTCAATTTGGTTGCTTAGGAGACCTGGCTGGAGTCACTCAGCATGCCCTGGATTCGAACTAGCGAACTAGCGAACTCCAGGGGTGGTAGCCAGCGTATTTTACCACTGAGCTACCCAGGCCCCCTAGCTGTTAGTTTTTTGCTGGTTTGCTGGTTTTGTCTGCTTCGCCAGTGGAATTTCGCCATGCGATGGAAAATTTGACTGCACCTTAAATTAGTATCTTCACTATATTTGTATTTTTCATGGATGAGGTAAGGGTAGGATATTTATGTGTTGGTTGTAATGGCTGCTTATGTAATATACTGTATATTTTTGTATTCTGTGGTTGTTGGTTGTTGTATATTTGTGTGTAAATTGTTCATTTGTATTTAACCATGTTTATATTAGGATCTCTTATGTGTTCCGCCCTTGGACATCAGATTGGGTGGAGTAATTACCAGCAAATTGCATGCACCTGTGTGAACCATGGGACACTGTCTGTGTCTCGTTTGGAAGGTTGCGTCCTCCGGAGGTTGCATTTGTCGGCCGCATACGTCATCAAGGCTGTCTTGTTTCATTTTTTTTTTTTTTGTCTTTTTCTTATTTTTTATCTATTGTCAATGCCTTTTACATATATGCACTTACATTTATACAATTGTTAACCTTTTTTGCATTCCCAATAAAAAAAATTAAACGAGACAGCCTCTGACGTATGCGCCCGACAAATGCGACCTCCGGAGGACACAGTCTTCCAAACGAGACACAGCCATAATGTTGAAATAGACATTACAAAATTTGAAGTATTGTTCTGAAGAAGACGTGTGTGTGTGTCCAGGTATTCCCTACGATGTGGGGACCAAATGTCCCCATAAGGATAGTAAAACATGACATTTTTGACGTTGTGGGGACAATCAGTCCCCATGAGGAAAACAGCTTATAAATCATACTAAGTTATGTTTTTTGAAAATGTAAAAATGTGGAAAGTTTTCTGTGAGGGTTAGGCTTAGGGGTAGGGTTAGGGGATAGAATATAAAGTTTGTACAGTATAAAAACCATTATGTCTATGGAGAGTCCTCATAAAACATGAAAACCCAATGTGTGTGTGTGTGTGTGTGTGTGTGTGTGTGTGTGTGTGTGTGGATCGAAACATTAACCACATGGTTACTTATTAAGGATATATTTTTTGGAGCAGCAAGTGTGCAAGCTTTTTTCTTCACTTTAAACCCAGAATATTCCTTTAATGTACCTCTTTTTAAACACCTTGTTAATACTGACTGTCCATTCAGCTGGCAATACCAGAACTCTTAGTCATGATCCATCATTAGTTTCCATGTCTTTTCAAGCTCATTGTGCTCTTTGGTTTTGGTGTTATGGCTTTGGCCTCTGTAACATTAAATAGTTTGATATCACTTAGCTTATTTATTTTGTGGCTTATGAGTGGCATATTTTACCCCAAACGTTGACTCCTATCTCTGGTTCTCTAAAGTCACAACTAAAGGGAGTGTGTGGAATTTTGGAAATCAAGATTGTCTTCTGTTTTAATTATCCTCTTTTATCCTGACAAGAGATAAAATCACTTAATTCTATATTTTCCTAACCAAGATATAGGTCTAAAACCTCACAAAAAGGAATTCAGTGTCATGAAAATTGTTTCATTTTATATACATTTTACATGACTGTTCCTAGTTCAGTACAAGTTAAGCCATGTAGTAGTGCAGTGTTTCCCCTGGGATTTTTTTCAGCAACAGTCCTGTTGTGTGCAGTGGAGGAATAGCTTAACCCTAAAACAGGCAGTGTGCACCACAAGATAAATACTCTTCAGTTTCTTATAGGACAGGGGCATTCAATTAAAATTCCATGAGGTCCGGTCTCTACATTTCCTTCCCAGCAAAGGTCCGGACAATAACTTAAATGTTGTCAGTAGTCAGTATAGCTATGAATTGACATAGGAAATCCTCTTTTATTTTTTTATTTTTTTATTTATTTTATTTTTTTTAAATAGTTATTTTAAATTTCCAAGTTGGTAGCAGTAGTACTTTGTAAAAGAAGGAAAAAAAAAGTTAAAAGTTAAAACAGTTTCTTCAAAACTGGGCAGGGATGAGGACATAGGCCCCAAAGACAAAGCCAAAGTAGTGAGGTTTGGGGGATCTTTTACCAAAAGATTGAAATATTTCAATGAGTTCAACAATCGTGTTCACTTTGATATGAAAATTAAAATAGAAATAAATTGTTTGTTTTGAAGCTGAATGACATCAGTCCAGTATTTGTGTTTGAATATTTTTAGATACCCAAGGGGCATAGGAGGCCTTATGACTAAGGAAATATACTGTATGGGGGTTGAGGGGTATTCCCCAAGAGAAAATTTTGAAAATGTAAAAGTCTGAATGAACCATATTTATATTTTCAAGCAGTGGTACAGGAAGAAGTCCTACCAAACAACAAAACAATGTACATCACAATAGTGAAGCTTAAAAATACTGTTAGCTAAAATAAAGTAGGCCCATAAGTAGTCAGACTATTAAATAATCGAAAGTTCTCATGAGAACTCCACTCTACCACTAGTAATATCACATTTTTGGTTGTTTTCATTGCTATCTAGATGATGACATATTGGATTCATTTTCACAAAAATAAGTTTATAAGTTTATGAAAAGCTTGAAACATGCTGATTAATAAAGCTAATTTTAGACGAGGGAAAAAAACTTTAGTTTAAAGGTGCTGTGGAACACCTTGTTCTGTCACAAACCTGGTTTAGCTGAACAGTTGGATTCATTTCAGACACAACGTTTAGGGCTGAAATGATTAGTCGACAATGTCGACAAAAAAAAAATTGATGACCGTTGTCCTAGTAATTTCATGTCATTTAACGTAACATGAGATCATATGAAACTAATGATGACGCGTGAGAGCAGCACTGCAGTTCGCGCTTGACTGAGGAGAGGAAGAATTACACAGCTCACAGTACAGATGCACTCTAAACTTTTCAAACAGTTTCAGGTGATGTAGACTGCAAAGTATGAGGGAATTATAATGCAAAAATACAATATAAGTAAATACAGAAGCACACTCGTTGTGGAATAAGCGGAGCTGGAGCAAAACTTGCATGTCGAGCGTCTTTAAAGGAAACACCCTGGTGTTACATTTTTAATGCAGTTATATTTAATGCGTTATAGCTTTATTAAAGTTCAAATAATAAGGAAGCAGGTCATGTAAATGACTACAAACAACGAAACTGGTATTTCTCTGTGCGGTCAGCACCTTTTCAGTGAGTTGCGCGAAGTGTCCGATCTAAGGGGGAGAGATTGAAACTGCACCTGGCTGAAGCACACTCTGTCGTGGGGACGCTCGTCCCTCGATCGCGTGCACTTGCTGCAGCTAGATTATAACGTGATGGCTGACGACTTATTGAATCATAATATATGTCACTGTGCATTTCTTATCGTGAAGAAAATTGGCAATACGCAGCTTTATTAATTAGAGAGAGTTTATTTTTTGTGAGTTAAAGATGGATTGAAGTGAACAAAACGGTGATAGAGGGTAGTCTTCACCCCATTATGCACTGCAACAAAATACGTTTTTGATTTTGTTTTTGTTTTGGCTTTTTTCCAAAAATAATATCTAAAACTAATTTAAAACAACGTACATTTACTTTAGCTGCTATACTGCAGAATAATGTTTTTTATTTATTTATTTATTTTTATCTGAGTATGTTGAATATAATATTAAAAATACAAATATTTTAAAATATCTAAAAATCCTTTAAAAAATGATTCATTCACCTGAGAAGCAAACATATAAGATATTTAGACTTGCTTTTAGAGAATAGATCTTGAATATAAGTATATTTTATCTTTACTGCACTGGCAGAAATATAAACAAGTGAAAAAATACACTTAAATACACTTATATTTAAGATACATTCTCTTAAAGCAATTCTAAATATCTTATATGTTACTTCTCAAGTAAATGTATCTTGTTTTAAGGATTTTTTGACAATTTTAAATGGAAAACAAGACAAAAACACTTGATAACAGTAGGATTTGCAGTGAATTTTGTACTGAATTAAACTTAATAAAAAGTATTTTTCCCTTAAATTCAGTGAATGCCGACACGTCTAGCAATGCGCGCGGAGTGTGAAAGATTGTAAACGAAACGTAATAGAAAAATATTTGAGGATACAGCGTTGAAAGATCAGTTCTATCTATGCCCGAGCGCTTGCACTATACACAGCACTGTTGTTTTGTCACACTGATCACTTGAAGTGTAGAAACGATGGGGCAACCGATGTCATGATGTCTCGCGGTCCGGATGGAACCAATTGGTGACCACTGTTAAAGGGGGTATGAGAAAGTGTTTCTCGCCCAATTTTCTTATCATTTATCATATTTGGGTCTGTTTTGAGTATGTGGGTCACATGACTTGGTTAAAATTTTCTGTGATCGTTAAATTAGCCTGACCTAAAACCAACATGGCCATACATTGTGCAGGACATGCTGACTTTGTGATAATTAATTATATATTAATCTTACTTCAGTAAATCAATAAAACTGCTAATATTAGTTGAGAACATTGTCTTAAGATGGTGAAGAAAATTAAGTCATATGCTGTTCATGCTTTTATTTAGCACATTTTGAAGTGTGCGTATCCCCTGAGATACGTTGCCATATTAATGGAAGAAAAAGGGTTAATCCACAATATTACACATACACATTTATTACACTTACACATGCCATACATGCAACCTTAAAGCTAACTTTTCTCAGTTTTGTTACACAGTGCTTGGTAGTAATGGATTACATGTTATCTGGATTACGTTATCAGATTACAAAAGTACTTGTAATTGGATTAAATGTTAAAGTATTTGTAATTGGACTACAGTTACTTTTTATGGATTACATGATTGCATATTAAGAAGGCAATGGCAGTAAATTGTTAATTTATTGATCACACTAATCATTCTCTCTCTTTTTTTTTTTTTCTTTTGCATTTTCATTGTTGAAACAATGTCCTTGTTGTTGATTTTATGGTCATTAATTTTTATTGATATTATAATAATTTTAAGTTGATTTTATTATTTTGACCAATTAATGTTTCCTTTGTTTTATGCACTTAAAATTAACTTGATGTCTCAGTGTTTTGAATTATAGGACTTTGGCCATGCACTGTAATTGCTGTTAGATGTAATGTTTATTGTATGTTCATTCATGTAATGTTTAATACACTTTAAAAAAAGATTCATAAGGAACTCTTTTTGTTTGTAATACAGAATGGAATACATTTTCTTTCTTATTGTACTTTTATGTTAAAGGTTATCCTACTCAAATGCATGTGACATCAAATAAAATAGAATTAGTTTGGAAGTAATCCAGAAGCAATCAGATTATATTACCCCAAAAATGTAATCTACAAGATTACATTATTGCATTTCTTGTCATGGAATTTGTAATCAGAATCCGATTACATTTCACTAGTAATCTGCCCAGCACTGGTTACACACACACAAAAACATACACACACACACACACAAACACACACACGTATGAATATTTTAAAATAAGAGGGGAATGGAGGTCATGTGACGCCATGCGAGGAGCAGAGGAGGGAAACCTGATCAATTCTGGCCAAATTTTTGAGATCATCCAAGGAGTTCAAGGAGTGTAAGAAGCTCTTGCATCAACGGAAGATCACTTTTGCACTGATGTTTCCGGCCAAACTGAGAATAGATACGAAGGATGGCCGCAAAGTATTTACATGTCGAAACAAGCACTGTCCTTCATAAATACATTGGAGTGAGTAAGCCATTTGGTGTTTCTTATGTGAGTGGATTGACTTGCTGAACATGCACTCGATTGTCTGAGAAAGCTGGGCGCCATTTTTGTTTCTGTTTGTGTTGGCTTCGCCTAGCGGCTGGAGTTTGTTTTGTGGAAAAACACTTCTCCTTCAAGAAACTTTTGCATTGACGGTGGATCGCTTTTGCACGGGGGTTCCCGGCCAGATTGAGAGTGGATGCTGGGGATGGCCGCAAAATATCTACATGCCCACACAAATTATGTCTTTTATAAAGTTGACGGACTGAGTTAGTAATGCTGTATTTTTTTCATGCGGCCTCCAAGTGAATTTGACTCTTACCATCCAAGGAACCGGGACGCCTGTTTTTTTTTCTTTTTGTGCTGGTTCCACCTAGCGGCTGGAGTTTGTTTTGTGGAATAACACTGCTTCGGGACAGTTGTGAATGAATCTGTTCATTCCTTGTGCTTATGCCTCCTGTTTTGTGGAGTATACTTGCAGGACATTGAAATTATTACGTCATCTGCTGGACTCATAAACAGCCGGCTCACTGAACACTTGTTGTCTGTCCGAGGAAACTGAATGGCTTTATATTGGTTGGAATTTGTTTTGTGGAGGAAACACATTCATTCACAGACAGTTCTGTGAATGAATCTACATGTTCTTTGTTTTTATTCTGCCTATTGGCTGAGGTTTGTTTTACAAAGTATTTTCTGTTATGTAATTTTGCCTCACAAAATTTGTGCAGAAGCACCGGACTTGAGCAATCCGATGGCAAAGTTGTCACGGAGGCTCTTGTAGGCGTACGGGCCTTTTGAGTTTAGAGGGATGGACGCCAGTTGGCGCTGTCGTGTGCGGGGTTAATGCGCATGTTTTTATTTTTTTCTGTTTGTTTGGTTCGGGGGGAGTTCGGGGTTTGATTGTTACACTAATGTGGGAATGTGGTCTGTATAATCTTGTTTTTGACACAATTTATTTTGTCTATTATATCAAAATGTCAAATGTTAATATGAGTGGATTGTCTCCCTCCACATGGAATGTAAATGAGTTGGGGCACCCCATAAAAAAAGGAAGGTTATTTCTAAACGTAAGAAATAGGATATAGTGTTTCTTCAAGAAACTCATCTTTCCCCGCAGGAAGCTGAAAAAGTTGGGAAGATATGGAGTGGACATGTTTTCTTTAGTGCTGGCTCAAGTAAGAGCAGGGGAGTCATTACATTGATAAATAAACATCTATAATTCAAATTTCTCAAACAGATTAATGATAAATTAGGAAGAGTTAATATTATTTTAGCTGAAATTCAGGGGCAAAGGTTGATTTTGGCAAATTTTTATGCACCTAATGCTGATGATCAGGGCTTTTTTATAGATCATGAAGAGATGTTGCAAGCTGTTGGCACCCCTCATGATATAATATTGGGAAGAGACTTTAATCTATTGATGGACTCAGTCCTTGATCATAGTGAAGCAAAAGTGTGTAAGCCCCCTAGAGCAACATTTACGCTTCACAGGATGTGTAAAAAATCTTTGTCTTACAGATATTTGGTAGGGACTATACTTCTGGTAACCCATCTGGTAGGGACTATACTTTCTTTTCATCAGTCCATAAGATTTATTCTAGAATAGTTATATATATATATATATATATATATATATATATATATATATATATATATATATATATATATATATATAAATCCCTCATTTCATCTGTTGTGGATTGCTCAATTGGAAACATTTTAGTCTCAGATCACACCCTGGTGAGTTTAGAGGTGTTGCCATATATGGAGAAAAAGAAATCATATAGTTGGAGCTTTAATGTATCCCTTTTGCAAAATCCTGATTTCTAATAAATGTTAAAGACTGAAATCAGTGTCTAGACGGAGACCAACTGGTCCTCAGTATCCTCTGTGGGCATGGCTTGGGAGGCACTTAAGGCGGTTCTTAGGGGTCGGATCGTACATTATGCCTCATTCATCCAAAAATCCAAAGCACAAGAACTCGTGGAGTTTGAAGGAAATATTAAAAGTGCCGAGGCAGAGCTGAAGCGACGAATGATGTCTGATGGCCTCAGAGAATTGACCCGATTGAAATACAGATATAATACTATTTTGTCGCAGAAGGTGGAGTTTTGGTTATTCAGGGAAAGACAGTCATACTTGAGTCGGGGTACAAAGCAGGAAAACTTTTGGCTAGATATATAAAACAGAGAGAGTCTTTTTCTACCATTCTCTCAGTGAAATCTGCTGGTGGTGAAGTATTTACCTCGGCCATTGATATTAATGATGCTTTTAAAGAATTCTGTCTTGATCTTTATAGTTCCACGTCTTTGTCTACTGATTGAATTAATTAATTTGGCTGAACCCCAAATTATGTATCAACAAGTCCCCTTTCTGTTGGTCAGAGTGGATTGTGAGGGGGGTTACTACACTCGGCGACCTGTATGAGAGTGGATTGTTGAGATCTTTTGAGAATTTGGGTCATCATTTTGGGATTCCCTGATCTCAGTTTTATGGGTATTTACAGCTGTGCCACATGCTCTGTACTGTTTTTGGGAGTAGCATACCCCCCCCTAAAGCGGCAGATGCTTTGGGAGAGGTGATTACTGCTTTTAGAAAAGGTCATGAGGCATCAGTGTATTATTCCCTGTTAATTCAGAGTCTGGGGGATGGAGCTTCAACTTCTCTGAAGAGATTATGGGAGAAAGATTTGGACTTGGTATTGGAGTAAGGAGTGTGGGCTAAGATTCTAAAAAATGTCAAGTCTGTATCTAGAGATGCAAGGGTTCGTCTTATGCAGTTCAGATTTTACATAGATTCTATTGGACCCCCTTTAGACTGAATAGGCTTGGTTTTAAAGACACACCTACCTGCTGGCGATGCCAATCGGAGGATGGAGATACAACCCATGATTTTTGGGAGTTCAGAATTTTGTATGTGACATCTTGGGCACTCGGGTTTTGTTTTGCCCCAGACTGTATTTGGGAGATGGGACAGAAATCAATGTGTTAAATAAACATGTGGAGGATTGGGTCCTAACCTGTGTTATGGTCGCCAGACAGTTAATTTTGAGGGATTGGAAGTCGGTTGGAGCACCCCTGTTGCAGGAGGGGTCTTATAGAAGATTGGGGAATCTGGATTTGTTTGTAGGAAAATGGGGTGGATATTTAGTGTTCTTGGAGGGTTCTCAGTTGGAGTAGTGGAGAGAGAGGGGTAATTGTCAGTGTGTGTGATTTATATATATATATATATATATATGTAATTTTTTTCCCTCTTGGTTGTTGGTTTTTGTTTTTGTTTTCCTTCATATGTGTTCATGTAAGACCACAGGGGTGTTTTGTTGGGGATGGGGGGGGAGGAGGAGGAGTGGTAGTGGGTGTTAAGAGTTGATTTTGTGTATTTGTTTTGTTTTTCTGTGTTTTAATAAAAATAGAAATGTTAATCATAATACAATAAAAATAAGAGGGGAAGTCAAAAACTCATCATTTCTTGCATCAAATAAAACACAGAAATATTGATGACTTTGACTTTTTTGTACCTTAATAGGGCAGCGTATCCTGTGAGATACAAAATATATCATATATATAAAAAATTCCTTTGGATATGTTTTACTTAAGTCCAAACGATATAAAAAGTGACATGAAATAATTTTTTGCTAATCATTTTTCACTCTTGCCTGTTTTAGGGTTAAAACATGGTTGTCAAACTCAGTTTCCACCTGAGCCACATCAGGGTTTATTTGTGCCCTCAAAAGGTTGATTGAAAATGTGGCACCAGCACCTGCTTTGGTAACACTCATGCAATTACCAGTAATATTGCATATTTGTGCATTGAGATGGAAATTTGACAGTATAGCATTGATTTTCAGGTAGGGATACAGATGTAAATTATGATATTTACAATAGTAACATCTGTGAAAAAAGTAAACACCTAATTTTTATAAGGCTAAATTGAAATATTCTGACAGTGTGACTAAGTTGGGTCTTTACAGATTCCTTACATCAGGCTCCTGCTAATTAAACTACAGTCATCTCTTGGAATTTCTGAAGGCAAACAAAACGATTAACATTTTCCTACAATCAGAGAGCATTACAAGAGAACAGATTGTATACAGATGGAAAAAACTGAAAGCTTGGTCCATAATAATCATAAAAATTTACCATAGTTCTTCCATAATATCCAATAATATTTGTAATAGTTCATGGTAACTATAGGTAAAACCATGCATGGCTCCTAACTACCATGATTAGTAACATTTTTGTAGTGAAAAAAGCAGTAGTCTAAATAGTAGCTAATTCTAAACAGAATTTTTCTGCCACAACTACCATAGTTAATACAGTTAGTGTTACCACATTAAATCCATGGTGAATTTTTGTAAGCACTGTGATGTGAGGATTGAAAAGCCTTCTAATTTATGTTTTCTCCTGTTTTCTTTCTCAGTGCTGTTTACAATGTAGGGGCTGTTAGTTTTAAACCAGTTTCATCACCGAGACATTTGAGGTTTGAAACACAATAGACATTTTTCACTGACTGTGACGCGTTTCCGCCTTATTTATCAGTGTAAATCTCACTTTTTTTTTTATTTTTTTTATTTATTTTTTTTTATATTATTAAATTTGACTGAATTACCACAGCTGTGAGGGAGTTTCTTTTACCCCCTGAGTGACAGTAAATTTGGCATCTTCTCCCATTTTACTGTCTTAATCCACCGCTCTCTATTTTTTTTCCTCTTCTGGAAAGTCATTCAAACGTAATAGTGAATTTTTTCTTTTGGTCGTGGAGCAAATGGGTAAGTGAAAATAATATTTGCTGTGATCTCCCATTCACCGCTTTCGAAGTTTACCCTGCAGACGTTTACTTCTGCGTTCCAAAACCCAGAATGTGAAAAAGGTCTATTGTGCCGCTTTCAAACAGGTTTCGCAATCCCCACCGCGCATGTCACTGCTTCACAAGCAAATTTCAAATTGTTTGTGCTGTCCGGTTGAGACCAGTCTGCAAGTAAACGCATCTGCCCTTCCATTCTGCTGCGATGATTAATCCGGTTAGCGTCTAGAACGGTTGACAATGATCTGCATGGTCCGTGAGATAATGCACCTGCTCTGCACTTGTGGTGATCTATCCATTGAGCCATGTTGATAAATGGTATGTGTAGCACTGTTTCATTCCACTTTTGAAGCGAGCAAAATGCGCTCCAAAACATACATTTAAGATGAAGGCTCATTAATATTCATGAGAAAAGCACTAACTGATTGGTCAGTGAGATGTTGCGATAGTATAAGCTTCATTGTTTAATTGTCAAATTCCTGATGAAGAACTACACTACCCATAATCCTGAATACAGATCTACTAATCAGAGAAGTTGTTGTTACCTTTAAAATGAGAATTGCACCAAAATAGCTCAGCAGTGACTGCCCACTTCCATATAGCATTGGAAATGACGTAACTGAGTCTCCCTACACTCTCAAACAACTCGTATATTTGAATATTTTGCAGTGAAATTTATGGTTTTATTTAATACTTATAATTAAGGACTTCTAATCATTAGTTTTATATTGTATCATCGTTTCTGATTTGAATTTGATTACATCGTTTACAATCCTTAATGGGATGAGTACATAAAATAATTTAAGAATAAAGTCAGTTTCACATACACTATATTGCCAAAAGTATTCGCTCACCCATCCAAATAATTGAATTCAGGTGTTCCAATCACTTCCATGGCCACAGGTGTATAAAATGAAGCACCTAGGCATGCAGACTGCTTCTACAAACATTTGTGAAAGAATGGGCCGCTCTCAGGAGCTCAGTGAATTCCAGCACGGTACTGTGATAGGATGCCACCTGTGCAACAAGTCCAGTCGTGAAATTTCCTCGCTACTAAATATTCCACAGTCAACTGTCAGTGGTATTATAACAAAGTGGAAGCGATTGGGAATGACAGCAACTCAGCCACGAAGTGGTAGGCCACGTAAAATGACAGAGCGGGGTCAGCGGATGCTGAGGCGCATAGTGCGCAGAGGTCGCCAACTTTCTGCAGAGTCAATCGCTACAGACTTCCAAAGTTCATGTGGCCTTCAGATTAGCTCAAGAACAGTGCGTAGAGAGCTTCATGGAATGGGTTTCCATGGCCGAGCAGCTGCATCCAAGCCATACATCACCAAGTGCAATGCAAAGCGTCGGATGCAGTGGTGTAAAGCAAGGTCCATAAAGACATGGATGTGCGAGTTTGTTTGGAAGAACTTGACTGGCCTGCACAGAGTCCTGACCTCAACCCGATAGAGCACCTTTGGGATGAATTAGAGCGAAGACTGCGAGCCAGTCCTTCTCGTCCAACATCAGTGTCTGACCTCACAAATGCGCTTCTGGAAGAATGGTCAAAAATTCCCATAAACACACTCCTAAACCTTGTGGAAAGCCTTCCCAGAAGAGTTGAAGCTGTTATAGCTGCAAAGGGTGGGCCAATGTCATATTAAACCCTATGGATTAAGAATGGGATGTCACTTAAGTTCATATGCGTCTAAAGGCAGATGAGCGAATACTTTTGGCAATATAGTGTATATCAGTTTAAGATAAAAATTGGTTGGTTTTGTTCAAGGCTTTTAAAATCCCAAATAGAGACAATAAATCCGATGAATACTTCTGTTACCAAGACCACTGAGAAAGTGGGTGTTCGCTTTTGTGCTCTATTGATAGCATCTGTGGCATGCTGTTAATTAGCACAGAAAAAAATTAAACTCCCATAGTTTGTAAAAACAAACACAAATGTGTTTACAGTAATTCACATACAGTGGAAGTAGTCTTAACTTATATATTGAACCCAGAGAATTCCTTTATGATGTATTTCTAAATGCTTTTGCAGGTTTTGTTGCCATGAGTTTGTCCGATTGAAATATATAACGGCCTTGAGTAGACTGCCATTGTGCTAAATTAACAGATCAGTACCTGCTGAATTATAGGCTTATGCTTTTAGATAAAACTGACCTTAAATGCTATTCTGATACTTAAACATGATTTTTGTAATATTATGAGAGGCTGTTGTGAAAATGGTGAAGATGCAGATGTAAATTATTTTATTAACAACACTAACATCTGGAAAAATTAACACCTAATTTATAAAGGGTACATTATTATAAGTTTAGTCAAATTAAATATTTGGATGTGTGACAGTCTCCTCTACAGATTTATTTTATCAGACTCCCACTGATTAAAGTAGTCATCTCTTGGAATTTCGAAAGGCAAAAAAAACCGTTACATTTTTCTACAATCTGAGATCATTAAGAAAATAGATTTTACACAGATGGAAAACTAATAGCTTGGTCCATAATAATTATGAAAATGTACCATTGTTCTTCCATAGTATCCATAGTTTTAACAATAGTATTTGTAATAAGACCCACTTATGGTAAAACGATCATCGTTGTAATAACAATGGTTTCTATGAAATATGGCATTTTTGCAATGGAAAACAGTAGTCTAAACATTTATAAATTGTAAAAAATACAATTGTTAATACAGTTAGTGTTACTACAGTAAATTCATGGCAAATTTTTGTAAGGTTTTTGAAGTATGACTGTGCATAGGCACAGTGTTTTCTACTGTTTTTAGAGCAGTTTACAATGTCAGGGCTGTTTAATATGGGTTTAAACTAGTTTAATAACCAAGACATTTGAAGTTTTGCAATAGAGAATTCTTTGCTGTATTCAAAGGGGTTTCACATGTGGGCGATTCGGTCGAGACCAGTCTGCGAGTAAACTTATCTGCTCTGCGCATGCTCGCCTCTCTCTATTCTGCTGTGCTGATAATTGATCCGGGTAGCAGCTAGCGTTGTTGATAATGATTTGCACTGCACGGTCAAGACCGGTCCGCATGTAAACGCACCTGCTCTGCGCTCATGCTGCTCTCCATTGAGCCGTGCTGATAATTATTCTCGTCCGGGTAGTGGGTAGTAGCACTGTTTCATTTTGCTTTTGGAAAGCTATCTTTTGAGAGTGTAAAATAATTGGTCAGTGAGATGTTCCGTTTACCTGCCATCTTACGTTTGAGAAATTAGCCCACGGCCACTTGAAATGTGTTTATGTACTGGGAGCATTTGATACTTGAAGGGGTCTGGAAGCCCAGATATCTGTAGTAATAGCTGTCAAATAAGTAAATACATCAACAGAAAATTACTTTTTTTTTTTTACTAAACATAAATACATATAGATACTATAAGCCTATTAAACAAAACATACACGTATAACAACTATCAACACTTAATCACTACACCAGCGGTTCTCAACTGGTTTTGCTTCGGGCCCAGTTAGACAACAAGCCACGACCCAAGACAGTAAAAATCTTAACCTGTATTTAATGTAGCCTGGGTGGCATTATCTTGCATAGTTTTGTTCATGGTTTACAAGTATAAGGGCACGTATCAAGTGCCATTATTTTTGTTGTTGATGACAACAACAAAAGATACAGGAAGTTTTCTCTTCCCCCTTTTAAAAGTTGATGAGTCCATTTATATATATGAGCCCTTTATATTTATTATCCCATTTATTTAGTAATATCAAACATCATTCAAACAGAACATTCCCTCCAACATTACACAGGAGGGAAACTTCGTCCATAATTTGTCCTCTTGGAGGTCCATACTTTAAAGCCCTTTCAGAACTTGCCCATATAAGCACAAAGGCCATAGATGGCTCCTCATTGCTGTGGTAAGGTCATTGTAGCTTGTCTTAATAAAATAATCATACTAATTTAATAAATTGAAGTATTTTTTATGAGAACGTAGTATCCTTTAAGCAACTTTAACTACCGCATATAACTAATAGATTATTTAAGATGAAACTAACATTTTGATTAAAAATATCATAGTTAATGTTACTACTGTAAAATCTTGATACATTTTTAGTAAGAATGATGATGTGTAATTTTAAAACTTATTTTGGCACATAGCACAGTTGCTCTTTTCCTCCTCAGTGCTGTTTAGCATGTCAAGGTTTTCTACTGTTTGAGAGGTTTGACTTCTTCCATTGCGCTTTAAGCAAGAAAATTCTCTAGAATTCAAATGGGTCACATCAGTTTTGTGGTCTGCAGCACGAAAGAGTGGGAAGCCGCACGCCCGATACATGTGCTCCAGAGATAAAGAGCAGAGCAGATCAAACCCCTTTGTAAACCAGGCTTCAATTGAACTGTGAAAATATTACGTTGCGGCTTATTTAGCACGTATAAAGCACCAAATTTGAAATTATCATTATATTTGCCTCAGTGACACTAAATTTTGCTTGGGTGGCTGCCAAAAATGTTTCAATGGAGGGAGAACCATGGCATTATTCTTTCCCTGCTGTCCACAACCCCATCCAAACAGGCCTAGCAAGCATTATGTTGTGTCAAGAATATTAATGAACCATGTGCAATTTCAGCACCTGCACTCATAATTTGCACCACTGCTGAATACATTTAAGGGAAACACTGCCTGTTGTAAACCTGCCAAATGCACTTGGTAAATACTGGCATTTATGTATAGAAGTAGAGTACTTTTTTGCCATATGTACAAATGGAATTCTAATGCACGTTGATGTTATTACGTTGATAAAAACAGAAAACACTACAACAGCACCATAACTGTAGACAATTAACAATCTGATACAATGCAGAGCCTGAAATTCATTTCTGAAAATGGGGGGAATATAACTCGTAACAATAACGCATCTGAATTTTTTCAACAGTCTCATCTAAATCTGATGGTGGGCTACTTTTTTTTAAATTTTTGCCTCTAGTTTTATTCAGATGGAATGATGAAGTTTACGTTACAGCCTACATTATGGCCCATTTCTTCAGTCTCCTGTTTCCCACAAGACCTGATGCAGTCATGAGCTAACAAGAGATTTTTATTGTTGTTGTTGGCAAATACATTTAACAAACACTTAAACAGGTAGTTAAAAAGATAGTTCACTAAAAAAAAAAAAAAGATATTTCTGTCATCATTACTCACCCTCAAGCCTGTATGAATTTCTCTCTTCCATGGAACACAAAAGATGTTTTTTTTCTATACAATGAAAGTGAATAATGACTGAAACTAACATTCTGCCTAACATCTCCTTTTGAGTTACAATGAAGAAAGAATGTCATACAGGTTTGCAACAAGAATTCTCATGTTTGGGTGAACCAGCCCTTTAAAAAGTTTAACTTTTAAAAAGTAAATATCTAACACTCATGTTGACAAAATGCATTGAAAATGTTAACAGATGAAATACTGAGAGAGAACACTTGCTAAATCAGGTGTTTTGTATATTGAAAACAGATAATATGTATATTAAAGAGATATTTAATAGGTGTGTAACGGTTTATCGTGACATGATGCATCGCCGTTCAAAAATGTGACAATGCGCATCATGAAGATGGGGGAAAAAAAAAAAAGAGAACAGATGCTAAAATTATAATACTATCCAATACACGCAACGTCCTACGCCTACGTAACGTGGGCATACAAATGGAAATAGCTTCTTTTGCACACGGAGATCTAAAATACGACTGCACACTAGCAGCCACAGGTGTTGTTCGATGAGTTAGGCTGAATGTGAAACCAGCAGTGGGAGAGAGACACTCCTTTTCAGCGTGAGGGATAGAATGTCCGCTTGAAGCATGAGACTGATCTGCTTTGACAGCGCGAGAGAAAATTAAAGTTTACAGAGGATTAATGAGAGTGCTATATTAATCTACTATATATAATGCTGAATATTATGTATAATAATGCTATGGGGGAATATAATCCTAATGTCAAATGTCATGTCAAATTTGATTTAATCAGTAAATTGTTATTATTTAACTGGATAAGCATGCACTTCCATTAAATATGTATTTTTGAAAAGAATATTTAGATGTAATCAGAGGCAATACTATTTTAGATAAAATAGAAATTGAATTAAAAATATTTTAAATGTAATCAGTGACAGTGTGTAAGCAGCATATGTATTTAACATACAGTTGAATTCAGAAGTTTACATACACTTAGGTTGAAGTCATTAAAACTCATTTTTAATCCACTCCACAGATTTCATATTAGCAAACTATAGTTTTGGCAAGTTGTTTAGGACATCTACTTTATCCATGACACAAGTAATTTTTCCAACAATTGTTTCACTTTTAAATGACTATATCAAAATTCCAGTGGATCAGAAGTTTACATACACTAAGTTAACTGTGCCTTTAAGCAGCTTGGAAAATACCAGAAAATGATGTCAAGCCTTTAGACAATTAGTTTCTGATAGGAGGTGTACTGAATTGGAGGTGTACCTGTGGATGTATTTTAAGGCATACCTTCAAACTCAGTGCCTCTTTGCTTGACATCATGGGAAAATCAAAAGAAATCAGCCAAGGCCTCAGAAAAAAAATTGTGGACCTCCACAAGTCTGGTTCATCCTTGGGAGCAATTTACAAATGCCTGAAGTTACCACGTTCATTTGTACAAACAATAGTACGCAATTATAAACACCATGGGACCACGCAGCCATCATACAGCTCAGGAAGGAGACACATTCTGTCTCCTAGAGGTGAATGTAGTTTGGTGCGAAAAGTGCAAATCAGTCCCAGAACAACAGCAAAGGACCTTGTGAAGATGCTGGAGAAAAGAAGTAGACAAGTATCTATATCTACAGTAAAATTAGTCCTATATCGAAATAACCTGAAAGGCTGCTCAGCAAGGAAGAAGCCACTGCTCCAAAACTGCCATAAAAAAGCCAGACTACAGTTTGCAAGTGTACATGGGGACAAAGATCTTACTTTTTGGTGAAATGTCCTCTGGTCTGATGAAAGAAAAATTTAACTGTTTGGCCATAATGACCATCGTTATGTTTGGAGGAAAAAGGGTGAGGCTTGCAAGCCGAAGAACACCATCTCAGCCGTGAAGTATGAGGGTGGCAGCATCATGTTGTGAGGGTGCATTGCTGCAGGAGGGACTGGTGCACTTCACAAAATAGATGGCATCATGAGTAAGGAAAATTATGTGTATATATTGAATTTGTATATTATTGTATACTTATTAAAATTGACTGAATCGTAAGGCACAAAAAATACCTATATAGGTCAGATGGAAGTGGAACTTTAGAGAGATGAGAGATGATGTTACCGGTGTTTAGGCGTCTCTCTTCACCATGCAGCTGGTACATTACACAAAGCATTTTCACTATTTCTGCCTTTCTTGTCAAATGTGCTTCATTACGACTATTAAGGGATTGCCACGATACGAAAAGCAAATAGATCGCTCCAACGTCACACGCTTGCAATTTTAACATTTTGAAACAATAGATTTATCACGTCGCTTGCTTACGGAGACACGGTATAATGCCATTTGCATGTAGAATTAACATGTTGTTTAGAATGTTTTATGCATCTATAGCATTGTAAGTTCAGTAACTATGCAACAAAGCGCTTCCTCACTGTGCGCAAGCACACTAAACTCAAGTGCTCAACGTGCTACTGACAGCTGCACATGTGTGTGTGTGAGAGAGAGAGGGAGAGAGAAAGAGAGAGAGAGAGAGAGAGAGAGAAGGACACGATAGAGCTAATCACGCAGCTTCTGGAATTACAGTTTCATACAAAACAAGATTATTGGTTTGATTTTTGATTTGTTCCTCTGTATGGATTGGTTTACAAATTCATAACTACATTTAAAACAGAATAAAACTGTGCGGGAATTCCCCACGTTATGAACGTGGAACTTGTGGGAATGATTACAATTGTGCGCAATACCCGCAGTCCCGTGCCGAATTTCAGGCCCTTCAGTGCAATACAATAAATAGTGTAAACAATGGCTACAGTTAAATAAAGACTAAAAAAATATATGGTGTGAATAGGGATGCGAATAAAAAAAATTTTTTTCTTAATTTCATTAACAATTCTAACAGTTGTCAGTTCATTTTGAGTTGGACATGATAAAAGATATGACTTGCCGTTTAGTGTAAGTCAAGAACCACTCATTCATGAGTTGAGCAACACTGGTTGAGTTGCATGTTTGTTGTTGCTTGAGGTTATCGCAAAAGAAATACATTCATTGTGCAAACTTACAACACAGCTAAAATATAAAGTGCCCTCCAGTGACCGTGAGATACTTCTCATAATTTTGGCTCTGTACACCACCACAATGGATTTAAAATGAAACCATAAATATGTGGTTAAAGTACAGACTGTCAGCTTTAATTTAAAGGGATTTACATCCAATGTGGTAAACGGTTTAGGAATTACAGCACATTTTATACACAGACTCCCATTTTCAGAGGCTCAATAGTAATGGGACAAACTAACATAATCATGAATACAATGATTATTCTTAATACTTGGTGGAAAATCCTTTGCAGTGAATGACTGTCAGAAATCTGGAACCCATGGCCATCACCAAATTCTGGGTTTTCTCCCTAGTGATGCTTGGCCAGGCCTTTACAGCAGCTGTCATATGTTGCTGCTTGTTTGTGGGTCTTTTTGCTTTCAGTTTTGTCTTCAGCAAGTGAAATGCATTTCAGTTGGGTTGAGGTCAGGTGACTGACTCAGCCATTGAAAAATATTCCTTTTCTTTGCCTTGAAAAGCTCTTTGGTTGCTTTCACAGTGTTTTGGGTCACTGTCCATCAGTACTGTGAACTGCCGTCCTCTCAGTTTTGCAGAATTTGGCTGAATCTGACATATAGTATAGCTCTAAACATTTCAGAATTCATTCTGCTGCTTCTGTCATCGGTCATATCATAAACAAACACTAGTGACCCAGTTCCATTGGCAGCCATACATGCCCATGCAATAACACTGCCTCCACCATATTTCACAGGTGATGTAGTAAGCTTCGATCGTGAGCCATTCCTTCCCTTCTCCATACTCTTCCCATGATTCTGGTACAGGTTCATCTTGGTTTAATCTGTCCAAAGAAAAGTGTTCTAGAAGTTGGATGGCTTTTTTTCTTGCAATCTAATCTGGCCTACAGTGTTGTTAGACTAAACCAGGTCAAGGATGCATGACAAGGAACCTGAAGCAGTTTTCAATTTCATCTGGAGTGCCATTGATGTTGTTTGGGGAGTGACTCTCTGAGTGTCATGAAATTCACAATGAGTATTATCATGACACCACCTAGGGAGCAGCTCCACCTCATTCCTGTATGCAATGTCATCATTGTCATATCAGCCTGGTCACCATATAATTATCAAATTATGTGATTAGAGTTGTATGTTGCTTTGTCTCAGGTTAGCTGACTGTCTGATGCATGTAGCACACAAAATGGAAAGTACTTTCCCCAGCTTTAATCTGATTGGCTAACAGTACTCAACATCTGGGAGGAAAGGCAATCAATACACTTTGAAAAGAAAGTCGCTCCGGGTACCGGTTTGAAACAATGAGCGCTTTTGTGAGTAAAATAATCATTGGATTTGCCAAAGTATGCCAGGTACTGGCATCAAATCTTTGAAAAATATTAATAGTTTTGTTTGAGGCATTTAGTTGCAAGTTAATTCGATATCCATGAGCAGAACTGTCCATTCCACTTCAAGTTATGTCTGTGAAATAATCAATAATCAGTGGACTCAGCAGGGAGTCTCGTAGGTCAAGAAATTAATGACCTCCTGCTGGCAGACACTAATGCGAGCTCCATCTCCCTCCTACTGGCCGGCGATCATGTAAATCAATTATGCCAAAAGGAGAGGAAAGGAAACTGGGCTTGGACAAAGATAGCAGCCTCGTGGGTATCCCATCTGAGATCTTCCAATCAGGAAATTCAGTATCATATAAGCCTATTGGAAACAGTTGTGTTAAAGGAAGGACTGTTATCAGTAAAAAGCATCTGCTCAGATGTTCTGTGGAGTGCTAGAGATATGGCATCATCCACTGACCCTTTAGGTCAGTACTCAGTAGGCAAATTAAAGCAGTTCAACAGTGTCAGGGATGATACAGTCTGTGTATAATAATGTAGTTTATGTACATTATGTAATGTAGTTTACTTCCAGATCTTTTTGTTGCTGGTAGTTGTTGATTTTTCTTTTCACTGATTATTGTACTTTAATTTCACTTAGCAATACTTTTATCTACATGCCTCTCTTCAGGTGGAGAGAATAGTGGGTAAGCGTAAGAACAAGAAAGGGAAGACTGAGTATCTGGTCCGCTGGAGAGGCTATGGCTTTGAGGGAGACACATGGGAGCCGGAAAGTCACCTGTCCAGTTGCATTCAGTTCATCCATGAATTTAAACGTCAGCACAGCGAGAAGCAGAAAGATGGAGCTTTAATACGTTCCACACGCGGCGCTCCCAGCACAACCGGAGGTAACACTAGCATCAATGCCCGCAAACAGATCAGCAGGCCTCATCAACCCAGCAGCAGTGCGAGTCCTAGCCCAGTGAAGAACTCTCCACCTGCCCCAAGCACACCCTTCAGCAGCTCCACGAAACTGCTTCAGCCACCACAGCCTTCACCAGACACCATTGACAGTGGGAGTAAAGCAAATGCACAGCAGCAGAAGAGCAAGCGTTCAGCTGGCATGAGCAGTACTGGCGTAACGAGCACAATAAGTGATACTATCCCAATGGCAGCGCCAACTACAGCCCCCACTGTGAGTGCACTACGCCGTAGTATGGACCTGGCTAAATCTGGCATTAAAATTCTAGTGCCAAAGAGCCCAATGAACAACCGCACTGACACAGAGGAGTCGCCCAGTGAGGCGGCGCACAGTTTGGAACAGGGAGGCCAAGAGCCAGATGCAGTTCCTCCTGAAGTTGCCCTGCTGGAGAAACCTGCCGGGATTGTGCGTGTACCAGGAGAGGAGCGGGCTCGGATGGGCACGAGGCCCAGGACGCAAATGGCCCTTCCACCACCACAGATTCCCATTACACCAGCGGCTGTCAGCATGTTAAACGGGAAAGGTACGCTCATGATACCTTAGAATGAGAACATTATTTTTTCTTTGAGTCTTAGGAGAGTGTTTTTTAGTTCCAGGCCTGGAAGCATCACTAAATTATTTAGCTTCAGTCATACTTGTATAATTTGATGGATATGTGATTCCAGTCCTGGAGCAACACAACAGATTAATAAACAAGCACTTGATAAATGAAAGCAGGTGTGTTGGTGCAGAAAATCAAGAAGATATCATAATCTTCTTTATTTATCACACATTATACATTTGCACATATACAGTGAAATTCTTCTTTTTCACATATCCCAGCTAGGCTGGGGTCAGAGTGCAGGGTCAGCCATGATACGGCACCCCTGGAGATAGGGTCAAGGGCCTTGCTCAAGGGCCCAACAGTGGCATCTTGGCGGTGCTGGGGCTTGAACCCCCGACCTTCTGATCAGTAACCCAGAGCCTTAACCGCTGAGCCACCACTGCCCCCCACTATATCACCACTTGATATATCAAGGGTACCTCCTGGACTGGATTCAAAAACCATTTACTCAGTTATTTAAAATATGAAAAGCTTTTTCCATCAAAATTGACTTCCATACTATGGTGTTGATTTTACTCTCATGTATTGGAACTTTGTATAACAGATGGAAATAATTACTCCCTAATGTTTATGCTGCTTATAAGACATAACAGTACCTACTAATGATTTGTGTGTGATACTGAATGGTTAGAGATTGCATCTTCTAAGAATGAGCCTTTTTCATATGCACATGCAGTGCACCATAATTAATTGACTTTCATTTTTACCAATTACAGTATGTGACCATGGTGATGCAATCTTAATAATACAGATTCAGATACATTAATTCAAAATTCTGGGTCCATGCTGAAAATACAAAAGAAAAACAAAGTATTTTGAAAAGTTTTAAATTAAGAAACATAATGATGTTAAATGAATTTAGAAATTAATTTTAAGAAATTAAGAATTTTTTAGATTTAAGAAATTATATCATTTAAGATTCTGCACTATTTCTAAGTCACTAATGAAATAAGTATATTTGTGGCATAGTTCAGATTTCCTTTCCTACATTGAAGCACAGAAGATGCTGGGATAACATGGATCATCAGGTCTTGCGGAACTGGTGGAGTCCGTGCCAGCTTGAGTGCATGCTGTCATTAAGGGGGAGGGGGAGCCCCTTAGAGGACAGAGCAGAAATGTGTTACTATTTTGTTACGCCTTACTATATGGATACTGTATATTTAATTAAAACAATGGTTTTTCAGCCAAAAAAAAAAAAAAAGTTACTTAACTTTTCTTAGTTACTACAATATTACTATAGTAAAACCATGGTTTCCACCAAAAAACAAAACATGGTTAGCCAACAACAGTCACGGTTAGTAAAATATTACTATAGAAAAACTTTCTACCTAAAACTATGGTTACTACATTCTACAACATTACTATAGTAAAACCATAGTTAAACTATGGTATTTGTATAGTAAAACCATAAGAACCACAAAATTATTATTTTTATCTTAAGAAACTTGTTGCTAGGGCACGCAAAACTTATTGAGAGGGAATTCAAACTATTGCGAGGGCACGCAAAACTATTTCAGAAAACAAATTCCTGCCCAGTCCTGTAAGTGGCTCCATAGAAACTAAAGTAGATAAGGAAACAAGTGGGCTCAAGACTTTTACACCCCAATGTATTTTTTGGAACATTTATACAAAGGCACACAAAAATCTTGATGTATCAAGTCATTTACTGTATTGTTTTGTTTTATTTTTGTTTTAAAGGAGTGACTACTCTCATGGAGGCATCATCAGCCAATGGAACAGCCATTACACAGAGTGGTGCGGCAGGAGGGATGGGCAGCTCAGGGCTAACAGGGAAACGCCGTTTTGAGGACCGTGCGACTTTCGACAAGCGCTTGCGTTTCAGTGTTCGTCAAACTGAGAGTGCATACCGTTACAGGGACATTGTAGTTAAGAAACAAGACGGCTTTACACACATTCTGTTCTCTACTAAAACCACAGAGAACAACTCATTGAATCCTGATGTAAGTCTAAATATATCACATGCTGTATCACAAAATTGCATTTTAGAAATAAATCTCCTTTCAGTTCACACCATAATGCATAGAACTTGTCTCAAGTATTCTGATATTTGAGTGCTTTTACAAGAATCTAACGCTCCCAGTAGAAAACATTCATCCTCTGAATTGGTATAGCTTGACTCAAACTGGCCCATGTTGAATGTGTTTGTCAGGTAATGAAGGAGGTTCAGAGTGCCATGGCCACAGCTGCAGCTGATGACAGTAAACTTGTGCTGCTAAGCGCTGTGGGAAGCGTGTTTTGCTTTGGTCTCGACTTCATTTACTTCATCAGACGGCTCACAGATGACAGGAAAAAAGAAAGCATCAAAATGGCAGAGACAATCAGGTAAAATAAAAAATAGAAAATCTAAACAGAGAGAGTAGAGATGTATTAAGAGGTATTTTATCAGATTTCAGTTGTAAATATTTGAACTCCAGTAATATATGGCTATGTGTTTTCTTTGGTCCCCAGAACATTTGTCAACACCTTCATTCAGTTCAAGAAGCCCATCATTGCTGCTGTGAATGGACCTGCTATTGGGCTTGGAGCGTCTATTTTGCCCTTGTGTGATGTAATCTGGGCCAATGAGAAAGCTTGGTTCCAGACTCCTTACACAACTTTTGGTCAAACCCCAGATGCTTGTTCCTCTGTAACATTCCCTCTCATCATGGGAGTAGCCTCGGTCAGTACATGAATAGTATGGTTCTGAATTAAACACTTATTAATTAAGGGGGCCTGGGTAGCTCAGTGGTAAAATACGCTGGCTACCACCCCTGGAGTTCACTAGCTCTCTAGTTCTGAGTGACCCCAGCCAGATCTGCTAAGCAACCAAATTGGCCCGGTTGCTAGGGAGGGTAGAGTCACATGGGGTAAACTCCTCGTGGTTGCTATAATGTGGTTCGTTCTCGCGCTATGTCTTCGTGGTAACGTGCTCAACAAGCCACGTGATAAGATGCGCGGGTTGACGGTCTCAGATGTGGAGGGAACCGGGATTCGTCCTCCGCCACCCGGACTGAGGCGAATCACTACGCAACCACGAGGACTTAAAAGCACATTGGGAATTGGGCATACCAAATTGGGAGATCCAAAAAAAAAAAAAAAACCGCTTGTTAATTAAAGCTTGATATACAATTTATTGTATATACTATGAAGATGTGACATTTGCAGATTAATGGAATATTCCAGGTTCATTACAAGTTTTGCTCAATCCACAGCATTTGTGGCATAATGTTGATTACCACAAAAAATAATTTCAACACATCCCTCCTTTAAAAAAAACACTAAAAAAAACAATCGCAGTTACAGTGAAGCACTTACAATGGAAGTAAATGGGGCCAATTTTAACCTTTTAATTTGATAAAAACACCTACAATAATTCTTCTGTTAGAACTTGTGTATTTGAGTTTTTTATTGTCATTTAAGGGTTTACGGCATTAAGTCATAAATGACAACAAAGCTGTAAATTTGGATATAACGTTACACAAAGTTAGTAAGTGATTTTATCACACTAAAATCATGATAACACAATGCTGTTGATTGAGCTTTACTTGTATTAAACCTGGAATATTCCTTTAATCTAATATCCTTGTGTGTTGACTGACTAATTCACAAAAATTTCACATTGACATTTAGGTTAAAACCATAGGAAAGTATATATTGTGGCAATAATGTATATCATACATGCAGTCTCTTTAGGATCATTGTTCTGGTTCTATGTCCCTACCTTCTGCTTTTGTATCAGTTTTCAATTTGTGTATTTGATTGGCATAAGATATAAATGTACATTTGAATTGCCAAAGCATATGAAGACAAAGAACATAAAATTAAAGGGAAAAAATACAGAATGAATACTAAATACTAATAATAAAAAATTAGGAGAAGCAGTAGTAATATTGGGCAAAAGTACTAATAATAAAAATTAAGAGGGGCCTGGGTAGCTCAGCAAGTAAAGATGCTGACTACCACACCTGGAGTCGCGAGTTCGAATCCCAGGGCGTGCTGAGTGACTCCAGCCAGGTCTCCTAAGCAACCAAATTGGCCCGGTTGCTAGGGAGGGTAGAGTCACATGGGGTAACCTCCTCATGGTCACTATAATGTGGTTTGCTCTCGGTGGGCGTGTGGTGAGTTGTGCGTGGATGCCGCAGAGAATAGCGTGAAGCCTCCACACACACTATGTCTCTGCGGTAACGTGCTCAAACAAGCCATGTGATAAGATGCACAGATTGACGGTCTCAGACACGGAGGCAACTGAGATTCGTCCTCCGCCACCCGGATTGAGGTGTCACTACGCCACCACGAGGACTTCGAGAGCATTGGGAATTGGGCATTCCAAATTGGGGAGAAAGTAATAATAATATTAATAATAAAATTAAAAGCAATAGTAACATTGGACAAAAGGTTGGCAAGAGATACACTTTTTCCTATATAAACTCATTTTTTCTCACTTACTGTTTCATTTATTTTCCTTATGCTCTTCTTCTCTATTATTCTGTCACTTTAGGCAAATGAAATGTTATTGAGTGGGAGGAAGCTGACAGCCCAGGAGGCTTGTGCCAAAGGACTGGTGTCTCAGGTTCTGTGGCCAGGGACCTTCACACAGGAAGTCATGGTTCGCATTAAGGAGCTAGTATCTTGTAATTCAGTTGTAAGTCATCTTTTTTCATGTGGTTTGTTTTTTGTATCACATTTTCTCAAACAGAGCATACATCCACACCCCCCTCAACCTTTCATTTTGTTTGTTTTTTGCTTCAATGGCCCCTCATTGAATGATCATGCACATTTGATCCTCAAACCAAGTCTTTCTAGATATAAATGAATTTAAATCATTTTTATGCTGGAATAAATCAACAGCTCATGTGCACTTGCTCTGCAACACCGAAGATGGAATCCAGTTGACCTTGTCTTACAGAAAGTAGATCAACCATCCATATAGTTAACAAATGTAGAAGTTATTTTTGATGATTGCTCTATTCCTCCTGATGTTTTTACAGTATCCTTTAAACCCTTATTAGACTTCTGAGTAATTTAAATAATTTGTATTAAAGGAATATTCTGGGTTTAATACAAGTTAAGCTCAATCAACAGCATTTGTGGCATACTATTGATTACCACAAAAATGTATTTTAAGTTGTCCCTCCTTTTCTTATGAAAAAAAAAAAAAGCACAAATCTGGGTTAGTGAGGCACTTACAACACACAATGGAAGTGTATGGGGCCAATCCATAAACTTTAAAATACTCACCGTTTCAAAAGTATAGCTACAAGACATGAACAACATGCGTGTTAACATGATTTTAGTGTGATATAATCACTCACTAACCTTTTCTGTCTTGAGTTATTAAAATTACGATTTAACAATGTTGCAGCTCCAATAATACATGAGTTTTTACGGAAGATTTAATGTAAGTGCTTTTATAAAATGGTAAGATTCACATTTCTGCCTTTAAACCCTCCACAAATTGGCCCCATTCACTTGCATTGTAAGTGCCTCTTTGTAACCTTGATTTTTTTTAAAGAAAAGGAGGAACGAGTCAACATTATTTTTTGTGGTAATCAACATTACGCCACAAATGCTGTCGACTGAGCTTGTATTGAACCCAGAATATTCCTTTAAAAGGATAATTAACCTAAAAATGAAAATTCTGTCATTTCCTCACACTCATGTTTCAAACCCATATTACATGTATGTTATTACATATTTCTTCAGTGGAACACAAAATATGATGTTAGGCAGAATGTTAGCCTCAGTCACTATTCACTTTCATTGAATAAAACAAATAATCAAAGAAAGTCAAGGGTGACAAAGGGTGAGTGAATGATGACAGAATTTTCATATTGGGGTGAAATATCCCTTTAAAGATAATTTGTGTAATTTTTTTCTAAATACAGTTGTGAAAACAATACACTTCTGTTAAAATTCACAATGCATCCACATCCATAAGTCATGTGCCTTCTTTTCTTTTTCTTTCTTATTTTGTTCCCCTCATTTTATTTTGTTTTCATGGCGATGCTGCTGGCCACACTGAAGGTTCTGCGCGAGTCCAAAGCGCTGGTGCGGAACATTAACCGGGCCGCCCTGGAGCAGGCCAACGAGAGGGAATGTGAGGCACTTAAGAGGGTCTGGGGCTCTCCTCAGGGCATGGACTCCATACTCAAATATCTCCAGAAGAAAATAGATGAATTCTAAGTAGTTAAAATGTCCTGCGGATGTCAAAATCTCCATTTTCATCTGCAGACACCATTCTCAAGTGCCTGATGTTGATGCCAGAGTTGATTTATTAAGACAAGGATTGTCAGTGGTGAATCTTCATTACAAACTTTGTTTAGTAGGATTGTGATGGAAAAAACACGACGTGTTCTAACCTGCATTCGCCTTCGTCCAGGGCGCATTTCCTTTTTATCAGACTGCAAAAAAGCAGCATCTCTTTCTGCTACACTTGATAATGTACTTAATACAGAGTTTGTGATACATCTTGCATGTCTTTCTCTAGACACTGTGCAGAAAGAAAAATCTGTCCTTCTCTTGCCTTCATGTAAATTCATGTCATCCTTTGACTCTAGCTCTGTTCTATCAAGACTGGCCACAAACGTATGACTTGTCTAAATATGACACGGTCCCGAATTGCTTTGTCATATGTAATATGGTATTGGATTATTTTTTAACACGCCTCTAATGGGGATTTGAATAGGTTGAAGTTTTGCGTTTGTGTGTGTATGTGTGTGCACGCGTGCCTCAGTTTGATTACCGTTAAAGGGATAGTTCACCTAAAAATGTTGTCATCATTTACTTACCCTCAAGTTCTTCCAAACCTATATGACTTTCTTTCGTAGAACACAAAAGGAGATGTTAGGCCCAGCATTAGCCTCAGTCACTGTTCATTTTCATTGTGTGGCTGAGGCTGTCATTCTGCCTAACATTTACTTTTGCGTGCCACAGGTGAGAAAAAGTTATACTTTTTTGGAACAAATAATGACATAATTTTTCTTTGGGGGTGAACTTTCCCTATGAACTAACAGGCCATTATTAGAATCAAGCCTTTCGTAAGCAGTAGGCTATTCTTTATTAGGTACTTTTATTACATTGTCTTTGTAACTGTAAAAGTCTTAAGGGAATAGATCACCCAAAAATGAAAATTCTCATAATTTACTCACCCTTATGCCATCCCAGATGTGTATGACTTTCTTCAGCAGAACACAACTGAAGATTTTTTTAGAAATATATTTCAGCTCTTTAGGTCCACACAATGCAAGTGAATGGGTGCCAGTATTTTGAAGCTCCAGAAATCTCATATGTCCACATAAAAGTAATCCATACAACTCCAGTGGTTAAATCAATGTCTTCAGAAGCGATCTGATAGGTGTGGGTGAGAAACACATCAATATTTGAGTCAATGTTTACTATAAAATCTCCACTTCAACTTTCACATTTTTCTTGTGTTTTTTGTGATTCACATTCTTCATGCAGGGAGAAGAATCTCTTGCAAAAATGGACTTAAATATTTATCTATTTCTCACCTGCACCTATTATGTCACTTCTGAAGACATGGATTTAACCACTGGAGTCATATGGATTAATTTTATGCTGCCTTATGTGCTTTTTGGAATGTCCAGACTTTGACACCCATTCACTTGCATTGTATGGACCTACAGAGCTGAGATATTCTTCTAAAAATCTTAATTTGTGTTCTGCAGAAGAAGGTCAGTCACACATCTGGGATGGCATATGGGTGAACTATTCCTTTAACCTTGATTATTCAGACAGATCTTCAGCATTGACATCGGTAAGCCTTTTGTAGTAATTTTGCCTTTATGAATGGATACTCCCCTTTGCCTAATGTTGTGGCAACATCAATGCCTGTGGAAGATTATTTAATCTAATTATTAAACAAATGCTTAGGAATTTGGCATCAATGCTGCTATAGCATCAATTTAAGCAGACCTGACTGACCTTACTAATGCTTAAAAAGTCTATGAACATGATTATGCTCAGTTTAAATTGGCCATAACATTCAAGTGAACAAAATATATACTCAAATTAATGTGGATTTGCAAGCTTCTGGTTTAAATAACAGGAATTAAGTTATTTGTATCAAAGTTAAACTTTGTACATTTTGCTGGTTTAATTTGAATGTTTTTAGATTACAAACAGTTTGCTTTAGAGTAACAATATACCACCAAATATTTTTGATGTAAATGTTGATCACTTAATTTTTTTAATTTAATAACTTAATGACAAATGTAATGAGTTATATTCCTCATATGAGTCAACTAAGAATGCTGGCATTTTGAACCTGCATACATGTGTTCTGCTGACTCGAACAGATTGGACTGCTGTGTCATTAGAAGAGTCCTGGATATTAAACGTACATCCCTAAGGGAAGATCCTACTGAAAACAGTGTTGCCTTATCCACTATAACGCCTACTATATAGTATGCACTATTATTGGATGGCAAAGGCTTTCTTTCAATTCAATATTTTATTTTTGTATAATAATGGAGTGTGGGGTTGAAGTAGGTTGAGAAATATGGGTTATGAGAATTACGAAACTGCATCCTGACCATGTTTCAAACAAATACAACATTATAATTTTAAGAGTGCTAACAAATACCTGCAGAAATATCTACAGTTGAACCTCAGTTTTTCCCAGTCTGATAATCCTACCTGTAAAAAAAATTTTTTTTTTTTTTTTTTTTTTCAGCACTGAAACATTCAGCTGCAGTCTGGTCACTCATTTTAAAAATCTCACATAAAAAAAACAAAAAACATTACTAGAACAGATATTTATGCACTATTTCTTAATGTCCAACTCCTGCTCACAATTGGTCTCACTAAAAAACTAATTTATTGTAATCAGTTTAGCTCAGCACCAGCAATAAAATGTGTAAATTATATATACTGTTTATTCTATTTAGTATTTATTGACTATAGATAGTTTGCTGCGGTGGTTCTTTAACATCACATAAGAGGGTCCTGTATGTTTTTCCCTTCCCAAATGGTTGTGTAAAATTAATTCTTGTTTGCAGAATTGTATTTATGATTGTGAGAATAGAATTGTTTTCATTCTTGCTATTATACTTATTGAATGATTTAGTTGTTTTAATTAGAACAATGTGGCAGGTTATATTTCATTTTAAGTGTATCATGACATTATTCCTAAATAATGTCTTATCTTTATATTTTAAAATCTCAAATATTTATGTAATATCTTGTTTGGTTCATTGGCTTATAAACTGATGGTGGAAAATGCATCCCATGAGTTTGATCTGTGATCATTTTTAACATTTAGTAACAACTGTTAATAACCCTAGAAGAAACAACAGCTTTTAAGTTTAAAATAGTTAAGTTATTTTAAGCCATTACTTCAGGTCAACCCACACACTCTTCATTATGGTTGTCTTAGCAGATTTTAATTCTGGATACAGTGTGTTGTAAACCATTGCAGCCTCCATATCTGAGAAAAACATATTTGTTTGAAAAGAACATTTAAATATCTTTGTTCTAGTCACTTCACTGACAAAAGTATATATTTTTTCTTTTTCAACATTATCTCTCTCCCCCTTTAACATAGCTGTACATATGTGTTCTGCCTTTAGTCTCAAATGCTGGTAAAATTTTAATTTTTTATATATATATATATATATATATATATATATATATATATATATATATATATATATATATATATATATATAGGCAAGGCTTATTTCTTGTAGTTGATCTTATACTAAATGCTATAAATTGTACAATCTGTAAAGATATTTTTTAGATTTCTGAACATGTAACAGCTGTGAAAAACTGGTCAAAATAAATTATACTATACATTCTTTCACCCATGTCTGTCCTGAATTGAATTTACACCACAAACTTAGAAAGGAAAAACTGTATATTTTACATGTAAGAAATTGCTTGCAACTAAAACTGGTAATGAATAATAAAAAAAAAGAGGTCCGCTATTTGAAATATCAGGTATGTTAGGGTGGGCAGCCATCTTGGGCACCAGTAGCCATGTGTAACCAATAGTCCTGATTCTTGAAGCAAACAAAATTGTAGAAGTTTTCACCACCTTTCAGAAATCCGTGTTCTGTGGTTCCCCATGACACTGGACTGTCCATAAATCCATGCACAGTGAGTGAAAGCCATGGTGTTAACTTCGGTTCATCGAAATATTTCCTGGGTGATCCAAAAAAAATAAACAGCTTGTAAGTTTTTTTTTTAATCCCCTTTTCTCCGAATTTGGAATGACCAATTCCCACTACTTAGTAGGTCCTCGTGGTGGCGCGGTTACCTCAATCTGGGTGGCAGAAGACAAGTCTCAGTTGCCTCCGCTTCTGAGACCATCAATCCACGCATCTTATAACGTGGCTCCTTGTGCATGATACCGCAGAGACTCACAGCACGTGGAGACTCATGCTATTCTCCACGATCCACGCACAACTTACCACACACCCCACTTAGAGCGAGAACCACTAATCGTGACCACGAGGAGGTTACCCCATGTGACTCTACCCTCCCTAGCAGCCGGGCCAATTTGGTTGCTTAGGAGACCTGGCTGGAGTAACTCAGCACGACCTGGATTCAAACTCGTGACTCCAGGGGTGGTAGTCAGCGTCAGTACTCGCTGAGCTACCCAGGCCCCCCAGCTTGTAAGTTTTAAATATCCTTTGCATGGTCTGATTGTGAGAAAGCAATCAATGCAAGTTGTGACAGCAATGTTCTGGTCATACCTGAGTTCTTGCAGCAGTACATACACATCCTCAGGAGATATAAAGCCAGTAATTGTGCACAACAGGGCTTGACTGACAGAGCTCTGGGGCTCTGGACAAACATATGAAGACAGGAAACTATCTGCCGCATTTTCACTGAAAAGATACCAAGTTGAATCTTAAGAAATAGTCATACACACAGAGCTTGTTTAAATTGTTTGATGCATTATGTTTTTAAATGCAAATTCATTCTTGTGAGACAATCACTGCAATGAATGGAGTACAACAAACCAATATGTGTATTTGACAGATGACAATCTTAAAGGGATAGTTCACTCAGAAATGAAAATTCTCTCATCATTTACTCACATGCCATCCTAGATGTGTATGACTTTCTTCTGCTGAACACAAATGAAGATTTTTAGAATAATATTTCAGCTCTGTAGGTCCATACAATGCAAGTGAATGGTAACCAGACCTTTCAAGCTCCGAAAATCACATAAAGGCAGCATAAAAGTAATCCATATGACTCCAGTGGTTAAATCCATGTTTTCAGAAGCGATTTGATAGGTGTGGGTGAGAAAGAGATCAATATTTAAGTCCTTTTTTACTCAGATATGAAAGTGAAACTAAACAGGCACCACATGTGACTTTCAGTTGTGAAAGTGAAGGATTTAACCACTGGAGTTGTATGGATTACTTTTGTTTCCTTTATATGCTTTTTGGACCTTCAAAGTTCTGGCCACCATTCACTTGCATTGTATGGACCTACAGAGCTGAAATATTCTTCTAAAATCTTTGTTTGTCTTCAGCAGAAGAAAGTACACATCTGGGATGGCATGAGGGTGAATAAATTAAAGAATTTTCAATTCTTGGGTGAATTAAACCTTTAAGGCTAATCCACACTGCCCCAACAAACGTGGTTGAATCAGTGAGATAACCCTAAATGTGTACTGTATATGCAGCAGCAAAATTACACAACGCCTGCAAACAAGCCATTAATGCAGACAGCAGAGGCAAAACTGTTGGAACCAGGATGGTATCATCTGATCGGCAAGAACCAATCAATGTCAACCTCATTGGTTTCCAAAGCATGCGGCACTAGAGAGCGTTTTAGTCTGCTTTTTTGGTGGAGGTAAATGCTGTTCCAGCGTGGATGAGAGGTATAAACGTTGCACTATTAATGCGTTTTCAAACAAAAACATATTAGAGGAATAATCCGGGTTCAATACAAGTTAAGCTCAATCGATAGCATTTGTGGCATAATATTGATTACCACAAAGAACTATTTCGACTCGTCCTTCCTTTTCTTAAAACAAAAAAAAATAATTAAAATCGAGGTTACAGTGAGGCACTTACGATTGAAGTGAATGTGGCCAATTTTTGTAGGGTTTAAAGGCAGAAACATTAAGCTTATCCTTTTATGAAAGCACTAACCTTAATTCTTCTGTTAAAACTCATGTATTATTTAAGCTCTTACGTTGTTTAAATCAGAATTTTTACAGTCACTGTAGGGTTTGTTGATATTACATCATCATGGCAACTAAGTTGTATAACTGGATATAACTTCACACAGAAAAGGTTAGTAAGTGATTTAATCACACTAATATCATGTTTACACGCATATTGTTTGTCTTGTGGCTGTACTTTTGAAACAGTGATTATTTTACCGTTTACTGGCAGGTCCCATTCAGTTCCACTGTAAGTGCCTCAATGTAACCCAGATTTTTGCTTTTTTTGTACAAAAGGAGGGACAAGTCAAAACAAATTTTTTTGGTAATCAATATTATGCCACAAATGCTGTCGATTGAGCTTAACTATATGTACTGAACCTGGAATACTCCTTTAATGTGGATGTGGCCTTAGAATGTTTGAAATATTGGTGTTTGTTGGGGAAGTGTGAACCGGCCCTTTAAAGAAAACAACAGCATGATAACTGAAATTTAACATGTCAAAAATTATTCAGCTTACTCACCAATTTATGTCCAGGTTGACTGCACCAAGCCACTCCAAAAAGTGATGTGGATTACATGACAGTGTAGTTCCTTGTAAATCTGATGGGTAAAGCGTGGGGCACGGTAGATTTTTCAGGGTTTGACTGCTAAAAGCAGGCTTGTGTTCCACATGTGTGTACTGGGACAACAGCTGGTAAATTGTCGTATCATCATGGGCACCTGAAAAAGTGATAAATCCAAAATGTTAAGCCTCTAACAGGTACAAGTATGGACTATGGAGACAGCAACCTATATTGGATTAAATACTTGGCAAAAACCTGTGTTGTGTTTAGTTAAAAGAAAGTCATATTTGAGTGGCAGTCTGTCCTTTAAACTTGACAGAACCCGTTGGTATCTTTTGGTGCCTGGGACCAAGGTTTTGTCTGTGAGGTCCAGAGTAACAACTGCAAAAGAAAGGTGTTTTTTATAACTGTAATCTGGATTTCAGTACACTAACAAATTCTATTTCTCCCAACTATAAAAGATGATGTTCACTTCTTGCTGAGAGAGACATTTACCATATCTCATAGCCTTTCTGTGATTGTACAGTGATGGTCGCCCCTCCAAACCAAGTTGTTCATATGTGTCTTTATCTAGGGACAAAATTAACTGACCTGGGGATGACAGACGTACACACACTTATCAGTTATTACAATGCAAAATTACAAGTCATGTTTTATTACAATATATGGAGAGGTTTCAAAGTTCCAAACTACAAACACGTACAGTATGTTGTCTATTGGATCATCTTACTCACCACTGGACATTAGTGCAATGGTATTGTCTTCATCAATTTTGGTGTTGTAAGAGAGAGCATAGAAGTTTCCTGTGTAAAAAGGCATACATGTCCAGTTCAATAGCAAAGAGGCAAAATTAAAGACATTTACAAAAGCTCATATAGCAACAATTCCTACCTTTCTTTATAACTGTTTCAAGAAATGTTTCTTGCAGTAGTTCATGAACCGGTAGATCGCGCACTAAATAATAAGGGCTGAAATTGTTGATCACTCTGGATATATCAGCAGGCAGGATTGCACATTCGGGTATCAGTAAAGAGATCTATGGAGACAGCCAGCCAGAGAAAGAGTCAGGTCGAAAATACAACGATCCATAATTCATCTGAGCAGAGAACAGATAATATATTAAGTTATTGTTTAAATTCACCTTGCAGTTGAAGCTGTGCTTCGACACGTGGCTATCATGCCGAGATTTTTCATTTAAGAAGTTTGATTTCTCGCACACCAGCAAACTTCTCGAACACTTCTCCATCTCTGGCGACATTCTGATATCTAATAAGGTATGTCTACATTTTTAATGCATTCTTAACCGATCTCCTTCGTTACTTTGGTTTAAATTGCCGGTGGAAAATGTTTTACAAATGTGGTAGCGATTTGGCTCGTCGCATACGTTTGACGTCAGTTCCTACACACAGCAGGATTATAAAAGTTTATTCAGATGAATGTCTTGTTAAAACTTAAGTGGCTGCAAATATTTTTTGTGTAATGTTGATAGCTTTTGGTTTGCAGTTCCTTCAGCTTTGTTTCGAAATTTGGGTGGAATACACTTTCTTCTCAAGTGTGACTATGATTTATCCAAACTCCTGGTGAAACTATCAGCTTTCCATCAACAAGTTTTATTATTTTGGAAATTGGCACACACACAATTTTACACCACAAAATACTCCTATCTGGAATAACAAGTATATTTTATATAGAAAAAAAATCTCTATTTTATGAAGATTGGTTAAGTAGAAATATCTGGTCTGACTTAATGGATGATAATTGTAACACTTTAGATTACAATGCTTTCACTTTAAAACATGGATTTGCCTGTCATCCAAAACAATTCTTCACTGTTTTTAATGCAATAACTTCTGGTATAAAAATGATAATGAGATGTTCCCTTTCTTATTCAAACGTTACTGCAGTTCTTCATCTTTATATGTTGGTGATATTGAATTTAAGATTAAACAATGCCAAATCAAATCACTTTTATTGTCACACAACCATATACACATGTGCAACAGTGTGTGAAACTCTTGGGTGCAGATCTGAGCAACATAGCAGTTATGACAGTGAGACATATACCAATTTACAATAAACAGATTTACACAACACAACTTACATATCTAATATACACATAATTACACACAACACAATATACAAATAATAATGTAGAATGTACAGAATACAATACACACAATATAGAATACACAGTATACAATACAAATAGTATATATAGTATATATAAAATATACAGTAGGTTGTATTGTGCTGTATTGACATTCAGGCTGTCAGTTGATAGTCAGTTGCCAGTGTGTTGTTAAGAGAATATAATTTATGACAGTCCAGTGAGAGATAATAAGATTAATAAAGTGCAGTGTGGATGTATATGCACTATCAAATACAAAAGACAGGTTATAATCAAAACTTGCTATCCTTATCAAATTTTAAGAAATAAATTAGATCATATACTTGATAAAAATATGGTAAAATATTTTAGAACAGCCTATTTAAGATTTCCTCTTACCCCCCAAAGCGAAAGAAACACTTCAAAATATTAAATTCTTCTAATAAATTTCTAAATCTCTTATGCTAAAGCTCTTATGAAGATACAGAACATATATATAAATATATATATATATATATATATATATATATATATATATATATATATATATATATATGCAATTTCAGTGCCTTTTGGAGAGCATTACAGGATTGGCTGATAGAAAAGATGTGGTTGCTGATGGTTTCACTTTCACCTTACAAAATATAATGTATGGGACAATCAAAGACTGCCATGTTTTGTTTTATATGATTAATAACATTATAATATTGACAAAATATTTTATATATAAATGTAGATTCTTTAAATCCCCTCCTCTGTTTATTATATTCAGAAATGAATTAAAACACTTTTCAGTAGCCCTTACAAAAAGGAAAAGTCAAAATGCAACAAAACTGTTTGATCTCCTTGTAATATATAATTTACTGTCTTGGATTTAATCTGGTTCTGATGTGTTGAGCCTTCCATGTCAGTTTCTTGTTTGAAAATTGACTATTTATGCCATTCTGTTGTAATCATACTTTGTATTTAATTTAAAAAAAAAATTAAGAAATAAAAAAAGTTTATTCAGGAAAAAAAAAGTATTCAGAAAGTGAATGTTAATTATTATTGTACATTGAAAGACATTTCTTTTTAATGGTTAACCTCTTTATTTTGTTAGCTAAATTTTATATTCATAAGTACAAATGTGCACACTTAACACCAACTGTCCGGATTTTCATTGTAGATTTGGAAAATTATTTGCAATCTTTAAGGCTGTTAAATAACAAAGTCCAAAGCTTGTGTAAGGTTTGATGTTCACAGATCACTTTTATGACTGTAGTGTTACAATACTATGCTTACTGTTTAAATAAAATAATAATAATAATAATAATAAATAAATAAAAGTTTATTCAGACGACAATAAATGCCCGTTCTCGTTGTTAAATTAGAAGTTCTGAGCTACTAGCAAAACTAGAAACCAAACTTAGAAAGGTTCTTTTTAGAAGGAAATTTGTTCATCTCACACCCCCCCCCCCCCCCCCCATTATGTATTTGTTTATATACAATCCAAACTTTATTAGGCCATATAAGCCCCAGTATCGCAATTATCATTATAAACTTTAGTATAGAATAGCCTACTTTGTTAAATTAACACCGTGTTGTGATATGTGCAATGTAATGCGCAAAGTAATCTTGAACTTTCCCCTAGCATTTCGACTGTTTTCTTTTGGAATATTATGACATAGTAAAACTGACTCCCCTGCATTGTGTCATAAAAAATATAAACAGTTCCATGTTCATACAAATGTATTCACTCGCTGTCATGTTGCATTTGAAATGTTATGCAAATGCAAATGTGTTTGAAATTAATAGGAAACCCTTTTCTGAAGTAGTTGAGTAAGCTTTATCTTAATTTTTCACTCAGTAAAACATCTTGCTGTCTCAAAATAATTTGCATTAGTTGACAAATTGTGCACTATAACTATTGCTCCTATATCTACACAATTTCACTTTAAAGTGTATGGGGTAAAAGGCTCCCTCAACACCTTTAAAAAGAACAGAATTTTAATCAAAACAACCTTCCGTTATTATTTCTTTTCACACAAAGTATGTTGTTCCATCGACATTCAAAAAATTAAATTAAAAAAATTCGATCTTGATACATTTTGTGACCAGAAGAATGCTAATTTTATTGGGGTACCACCTTAAGGCGTGCCTTTAGCCCCGTTATACCCCTTTAATATAAATATGTAATTATATTATAATTTTGTAGTTTAAAAAAAAAAAAAAATTTAAGCATATTAACTTTTATCCCATCAGTGGTCTTAAAAAAATATTCTATATGACTCATATAAATAAATGAATATATATATATTTAAATAGTTATCATAATAAATCAATTAATAAAAAAATAAACTGCAGATATAATATCAGTTTCATAGCAGTTCTTCTTTTTAAATGCCCAGTATATTTGGTTGTCATCATCAATTTGTTTTCACAGACAAGCGATGTTGTGACACAACTGTATACTCATGTTGTATTTGTCAAGTATCTTACTTACCTAAAGAGTACAAGTACAGTACTCATTTAAAGAGACTTTTTGGTTCTCAGTTTTGGGTATCATGAATACAGATGGAGAACAAGCAGTCAGAGGCGTATGGCGCGACTTCTAATCCGGACAAGACTGATGAAAGATGGTCTGAACTGAAACACACAAAAAAAATGACAAAACTGATAGAGGAAGAGCAAAACTGCACTGCACGGTACAGCTCAGCTCGACTCGACTCGGCTCAGCTCGCTTTTTGGGGGTTTTGCACTGTGGATAGTACCTGGTACTTTTTTAGTACCACCTCGGTCAAGCCGATACTATATGTGACGTCAAAACCCTGCAGATCACTGATTGGTCAGAGAGAATCGTCACTACTAGCGTCACTGAATTTGCGACACGGGACATCAACCCGCTAGTTTTAAAGTTAGCAACAGGATAGCAGTATCATTTGTTCACGCGACTTTCGAATTGTAAATAAGAAATGGCTGTGTGCAAACCCACGCCGTGGTCAGTGAACGAGGTGCAGACGTTACTCTCTTTAGTAGCCGAGGAGAGGATCCATCGAGAGTTGGATGGGGCGACGCGAAACGAAAAAGTCTTTCGGGAAGTGTCTCAGCTGTTGGCCGCACACGGCTACCACCGGACCTATAAACAGTGTAGGGAAAAGTTAAAAAAACTTAAAAGTGACTACAGAAGCATCAAGGACCACAACAGCCGGAGTGGTTCAAACAGTGAAAAAAAGTGGAAGTGGTTCGACCAAATGGACGCTATCTATGGCAACAGACCGGCGATCAATGGGAGGGAGAGTGCCCTGGAATCGGCCACGCCGTTGCTGGAGCCCAAGATGGAGGATGGTACGTTTTGTTCCGTTAACTTTATATTCTGCTTGAAAGCTTCACTTTATTTAGTTGACCAACTACTGGAAAGCTTGCTTCTAAAACAACCAGGCCATTTTAACTGTTACACTTGTGTAAATCACCATGCAGCAATTGCTTTATGCAGCACAATGAGCTAGTAGCTAACAGCTAGCGGTCGTGTTGTTTATGGTCAGTAATGTTCTTGGTTTGTTGTTGCTAGTTTGTTTTGGGTCGCAGTAATTCGTGCAATACAAGCAAATTGTACAAACCTTCTATTTCAGATTTCTTGTCTACGAGTGATCAGGGTTCTTTAATAAGCGCCCCTTCTTGTAATGACGCCTCAAGTTCCACACCAGCACGACCGCCAACACCACCAACCTCCAGCACCAGCATGACACTGGAGCGTGTGGTCACAGGTATGCAATATGGCTAACACTCACGGCTACAAATCATATTTTTAGGTTAAGCTTACCGAATGCTTGACTCATGACTATTTGAATGCCTGAAATAATATAGTATGTATCATGAACCATAAATACATGATTTCTATCTACTGCAACTTTGTGATTAGTTCAAACTTTAGATCATTTAAGGGATGTTAATTTACAGTTCTTTCATAAATGGATTGATATGTGATCAAGTTAGCTGTATTGTAGTCACAAAAAATATTTGTCACAGTAACAACCTCTAGTTTATGTAAAAAAAAACAAATAAACAAAAAACAGAGGGTTAAATACATCCCATTTCTACCTTTTCTAAATTTTTATTCAGGCAAGAGGAAACGGAGCCTGCACCAACATGAGCATCTTTCCGTCCTAAGAGAGATGCTCGCGGCCGACATTCAACAGCAGGAGCTGAACCGGGCACAGAGGGAGCGCAGTTTGCAGATGGCCATTGATGTTGCCCGGCAAGCAAGGGAGCAGGAAGCGGCCTTGAGGACGGAGGAGAATGCACAAACGGCTGCATTCAATCAAGCCTTCCTCAGCATCATGGGCAAGCTTGTGCAGGCGATGAGTGGCCGGAGAGAACAGGACATCTCTGATGCAAATGAAACGTGCAGTGTATCTGGACTCCAGAGTTACCCTCCAACACATTACCTGATGTCAGCTCTTAACTTTGCACGTTTAGTACCAACTTTTAACAAGCCTGTTAGTTCTGTAGAACTGCTCTTAAAAACACGCCGTCTGGGAGTTGCACTGGAGAGTGTCGCAACCGGTTCTGAAGTGAAAGGTGTTATAAGAGTCATGCCCAGTAACGAAAGAAGAGAAGTTGGGATCAGGTACACTTTAAATAACTGGCTGACATTTTCGGATATACAGGCCGCCCTAAAACTGGATGAAGAAAATGTGCTAAAATGGGAACAGTTTGAATTTACATTGCACGCACCACCCTGTTTTGACACAGATTCATCAGTGCATTTCGCAGTGTTTTGTCGGGCTAATCATGGGGAATACTGGGACAATAATGATGGACAGAACTACACTTTAAGGATTCAGACTGCTTAACAACCCAAGTCGTTAATTGACAGAATGTCATGATGCAATGATCAGAAATGAAGTTCAATAAAGTTAACTTGACTTTTGACTTGCAGCTGCACTAATAATCAACATTTGTAATAAAAGCTTCCTAAATCTGTGAAATAAACAGTTAATACGTGATATTGCACAAAATGAGGTATTCACTTTTTAATCGTGTTTACAGTGAAACGATGTTCTAAGGCAACACTGACCTCATTATTTGTATACCATTTATTTGTTGAAAAATAATTGCATCAACATAAATTAAATTTACAGTTTACTCTGATATACATTACAATTTTACAAAAAGGATAGACTAGTTGTAAATTTTATGGGCTTCAACACAGATTTTTTTCTTTCCTAGAGCTTAATTTATACAGTATGAGCACTGTTTTTGGTGCTGAAGAGTATTCCTATAAAGGGCCTTAATTATAAATCACGCTGCTCCTCAACTATAGTCTTCTGTGCAGAATACAGCTGGCCAATGGATACCTGTGAAACATGGGTGAGTGTTACTACATTAAGATGAAGAACCTTATAAGAAACATTGACGACACTCTATGCAAAAGATCCTGAAGCCATTACTTGCCTGTCTCTTGATGATTGCCAGATTCTCTCTAGCTTGATTTATTAGCATATCAAGTGTTTTGGGGTTGTCAACCTGAAGGTTCTCCCTGAAGCCATCTTTCACTCTGCGAAGTGCATATGTTCTGAAAGCAAACAGTAAATGTTCTTTTACAGTAATGGTTCTCAACCAGTGGGCCTCCAAACTTTCAAGGGGGGGCCCACAAGATCTTCTGACTTGGATAGTTCACCCAAAAAATGAAAATCCCATCCCAGATGTGCATGCCTTTCTTTTTTCTGCAGAACACAAAGTTTTTTGAAGAATATTTCAGCTCTGTAGTCCATACAACACAAGTGAATGGTAGCCAGAACTTTAAGGTCCAAAAAGCACATAAAGGCAGCATAAACGTAATCCACACGACTCCAGTGGTTAAATCCATATTTCCTGAAGCGATATGATAGGTGTGGGTGAAAAACAGATCAATAATTGACTCCATTTTCACTATAAATTCTTCCTGCCCAGTACGTGGTGACATGTACAAAGAATGCGAATCACCAAAAACAAAAGAATGTGACAATGGAGATTTATATTGGAAAAGGGCTTAATATTGATTTGTTTCTCACCCACACCTATCATATCACTTCTGAAGACACTGATTTAATTACTGGAGTCATATGGATTACTTTTATGCTGCCTTTATGTGCTTTTTGGACCTTCAAAGTTCTGGCCACCATTCACTTGTACTGTATGGACCTACAGAGCTGAGATATTCTTGTAAAAATCTTAATTTGTGTTCTGCAGATTAAAGTCAAACACATCTGGGATTACATGAGGGTGAGTAAATTATGAGAATTTTTAAATTTGGGGTAAACTATCCCTTTAATGACATAAATTATAAAAATGACTTATAATAATTTAAATTAAGTTAAACTATAATATATTATTTAACTTTCTATAATAAATCGAAAAATGCTAAAAACAGCTAAAATTCTAGATGTACAACATGTAAACTGGCATCATATTTCTTATTTGAAATCAAGAACCCTCCTTTCAGCAACTGCGTTTTTTGAAGAACACAGTTCTCGAAACCGCGGGAATCACAACATTTATTAACGGTAATTTGAGAACCACTGATTCACATAAAAATGGAAAATAAAATTTGCGTTACATAACTAAGGAATACTGGATTTTCTAAAAACGCTAATTAACCCTTACAAAAAAACAAGAGGCCAGTTGTAGTACCAATAATACATGATGGTGTAAATATGCTAACAATTATATTTTGAGGTGTACCATAATGTCCATGGTACTCAAAGGTTGACAATTGTACTACCGTTTACTTATTGAAATACCGACTTATTTAAAATATTAAAAAGGCTACTGCACATTTGTCTGGTGTATGAGCCAATATTATATTTCGACATTAATTATAGAGAACAGACTAAACCTTCCAAGACGTACCTATAATTATACGAGGGAAATTTTTTACTTTCTTTCATAAGCATCCTGTAGAGTGAAATCACTTGAGCCCTGCTGCACGACGCCATGTTGAATAATTCAGTGTTTGTTTTCTTCTCGTGTTGCAAAGCGCTAGTTAGTACGATACACCGCCATCTAATGTAAGGAGCTGAAAAGAAGAACACCGTGCACATTCCTCCATGTTGAGGAAGACTTAAGACAGTTTTAGAAACCTTCATGTAAATGATGCCAAATGTAAGCATGCAAGTGAGAGACATCTGGTAATCACAATGCCATTACAATTTTAAAGAGGCCTATGGCCAAGTTAGTACACAAAGTGCTGGTAAAACAGAAGGCCAAATTGGTACTCTTTTTTCAAAATTACTGCTTAAAGTGCAATAGCTGAATGTCAAATACAGTTTACTGGAGGTATCCTTATAGTTTTTGAGTGCTACCTTTTATAAGAGTTATAAGCCCACAATTTGTGCCTGGGGAGACAACAGAAGATCCCCTGGGCCATGTCATGGCTGGCTGTGGCATATGGGGCCTCTTCTAATCATTGTTCTGTCTTTCAGATGAGACGTGAAACTGAGGTCCTGACTCTCTGTGGTCATTAAAAATCCCATGGCACTTCTTGTAAAGAGTTGTTGTGTAACCCTGGTGTCCTGGCCAAATTCCCCCCATTAGTCATTGCCCCTTATCTATCATGGCCTCCTAATAATCCCCATCCCTGAATTGGCTACATCACCCTACTCTCCTCTCCATCAATAGCTGGTGTGTGGTGAGTGTACTGGTACACTATGGCTGATGCCGTATCATCCAGGTGGATGCTGCACAATGGTGGTGATAGAGGAGATTCCCCCTATACTATGTAAATCGCTTTGAGTGCCTAGAAAAGCACTATATAAATGTAAGGAATTATTATTAATAATAATTAAGCATCACACTTTATTACTGTGATGTGGTGGGGGAAAAAAAATCCACTGTGCACTCTTGGCAAAATGAGAACGGTGTGTTGAAAATAAAATGCAAGGCACAAATCAGATCAAATATATGATTCTTAACTGTAATTTAACCAGCAAACATAATGTAATACCCGTACTGCATTTTAAGATATCACAATGCTTATCACATCAAGTAGTAAAGGCATGAAATACACCATGTACCATCAGTGTTCATATTTTGCTTCTCTTCCACACTGAAAAAAGTGGTGACCCTCTTTTTTTATTATTATTTCCTCCTGATCCAACTCTTAAAATGTAGTGTAACTTAATGTAGTCAGGTTCATTCAGTGATGTTAAATAAAAAAAAAAAATTTGACTTAAATAAAACTAATTTAGATGTTGTTTTTAGTTAACATTGTTTTTTTCAAGTGTACATTATTAATAATTAAAATCCAGGAATTTTGCTGTGGTCTTCAAATATTTTTCTGCTAGATGTTTTTCAGTTTACGTCCAGCAAGCAAGCTCTTAACAATGAAATATAAAACAACAAGGTTAGATAGACTGAAAATGTTAACCTAAAAATGTGCTTGATGCGGTAACATCTAAATGTACTGGTTTTATTCAAGTCAAAAATATTACTTAACACGTCTGAATCAACCTGAATACTTTAAGTTATGCTAACAAAACTAATGTTAAGGGTAAGGTAGAAATAGCTCTCTAAGGTATCAATTATAGGTTACCACTTTTTACAGTTATTTGTGACTATATAACACAGATTCACTCTTTATTGCAACTTGAAATGTGTGTAATTAAAACTTTAAGTCTATCACGCACTCTGTCAATCAGATGAAAAGAAAACAGTACATAGTGAAAACATTTTTTGTCAAGGAACCTATAAATGTGCTTCATGTGGTAACACCCAAATTAACTGGTTTCATTCAAATCAAAACATATTTCATATGATTGAACCAACTTGACTACATTGTTACACTAACAAAAGTTATTTTTAAGGTATCAGTTGCATTTTACCACTTTTACAGTGTAGACAACATGAAGACCTGAGTACCCTCTGTGGATCTAGTCATTTGCATGCTGAAGTACTATATATGCGCAGACCATTCTTACAAATTGTAACATATTCATGGCAGTCAGAGCATTGGTTTGAAACTCATACTGAAGAACAGCACTGAGCCTCCCTTTCTATCTCTCTGTCTCTGTCTGGTTTCTCTCCCTTCAAACATGTAACCTGTGTGTATTATTCATCCTCTGCTCTGCCACATCCATGTCCACAAGGTCCACATTGTATCTACCGCCTGCCCCATTAACTCACACAACCTCCTGCATTATTGACAGTCAGAAAGAGCCTGGACTCTTTCCTGCTGTAACCCACAAAACAGAAGTGAAGAGGGATTCAACAGAGGCCAGTCAAACAAAGACATACTAGTACAAGGGCCTTCATACATGACAGTGATTCTGGAAGCTATAACTCTATTCAGACCTCTCAGTATTTTGCATAAAAAGAAATTTGCCCTGATAAATTTAAGATGTAAAGATACAGGGAGTTTACATCAGTTGCATGATTCATCAGTGTGTCAGCTGTCTCTGTTCCTGTTTTTAGCAATACTTTCCGCTGTCTTACTCTTGAGGCGTTTCCTTGGGTTAGACTAAACTTTATATATGACATCTACAATTAACAATCAGACTAGTCTTATAAACTGTTATTTTTCATATAAAATCAATTAGACTGAATTATTTTCATGTTAAACGTGTTGGGGTTCTACATTAGATCGGCTGCTCTATGAATATGTGTTTGTTTCCATGTGTGTTTATTGTCATTTCTGTTTTACAGTTCACTTGTTTAGGGCGAGTGTTTGTTTCATTGAGATAATTACTCACGATGGCTCAGCTATCATTATCTCCCCGTTGCTTGTTTTCTCTGGTCTATTTAGCTCACCAACTTCCTTCAGTGTTTGTCTGATTGTTGCATAGTGTTGCAGAGTGTTTGCTGCACGTTCACGGTCTAGTCTAAAGACCTACGTATTTCACCTCTCTATTTTAATCCTCTGTTTTTGTCTGTGCCGGTTTTCGGCTGATTCCTCTCCCTCCCTCTCTCTCTCTCTCTCTCTCTCTCTCTCTCTCTCTCTCTCTCTCTCTCTCTCTCTCTCTCATGCAATGTTTTATGTTTTCTTTTTCTAAAGAAAATATTTAAATTTTTGCATCCAGCACTTGGGTCCTTGCCTGTTCTTGAAAAAAAGAATTTTCCGGGTTCAATACAAGTTAAGCACAATCGACAGCTTTTGTGACATAATGTTGATTACCACACACACATACACAAAAAAGCAAAAATCAAAGTTACAGTGAGGCACTAACAATTTTGGAGAGTTTAAAGGCAGAAATGTGAAGCTTATGCTTTTATAAAAGCACTTAAATTAATTATTTTGTTAAAACTCATGTTTAATTTGAGCTGTAAAGTTGTTTAAATTGTCATTTTTAGAGTCATTTAGGGTTTGTTGACAAAACTTCGTTATTGTAAAAAAGTTGTGAAATTGGCTATAACTTTACACAGAAAAGGTTAGTAGGCCTACGCAATTTATCACACTAAAATCATGTTAAAATGCATGTTGATGTCTTGTGGTAATACTTTTGAAATAGTGAGTATTTTAACATTTACAGATTGGCCCCATTCACTTCTATTGTAAGTGTGTAACCCAGATTTGTGCTTTTTATTTTTTTCTTTAAAGAAAAGAAGGGACAGGTCAAAATATATTTTTGTGATAATTAATATTATGCTACAAATGCTGTCGATTGAGCTTAACTTGTACTGAACATGGAATATTCCTTTAAATGGTATGATGTTTTTTGTTGTTGTTGTTGTTGTTGTTTTTTACACACACCACACAAAGCATATACATATATATAAATCTAGGCAAAGTGTGGCCAATTTGAAGATGCTAAAATATAACATAGTTTTGATTTATTTTGGATTTTAGTCACAGCATAATTCCCATATTTCCATTTCTATAATTCCATAGTTGTGATGACTTTACTATTATTCTAAAATGTGAAAAAAAGAAAGAAAGAATGAGTAAGTGACCCTAAACTTTTGAACGGTAGTGTATATATATATATATATATATATATATATATATATATATATATATATATATATATATACATTTGTGCTTAAAAGTTTGCATACCCTGGCAGAAATTGTGAAAATTTTGGCATTGATTTTGAAAATATGACTGATGCAACATGTCTTTTATTTAAGGATAGTGATCATATGAAGCCATTTATTATCACATAATTGCTTGGCTCCTCTTTAAATCATAATGATAACAGAAATCACCCAAACGGCCCTGATCAAAAGTTTACATACCCTTGAATGTTTGGCCTTGTTACAGACACACAAGGTGACACACACAGGTTTAAATGGTAATTAAAGGTTAATTTCCCACACCTGTGGCTTTTTAAATTGCAATTAGTGTCTGTGTATAAATAGTCAATGAGTTTGTTATCTCTCACGTGGATGCACTGAGCATTCTAGATACTGAGCCATGGGGAGCAGAAAAAAAACTTTCAAAAGACCTGCGTAACAAGGTAATGGAACTTTATAAAGATGGAAAAGGATATAAAAAGTTATCCAAAGCCTTGAAAATGCCAGTCAGTTCTGTTCAATCACTTATTAAGAAGTGGAAAATTCTGGGATCTCTTGATACCAAGCCAAGGTCAGGTAGACCAAGAAAGATTTCAGCCACAACTGCCAGAAGAATTGTTTGAGATACAAAGAAAAACCCACAGGTAACCTCAGGAGAAATACATGCTGCTCTGGAAAAAGACGGTGTGGTTGTTTCAAGGAGCACAATACGATGATACTTGAACAAAAATGAGCTGCATGGTCGAGTTGCCAGAAAGAAGCCTTTACTGCGCCAATGCCACAAAAAAGCCTGGTTACAATATGCCCGACAACATCATGACACGCCTCACAGCTTCTGGCACACTGTAATTTGGAGTGACGAGACCAAAATAGAGCTTTATTGTCACAACCATAAGCGCTATGTTTGGAGAGGGGTCAACAAGTCCTATAGTGAAAAGAATAACATCCCCACTGTGAAGCATGGTGATGGCTCACTGATGTTTTGGGGTTGTGTGATCTCTAATGGCATGGGGAGTCTTGTGAAAATTGATGGCAAGATGAATGCAGCATGTTATCAGAAAATATTGGCAGACAATTTGCATTCTTCTGCACAAAAGCTGCGCATGGTACGCTCTTGGACTTTCCAGCACGACAATGACCCTAAGCACAAGGCCAAGTTGACCCTTCAGTGGTTACAGCAGAAAAAGGTGAAGGTTCTGGAGTGGCCATCACAGTCTCCTGACTTTAATATCATCAAGCCACTCTGGGGAGATCTCAAATGTGCGGTTTATGCAAGACGACCAAAGACTTTGCATGATCTGGAGGCATTTTGTCAAGACGAATGGGCAGCTATACCACCTGCAAGAATTTGGGGCCTCATAGACAACTATTACAAAAGACTGCATGCTGTCATTAATGCTAAAGGGGGCAATACACAGTATTAAGAACTAAGGGTATGCAGACTTTTGAACAGGGGTCATTTCATTTTTACTTTGTTGCCATGTTTTGTTTTATGATTGTGCCATTCTGTTATAACCTACGGTTGAATATGAATCCCATAAGAAATAAAAGAAATGTGTTTTACCTGCTCACTCATGTTTTCTTTAAAAATGGTACATACCGTATATTACCAATTCTCCAAGGGTATGCAAACTTTTGAGCACAACTGTATATACATATATATGTGCACGTCATTTAAGTTATATTTTCCCACTACGAATCCAGTGAAATCCACTTCTGGCGTACAAAACATGCTGAGAGATCATGTCATACTGAGTGGTTTATTGTGTTTGGGAAGCTATCTTGAATCTGGGGTTACTAAATTATTGAACACTTATGAGTTCAGGCCCATAGTTTCTGCTCTGGGACTCGTCATTTGCATGTTTGAGATGTAATTGATATTGCTTGAATAATTTAGGCACATTTAAATATATATATATATATATATATATATATTATTTTCCATGCACTCCAAAGTCCTATTGTTTACCTGCAGATAGATAATGGATTAGAACTATTATATTCTGAATTAGATTTGTATTTATTTAGTCCATGTCATAGGCTATGTAACAGGAAGACAGATGTGCCTGAGTCAACAAGAGCACAATCCCTTTGGAGAATGTTTAGGACCCTCAGCACATGTTAAAAACCAGGCCGTGGCCCTAATCAAGAGCCGGGATTCACATGAAAGAGAGCATCTGCGTTTCTTATGCCATTAATATTCCATCAGAAATTTTCCTCCAATTAAATAAAAGGATATGCCATTTTTAATGGGTAGTGTTGTATCTTGCTTTAAAAAGATGTTCAAGTTCTCTGCTATCATTAGAGAGAACAAACGCTGGGGGCTCTGTTGTGGTAAATGAGCATATGCAACTCTTCATATTGATACAAATGTGGAATTACATTTAGTGTATTTAGCAATACATTTTATCCAGAGCAACTCACAGTTGAATTGTGAATGAGCAGGATTGTAATCGCAGGAGCTCTCCATCCCCAGGTTTACCCTCCAAGATTGAACCTGCAACCTAAAAGTAAAGTGTTTGTCATAACTACACAGAGTGGTAAGAATCTCAAAATACAACAAATAATCTATATTGGGTGGAAAAGTCAAACAGGCAACTCTACAGTAAACACAGGGTCTTTTTCCAAACAGTATGTGATTTATTTGATTTGTACTTCATGTGCTTCAGTTTTAACACAAATTTCTATAAAGGTTAACATATTCAGAATCCATATATCATTTAAATATCATTATCTTAAATTAAATAATAATTAAATCAGTTTCATATGTTCATTTTGTTTTGGATGTTTTTTTAAGGTGTTTAAAGGAATGTTCCAGGTTCAATACAAGTAAAGCTCAATTGACAGCATTTGTGGCATAATGTTGATTATCACAAAAATTAATTTTGAGTCATTCCTTTTTCTTTTTTTTTCAGTTAACATTTTTTATTGATTCATAGACATATAACAATGAAAAAACACAACATATATACACTGAGTCAACATTTAACATTTAACCCCCACTATTACCCCTCCCCCTCCTCAATCACCAACCCCACCCTGACCCCCAAAGAACACTCCTGTGGTCACAAATAAGAATATAAAAAAAAAAAGAAAACAAAAAAGAAAATATAATAATCATATATAATTAAAACTAAACTACTCTCTCCACAGTCCTCCCCGGGAGTCCCCCAAAAACACTAAGTATTTGCCTCATTTTCTATTAAACAAATTCCGAAACCCCAGCCTTCTGCTTGACCCCTCCTCGAAAGCAGCCACCCTCCCCATCTCCACACACCACTCCAGAAATGAGGGTGCTCCATCCGACTTCCGTCCCCTTAAAATTATTTCCCTGCCAATCATAATGCTGGTCAGAACACAATTTTTTATGTGTTATCCCCCAAATTTATGACTGCCCCATCGCCCAAAATACAGAGTCTGGGGCAAAATTTTATTTGAGTGCCCAAAACGTCAAACATAAAACTCTGAATCTTCAACCAAAATTCTTGGATCTGGACCCCCACCCCCCCACCCCCCGCCAAAAAAAAAAAAAAACATTGGTTGTGTCTCCATCTTTTGATTGGCATCGCCAGCAGCTGGGTGTGTCTTTAAGACCAAGCCTATACAATCTAGAGGGGGTCCAATAGAATCTATGTAAAAATCTTGAATTGCATAAGGCGCACCCTTGCACCCACACTTCCTCCTCCAATACCAAGTTTAAATCTTTCGCACATGATCTCTTGATAGAAGTTAAAGCTCTGACCCCCAGACTCTGAATTAGCAGGGAGTAATACACTGATGCCTCAAGACCTTTTCCAAAAGCAGTAATCACCTCTCCCATAGTATCTGCCGCTTTAGGGGGGGTGTTCTACTACCAAAAACAATACAGAGCAGGTGGCACAGCTGTAAATACCTATAGAACTGAGATCTGGGAATCCCAAAATGTTGAACCAAATTTTCAAAAGATCTCAGTACTCCACTCTCATATAGGTCACCGAGTGTAGTAACCCCCCTCACAATCCACTCTGACCAGCAGAAAGGGGACCTATTAATAAATAATTTAGGGTTCAGCCATATGCTTGAGGCAACATTTAAATAAATGTCTGAATTAAACACTCTGGACACTTTTGTCCATACCGAGTGCAAATGCGAGATAATGGGGTGTAACTTAACTTCTCCGATTAGTTTGATAGAGAGGCTTTGCAATGGCGAAATGGGGCAAGAACTTCCTGTTCAATACAAAACCAGGGAGGGGCTCTCTCAGGTGGAAGCGTCCAATGAGCTAAATGTCTGAGACCGAATGCATAATAATAAAACAAAATCTTGGGTAGGCCTAGCCCACCTTTGTCAATTGGCCTATGTAACTTATTAAAATGTAATCTAGGACACTCACCATTCCAAATGAAGGACTTCGCTATGCTATCAAATTGCTTGAAATAAGTCAGGGGGACATCTACAGGGAGAGACTGTAGCAGGTAGCTGAATTTTGGAATACAATTCATTTTAATAACATTAACCTTCCCTATCAGAGATAAAGGTAATGAAGCCCACCTACCCACATCGCTCAAAAACCTTTTTATTAAGGGGTCAAATGAACTCTAACTAAATCAGACAAATTGTCTAATGCCCTGTTTGGGCCACTGGAAGGCGCCTGGCTGGAAAGCCGTTACTGGGCATATGCGGTCAGAGCCAAAGCTTCGGATTTAGACCAATTGACTCTGTATCCTAAGAAAAGGAATTAATAATTCTATGGAGGCAAGGCACAGATCTAATGGGGTCGGAGACGAATAATAAAATATAATCTGCGTAAAGCAAAAGCTTATGTGCCACCCCTGGGAAATCATCTTCCCTTCTTGTCGCAGCTGCTAATGGTTCCAGGGTAAGACAGAACAACAACCCTGCCGGGTGTCCCTATTCAGAGTAAAATTATATGAAATTAATCCATTTGTTTGTACCGCCACTACCGGTTGTCAATAAAGTAACTTAATCCATCCAATAAAAGTATTCCCGAACCCGTATATTTCCAAAATCTTAAAAAGATAATCCCATTCTACCATATCAAACGCCTTTTCGGCATCAAGTGAGATGGCAGCAACCGTCTGATTATTCGCCACTGACCACATAATATTGATGAAACGCCTGTTATCAGAAGAGCTGCTGTCCTGAATAAATCCCACCTGATCTATATGTATAAGAGATGTCATAACTTTACATAATCAGTTAGCCAGAATTTTTGACAATATTTTTACGTCTAGCTGGATCATGGAAATTGGACGGTAACTCTTACACTCACTTGGATCTTTGTCCTTTTTAAGAATCAGACTGAACTGGGCTTGTGTCGTGGTTGGCGGAAGCTTTCCATTCTTTAATGATTCCGTATAAACTTCTAACAAAAGTGGAGCCAGTTCTGTAGCATAAGATCTAAAAGATTCAGCGGCAAAGCCATCTGGCCCCGGAGCCTTGCCTGTAGGCATGGCCTTAATAATCTTGCCAAGCTCCTCCAAGGTTATCTCAGAATCAAGAGAATTTTTTTGCTCAGTCGTCAGTTTAGGGAGTTCTAATGGTTCCACAAAATTTCTAATATCTTCATCAGTAGACAAAGATGTGGAACTATAAAGATCAAGATAGAATTCTTTAAAAGCATTATTAATATCAATGGCTGAGGTAAAAATTTCACCACCAGTAGATTTCACTGAGGGAATGATAGAAAAAGACTCTCTCTGCTTTACATATCTAGCCAAAAGCTTCCCTGCTTTGTCCCCCAACTGAAAGTATGACTGTCTTGCCCTGAATAGCCAAAACCTCACCTTCTGTGACAAAATAGTATTATATCTGTATTTCAATCTGGTCAATTCTCTGAGGCCATCAGACGACATTCAGCGCTTCAGCTCTGCCTCGGCACTTTTAAGATTCCCTTCCACCTCCACGAGTTCTCGTGCTTTGGATTTTTTGATGAATGAGGCATACTGTACGGCCCCTAAGAACTGCCTTAAGTGCCTCCCAAGCCACGCCCACAGAGGATACTCCATATAAACATTGATTTCAGGCTTTAATATTTGTTGGAAATCAGGATTTTGCAAAAGGGATACATTAAAGCAGCAACTATATGATTTCCTTTTCTCCATATGTGGCAACATCTCTAAATTCACCAGGGCGTGATCTGAAACTAAGATGTTTCCAATTGAGCAATTTAACAACAGATGAAATGAGGGACTTAGATATAAACAAAAAAAACCTATTCTAGAATAAATCTTATGGACTGTTGAAAACAATTTATAGTCCCTACCTGATGGGTTCAAAAGTCTCCAAATATCTGTAAAACCGAGATTTTTACACATCCTGTGAAGCATCATTTTTGCTCTAGGGGGCTTACACACTTTAGCTTCACTATGATCAAGGACTGAGTCCATCAATAGATTAAAGTCTCCTCCCAATATTATATCATAAGGGGTGCCAACATCCCTTCAAGATCTATAAAAAAGCCCTGATCATCAGCGTTAGGTGCGTAAATATTAGCCAAAATCAGACTTTGCCCCTGAATTTCTGCTAAAACAACAATGACTCTTCCTAATTTATCTTTAATCTGTTTGAGACATATGAATTGTAGATGTTTACTTATCAGTGTAATGACTCCCCTGCTCTTACTTGATCCACCCCATATCTTCCCCAAAAAAGATGCATTTCCTGAAGAAACACTATATAATATTTCTTACATTTAAGAAGAGAAATAACCTTCCTTCTTTTTATGGGGTGCCCCAACCCATTCACAATCCACGTGGAGAGAGACAATCCACTCATATTAACATTTGACATTTTGACATATTAGAAAAAATAGATTGTGTGTCAAAAATAAAATTATAAAGACCACATTATACATTAGTGCAACAATCAAACCCCGAGCCTCCCCCTGAACCAAACAAACAGAAAAAATAAAAACATGCGCATTAACCCCGCGCACGACAGCGCCAACCGGCGTCCATCCCTCTAAACTCAAACAGTCCATGTACGCCTACTTTGCCGTCGGATTGCTCAAGTCCGATGTTTCTATACAAAAGTTGTAAAACAGAATTACACAACAGAAGATAATCTATAAAACAAACTCCAGCCAATAGGCGGGATAAACACAAAGAACATGAAGATTTATCCACATAACTGTCCTGAAGGTGTGTTCCTCCACAAAACAAACTCCAGCCTCTAGCGGAACCAGCACACACACACAAAATAAATAAATAAATAAATTACACAAAAATACATTTAAAAAAATGGCCATTCATTTTCCTCGGACAGTCAAACCAATGTTCAGTGAGCCAGCCCATTCAACTGCTACATGAGTGCAACAGATGACCCATCACTCCAATGTCCTGCAAGAAATACTCCACAAAAGAAACTCCAACCAATAGGAGGTGTAAGCACAAAGAACGTGCAGATTCATCCACAAAATGTCCCTAAGGAGTGCTGCTATACAAAACAAACTCTAGCCGCTAGGTAGAACCAGCACAAAAAGAAAAAAAAAGACGCTCAGCTTCCTCGGACAGGCCCATTTGGCTGCAACATGAGTATCACCAAATGACTTACTCACTCCATTGACTTTATGAAGGACAATGCTTGCTTTGGGCATGTAAATGTTTTATGGCTATCCTTAGCATCTATTCTCAATTTGGCCGGGAACATCAGTGCAAAAGTGACCTTCCGTTGATGTAAGAGTTTCTTGTATTCCTTGAATCGATCACGTTTCTCTCTTGTTGAATTCGTAAAATCTGGGAACAAGAAAATGCTGTGGTTCTTCCAACAAGCCTTCCTTTACTCCTCGCCTTGCGTAACACGAGATCTTTAGAAATTTGGCCAGAATTGATCGGGGCCTGTCCCTCTCCATGGATCTCCGAGCCGGAACCCTGTGAGCTCACTCCATTTCCAGTTTATGGCCCGTTATGTCGAGCAGACTTGGAAAGAGCCCATCCAGAAATTTCACCATATCTCGACCTTCTTCGTCTTCAGGAATTCGAACAATTTGGACATTATTTCGCCGGCTAAAAAGTCTTCCAACTTTTCCCAGACCCACTCCAAATCTGCTTTGGTCGCTAGAGGATTAGCAGCTAATTCCCTCTCCGATGACTTCAAATAATCGATCCATTTCTCGACCTCCGCCACTCTTGTAACCATATCACTGAATTTCATCTCCATGGCAGTGATCAATCAACGTATTACAGCAAGATCCTCCAAGTCAGCAATGACCTTCACTAGCATTGCTGACATATTCGGCAATTCACGCCGAATCTCCTTCACTTCTCCGACCAAATTGACTCCCTGGTCCATGGCCTCCTACTACGTAAGTGTCTTTTAATGTCTGCAGAGCCTGAGGATTTTTAATTCTTTGACATATTACCTTCCTGGAACAGTTAATGATCAGGGTGTATCAAATCTCTCCGGTTTATGACATGAAAAGTATTAAAACTTGCAAAGTGCGCAGAGCTCGTCGTTCACATGTCCGATCCTCGCATGGTGTCACGTCGTTAAATTGGCTTTAACTTTACCCAGAAAAGATTAGTACTAACATGATTAGTAATCATGTTATCACGCATATTGTTTATGTCTTGTGGTTATACTTTTGAAAAAGTGAGTATTTTAACGTTAAAAAATTGGCCCCATTCACTTCCATTGTAAGTGCCTCACTGGAACCTTGATTTTTGCATCTTCTTTTTTTTTGGGATGGGGGGTATTTTCTCCCCTTCTTCTCCCAATTTGGAATGCCCAATTCTCAATATGCTCTAAGTCCTCATGGTGGCATAATAACTTGCTTCAATCTGGGTGGTGGAGGACGAATCTCAGCTGCCTCCACAATTGGGACTGTCAACCCATGCATCTTATCATGTTGCTTGTTGAGTACGTTGCTGTGGAGACATAGCACATGTGGAGGCTTCACGCCATCCACTGCAGCACCCATGCACAACTCACCACGTGCCCCACTGAAAGCAAACCACATTATAGCGATCACGAGGTGGTTACCCCATGTGACTCTACCCTCCCTAGCAACTGGGCCAATTTGGTTGCTTAGGAGACCAGCTGGAGTCACTCAGCACGCCCTGAGATTTGAACTAGTGAACTCCAGGGGTGGTAGCTAGCATCTTTACCACTGAGCTACCCAGGCCCCTGCTTCTTTTTTTTTTTTTAAAGAAAAGGAGGAACGAGTCCAAATGTATTTTTGTGGTAATCAACATTATGCCATAAATGCTTTCGAATGAGCTTAACTTGTATTGAACCCGGAACATTCCTTTAAGCAAATATGTGCTTAAAGGGATAGTTCACAGAAAAAAAATTAATTCTGTAATCATATACTCATCCTCATGTTGTTCCAAATTCATATGACTTTCTTTCCTCTGTGAAACACAAAAGGAGAAGTTCTGAGGAATGTTCAAGCTTTTCCTTTCAATGAAAGTGGATGGGGACCAGGGTGTTTCAAACTCCAAAAAAGACAAAAAGCACCATAAACGTAGTCGATACGACTCATGCACAATATTCCAAATCTTTTGAAGCAATATAATAGATTTATGTGAGGAATAGATGGACATTTAAGTTGTTATTCACAGAAAATCTTGCCTTGAAGTTCTTCAGCTGAGGTCACCATTTACATTCAATGTACTGAGAAGAGCAGCTTGGACACTACTATAAATATCTCCTTTTGTATTCCACAGAAGAAAGACATGAGGGTGAGTAAATTATATCAGAAGTTTCATTTTTGGGTGAACTAATCCTTTAAGATAACAACATGTACTGTATTTGAGGCATGCTTTTGAGTCAATGCAAATGGTCTGCTATTTCACCCAACAATGATCCAGGCCGAAAAACTCATCTTTAAATTTTGGTAAAGAGCAGGCCCAATGACCAACATCCCAACCATTTTAAAGGGTCATTTTTTAATTCATCCACATGTATGCTTTTAAACAGTTTAATAACATAATCATCATATTATGTGTTTACTTAAACACAAATCAGTTCAGTTGAAGAGAAAGAGAGGGGTGCATATTCATTCAGGTCAGATCTTCAGGCTTACAACTCAAAACCAAGCCACGCTACTAGTGTGGTGACACACATCAGCAGTATCTTCAGTTGCTTTGGTAATAAAACTCCAGGTGCTCCATTATCCCCAAAGCACAATTCATACAAGCTTCCCTGATAGTTCAAACTCCTGGACTGCAATTGAAATTTTTCCCAAAGGTCTGTTGCTTCTTGACAGTCTGCAGTTGCGCTGGAGGCACATGAGTGTAAGTTATCCCAATATCTGCAAGTGGATAAACACAAGGTTCACACTCTGTTTCACACCTTAGTTATGAAATATTTATCAGTATCTTAGTCAAATCTTAGACAAGAGAAAGAGTTTATCTGCCTTTAATTTCCACCCCTTGCTATTTGGTGTTCAGCGTCTCCCACTTCTGCTCTTACCCATGCACTATTGTATATTTATTGATTTTCCTTTCAGCAAGAAATTATAGTAGACAATGTGCACTTACGAGCAGATGGTCTGTAGGTGTTGCTGTCCTTTTCTGCATATCGCTGCCCCCTTCCGCATATCGCGGCGCCATTTTGTGGCGTGTTCTGCATAATGCGGCGACCCATGCGGCCCCATTTCGCAGCCGGCCCACCAGGAAAAGTCCCGGTTCTCCCAATGGCCAGTCCACCACTGATCTTAGAGATGAAATCCAGCAAACATCCGGCTCCCAGCACAACACCGACTCCAACACAAACTCAGAGTAAGCCAAAAAGCAAAGAAAAAAACAAAAACATTTATCTACTGAATCCCGTCTAGCTAAGCGGGAACGTGATCGTGGTCGAGCGAAAACTAGAGTGAACATCGGCAGGGCATTTGATTCCTGGAGGGACCTTCGTTCGGTTTTGGGGATCAAAACCGACCCTGAATTGGCGTTCTTCTTATTGGATAGGTAAGCTTACATAACTGCAAAGCATGTGTAGTGTAGTGCCATAAGGATTGATCTGTGTAATTTTAGCTAACTTGATCTTGCAAGCTACCTTGCTTTGTAACTTTCAAATAATTTAAACGATATTCTCTTTATACTAAAAGTCAGGTATACAGGATAAATTTAAGCAAATACGCTGGTTTCTTATTTGTAGTACAACATAACATACAAAACATACGACAGTGCAATATAACAGTGCAACAGTAAACTGTCTGGTATAGTTCGGTAGTATGTAGCTGTATGTGTGTATCAGCATGCTATCTTATCTGATAAGTAGTTTTAGTTTAGTCTCAAAGTTTGTAGTAAAACAATCGTAACTGTGTAATTTTAATTATGCTACCTCATCTGTCAGCATGATGCCGGTGGATCACGTTCAGTCTCTTTGTACGTTATGTCATTGTTTTGGCCGATGCTCGCGTCCCTATGGAGTGTGTGCACGAGCGCGAGAACAAGCAACAGGTAGCTGGCTGCAGTTCACTTAACGGCCACAGTACCATTAACTGAAGACATATTAAATAAATACATTTTCTAATGTGCTGCAATGGTGCAATTATTTTTTATTTACCAGATGTACCATATTGTGAAAGGTTTGGAAATATACACTGCATCTAGAATGGTATTACATATCACCTTGAATTAAACTAATTAGACGTATTACAAAACATAAGAGGACTAGAATGACACCCTGAAATGGACCGACTCACCTAATTCCAGTGTTAAAAGTACCGAATTGTATTTATCGGACGCTGTCAGTCCCAACATATGATCAACAAATTCAATCGACAGTTGAAGGGGAATTAATTAAGTTACTTCTGTCACAAATTCCCCACTGTCGGCTGAGATGAAATGCATTGTAGAGAAATGGAGATGTCACGTACATTCACACTCCCTCTTTATTTTCTTGCGCCACAATGACGTAGGCGCGAACCTGACACACAAAACCTCACGTTTAAAAATAACAAGAAAATCATGTTATGTTAATGTGTGAGGTTTGTTTGCCAGGTGCTCACCTAGGCCTACATATCACAAATATACATAGGTCTGTATATTGTTTGTACACACGTCTCAAAAATCTTACAATTAATGCCTCAGTAAGCCATTTAACAATTAACTTCACATGTAAACAAGTAAACTAAGAGATGAATCATGCATGGCAACTCATATTAAACTTGTTTCATGTTTAATTCAGTGAGCTTGTTCTTGTCTTGAGCGACCCCAAGTGATCAGTATTTGTAACGTTCTAATTATTAACAGGAATGAACATTATGCTTGACCCAGTGGTGTAGATTCTAGGGGGGTTTGTTATCAAAACAAATAAGTGCAATTTGCATAAATTAATTTTATTTAATAAGACGCGATAAAATGTGCCCACCTAAAAGTTGCTGGTTCATGTTTTGGAGAACAGTGAAACTGAACTATGCCCAGACAAGCTTAAGCATGCGCGCTCCTGTCCGGGACTGGAACACGGTGACGCATCACTTCTGACGACCGCTGATGCTGTTGCACGCGCTGCTGAGGTTGTTAATCTCAGCGCTGAGAGTTGTTAAATTCACCGGGAGTTTTGCGCAGACAGCGTTCGGATGTTTACACTGTGATATGATTTTTGTCAAAATCAGTTGGAGGGTCATATAAAAGTGATTGGAGGGCCGCATCAAATCACCCACTGACTTACATTAAATAAAGAAACTGCAACGTACCAGGTGACTCTGAGAAGTAGTGGTACGAAGGGCAAGGCAAGGCAAATGCCTATATAGCACATTTCTTACACATTGGTAATTCAAAGTGCTTTACATGGGAATGATAAAGAAAAGAAAATATAACAAGAAAATAAAGAACAAAACTTCAAGCACTGCTCAAGATCATCGTATATTCATATTTTATGTGATCAAGGTTTGTTCCCTTGAATGATAAAAAGGTTAACTTCATCAAAATTCTGCCTGTTTGTGAAAAGCATTTTTCTGGCATAGGTACAAACAGACTAATTAACCTCTACTTTTAACACTAAACTTGGAGTTTCACTATCATACATTTCCATGATCATTGGTTTTGCCCTACTGACAGAAACATTACTTAGTAAAAGAGAAGATCGTTTGTTAGGAATGTCTACCTATTAAATTGTCTGAATAAAAGAGCATGAGTTTTGATTGCAATGAGACCATTGATTAGACGTCCACACCTTTTACCACTAGAAGGCATTGATGTTAAAATACCAGGCCAATTGCGTGTGAAGTTACTGGGAGTATTCATTTACAGGTATTTCAGATAGCACTGGTAACACACAAACTCACATGCTTACCCTGATTAAAACACAGGGATGTGTTGTGTTGGGTTTTGAAACTCTACATTTTAACTAATCAAGATTTTTCTCCAAATAAAATTACTCCAGTGATTAGGAAGTCAATAGTTATGCTGGAGTTCTTGCAGGATAGACAACACTATATAGGCCAAAGGCAATTATCCAGGTCACTGTTGGTCAGAGACATTACTTAGTATACCAACACAAGGTCACTCTCTTGTGATTACATAAGGTGAGGGAGAGACTGCTCTCTAGTGGTAGCTCCAACGCAAACTCAAAACCCAATGCTGCTGACACCTCTCATGCTGTAGGTATAAAACTGATCCTAGATTGAAACGACCATGGGAGAGGCAGGGTTAACTGTTCTTTGAGACACAGCTATACCTCATTCAAATGCATTATATGAGTTAAAGCTTAGATCACTTGACTCAGGTTAACTACATGCTGCATGAGTGTTATTGACTTGTTTGTATATAAAACTGCAGAAAACTTGTTGTGAACAATGAGCTGTGCACTTTGCTAAAGAATGTTTAAAAGCTTACGTAGCACGCAAAATGTCAAGAAAGTTTTAGTCATCCAACATATTCCAGCTACTTTGAGAACTGGTTTTGTGAATAATCTGAAACAGCAAAACCATGCTCAGGGTATTTTCATCCTGAAAATACATATATTTAAAAGAGACATATCAGTGATGATGATGACTGAAGATAAGGATAAATGTTTTGAAAAGTTAATACAGTAAAATGCTTGCCATCTAAGGATGTGCATATATGTCTTCTGTAAACCACGTTGTAAATACTGTTTTAAAAGCTGCTATATAAATGAAGTTTTACTTATCAAGTGCTTTGTCAAAATCTTATTGTTATGGTGGGTCATTTAACTGAAATTGAGCAACATGGATGCTACCTTTTATGGGGGGTGGGCATTTTGACCTTTACGGGTGGGCAGTAGGTTCTCTTTTTGTTTGTCTAGAGGGGTCCCACTTGGTTGTTTTGTTGTCCGGTCCGACTGGGGGACACAAGAAAAATCTAGGGGGGCAATGCCCCCCCAGCCCCTCTTTAGACCCAGCCTAAAGCTGCTGAAAAATATATGGGCTTAAAGCAGCATGGAGGCGAGAATAAAAATGAAAATAAATAAATAAATAAATAAATGAAAATAAATAAATAAATAGATAGATAGATAGATAGATATTTTTTAGGATGTGATTAACCTAAAAGTTCTGGTTTATTTCAAGTGTTTATATAAATGGATAATTTGTGTTTTATGTCAGTGGTTCTTAACCTTTTTATTCTATTTTTATTCCATTATCCAAGACTCGAAGGTACTTCGAGATACTAAGTATGTCTCGGATGTTAATAAGACATTCAGCAGATGTCGTTGAGATGTTTGCGATCTTGAATGTTTGTAAATCTAATCTTTAGCAAGTTAGATTATTATATTAAAATAAATTCAGTCATCTTGAGTCCCCCTTGGAAGTTCGCTGATGCCCCTTGTGGGCCTTGGCCCCCTGGATAAGAACAGTGTTGGTTACTAAAAATTTGTAATCCACTACAAAATACTAATTACTTCTCTAAAAATGTAGTCAGATTACTTTACTGATTAATTCATCTAAAAATAATCAGATTACTAATTATTTTACTTTTAAATTACTGTCTAAATCACTTTTCCTAGGAATGTTGTTGGTTTTCCGCTCAAATTCAGAATGTCTATATTTACTCATTTATTGTCGCACACCCTTCAGCTGTCGTACATATAAATTCAATATTAAATTCATATTTTTAATGTATTTTACATATTACTTTAGTGCATGTACTTAAAAGTAATTACTTTAATTGAAAATCAGTAACTAATCTGATTACAAGTATTTAAAATGTAATGTCATTTTTTGACTACAAAGTAATTAGATTACAGTAACAAATTATTTGTAATCGGATACACCCAACACTGGTTGAAAACCACTGTTTAATGTTACTTCACAGAAGATATACAGTATCTTGCACATTAAATACACAATCACATTAATCTAAGATTTTACTATACCATAGATATTTACTTTGAATGTAGGCTTGGACTTGTGTAGCATGCAGCTGGGTTATATTCACAGAGTCACGATTTACAGAGGCCTATTATTGAAACCCAGGTAATAGTAGGTAGGCTATCTTAGAATACCTAATTCAGTAAACTATATCACACATGGATGGGGAGTTAACTCCAATTATTTTGTCATTCTTTAACGCATTATTTGTCAATAGATGCCCTTACATTACTTTTTTAACTCACTGTGATGAGGAGAAGGGCGTGGCCTGGTCGTGAGGATGCACGCCCAGCGCTGAGTTGCCTAATCAGCGGGAGGGAGATAAGGGAAGACAGAGGGAGAGAGAGACACACGCGGTCACTCTGTGTGTGTGTGTGTTTATATTGCTGTGTTTTCAGTTTGATGTTCTGTCTAATTAAAGTTTTGTTGATTGTTAATTCGATTCCCGCATCCTTCTTTCCCGAACTGTTACATTGGTGCCGAAACCCGGGAAAGGAGGAAGGGCATACTGTCCGGAAGAACCCGCCACTGCCGTCCGCCAGGAGATGGAGGAGCCACTGCTGTCCACCAGGGGACGGAGGAGTCGCTGCCATCCGCCAGGAGCTGGAGGACCCGCTGCCGTCCACCGGGAGGCGAAGGAACTGCTGCCGTCTGCCAGGGGGCGGAGGAGCGGTGGAGGACCGGGTGGGCCGTGTGCCCGCAGGAGCCGAAGAAGAGCGTTTTCTTTTTTCTCTCTCTCCTCTCTCTGTCTCTCCCGCTTGCTCTTTCATCACTTGGCCACGCCAGTAGTGTGAAGGTGCCAAAGCACAAGGTGTGTTGCATCATCATCACTTAAGAGTGGTATTGGGGTCCTGTTTTCTTCTCGCCACTATCAATTTATTCGTATTTTCTATATTGCCATATATCTATAGCAAACATGAAAAAGTGTGTTGTGAGTGGGAAAAGAAAGTATGAAATATAGGCCAAGGAAAACAAATGACTGTGTGCTGACATGTCACCTATTGCTTTCATCAATATGCTTGGACGACGTCAGTGATTATGTGACACATCGTACGCCTAGAGCTCTGTTGATGCAATTTAAGTGACCTTAAACTCTACAACATTATGCAGACTCATATTGGATTTTCTCCACTGATGCTCTGACTAACAAGAGAAAGATGGGTGTTTGTTTTTTTAAAAAGTTTTTAAGTTACTTATGAGGTAGGCTAATTTAGGGACCTAAAGATAAAGTTTAATTAACTGTTTGGTTCAAAGTATAAAAAGTTGCTTGGAGACACAAAGCATTTGGTGCTATATTTTGGCCATATTTTGTCTGAAATGCAAGTTTAAATGTTACTCACAACAACAGCACTCTTCCTTGTGCAATATTGCTTAATTAATAGGTCCTGTTTGATCAAACTGTTACTATAAAAGAGTTTTTATTATGGTAGACCAAGTATTGTTGCTGTACTGCAAAAAAATAAAAAAAAAAATTAAAAAAAAAACACTGACCAGAATAAAGATGCCCTTTTTGTTTTGTTTTTTTCACATAAGATACCTTCATCTGTCTACCAACAAAATAAATGTCAAAAAGCTGCATACAGTGTTCCTATTGTTGTAAAGACATGTCCCCATGCCAGGAACTGTTGTTGCACTAACCTGGGAAAGTTGCAACACTCATTTGTAATGTGCTAAATTATATGAGGCATCCTGTGACATGCACACATATGCAAGCAAGCAAACATCTATGTATGTATGTATGTATGTATGTATGTATGTGTGTGTATGTATGTACGAATAATCAATCGGATGAGGCTGGACAAAAGTGGAAGCGAAGTTTTTCCGCCCCTCCCGTAGAGATGCTCACAGCTGAACTCCAGTGGCAGCCTCAGTAACACACGTCCCCTTGGAGACTAGAGCAACACGTGATGCGTCTACTTATCACGTTCACCGAGCCGCGCTCAGGAACACACTTTGAGGAAAAAGTGACTTTTTTTTAACCCTCACTCGTCGGAAGTGTCGATGGCCATCATTCCTTTAGGGAGCTAACGCAAGCGAGCGATGTAAAGTCTCCAGTTGGCGAACTTTGCACATCCTCAAATACGCCATTTTGATCGCTCTCCGGAACAAGTTTGCAGGGTTTTTTTCTTCTTCTTCGAAGTCCATCATCTCTTTTCACCATCACCATGTCTCAGCGCAATCTGCCCAACCCCGACAAAGTCAAACGTAAGTATTGAACAGTTTTCTGAAATTTATCTTGTCATGTTTTGTGATGTTTCTCTCCACCTTGTCGAACGCAAAATTTATTGGATGGATACTTTATTGGAAGTTTTGTTTTTTGTTTTACTTGGAAGGCCGAAGATGTTGAGGTGATGACCGATCTTTTTTTCCTCGCTCAGAGTTTGCGCTTCCTCGTTTCATTCTCGCATCCAAAGGTTGAACGCCTGACTACAGGAATTCACTCGCGTCTAACCAGCGCACATGGAAATTCTGCCTACCTGAGTTAAACTCAACCACTTCAACAAACCATAAGCCCTGTAATGGGACTTTATCTAAAGTTCTAAAGACTTAAGTTTTGCCCAGACAGTGCCATAAAAAGTGAGTATTTTATAGTGAACCGAAGCATCCACATCTTTGAACTTTGATCGAGGCTAGCGCGTGGGGGGTTGGACACGCTTCCCTTTATATTTTGACCTTGCCGGGACATTTGTGTTGACGTTTTATTTGCGTTTTTGACACGTTTTCATTATCGAGAGGTTTTTATTGTTCACCAGACAACCATCCTTTTGTCGGTCGCACTTTAGAAACTTAGTGTTTGGGAATGTCAAAAGTTTTAAAGGAGGAAGTTCGCTGTCGTCGGTGGAATACACAGCGCGAGACTCTCTTTGGGTTGGGTTTGCTGCACAAAATGAACTCCGAATAGTCTTACAAGACATTCTTTCAGGCCATAATTTTGAAATAAGAACCTACATCGATGATATCATTTAAACTATATCGAATTAGGATGATTATGGTCTATTTTAAAACTTTCCCTGCGAAATGCATTGATGCATCTTTTTTTTTTTTTTTTTTTTGGTGTGTGTGTGCGAGTGTCTCGTCAGAGGTTGTGCTCGTGCCCTTCCTCCCATCATCCACAGTCCGTTCTCGCGTCTCTTTGGAGATTCAGAATGTGCAGAGATCCGGATGAGCAGTTCACATTCCATTACCAAATTCTACACTAGGCTCCTGGAGGCCTGCAGCACAACCATCATTCACTCACTTTCTGACTCCCAGTCTGCTGACTTTTAAGTACATCAAGGTTGTTTTGAACAGTTAGTGTGAATACAGGTAAAGTGGGACACTTTCTGATTATCTGCATTAGCGTTTGCTTTGAAAATATAATCCAAAATGCTACAACAATATTATTTCTTACTAGTATATAATGAACTTAACGGAAGAATATGCACAATAATAATTGAGCCTAAGTGTCCCATTTTTACCAGTTGTCCCATTCTAAATGTATTCGCCATATTTCCATACACTGGAAAATTACGTGGTAAACTGTGGCTATTGCATAAATATTACACTATATGGTTATGATGACCTGCATTTTGTGAACTGCTGTATTTAGTCATTTAGAGGGAGGTTTATTTCTGAAACTGATGTTACACAAATTAGTTTTGCCCCTGATCATCATCACAGTTTGATATCAAGAAAACTTTGTTGCTTATTAGAGATGATCATAAAACTTTAAACCATTGGAAATGTACTCTGAAGACCAACATGGGAATCTATTGATTCATCACCTGGAATGGAGAATTTACTACTTTGTTTCTTTGCTAATTCATATGAGCATAGACATTTTTCCTTCGTTTTACATCAAAAAATATAAAATTGTATAGATCTTATTTCACCTCCTGATCTTTTTTCCTACTTAAAATATGCAGAAAGGCAAGGCTAAAACAAATTCTCCTTTTCTAATTTTCCTATTAGAATAGCTGCTCTAACAATGCAAGTTGATGTAGGGTGGAGATCTGTTTGTTCAATACAAATCAGTCGCGTAAAGCCAGAAGACCATTGAAAATTCAAAGGCATGTTCCACTGAACAGTCAACCAGTGATCTGGGCTGTAATCTCCTCTGTCCTCAGCAGGGAGTCGCAAGAGTTGAATAGAGAAAACCCATTGTGAGCATCAGAGCTGCCATGCTGATAGATAGTGATAGAAAGTTTTGCCATCAGCATTTACCCCACTTTGTATACAAAACTCTGTTTTAAACTCTGGAGTCTCAAAACCCAACAAATATAGGTGATACTATACCGATGGACTGACTGATTTGTTTTGTGCTTTTGTTTGGGGTTTACTGTCTATTTGAATATCAATACTCAGAAATGTATTATTTAGCATCCTAAAGACACACACACACACACCCTATTTAACCTTGATTAATAGACATTGATTAAATGGGGCTCCCTAGTGAACTTCCCTTGACAAACATGCCCAACTGTGACTGTTTAAACAGCGTAAAGACAGAGTGACCAGTCTGTTGATCCTGGGGTGGATGGAGAAACTAGCTGGTTAACTCCCCAAGCCTTTTGCCCCTAGTGATGGGTGTTCTGTTCACTCATCCAAGGGTAGAGATGGGCATCCTGTTTCGCTCTGGAGCTATTTTTAACCTGTCTATTTTAGATAAGATTATGTTCCCTCTCCATCATAAGGGAATGGGAAGCCTGACTTGGTCCTGGGGTGTTGGGTGAGATACGGTACCTGTGGAGCGTAATAAAGTTAGTTTTGAGCAGATGGATGCAAACAGTTTGCATGTTTTAATAGAATTTAAGAGATAGGCTTACATTTATATTGAAAAATATTTGATTTTCGACTTTAAATCTCTTAAAAACACCTATTTTAATGCTACTGTTTATTTGGTCGCTAGTCTTCTTATTCGGTAAAGGCGTTACACATTCACTTCGTACATTTACATGCACTTCCAAAGTTCTATTTCAGTCAGACTAAAACAATAATTTGTCTTTTGAAAATGTCATATAAACACTTTAGTCATATCTAGGGCTGCATGATTATGACAGAAATCATATTTTTTCCCCTTGATATTATAATTGCGATAAATTGCGATAATTTACATAAAATTCTTATTTTGTTTTAGGCACACCTCTCAGCAGAACAAAAACGGGTGTTTCCCAATCAGTGGGTGTTTTCAAACTGGGATGGGCGTTTTTCAACCGTTTACAGGATTCGCCTATTACATTGAGATTCCCTACTTTCATTGGATAGTTGAGAAATACCCATCCTGGTTTTGGAAACACCCACTGATTACTACATTGAGATTCCTTACTTTCATTGGATAGTTAAAAAATCCCAGTTTGAAAACACCAACAGATTGAGAAACGCCCCTTATTGTTCCGCAGAGACCTATGCTTTCATCTGCCTGCCGTATTCTTTATTTAGGCTACACATCTGATAACAGTGTTTCTGAATTACTTCATTGCTGTTTTATGCATTAGTAAATCAAAATCAGTTTTGACAGAATTACACACAAATAAACCAACAGGCTATGATTGACTAATGCTACACTGCTGCTGTTGCTGCTGCTGCAAAAAACATGTTGTAAATATAATTTTTTCACAATAGGAGCACACCTCAATGTAATGCTGTAATTGACACTTTTCACAATTCGTTAATTGTGGCAGCTTATAATTGTAATTTCGTTTATTTACTCGAATAATTATGCAGCCGTAGTCGTACCAGTCAGAGTTTTGCGAGTTGGACTAACAGACCTAGATAATGTAGCCTTGCTTTGTCCAGCATGTGTACACGTTAATCGGACCTCAACTGGCCTTGGCAAAAGACAGAGGTGACGTGTAGTCCTTTATTTAAAGTTGCAATATGTAACAATTTCCATGTAATAGTCACCTTTTTTTTTGCCAATGCTTGAACGGCTTGTAACGCAACTTAAAATATGAGGTTGCCTATTAAAGCCTGTAGACAGATTTTCATGCGAAGGGAGCGGGTTGCTTTTGCTGGGAAAATCCAAAGGATGTGATGTTTATGCGTGCTCCCGAGAGCCTTGACTCAGTAATAGCTTCTCTTCCATGTCAACGGACAGTCTGCAACACTAGGTAAAGTTATCTTAGAGATGGAATCTAGCAAACATTCAGCTCTCAGCACAACACCGACTCCTACACAAACTCCGAGTAAGCCAAAAAAAAAAAAAAAAAGTATCTATCCAGAATCCAGTCTGGCTAAGCAGGAACGTGATCGTGATCGAGCGAAAAAACTAGAGTGAACATCAGCAGGGCATTTGATTCCTGGAGGGACCTTCATTCGGTTTCGGGGATCAAAACCGACCCTGAATTGGCGTTCTTCTTATTGGACAGGTAAGCTTACATAACTGCAAAGCATGTGTAGTGTAGTGCCATAAGGATTGATCTGTGTAATTTTAGCTAACTTGATCTTGCAAGCTACCTTGCTTTGTAACTTTCAAATAATTTAAACGATCTTCTCCTTATACTAAAAGTCAGGTATACAGGATAAATTTAAGCAAATACTCTGGTTTCTTGATCGTAGTACATCAAAACATACAATAGTGCAATATAACAGTGCAACAGTAAACTGTCTGGTATAGTTCGGTAGTATGTAGCTGTATGTGTGTATCAGCATGCTATCTTATCTGATAAGTAGTTTTAGTTTAGTCTCAAAGTTTGTAGTAAAACAATCGTAACTGTGTAATTTTAATTATGCTACCTCATCTGTCAGCATGATGCCGGTGGATCACGTTCAGTCTCTTTGTACGTTATGTCATTGTTTTGGCCGATGCTCGCGTCCCTATGGAGTGTGTGCACGAGCGCGAGAACAAGCAACAGGTAGCTGGCTGCGGTTCACTTAACGGCCACAGGTGTCATTAATAACAAGGGTTTCAGAATATTACAAACTGCACCTTTAAATTTTAGTTTATGCATTTTATCATGTGAACTTGGACAAAAAAATAAAGACTGTAGCTCGACTACGCAAAACCCAGCTGTAGCTGTATAACTGTTTATGTAAATGTACTAGCATTATATTACTTAATAATGCTGCTGTATCCATAATTATGTGCTCTACACATTTTTACAAACACTTTAAACTCATAAACTGGAATTAGGAACCTCTTTTTTAACCCCTTTTAGTTCTTTAAATGCATGGACACTGAGTTGGGGATGCTTCTGTGAAAACAATGCACATTGGTTCAGTTAGACAGAATATGCCGCTTTATTTTTTAAAATGACAACTTGTAGTAAAGAAACTAAAAGTGAAACTGAGTCTTCATGAAAACTACTTTGGTACAAGTGGGACATGGATGACAGGAAAAAGTTCAGTCTGTGTGGATAGAGGAAGTAAGAAAAACAGAATACAATAGGTACCATATCCTTTCCCTGTTAACTTCAGAATTAGAATCATTTTTGAGGGACTGTGAGCTTTGCTTTCTCTCTTTTTTGTGTTTGTCTGCGAGAGAAAAATAAGACGAATCACACAGCTTTGCAGGCCTCATTCTCTGCTACTCCCCCCGCCCCTTCTCTCCCACCCTGCCTCTGTTGCTGACTAAACAGTTTTGTCAGCTGGCAGTTGCCCACAGTCTGTGAATTTTTGATAGCTTCTAGAGGTGGAACACAGAGTGGGGAGGGTGGAGAGGATGCTGAAGAACCACTCTTGTTGCTCATTTAGAGTTAGTGAAAAGTAGAGGGAGGGAGATAGAAAGTTTCTGAAATGGGAAGATCGCAGGTCTAGCCACATTGTGGAACCAGTTCATCTTGTACTAGCATTCTTTGTACTTTAGACTACCGAGCTTCGTGTTGTAGCATTGAACAAACATTTGAAAGATGTGAAACTATGCCTGTGGGTAATTCATTTGGATCGCATGCTAAAAGTTAGACTTTTTGCTTTTGGAAAATTCACAGAAAGGTTGACTGATATACCAACATGATTGCTAGACTTTGGTTTCAAAACTCAGTTAAAGGGATAGTTCACCCAAAAATGAAAACTTTGTCATCATTTACACACTCTAAAGGTGCCAATATACTTCCAGCGAAGTTGAAGAAAAAATGGGTGTGATGTCATTTAAAATAAAAATCTGTCCAAAAAGAAGCAGTTTTTGAGATCGTTGTGGTGGTTCGAAATGGCTTGACAGCGCAAACTTTCAGGAAAACATTGTACCAGATGTTCAACAAATTCTCACTGCCACTGATCAATGTAATCGATAGGAGTGACCGGGTGCTTCACTTACTTTGACGCCATCTTTTTTAGAGGTAGACTGGTATATCAGTTTTGCAGATTAAACGGTGCTGATAGTTGCTTTTTAGAACTATCGGTTATCGTTTTTTTTATTCCTCCATGTTCCTATGATAATTGAAGCGAGGGCATGCAAAGAAATAGAATATGGAAATGTCCCTCGTCAGCACATACATTGTGTCTCCAACTTCATATATTGTGAATAATAATAATAATAATAATAATAATAATAATAATAATAATAATATATAGGCTATAAAAAGCTTGACTTGGTAAATATTAAATATAGAGCACTGTAACGGAGTCAAGTCTCCGTCATTTCAAAATAAGAGTTTCTGGTGTGTTTCAGACTTGTGTTAAAAGTGTTAAAAGTCCCACGTTATGCACTGTATATGTAAACGTATGCAGATAAAATCTTTTTTTCTGATTATTATTGGGATTTTGGTTGAAAAATAAACTACATCTGGGATTTTATTCATTTTGGTCTCTGGCCTCTATGTCTGTGCTTACTAAGAAAATGTTGTAAAATTTTATGAATAGATTTTAAAAACTGTCAGCTGATTAATTGGTTATCTGCCTTTTCCACCACCTTTGTTAATGGTATCTGCAAAATCCACTATCGGTTGACCTCTAATCTTTTTTCGGTTAATATCTTCACTCAGTTGAGATCAGTCAACATAAACACACTCGAGTGTGGAGTTGCAAATTTTTCATTAATACGATAACAAGTGGTAACCGGTAACATATAGTGGGATAGCGTTAGCATTAGCACCATAAATGCATTATGTAAACATGACAAACATTTTGTGTATTAGAGCCTTAATATTTTTGCTAATTTGTATGGCATTCTTTCCTTAGTGGAACACAAAATTAGATGTTAGGAAGAACGATAGCCTCAGTCACCATTCACTTTCATTGCATTTTTTAGTCCATACAATAAAACATTTTGCCGAACATCTAATTTTGTGTCCCACGGAGGAAAGAAAGTCACAGTTAATGATTAACAGCTTTTTCATTTTTAGTTAAACTATCCCTTTAAAGGAAAATTCCAGATTCAATACAAGTTAAGTTCAATCGACAGCATTTGTGGAGTAATGTTGATTATCACAAAAATTATTTTTTTGATTTTGCTTTTCATAAAAAAATTTTTTTTAAAAAAGGGGCACAAATCTGTGCTACAATGATGCACTTACAATGGAAGGCAATGGGGGCAAGCTGTAAACGTTAAAATACTCAATGTTTCAAAAGTATAGCCAAAAGATGTAAACAAAATGCGTTTTAACATGATTTTAGTGTGATAAAATCGCTCACTAACCTTTTCTATGCAAAGTTATATCTAATTAATCTAATGACATAATACCATGAACTCCATTAACAGCATTCAAATTTGCAACATACATACTGTGACAGTTTATAAAATCTTATGACATAGCTGTGACTGTAGTTTCAGTTCCAGTCGGTTGTAGTGATTCATGAAATGGAAAAAATAAATGAGTAAGGGAGTATGACTGTTAGTGCAGTAGTCATTTATCTGGAAAATATAGGTGTGAGCTGCAGGTTGAGAAACGGTTGTCCTCGTGTGGTGTCATTATGTCATTGTTGCGTTTGAATGATGACCACATGGGTTTGTTGAGTTGCACAGTCTGCTCTTGTGTGCATTTGCTATTTGCCACAAGCCAAGGAGAGCTTCAGAGAGAAACATCCCGGCTGCTAGCAGGACAGATCCTCCTCTGTGTGTCTCTGAGAGCGATGTGCAATGGGAAACAGATGTGGCTGGACTTTTAGCTCAATGCTTTTCTGTAAAGAGCCTCAATTAGTGTGTTGGTATACAGAATGACTGCCTGAGACATATTGTGTCGGCTTCCTAGATTTGTTTTTGTAAATTCCTTGTCTGTCAGTTTTGCAGTACTGGTAACCACATTTTCTTGACTTTTGTCGAGTTCTTGCTGAAATGTTTTTTTAAACAAGACATAACTCAAAGCCCACACATTCACCAGCACATTTATCTCATTAGTGAGCATGTCACGGCAAATTATCACAAGATCTTTCCATATCATCTGATGGCATGTTTAGCATAGCTCTTTCATAACCTGTACATTTTAAATGTTGCTATTCCATGGGCTAATGAAATCAAAATATGGGTTATGAAGTCATGCTAGCTGAAAGATGCTAAATAGTTGACTGTTATCATTCATTAGGATTAAGTTAATTCAGGCAGTTCAAAAGCAGCCTCTCCCAAAATGTCCTGAGGCAGTGTAGACAATGGACCAAAAATGGCGCCCTTTCGGGAGGAGAAACTCGGCCGCTCCCGTCTCTTGCAGCTATTAGAACATAAGGCAGACGGTGTTTTCCTCAAGAAAATGCCTATCCACCATCCTGACTCTTAATAATGTCTGCTAATCCACGCTTGCTACAGTAACAGCCTTGGCTAAATGCCAGCAATGTTGAGCAAGCGTTCAGGACTTTAAACTAAATATGCTGTTAAAAGCTGATTGTTCTTTGTTTCCACACTCATATTTATTGTAACATTTGCAAGCAGATGGTAGTTACAAAGCCATGTGTGCTTCAGCAAGAAAGAGACACCATTGATGTTAATAACCTGCTTTAAAATACTTGGGAGTATAAATGGAAGACATTGATTACATAGCTTTGATCGATTTCAAACAGGATTATAAGGTTTTTCTTCATCAGTATTGCTCTATTTTATTCAAATCTGAAAAGAAATGTTGCATTTTTAGAGTGCATTCCCAATTAAACGAACTAATCACCATTTGCAAAAGAGTTTTAGTGGAGGAAAGTATTCCTGAGGGAACGGGACAGAGAAAACAAAACATGGAAACCAGGCAAAGGTCACTCCTGATTCTTTTGTAGCCTGGTTCATCTCAGGGTTGCAGTAAATATTAACTTGCTTATCACAGAGTATTGGAAATTTTCTTGAAGTCCACTAGAATGAGACAAAGAGCTTGAGAGAAAATGAACACTAACGAGTAGTTATTTTAATATGATGATATAGGGCTCACCGTTTCTGATACAAAGTTGTGAACTCATATTAAAATTCTCCTTTTTGTTGCTCTTTACTTTTCACATTAGGATATGCACCTTCATTATCACCACTATCAAGGGCTGTCAGTATTATTGAGCAGTATATTAGAATGATTATCTTAACACACATAATAGAAACTGAGCACAATTTTAAAATCTTTGATAAACATCCACAGGTTGCTCAAACATTGCAATGTCCTTTCGCTCCAAACTGGACAGCTTGCTCCACAGTGCCCTCCATTGCCTATTCAAGCTCAGTACCTGCATGAACATTTTCTTATCAACTTATCAGTTTTCTTATCAGTTATCAGCAAAAAGCCAGTTCTGACCAAATAGAGGGTTGTATTTTGTAGTGATCGACCGGTGCAGATATCCAGAGAGCAGGGTGGCCGATAGGCTGATACAATGCCGATATATCACACAATTTAATATAGTAAATAACATAAAAATAAAATTGCTAAAAAATGAATAAACTCTTATTTAGCACTATATTTACCCAATTTCACTGTAAACTTTAACTTTGTAAAAAATAATTAAAAAAAATAGTATATGTTAAATGGCAGATAGCAGTTTCTTCTGATTTCTGTTTAGTCATCAAATTTGAGTAATTTATTTGTACATGAAGAAATTGTTAATATATTAGGAAGAAGGAAATAACAGTACACACAGTAGTCCAGCAACCATGGATAACATGTCCATGTTAGCAATCGCATTTACTCAAAAAATATTGAATCAAACCAATTGCACTTACAGTGCATAGTGAATAAGACATTTACTTATAGCACACGTGAAGCGCTTTTACTTTGAAGTTGCACTCACACGCTCAAGCGGATCCAGTGCGAGTAGGAATCTCCTGACAGTTTAAACAGCCTGGATCGCCTGCTTGGATTGTCAAGGACTGACCATCATGATTTGTGAATCAGAGGAACTTTTGATCCTGATCCTGAAGTTTTTGATTCCGGTTGATGGAATATATGCTTCAGAGGAAGATATTAGATGAGCGCTCGACAGGAAGAAAACGCTGGATTTTCGATAGCAGAGCGCAATTTGACTTCACAGACCCTGTGCATGTCCTTGTCCCACATGAAAATTTTATTTAGCGCTCATAAAGTGAAATGAAGGTTGCTTCATCGCCTGACGAAAATGCGTACGGACGTGGCTGACAGAGTATTAAAATAAAGGTGCATCTTAAATAATGCCTATATCGATATTTACGTGTTGTATCAATAACATTGGATCATTGGTTATTGGATCGATGGATCGTTACACCCCTAGTATATAATAGAAGTTTTCACAGAAAAAACAAAATCTTTATAAAAATAAATATATAAACAAAACACTGACCTGCTGACTTTATTGGTTTTAGCAACTGTAACTCAAATTAAGATGTAAAGGTTGCCTATTAAAAAGGATTCTTTTGCAAATTTAAGGGGAAGATTCTTTTAAATGAACAGAAGCATCTCTGCGTATTAACATGAAATATATATATATATTTTTTTATATTAAACAGTTTAAGTCAATTTTAGCATCAAAGGGTGTCTAAATAAATTAATTTGTTAAAACATTAATCAGATGAAAATAGAACAATTACCAGTAATTTTCAAGATAACATTGCTATATTTTTATCATATGAAGTGCTTTTATACAGATCCTCAAATTACAACATTGAAGTTATTTTTGTGAAATAAAGTGCTGCACAACAGAGCATCACAGATGTGAGGTATTGCTTAAATATAATACAATTATTATTGTATTATTATTAATAGTAATAATACAGTAAATATTACATAACTATACAGTAGTGATATATTTCTGTCAAATTTTTGTCCATATAAATGAAGTTTTTATTTTGGTGGGATACCGAGTGACGTCGGCTTGTGACGACAGCTTCACACCTCTGGAAGAGCAGGTCGATACTTGGCCCAGTGTGATTTTAAACCGCAAAAGTCTGTTATTTAATGAACTAAATACTGTAAGTAGTCTGCATGTTTGTGCATGTGCAGATTTCATTAAATTGCATCCTTTGCCGTTTAATAATCACACTTGGACACATCTTGGATTTAATTTGTGCACTGAATGTTTACGCAATGACATTCATACGTCAGATAGAATAGTTTTTTGATATCGGAGCGCTTGCATGAGTACGAGTATGTGAGCACAGTATCGGACCCGATTCTGATACCAGTATCGTTATCAGGACATCCCTACTCAATTAGGGTGACAGCATTCAATTATACTAAATACAACAAATAAAACTAGAAACCATACTATTTTATAGGACTGATTCGAAAATATAATGATAAACAGCAGCAATAAACTAAATATTTTGCTTCAAAAAACAAGCTGACTTCTTTGCAGAGGCTCAAGTGAATTCAGGAATCATTTAATTGAACTACTTAATTTACATGAACCCTCCGAATGAATAGATTCACTTAAAATTAATTAACTTCCCAATGCTACATATTAGTGAATTGGTGAATATTTTTTTTTTAACCAATTAATTTTACTTACTGGGTTTCAGCCATTTCAGCCCTCATTTTATGAGTTATTACGTCTCCTGGCAGCACTTAACAAAACAATGTACAATTTATCTAATACCGCAAATACTCTCCTCGAAGCAAGGAGGTAATTTAGCTTGTCCATCATGACAAGACGGGCTCCCTCAAGATAAAGCGCATGACGTAGTAGATGGAAACGCGCAATGAATTGCATTTTCTTTAGTCTAATTTTTTTAATAAGTTTATAAATGCTAAAAATTTGGATGTAAACTCAGCTGCTGTCACGTTACTGAATATGTTTGTAAAAAAAAACAAAAGGAACTGCACTGAAAGACCGTTTCTGGCCCCAAACTGGTGTGCTCACCAAGTCAAAGTACAGTAGATTATGAGGGGGACCACGGTATGAAAGGGATTTCCATATACACACATATGGACTCTGCCCACTTAAAATTACTTTGTGAAGGTTTTATGAAGGTGTGCACTTTTTTTAGGGGTTTCCAAACCACTCTTATCAGATTCTATGCATGCAATTTCCATTTGTTCAACATGATTATGCTGTAAAAGTATGCTTTTTATGTCAGTAATATCAGAGTTAATCATGATAATGGCTAATGCTGGGTGGAGACCTTCTTTGCTCTGGCCTTTCCTCCTTTACACCAACTTCTCCAGTATATTACATCCTCACAGTAGCGGTCTGTCCACCACCAGAGTTGCTCCAACACAATGTCTTACTTATTTCAGTGATACCTCTTGTGTATGTGGGAGTAAACTGAATTATTTTTACGGTCCAATCTTGCTTATGACAAGCGCCATGTGGTTGACTGACAACCCCCAGCTGTTGCCAGCAGTTACTCACTCATATGCACTCGCCTAAGCCCTACAGTATCACCTGACTGCTCTGACCGGATTGGCTGAATTAGAGGATGGGGCCCTTGAGGAGGGGAGGAGCTTTGGTGGCTGGCTGTGGGCAGGACTCTAAATGGGAGTGGAGTCAGGAGTGAATCGTAGTTTCTATGGTGACCAACGGTCAGTGATGTGGCCCTGTACTTTGATCAGGGTCCCCCCTTAGGAAATGGACATAAGAGTTAGATTTGAGTGTTAGAAACCACCCATACATTAATTTCTTCTCAAACACATTCTTTGGATGAAAAGGAAATGTGTGTTTTATTACTAAGCTAGATCAATGACTTATTTAATTCAGGTGTAGCTTTGACATTGTACTACTTGTGCGTGTGCTCATGCATGTATGCATGCACGGGTTCAGAAGCGCAAGAGTGGGCACGTTGAATAGACAAAGTCTGTTTCGGATGATAAGGACTTTGAAAAAACTCAGCTGAAGGTGGGTGGAGAAGGACAGAGGGCCAGAGCAAGAGTGGTTGGGGTGGATATAACAGACAGTCCTGCTGAAAAGATCATCATACATTTATTTTCTGGTCCAGGCTGGTTTATGCTGGTTAGTGATGTTTTTTTTGCTGGTCTAGTTAGTGGACCAACACAGCCATGTTGTTAATTATCAAAACCAGCATGGTCTTTCTGGTTAAGCTAGTTGACCAAGGAAATCTTGCTTCAAGAAGTCTGGTAAGGATACCAGCATCCTAAGCTGTGGACTAACATCCAAAACACAACATATGCTGATGACCAGCAATGCTGACCATTTTAGCTTGGAGAAAGAGAGTACAGAAGCAAAGGGAGCTGGCATGCATGCATGCAGGCAAGAGTCTGCAAGCACCACAACGGAGCGTAAACACGCGTAACACTGCCAAATACACTTTTTGACCTACTTCAGCTCACTGGCAACACACTGTATTGTCTGGTCTGAGACAGTGACTGTCTGTAAGGCCTAAAATCTCAACACTATAAATGTACTTAACCAATAGCTTCTACTGTAAAAGAGCAGCCCTTAAAGATGTGTTTCTTGAAAGAAGGTGAGATGGAGAGAGATCTGAGGAAGGGGGCTGGTTGTGAAATAATTACCAGAAGTGTACGCTTGGGTAAATCAGCACTGGGGTTGTGTTTTAAATAGCTTGGAATGCACAGTGCTGGAAATGGGTGGTAGTTCAAAAAGCTTGTCCTGCTTAACTGCAGCATGTAGCTCATCTTGGGACTGCAGCTGTATGTGACAGAGGAAGTGAGGGTCTCCTTATAGTATATGCATTGTTACGCTCCATTGGCATAGACCCAAAAAAAAAAGAGTCTGCATGTGGCTTAGTTGCTGAGAAAGACCAGCATGGTTTATGCTTGTTAGTATTTGTGCTGTTTGGTGCTGGTCAGCCAGCATGGGCTTTTTGATTAGGGTTGAACCTTGCTGGGTAAGTTAGTTAAGAAGCCTGGTGGGGACACCAACATCTAAAACACAATGGGGGGAATTTACTAAGAATGAATTGTGCCTGGTAAATGCATTGTTCATTTGCATGTGCTCTCTGCGCTGGTTTAGTGGCCAAATCACTAAAGGAATTATGCAGATCAGGTAAATGCGCCCACAAAATTCATGCTGAACGTAATATGCACAGCACAAGACCGATTTTGCAGGCCGATTCTAAGCGCTAGATAGTGGAGGATGCGGCAGACCACTGTGATTTGACACACTCTGCGGGGACTGTACAGCATTATTCCTTTACAGTCTAAGGCATTATTTGGATTTTGGGTGGTTAGTGAATAAGCTTTTTGGAATACCATGTATGAATGTAGCTCAACTGTTTAGTGAATTTGCCACAATACATACTGGTGACCCATAATGCTGTCTTTTCAACAGGTTTGTTGTATCAAGAAGAACTTGGTTTCTACTATAATAATTCTGATGTAATAGAGCTGTTCAGGTCGTAGTCCAAAAATCTGGAAGAGAATTCACCATGGGTTCCCACTGGATGTTTCAGTGGGTTTTTATAATGGGGTTTTTAACTTATGAGTAAAATAAGGTCTGAGGTAAACATTTCTTGACGATACTTGGATGTTTTGTTCAACAACATAAATTAAACACATGAACGTTTTGTTCTACAACATAAAAGACCTCAAATGTTAATTTTGAAGTTGTATTGAATTGAATACTTTTTTTTTTTTTTTTAAACACGGTGGCTTCATAATTCACATTTGAGGTATGAAAGTGTGTAATTTATGTTGTACAAAAAACATCCACGTTTACCACAGACCTTGTTTAATTCATAAATTGAAAAACCCCATTATAAAAACCCATAAGAAAATCCAGAGGAAACCCATGGTGAATTTGACATCCGGGTTCACCTACAAATTGATGTCTTGGCTGAACAGCTCTGTTCACAAAGCTGCAACAATATCTTAATATAATTATCAAGTGTTTTTAGGCACTTGGTTGTCAGGAGATTGTAATAGCCAATAGCTCATGCATCAAACACTGTGAGAATCCCTCCGTCTGAACACAAATAAAGCAAGTATTTTAGGATGATGTTAACTTCCTCCAGGAGTTTATTCTCCTGCTGTGATGTCATGTGTTTTGCTAGAGTTCCTGGCTTCATTGCCTAAAACAAAATGGTTGCTGTATGCAACAAAAGCCAAAGGTCATGTCAGGTCCACCTGTTTGGAGTGACAGCTGTGTGCTGCCTTGCCAAGGCCTTAATGCTGTCCCCTCCTCCCTGTTAACCCTTTTATAGACATTCCAATCAGAGTTTCAAGCACATTGAGGACATTTCTTGATCTGTATCGCTCTCTTACAACTATATTCCTTCCCCAAGCTGGTCATTAACTGGTTCAGACTGGTCCAAGATGATCTACTAGTTCAGCCTGGTCCCCAACAGCTGGTAGTCCAGCTGGCCAAGCACATGAACCATCTTGGACCAGTTTGGACCAGCTAATGACAAGCTTGGACAAATTAGAATTTCGCTATTATGTTCCAAAACACAGCTACCACCTTAATCTAGTTTTAGCTGGATTTTCGAGGGTCTACCTGTACTCATCTTGCTTTTGATGTATGACATGAAGAACAACTCCTGATAAAAGGGTTTCCTGTAAAAGTGCTTATACAGACAATAAATCCCTCCATGTGGTTTTCCTATGGCCTAATTTTATATATTTGTCATTTCGGCCTTAGTTGGTTCTGGTATTATTATTATTTTTTTTTTTTTGCCCAAATCAATTCTGCATTGAGCTACACATGACAATCAATTATGGTCTCAGAACAGCCTCTGTGGAAAGGGAAGTGCACAGGAAATGAAGCAGAAGAGGTTTGTGATGAAGCAGTGGAGCTCAAGTTTGTTTGGAGGTTGTAGGAGGAGAAGAGGAAAGAGGTGTAACCCAGAGAGTGATGGGAATTGAGAGTCGAGCCATAGAACCAGTTTAGCCAGAAACCTTCTTAGGGTGTCTTCACTTCTCTGAATCCTCCTCCAGATTCTCTGACTTCAGAGCACTGTAGCTGTCATCCCCACCGAGCCCTTTCCATTCTAACACCTCCCCCACTCAACACAAACACACATACACACATGCTGAAACTGATACAGGAACAGTATGGAGTGTAGAGCCAGCAGAACGCGATAGCCCCATGAGCTAACACCTGCCCAATCCAACACTTGCCTGTGCCTGTCACACAGGGATGCAAGAGCTTTGAGACAATCTTTCCACAAACACACATAGTCAGTGTTAACAAAGATTTATTGGCATGACTGTCAGCATTTACAACATCGTCAAAGCGTATACAGTACTTATAGTACTGAAATAGGTTGATTTTTAATGTGTCGTTATAAAACTCTTTTCCTGTCCTGTTGTAACTTTGAACTCAAGTGACAAGAATAATTTCATTTTATTTATTTATTTGTAGGTATGGGAATCATAAGGAATTTTCCGATTCCTCTTAATGATTCTTGTTCGTTATGGGTTCCATTTAACTATTCTTTTAGTACTTTTAGGAATAATTATTTGGAAATAAGAAATACAGTTTTACTGCCCTCAGCATCCTGTTACCAAATGATGAGATCAGATTTCAGCAGAGCAGATATAACAGATCAGATATCAAATATAAATTTAATACAATTCTTGTAAAAGGCATGTTTACACAGATTTTTAGAGGTGTAAATGCAATCCAACTTTATTTTGAATAAAACTTCTAATAAAAAATATATATTTTGGTAACATTTAATTCATTTATTCTTTTATGGAATTTTACTGATTAAAACAATAATTTTGTATCTTTAACTTTACATTGTCATATGAACATCCAGTCACTGCCTGATTGAAGTCTCACAAACCTTAAGTATAGCAGTAGTTACATTACAGAACACTGTTGCAGTTCTTTTTCCATTTAAAGTTGGACATGTCTAAAGTCGTAAGTTGTGCATCAGAAAACCAGTAACCACTCTGAATGATGTGAAAGGGTTTATGTTTTACTAAAAAGTTCCAGCTTATAAGAGTCATTTGTTCGGGAATCGGACTATACTGCAGTGGTGGATTTAGACATGGGCAGCACGACGTGCCCACACAGATAAGTGGATACCCTGAACTCCACTAGCCATCTCATTTACAATCACACACACACACACTGAATTCGAACTCGCTACTCCAGGGGTTGTAGTCAGCATCTTTACTCACTGAGCTACCCAGCCCCCCCCCCCCCCCATCCTACTTATTTGTTAGTTTTGGCCTTTTTCCTCCTTTATTTATAGGGACATCGAAAGAGGAGACAGGAAATGATAAAAAGAGTGGGGAATGAATTTGGGCAGTGGTGCAAGCCAGACTCCAAGTTGTGTTGCTTGATTGTGCTCATGCAGGCAATGCATTGGCTCTACAAGGCCATGGTCCAGACAATCTCTTTAGTTGTTTGTGTTCATCACATGAAAGATCTTTAACTAGCATCTGTTTTTCTGTCTGGATATTAGTCCATTTAGTTTTGTGCATCTTGAAGTCCCTAAGCTCCTTCCATCTGCTTGCCATCCATCTCCATGGCTCCATAACATCATCCGCCACTCCATCCTCTTCCCTTCATCCTCACACTTCTCTGTTTTCTTTTGTCCCTGCTTCTTTTAATACCAGCTCTTGTAATATGCCACTTGAAAACCAGTAGTGCTGTATACAAGTGCCTGTAGCATTGGCTCCTGCATTGACCAGAAAGGAAACTTGGCAGTGCATCTGACTTTGTGTTAAACAGTGGCAACCAGTTTCAGTTTACCAGCTGAACAAGAGGCCCGAGGCTGGATCTCTCCTGTTACCTTTACACTACAAAGAGCACATCTGAAATGATGTCACTCTTTCTCATGTGGCCTTTTCAGGTTGGTGTTTCTGCCTGGATATTCGCCTCATGGGAAAATTGGCTTTTTATCCAGAAGCTGGTCATAGACTGACAGATTTCTCACTTTAATCCCAAAGGGGAAACACCTCACATTCATGTTCATGCTTACTCAGCGAGTTAACTCCTTTTAACCCTTGTGTGTTTGTGTTTGTAAACATTACACTTGCTTTGTGTATTAATTTGTGTATATGTGTTTGGTTTCTTTGTGTGTGTGTTAATTGTGTGTTTGCTTTCTTTCAGTATGAGCAGAGGTCGCTTTCCCTCATCCTGTGCCCTGTGAACCCGTGGCTCCATGACCCTGTGACGTGTTTAGCCCAGACCTTAAAATGGGTAAATATGCCAAAGACACCTGACACTACTGACTGTTTGAGGTGTGTGTGTGTGTGTGTGTGTGTGTGAGGTTGCATGCATAAGTGTTGGGTTCAGATATCCTGAGGCCACAGGCTCATAATGGATCCCTTTATCCATTGGCACATAAAGTCCAATAAAAGATTTTAGTCATGTTATTCAGACAGAGATCATAATTTAGAGACTGTGTGTCTATATAGTCAGAGTGTGTAGGTTTGATAGAGATGCCTGACTATTATTACATCTGTGTGGATGATTATGAGGTGTTGCCTAGCCTCTCTGTCATCTGGCAAAATGTCAGTACTGTGCAAAATTCTTAGGCACATTTGATTTTTCACAACAACATTTGTCTTAAGATGGTTATTTGATATTTTCTGCATTAGTTTGTTAATAGGAAATATACATTTTAGATTTCCAAACTTTCCTTTTGCAAATAGAATTGAATAGATGTAGAACAATCAGTCCTGCAACAGATCGTCCAGCAGCCATATCACCCTGTACAGTGTTTCCCCTAGGATTTTTTTCAGCAGCGGTGCTGTTGTGCACCACAAGCCTGCAACACCGGACCCGTATTAATGCGTATTGGTCGAGGAATAGCTGGGTGTTAAACTCAATTTCAGCCTGGGCCACTTCAGGGTTTATTTGTGCCCTCAAACGACCCATTGAAAATGTGGCACCAGTACCTGCTTTGGTAGCACCCATGCAATTACCAATAATATTACATGTTATGTGCATTGAAATGCACATTTGACTGTAGAGCGTTGATTTTTAGGTTGGGATGCAGATGAAAATGATGATATTAACAACAGTAACATCTGTGGAAAAAATGAACACCCAATTGTTATATGGCTAAATTGAAATATTCTGACAGTGTGACTAAGTTGGGTCTTCTTTACAGATTCCTTTCATCAGGCTCTTACTAATTAAACTACAGCCATCTCTTGGAATTTTTGAAGGCAAACAAAACGACTAACATTTTCCTACAATCAGAGAGCATTACAAGAGAACACATTTTATACAGTTGGAAAACTGATAGTTTGGTCCATAATAATTATGAAAATTTACCATAGTCCTTCCATAATATACAAAGTTTTAACAATGATATTTGTAATAAGTTCATGGTCACCATAGGTAAAACCATGCATGGCTCCTCACTACCATGGTTAGTAACTGTGGTTCCTATATAAAGAACGATGGCATTTTTGTAATGAAAAACAGTAGTCTAAATGCATTTAGAAACTTTTTCTTCCACAATTACATAGTTAATACAGTACAGTTAGTGTTACTACAGTAAATCCATGGGACATTTTGGTTAGTGTTGTGATTTGAGAATTGAAAAGCCTTCTAATTTATGTTTTCTCCTGTTTTCTTTGTCGGTGTCATTTAGAATGTGGGGGCTGTTTGTTTCATCACCGTGACAAAAGAGTTTTGCAACAGACAATTCTGTACCGCATTCAAATGTGTTTCGCGCATCTCCCTGGTTCACAAGCGCATTTAAAATAGTCTGTTCGGTTGAGACCATTCCGCGAATTACCGCACCTGCTCTACTTTCGTGCTGCTTTATCCATGATTGAGCCATGTTGATAATTGACCCATGTAGCGCTGTTTCATTCCGCTTTTGAAGTGAGCATAATGCGCTCCAAAACATACAGATGACAGGGGAAGGCTCATTAATATTCATGAGTAAAGCGCTTACTGATTGTTCTGTGAAATGTTGCGATCCCCTGCCATCCTATATTTCAGAAATGAGCTCGCAGACCACATGAAATGAAGTGAGTTTGACACCTTTGTTTATGCAGTGATGTCACTGTGAGTATATGCGTGTATTGGGGCTTTTACACTGCACGGTACAGCTCGACTCGACGGGGTTTTCCACTGGTACCTGGTACTTTTTTTAGTATCACCTCGGTCGAGGTTCCAAGCGAGCCGAGCCGATACTAAATGTGATGTCAAAACCCTGCAGATCACTGATTGGTCAGAGAGAATCTATAAGCTAGGTGGCAGGTTAGCTTACCCTCGTGCGTCGTCTTTGAGCTAACACAGTGATGTCCTCGTCTGCGCTTTGGTGTATGATTTCCCAAACTCTCCTGTTTTTTTTTTTTAGTAGTATTTTGTCTTGCTGCCTTCAGCCTCTTTTGAAACAAAGTTTGTCGTCTTGCTGTGAAAAACAGCCACATGCAAGGAATCAAGAACACCATTCCTTCGATATCCTCCATTGCTCCTTTGTTGTGTGTTTGTGTCGCGTTTAAGATGATGTCACAGCAGTAGAGCTGCATAACTATGACGATCAGCCTATAATGCCACCCACGTTGAAGCTGTATTAAACTGCAGTGGAAAACCAAGCTCAGAAAAGTAAAGCGAGCAGAGTCGAGTCAAGTCGAACCGTAATGTGCAGTGGAAAAGTGACGTGTGGTGGGGTCAGTTTTGCAGTGTACAAAGCGCACAGCTGACTGGGGCTAGCAAGCGTTATATTGCATCAAGAATATTAAATAAACCATGTGAAATCCCAAGAGCGGCGCTCATAATTTAGCAGCGCTGCTGCAAAATGCATATAGGAGAAACACTGCTGTAGCTCTAAACTGGTTTCCCACTGAAGCTATGCAGGGTTGAGCCTGGTCAGTACATGGATGGGAGACCTACTGGGGGAAACTAAGGTTGCTGCTGGAAGAGGTATTAGGGAGGCCAGCAGGGGGTGCTCACCCTGCGGTCTGTGTGGGTCCTAATACTCCAGTATAGTGATGGGGACACTATACTGTAAAAAAGCGCTGTCCTTTGGATGAGACGTTAAACCGATGTCCTGACTGTCTGTGGTCATTTAAAACCCCAGGGCACTTCTCGTAAAGAGTAGGGGTGTAACCTCAGTGTCCTGACCAAATTCCTCCCATTGGCCCTTATCAATCATGGCCTCCTAATAATCCCCATCACATTGGCTATATCACTCTACTCTCTCCTCTCCACCAATAGCTGGTGTGTTGTGAGCATACTGGTGCAATATGGCTGCTGTCTCATCCAGGTGGATGCTGCACACTGGTGGTGGTTGAGGAGAGTCCCCTGTTCATGTACAGCGCTTTGAGCATAGTGTAAGAAAAGCCCGATATAAATGTAACGCTCATTCATTCAGATAGTATGGCCCCCACAGAGCCTGAATCTCAACATCAGTAGCTGCTTTTCCACATTTGGGCCAGTTTGAGCCAGGGCTATCAACTGACTAGCTGGGGCCAGTAGTGTCAGACCTTGAGCCACGAAACCAAAATCGATCTGCGTTCCCACCATCAGGCTAATAGCCCCACAGCATTGCTCTAAAATCCACACTTAATACACCGCTTTGTCCAGTGTACATTTTAACGGATTTGTACTGTGCTCACAATTTTTGAATTTTTCTCGAACCTGTACCGTTGTGGCTGGATACACAATCTGGCAAGTTCAGCGAAACTCTGCCTTAACCATTGACCCCGCCTCAATCCCCAGTTAGCCTTGTCTGGTCCAAGGGTAATCAGGGGGCCAAAGACCATTGGCCGTTGTTCCCGAGAAAGGCCCGAGGAGGAACAATGATGCCCCAGAAGTGACAGTGAGAGCGCAACTGGCTCTGGCACGCACTAGCATGCCCTCATTTGGCCTGATAGTGGAAACAGGGCAAGTGAGTCAGACTGAGATTACACAAAGAGACAGAGCAATTGAGAAATACACAGAACTGTAGCAAGTTCTCCAAGATTCTTGGAACAACCCATCTGCCAACAACCTTGAAAAACTATGTGCAAATGTACCTAAGAGAATTGGTGCTGTTTTAAAGGCATAGGGTGGTATTGATATCACATATTACAAATCAAATATTGATTTAGTTTTTTTATGTTTACTGCTCTTTGTATGAAGTAAAGTGATAAAAATTATCCATGCCAATATTTTGGAGAAAAAAAAAATACTCACTATACAACCCTATACAACATTATACAGCTGCCTAAAACTTTTGCACAGTACTGTATGTGAGTGTGTGTGGTAACTGTGCATTCCAGGCCACTCCCACCTCTGCTCAGCTCTAACCAGGTGAACAGAGCTCTGCCCCTATATTGCCTCTGCACTGTGGGCAACATTGATAAAGATGCCACAAGGAACACATCATGTTTATAGGTTCCTATAGAAAAGGAAAAACGCATAAAATAAGATTAAATGAGAATCAAATGGAGACTTTTGCTAAAGTCTGTTACTTAGATTATTTTTCTCCTGAAAAAGACTGTAGAAATTTCATGTACTGAATCCCCTTCTAGAGTTTCAGAATAGGTCTCAATAATGTGCTTAAATTTGCCAAGATACCAGAGTCTGCAATCAAAAGTTAAAGATTTCAGTATGAAATCAATAATGTATTCTTCTGAAATAATTTTTTTGCTCTGTATTCATACTGTAGGTGAATACTTGTCTCATTTGTTTTGTTTTTATTTCTCTTAGGAATTGAGAAGAAACATTTGAGACAAGTTGATTTTTCCATTAAGTTTCTATTTCCATTAAAGGAATATTCCAGGTTCAATACAAGTTAACCTCAGTTGACAGAATTTGTGGCATAATTTTGATTACCACAAAAAAATATTTTTATTTGTCTGTGTTGCAGTGAGGCACTTACAAAGGAAGTAAAAAGGGGCCAATCCGTAAATGTTCAAATACTCACTGTTTCAAAAGAATAGCCACAAGACATTAACATGATTTTAGTGTGATAAAATCATGTACAAACCTTATCAGTGTAAAGTTATATTCAATTGTATTCAAATAGTCTATCATAGATTAGAATGCTGATTTTTGGGGGGGGGGTGAGAATGAGAGATGAAGGATGATCACAAGCCCAGGGAAGAACAGAGGAGCACCACAGTATGATGAAAACTACAGGAAGCAAAGGAGAAGAATGCCCAGCATTCCCCAGGCCTTCCCAGCTACCACACCAAACAGGAAATGCACAAGTTCCCTGCTTTCTCTCTGGTGGAACAGAGAGTGAGACAGAGAGGGAAGGAGGGATGACTTTCCATTCCTCTGCATCTTTATGAAAGAAAAGAGGAACAAAACATGCAAAAATGTCCTGAATGAAAGCATAAATGTGAGCTTTCATGCAGTGTGGAGGCACTGCATGAAAGGAGATTTGGAAAAAAATTAGAGGTAGTAAGGATGGGCCAGTGTGTTTTTTTAGTTATTTATTTTATTGTATTTTTTTTATTGTTTCTCTTGTCCTGTTGGTTCACCTTGATGTGTGAGTGTGTAAAGGGAGAGTGTTGGTCAGGGGCAGATGGGCTCGCCGTTATCCAGTGTTATCTTTTCTCAGTAGGAGGGAGGGTCTATATAAACCCCACACTCCCATTAACTCAGACATTTTTATGGCCTCTAGATGTAAGAGGTCATATGCTGGCCTGGATAGTGTCTATCAGAGCATCAGCACTCCTTTTTCTGTCTATAAATAACATTATTTATACTTTTCTCTTTACATCTATAATGCCAGGTTCCCACTGTCACAGAAACCCTATAAATATCAGTCAAATTAGTAAATTCTTTTTAAAAAAATCACAGTGTTCATAGTATAGATTCTAATAGTTTATATTTTTCCTTGCTATGCTAAGCTCTAAAATATTGAATCAGATAAAAATTGCTCTTTTTGAATGCAATCTCTATGAAATTATGTTTAAATCCTTGTCCAGTAATTTCGACTAAGTGTAATGGACAAGTCATGGTAATGCATCGGTCAAAAAGACTGTGAAGCCTGATAATACTTTTTATTAGAGGTACTAAGGCAAGCAACAAGTGTCTGTTCCAAATTTTTTGCATGTTGAACAATAAAATAGTCATAAAAAAATTATAATAAAAAAAATGCCATAGACTTAAATTGAAGGAGGGACCCAAGCCATATCTACCTATCAGAATACCATAGAGACTATGGTTCTTTTGACTCTGCCATCTAGCAACCACCCAGAACAAACTAGCAACTCTACAGCAATTTCCTGGCGACCACCCGCAAAACCCTAGCATCATACAGGCTAATTTTGCACATGCAAGCACTACAATAGGCTACTACATTAGTCACATTAACCTCATGATAATGTTTTAAACTGTACTCTCTATCTGTTCTTATTAGCTCCAGTGGCTAATAATTTAATGTTTTTAAGCCTGATCCTCTCAGTTAGTCCAGGGATGCCTGGCAAATAACAGCTCATTAATCCCAGATAATCTTTAGACATATACTGTATTGCTCTCTCAGCTCTCTTCACTTGTGTGCTGCAAAGGTACAGCCGGTAACTCCGACTGTATTGAGGATAGATCACACACTCTAGATCAGGGCTGTTCAGTTCCGGTCCTGTAGCGGCACTTTAGTTCCAACACTAATCAGACACACCAAGCTGTAACTGTCAAGTAATCCTGAAGAATTTGATTAGAATGACAGGGGTCAGTGGTATACTTATGGATGGGAGAAATTGTAACGCTGAATATGGCGGCTCTAGGAATGGAAGTTCCGCCTTACAGTTAAAAGATCCAATCACCTGAAAAAGTTTTTTTGTGTGATCTGAGCTAAAGAAGCACAATTTATGATATGGTTGTTGTCAGATTTTATTGCTGATTTTGAAATATGTTATTTGCTCGTAATCTGAACCAACTGTTTTGGAGATTTCTGACTCTCCCAATTCAAGTACGTAGAAAATGTACTTGTATTCAAAGAAAATCTTGTCCCAAAGGCTACAAACATGGTTGGGAACTGAAGTCTGCAGACAGTAGCCCTCTAGGACCAGAGTTGAATATCCCTGCTCTAGATCATGAACGAATTAAGTGATAGGCACAGAGATGCACATATTGGCTGAAGGCCATAAAGCGAAACCGGCAACATCCCTTAAACTGTTTAATATGTACATATTTTTCATAAAACTCTGGCTTTGTACTCACTTTATCAACCAGTGGAAGTACATGATCAGTGTTTGGGATGGTTGAAGCTGGGATGGAGATTTCCAGTCCTTCCACCCTCCAGCAGAGGAGATCACACCCTACAACGGCACACAAACTGCGGCAGGACCGCATGCTTAGAGGGAGTGCGAGAAAGACAGAGAACATCAGACAGCAGTCTACCCTCCACTGCTCTCACAGACACTTCCTGCTTTGACTACCAACCCAACCCCCCCCCCTACTGTTCCTCCCTTCAGCCTCAGTGCCTGTTTCACTCTCCAAAAGACTTCCAAGTTTCTCGCTCTTTGCGTACAGGCACCCAGTCCTTTCTCCACTTTTCTCAGATTTCACTTTTTCATCCATCTCTGCCTGGCTCCTCTCTCTTCCCTCCTTTGCTCTCATGTATGTGTCATTCATCTCTCCTCCTCCCCAACCCCCCCCAGCCCCACTTACTAGGATGGGCCTCCCTCGCTGTAGTATCACACACTCACAGCTGCCTCAAACAGTCCACAGCCACTGTGCTTTTCCTATCTTTACTTTTAGACAACACAATATACTGTGTGATAATTTTGAGAGTTAAGTGGAAAAATGCAGCATTTTTTGTCCAATGAATTTACATACAGTTTACATACTCTAAGTTGTCATGTTATCATGTTTCATCACTTACAAACTTCACACAGGCTTTGCATGCTCAACTATTGAAATAAATTGTTTGCTATTATGTCTTAAAGCTTTCTACAACAGCTTTCTACAACAGTTCTATAAACAAGAAGGTAATATCGAGTAACTTACATTTCAGACAAAAAGTAAGGCAGTTAAAGGGAAAGTCACTGCAATGAATGGAGTACAACAAACCAATATGTGTATTTGACAGATGACAATCTTAAAGGGATAGTTCACTCAGAAATGAAAATTCTCATCATTTACTCACATGCCATCCTAGATGTTTATGACTTTCATTTGTGTTCAGCAGAAGAAAGAAAGTCATAAACATCTGCGATGGCATGTGAGAGAGTAAATGATGTGAGAATTTAAATTTTTTGGGTGAACTATCTCTTTATTTTATGCATTTTTCTCTGGCAACCAAAATAGTTCTAAATTAAGTTGAGATGTATCGGCCGATAAAAGCAATGATCCGACATTGTCCAATTGTTTCAAAACAGCAAATAATCAGGGCCAATCATTTTCAAATGGCAAATTTCATCATCAGCACAGTCCGCGTGGCCCAGATTTTCTCGACCCACGGACGCGGTCCTCGTCTGTGCGCATCGTCGGCTCATGCGCCAGCCATTAACTGTACTAAGAGTATCACAAAGCAGTTGTAGTGTGCATGCTTTGAACGCATTTGTATTCGCTTGCGGTCAGAAAAGTATACTTTGAAAGGCATCGCGGTCAGCTGGGGCCGATCCGATCCAGAACACAGAAAAACAAAGTACGTTTTTAAAAGAATCATTTTTAAAAAACATTGAAAAAAATTAAGAAATCTTACCAATTTAATGTGAGCCCAAAAGAGGCTCTTCAGAATTCAGTTAATGTGAGTCAATAATGTGGTTTTTGTTTCAGTTTTCTGTTTTAACCGAGATCAGTTACGTTGAAACATGGAAGACATGTAGAGACATAGAGAATAAAGTTCTTTTGAAGTTGTGTAATTATAAATTATTTGAAACAAGTTAGCATAAAAAGTAGAACCACCAAAATATCGGTATTGACAGATGTTGTTCTAAATAATTGTATAGAGGTATCAGTACACAGTTGACACATTGACAGCTTGTTTAGAATAGTTCCCATAATACCAAATAAAATCACTCTTGTCCAATCAAATTAGAGGACTGGAACTAACTGTTGTATAGTATACTATATATTTAAATAAGTGCAGGTGCTAAAAGAAGTTGGCCAGTGAAGTTCTTCCTGATACAGTATGTGTGACTGTGAAGCCAGTTACTGCCTTAGGAGAGATTTCACACTCTTTACTTGTTAAATCATCACACTTTATGCCCAATCTGTAGTTTGACTTACCAGAAATCACTACTAAACTGACTAATAAAGAATCAGCAGGTGCATATGTTATAACATATATACAAACTGATGTAATATTTCATTGTGTACTCTTGTATCAACCCTGAAATACATGCTGTTGTACTGATATGAATGAATAGTAATGAGCATTCTCCATTTTTAGACATGGAGAGTACGTCCCCTGACAAGAGTGTTAGCGATGGTGTTGGTGCTGTTGAGATAAATGGACAGTCTCAATTGTCAAAAGAGGCAGTGAAGAATCAACCCTCCACATATGAACCAGAACCTGTGGAAGGTAAGTTGCCACAGTTACTCTTAGGTCTTCTGCGTGCAAACGGTAAAGGTAAAATTTTAATGACAATGATGTAACTGTCATTTACAGTTAACCTAAAGAGGAAAGCAGATTCTGATGGAATGGACAAACAAGCACATATGGTAGAGGAAGATGAAGGTGGAGTGCGGCCAGAGGAGGAGCTGTCCTCCATCAACTCCATGATGAGCACTGTGATGAATGTGGGCCAAATCAATGGAGTTGATTCAGACTCCACAAAAGCATCTCCCAAAACAACCAGCAAATCGACCTCAATCAGTCGTACTGGGAGAAGAAATCAGGTATAAAAGCTGGGATTTGCTTAATAAGCAGAGAAGAAAAAGTAACCTTACGATAAAGTATTGTGTTGGTACCGTTGTACAGTAGTGGCATCAGATGGTAGTACCATGATATATAAGTTGATGTAGTATTTTGACTATGGGAGCTTGCAGAGTTTAGTTAGTCAGTCTGAGTGGCAGTGACACAAACTCAGCTAAATGACTGGCAACAAATGGTTCTTACGCCTTCAATTAAAGTGTGGGATTTTACTGAAACACTTCTCTGTGGAGAAAACAGGTGTTTCAGTCCCCCAACCCCCTTTAGTATCCCCTCCCCATCCCTCCTACAGCACTAACCGTATTTCCATACGCTGAGAGGGAACTCTGCACCGCTGCTCTACTGCAAAAGGTCTTGCCCACTGAATTAGTGATGCTCTTATCCAGCCTGTGCTGCTGCTGTCTGTTGAAACAGATGGAGAGGCCACTTGTTGCACATGTGACGAGAGCACACAACCGGTCCTATAGCTCTGACACATACTGTCTTCATCAGGCAGGCCACATCCTGCATCTGTTTCACCTATTGTGTTTATCTCTCAATGGGGAACAAATAAGCCTCTCACTGGGTATTTGGGTTCACAGGGAGCAACATGTGTCTTAAGATAAATGTCTTATGATAAGAACTTTACATCATACTGTATATGTATATGTTTATATGTGTTTTCATGGGGGTTTGGGTATTTTTAGGGGCTTAAGAACTCTCCTGAAGTTTAATAGTTAACTATTATGAATAGTTAATTAGATATGATTGCTCTGTTTAACTCTGCAATTGTGTTTGTAATTATTACTGCTTTTTCCCATAACATTTTCCTATTGTCCCAGTACAGTTAAAGTACAGTATGTGCTACTTGTATGCATAAATTGTGTGAAAACATTGTGTTTTAATTGAGAGACAGTAGAGATCTTTCTGAGAAGACTTGTTTGTGTGTCTTCCACAGGAAGTGAAAGAAGATCACTCAAACTTCATTTGCCCCCTGTGTAACAAAAACTGCATGACACAGCACCAACTCACAATGCATATCAGACAGGTATGTGCCCTTATACAAACACACCAGCACACCACTTCATGTACCCATCTTTACTGAAAATCTTGTTTTAAAACTTTACATATCAACAATTTATCAAAAGGATAGTTCACCCAAAAATAGAAATTGTCTCATCATTAACTGGGTTTCCATCAAAATGATTCACATTTTTTAATCGCATTTCTAAAAATTACACTAAAGAAAATACGAATCGTTGGACGTTTCCATCCACTACGTCATGCGCATTATCTTGAGAGAGCTCGCCTTGTCTTGATGGAGGCGCTGATTGCCCTCTTTGCTTAGGAGAGTGTTTTATTTGCAGGATTGGAGCAATTGTACCTCGTTTTATTAAATGCTGCCAGGAGACGCCACAGAATAAGTGTAATATAATGCGGGCTGAAATGGATGCGTTGTCCATACGCCGTCACCCTCCACATTCATGGGAGCGCCTGCGCTCAAAACTTCTCATATCAAGCATTTCCATTTAGGATTTCTTATGCGAAATTTGAAAATGCGCATAAAATTTGTTGGATGGAAACCCCGCTACTTTACTCTCTTTTATGCTATCCCAGATGTGTATGACTGACTTTCTTCTGCAGAACACAAATGAAGATTTTTAGAAGAATATTTCAGCTCTGTAGGTCCATACAATGCAAGTGAATGGTGGCCAGGCCTTTCAAGCTCCAAAAATCACATAAAGGCAGCATAAAAATAACCCATATGACTCCAGTGGTTTAATCCATGTCTTCTGAAGCTATGCAATCACTTTAAGTGTGAAACAGATCAATATTTCAATCATTTTTTTACTAGAAATCTAATCTTTTACTTTCAATTTCAGAATGTGAGTATAGTAAAGTATAGTAAAAAAAAAAAAAAGACTTAAATATTAGGGCTGGGTATTGATAGAGATTTCCAGATCAGATTCTGATTCATAAATTCCCGATTAGATTAGATTCCGATCTTGATTCAATATCAATTCATATGGGAACATTTCTGGTACAATGGCCATTTTGCTTACATATAAAATAAATTCTCTCTCAGCTAATGCTCTTAATTATAAAGGAACCTTCTAGGTACAATTCGAAGAAAATATATTTTTTTACAATTATATTTTATCATTAGTTTTTCATCAAATTGGTCACATTTTAGGTTTTGATAAATGTTGAAATTTAGCCTATTCCATCAATTAATGTCTTGAAATTGCATGTATTATGTTGCATATATATGTTTGTTAAACCTCTATTGTTTACTTGCATAATTTGTACTTTTTACAAGTATTTACATTGATATGTAGAACAAGTGCTTAATTGGTACTGTCTCTTTAAGACTAGCAGCATCAGCCAGCAAGCGCATATAACAAGGGAAGATATGCATAATTTCTTTAGCTCATCCATGTTTGATTAGAATTAAATGTTTTTTGTTTTTGTTTTTTTGTTTTTTTTTTTGGTGTTTTTAATCAACAACTGACTTTAACAAACAGAAAGGGTATTAAAAGAGATATTATTCAATGAAATATGAATCTGTGAATCTCGTCTTTGAACACACAGAACGAGTTAAACCAAACTTTTACTCTCAACACGCAGTGAAAGGACCTCTGTGCTAATAACTTCTCCACTATACTACTCAATCACTTGTGAGTGAAATCTGAACATTTACTAGCCAGTGGCTAATCATAGACATTTTTAGTCGCATAGCGTGAGATTTGGTTGCACATGCGAGTGATTTACTTGCATTATAGAGGGTTGCTACATAGAGTGAAAGATTGATCTTGAGATTTAAGAATCAAGATTGAGATTGTTCAAACGAAGATCTCATCGATGCAAATTCTCGCTTGAGCACGCAAGCCACTGTAAACAAGCTTCTCTTATTGCTGGACGTCAAGATTTTCACTGAAAAAAGTGTTACATTTTGGGTTGTTTCTCACCAAAACCTATCGTTTGCCTTCAGAATACTTGGAATATGACGCACGAGCCGCATGAAATACTTTTATGTTACTTAGGGGTACTTTTTTAAGCTTTGAAGTTAGTCATTATCAGTTGACAGACTGGTATAATCATTACATATTTTTCTTTAAACGGGTTTGGAATGACATGTGGTGAGTAAATTATGATGTAGTTTTCATTTTTGGGAGGAACTATTCCTTTAAAGTCATTAATAGGCTACATCAGATTTAAAACTGAAACTGGAGTTTGTATTTACATCTGTGCCTATTTTTTTCTCCTTCAGCATAATACAGACAGTGGAGGTACTGACCACTCCTGCAGTATCTGTGGGAAGGCTCTAAGCTCGGCCAGCTCTCTGGACCGCCACATGCTGGTACACAGTGGAGAGAGGCCATATACATGTGTAGTATGTGGCCAGACCTTCACCACCAATGGAAATATGCACAGGTAATTTCTCAGCTAAGTTTTTTTTTTTTTTTTGCAGATATTTGACGGTCGTGTAGGTTTATGTCAGACTCAGCATGTCTGTACACAAAAGAGTAAACAATTTCCTGTAAAATTGGTTAGTTGCCGGAAACTGTGTTAAATTATGCCCTGAAAAATAAGCCATGCTTCATCTGCAAACGAAGTATCACCCAACTCTGACGTGTTTCAGGGCAACTTGATTGGTGCCATAGATAATTTCCATTAATGCATTAGCCAGGCATTGCATATTAAGCTGGGATAGGAGAAAGTATTTTAACATTGAAAAAATCATACACTTCAGCTTTAAAGAGAAGAGATGAGAACATCTTTTACCATATCGACTGCTACTTTGTGTCTTTCGCCTGTAGGATAGGAACAATTAAGTCCTTCCAAGCGATGTATTCTTACCACTTTTAGGTTTCATACTGTATGTGTTCAGTTGTATCTTTAGAATATACAATTGCAACAAGAAATAGAAATAATTACAGCAAAGTGTTAATGTACGCACAGGTTGTAGGCTGGATTAAAAGAAGCTTGTAGGTTTATGGAGGAGGAGGGCCAGCACAGAGGGAGGGTTGGGAGGGATGAAGGAATGTCTGCACATGTGATGTGAGAGGCCTGTTTCTCAAGGCTGACTGATGTTTGCCTCTCTCTTTTATATCTCTTATATTTGTATTTTGGTGAGTTTGTTCTGTGTGCATGCTTCTCTTTAAAGTGTCTTTGTGATTGAGAGTTTGTTGTGTGACTGGGCTCTTTTTGTTTGTGTTGATTGGATGTGCATAGAGGACTTCCTTGTGCAGTTGAGACATGCAGGCATTCCAGATGGGGGTGGAAGAAGTTTGTGCGAGAGAGAGAGGAAAAAAGGGAGGGGGTGAGGAGAGGGGGGCTGAAATACTTTTTTGGATGGTACAGTGGTCCAAAAAGTATTTGAACACTTTTGGACACTAAAGTCACACTAAAAAATGTATTCATTTAATTGCATTAAATAACAAAATATCAAATCAAGTGACATACGCAAACAACTGATGCTAGAGGTTTTCTCAGAACTTATTTAAAGGGATAGTTCACCCAAAAATTACAATTCTCTAATTATTTACTCACCCTCATGCCATCCCAGATGTGTATGACTTTCTTTCTTCTGCTGAACACAAACAAAGAAGAATATTTCTGCTCTGTATGTCCATACAACACAAGGGAATGGTTGCCAGACCTTCGAAGCTCCAAAAAGCACATAAAGGCAGCATAAACATAATCCATACGACTCCAGTGTCTTCAGAAGCGATATGATAGGTTTTGGTGTGAAACAGATCAATATTTATTGTCCTTTTTTACCAATTATTTTTTATTTATTTATTTTTCTCCCCTTTTCTCCCCAATTTGGAATGCCCAGTTCCCAATGCGCTCTAAGTCCTCGTGGTGGCGTAGTGACTTGCCTCAATCCGTGCATCTTATCACGTGACTTGTTGAGCATGTTACTGCTGAGACATAGCGTGTATGGAGGCTTCACGCTATTCTTCGTAACATCCATGAACAACTCACCATGCACCACACCGAGAGCGAGAACCACATTATAGCGACCACGAGGAGGTTACCCCATGTGACTCTACCCTCCCTAGCAACTGGGCCAATTTGGTTGCTTAGGAGACCTGGCTGGAGTCACTCAGCACGCCCTGGATTCGAACTTGTGACTCCAGGGGTGGTAGTCAGCGTCTTTACTCACTGAGCTACCCAGGCCCCCGTCCTTTTTTACTATTAATCTACACTTTCACTTTCAGAATGTGGAAGTGAAAGTGGAGATTTATAGGAAAAAAGGACTTAAATATTCAGGACTCACTATCATATCGCTTCTGAAGATATAGATTTAACCACTGTCATATGGATTACTTTTATGCTGCCTTTTTGTGCTTTTTGGAGCTTGAAAGGTCTAGTCACCATTCACTTGCATTGTATAGACCTACAGAGCTGGGATATTCTTCTAAAAATCTTCGTTTGTGTTCAGCAGAAGAAAGAAAGTCATACACATCTGGGATGGCATGAGGGTGAGTAAATGATGAGAGAATGTTCATTTTTGGGTGAACTATCCCTTATCTTAACCATTTTCCACTCCAATGGTTATTTGTAGTGGATTTATGTCATTTAAGTCAGTTTTCCACAAATTAATGCAGGTACCCTTGCAAAGTAACCACAGGTGTAGTTCATCACATTAACTATGGACATGAGCTACCAAATTTAACCACCATAAAGTGTCCAAACACTGTGTTTTAAATTTGAACTATATACTGTATATATGTATGTATGTATGTACTGTATATATTTTATTATTTTAAACCTCACAAACTCCTTTTTTTAATTTTTGGCTTGAAAGTGTGTTTTTGCTATATTTATTTTAAAATAAATATCCCTTGGTTTGATATTTCCAAATATTTTTGGGGCCACTATACATCATAGATTTAAAGGTAATTTTTAAACTTATTGTTTTTGCATATAACAGAACTTAACCTTGTCTGACAGAACATCAGATCATGCTATTGAGCAATTTTCTCCACACTGCCCTCTGGCACTATTTATGAGGCACTGCAGAAGAAGTCAATGGTCAGTGGTCCTGCATCAACAAGTATAGTAACTTCAAACATAGAACCACAACGTGATTAAGTGGCATGTGACAACAAATTGCAAGAATAAAAATTGCACATTAATATTATGATGCAGATACTGTTTTAGTTCACATGGTTTCACAGACATGAGATGTGAGATGAAACAGGATTCAGGCTGTCAGGGTTGGGTCCACATGGGTGGCCATCACTCTGCCTCTCTGCTATTAATAACTTTGGCTGCAGAATGTAAAACAAGATTCTTACCACTGGGTCTGCTGACATTTATCCTCCTCTTCCACTTGACCATACATGCACTCAGTGAATGATCATAAAAACTATACACCTCAATACAGTGAACACATAACTACACATTTAAATCTAAAACAAACTCACTCTAACATGCTCAGTCACTCAAACAGTTAAGCATAAGCATCAGGGGCCTTGTGTCTGGTCGAACCTGAAAGGTGAGTTTGTTTCAGTGAGGTGTAGGGAGGGGGGCTTGCACAAGTTCTGGCATGTCGTAATGTGATTCTCAGCATTTTGCCTCCACATATTACCTCTGACCTCTCAGACAGAAAGCCTCTGCTGTCCATTTTATTGCATTACAGCTCAGCCACTTTTCCTAGTAACTTTTCTGTATCCTACACTTCTTGAGTATTGAAGTATTCCAGCAGCCACAGAGCTATCGCATCACATCAGCACCAAAACAGATAATATTCAACATGGATGAGGTCAACAAATACATGGATCAGGGTGTATAAATACTGTACAAATGACAGTAAGTGGTAACTATGCTCATTGCTTAAAAAAGCAGGTTAAATGTGGCAAGTCTGGTACACACCTCATAGTCTAAAATTACTGACCAAGAGTGTGCAGAAGCACACAGTAAAAACTAGATTGGTACAGCTTGTCAAGACAAAGCTTTGTCTGAATGTTTAACACTAATTTAAAAAAAAAAAAAGTTTGAAGGTTACAGGTGGATGAATTGATGGATGGATAGATAGATAACTTGTTAGAAACAGTTGAAGTTGCTGTAAGTGATTTGTTATGAAAAGTAGAAAACGCCTCTATTACTTGTCAGATTTACTAGCATATATGGGCAGCCCATATAGGCTAGAATAAGTGCCGGTACGTCCTGCTGCCGCAAAACGCTCAGGGTCGGACAGCAGGACCCTCTCCCTCCATCTGCTCCAACACAACGGTCTCTAGTGTGTTTGTGTGTGTGCGTGTCTTTGGAAAGAGTGGGCGTGACTGATTGTACGGCTAGTCTGGTGGAAGTTCCAGAATGGCTAAAATCGCTCACAGCACCTTTAAAGCAGATTGTTTACATTTACATTTTTGAATTTTTTGATCGTTGGAGTTTGAATATTCTTGGCCCGTTTGAACATTCCGTTCATGTAAGTCTATGGCTGTTTTTCAATGCTAAGACCACAGAGAATGGACTTGAGTTCTTTTGAAGACCAGTCTTGTCAAGCCACCTTGGAAGAATGAACTCTGAAGGACAGGAGGAGATGTGCTGAGATCTAACTGTTGCGTAATTAACTGTCAGAGCACATTTGAAGCCAGTGAGAGAACTACTGGCATGATCACACACCAGTGACAGCATTATTATTATCACACCAGTGAGATTTTGCAGGACTATTGACACGTTAAAAGAATAAAGTCTGTTAACACTTATTTCCTCCATGTGTTTATGACTTTATTAAAATGATGCCCAACAAATTTTCATGGAGAATGACTCTCACGAGGCGTAAGACTTTCACAAGCTTACAGCCGGAAACTCTTGAGGGAAAACTGCCACCGTAGTACCGGGTTCTTGTCCACAAGTCACCATCCGATGCATGCTCGATATTTGGCCTGATTGAGAACATATCCAGGTAATTTAATGCATTCTCGGTACTTATGTTCTTGAGGATTGGAATTGAACTTTGGCAGTTGATGATGATGTCAAAAGAATCCACGAGAATGTAAGAACACAAAAGAATGCACATTGAAAAAAATCAAAAAGATTTGGGGTATTTTTGATCACTTGCTGTGCTAAAAACTTAATTCTGATCAGTTAGAAAAATCATAGCAACCCGAGTCAGATAAGCCTGAAGGTCTGTACCAAGTTTGGTGGATGCAGCTTGAAAGCTCTAAGAGGAGTATCAGTCAGAAATGTTGGTGTTGGTTTAGATATTTTGAAAAACCCTGAACAATGACTGTTGAATAATAGCATGTTAGCTTTGTCAAGCCAACATAATAATTGTATGATAAAGCTGAAGATGAGTTATTCATCTCTGCAGGCACATGAAAATTCATGAAAAGGATGCAAATGGTTTTCCTACATCCAGTCCTTCCTCAATAAACAAGCGCCGTCGACTCTCTACTAAGAGAAAGCCTAGTGTAGAGGATGAGGGGGAGCAGGCTGATGAGCCACCAAATAAAAAGGTATATTTCCACCTCTGTTTACGTCTAGTGCCAAAGAGTTTTAAAGGAATAGTTTACCCAAATGACAATTCTGTCATTATTTACTGACCTTAATATTGTTCCAAATGTATATGACTTTTTAAAATGTTGTGTTCCACATAAGAATAGAATGTAATATGGGTTTGGAGCTACATGATGGTGAGTAAATAAGATTTTTAGACAAAATTGTAATTTCTGTGTGAACTGTTCCTTTAATGGCTCTTTGAAATGTATTGTGCCTGTGCTAAAGTTATATTGTAAGGTCGTTTGGAGAACAGTTGCTGAACTATTATACTGTGCAATGCTTTGCCACAACATAAAGTGCTTTGTTGTATATAAAACCAAATTGTCTCTGTTTAGGAGATGTTGATGCAAAAGGCCGAAGAGCCTGGTTCTGTCAAGAGGGAAGAAGAGCTCCTTCACTGCCCCATCTGCTTTAAGACATTCATCTGTAAATATGGTTTGGATACCCACATGGAGACACATCCTGACACTACACTTAGGTAGGCTCAGGAGGGTGTATGCCTGTTGACTTGCTCTTCTGTAAATTGTTTCAGCACATTATAGTTTTGCACTGATTTCTTAAAGGAAAAGTTTCACCCAAAAATTAACATTCTGTCGTCATTTACTCACCCTCATATTTTTCCAAACATTACTTTATTTCATCCATGGAACACAAAAGGAGTTGTTTGGCAGAATGTTAGCCTCACACAGTTTCCTAACCAGATGCAACGCAATAAGATTCCAGTGACAAGCAGTTTGTCTATCCAGACAGGACGCTACACGGCACTGCAATACTCATACACTGAAATGATAAAGAATGACAGTAAAATAAGAAATCAGAACAGTCAGGTGGAACAGTCTGTTTATTGAACATACACCGATCAGCCACAACATTAAAACCACCTGCCTAATATTGTGTAGGTCCCCCTCGTGCCGCCAAAACAGTGCCAACCCACATCTCAGAATAGCATTCTGAGATTATATTCTTCTCACCACAATTGTACAGAGCAGTTATCCGAGTTACCGTAGACTTTGTCAGTTCAAACCAGTCTGGCCATTCTCTCTTGACCTCTCTCATCAATAAGGCATTTCCGTCCACAGAACTGCTGCTCAGTGGATGTTTTTTGTTTTTGGTAAATCTAGAGACTGTTGTGTGTGAAAATACTGGGATTTTCACGTAATGTAAATCATTTACCCACCAAAGCTGCATATGCTTTCTACAGCAAGCCCAGAGAGGATAAATATACAATCACAGTCATAAACAGGGCAAAGTTTACTCTTTGAATCACATCTTAATTTAGTCTATTACCATTGTTTATGTTCATGCGACACTAAGCTGGTATGTCTATCATATCTCCTCTATTCTGAATCATTGTGTATACAGTTGAAGTCAGAAGTTAACATACACTTAGGTTGAAGTCATAAAAAAATATTTAACCACTCCGCAAATTTCATATTAGCAAACTATAGTTTTGGCAAGTCGTTTTGGACATCTACTTTGTGCATGACACAAGTAATTTTTCCAACAATTGTTTACAGACAGACTGTTTCACTTTTAATTGACTATATCACAATTCCAATGGGTCAGAAGTTTACATACACTAAGTTAACTGTGACTTTAAGCAGCTTGGAAAATTCAAGAAAATGATTTCAAGCCTAATTTAGCTGCTGATAGGCTAATTGGAGTCAATTGGAGGTGTACCTGTGAATGTTTGCTTGACATCATGGGAAAATCAAAAGAAATCAGCCAAGACTTCAAAAAAAAATTGTGGACCTCCACAAGACTGGTTCATCCTTGAGCAATTTCCAAATGCCTGAAGGTACCACTTTTATCTGTACAAACAATAGTATGAAAGTATAAACACCATGAGACATCCATCATACTGCTCAGGAAGGAGACACATTCTGTCTCCTAGAAATGAACGTAGTTTGGTGCGAAAAGTGCAAAACAATCCCAGAACAACAAGAAAGGACCTTGTGAAGATGCTGGAGGAAACAGGTAGACAAGTATCTATATCCACAATAAAACGAGTCCTATATCAACATAACCTGAAAGGCTGCTCAGCAAGGAAGAATCCGCTGCTCCAAAACCACCATAAAAAAAATGCCAGACTACAGTTTGCAAGTGCACAAAATCTTACTTTTTGGAGAAATGTCCTCTGGTCTGATGAAACAAAAGTTGAACTGTTTGGCCATAATGACCAACCTTATGCTTGAAGGAAAAAGGGTGAGGCTTGCAAGCCGAAGAACACCATCCCAACCGTGAAGCATGGGGGTGGCAGCATCATGTTGTGGGGGTGCTTTGCTGCAGGAGGAATTGGTGCACTTCACAAAATAGATGGCATCATGAAATGTGTGGGAAAATAATGTGTATATATTGAAACATCTCAAGACATCTTCCAAATGGACAATGACCCCAAGCATACCTCCAAAGTTGTGGCAAAAATGGCTTAAGGACAACAAAGTCAAGGTATTGGAGTGGCCATCACAAAAGCCCTGACCTCAGTCCGATAGAAAATTTGTGGGCAGAACTAAAAAAGTGTGTGCTAGCAAGGAGGCCAACAAACCTGACTCAATTACACCAGTTCTGTCTGGAGGAATGGGCCAAAATTCCAGCAACTTATTGTGAAAAGCTTGTGGAAGGCTACCCAAAATGTTTGACCCAAGTTAAACCATTTAAATGCAATGCAACCAAATACTAATTAAGTGAATGTAAACTTCTGACCCACTGGGAATGTAATGAAAGAAATAAAAGCTAAAATAAATAATTCTCTCTACTATTATTCTGACATTTCACTTTTTTTTTTTTTTTTTCTCCTAATTTGGAATGCCCAATTCCCAATGTGCTTTTTTTTTTTTTTTTTAAGTCCTCGTGGTCACGTAGTGATTCGCCTCAGTCTGGGTGGTGGAGGACAAATCCCAGTTGCCTCTGCGTCTGAGATCGTCAACCCACGCATCTTATCACGTGGCTTGTTGAGCGCATTGCCACGGAGACATAGGGTGTGTGGAGGCTTCACACCATCCACCGCGGCAACCACGCTCAACTCACCACGCGCCCCACCAAGAACGAACTACATTATAGCGATCACGAGGAGGTTACCCCATGTGACTCTACCCTCCCTAGCAGCCGGGCCAGTTTGGTTGCTTAGGAGACCTGGCTGGAGTCACTGAACACGCCCTGGGATTCGAACTAGCGAACTCCAGGGATGGTAGCCAGCGTGTTTACCACTGAGCTACCCAGGCCCCCGACATTTCACATTCTTAAAATAAAGTAGTGATCCTAACTGACCTGAGACAGGGAAGGTTTTCTATGATTAAATGTCAGGAATTGTGAAAAACTGAGTTTAAACGGATTTGGCTAAGGTGTATGTAAACTTCTGACTTCAACTGTATGTGTATGGCAGAGCTCCAGCTGAAGATAGAGAGACCTCAGCACAACAGTCGATAGGTGTGTCACCCTCGTCCAACCTAAAAGTCGTTTTGAACTGGCTAGTGAGACGCCGGCTTTAAAGTACGGTTATGAGAAGGATTTTAGACCAATGAGAGATCATTTGTGGACAGGGCTACCCAGTGCGTTGTCACAGAAATAGAATCCAAGCAATCAGTAGAATGTCCTGTCTATAGAATAGAATGCCCTGCTGGTTAGGACAAAAACTCTGGACATGGCAAAACTACCTTTTATCGCGGCGTCCGCCTGGTTAGGACTAGAGGTCAGCCGATGTGGGGTTTTTTAATGGCCGATGCCGATATCCAGAAAGCAGAGTGGCCGGTAGACCGATATATATATATATATATATATATATATATATATATATATATATATATATATATATATATATGATATGTATGATGTATGACAGTTTACAGTTACAGGGAACTGTTGAGAAGAAAGAGAGAGCACTTTAAACATCATGAGCTCATACGCATCTGTCACGACTCTTGATATGCGGGACCATTTTAATGAGACACCGGTCTGTTATTGTGGTAACACGATGGTTTCTAACAACAAAACAAACTGTGATTGGTCATTTACATGTCTCACACCACTCCTTCATGTGCAAGCAGGCGATTCTCTGTGCGGTCCCAGCTTTAGAAACTAACCAAACTGGAAAATTTATCGTCCGATGCCAATAATTGAAAAGTACCAAATATCTGCTGATTTATCTGCCTCGGCGATATATCGGTCGACCACTAGTTAGGACAGTGTGTTAGTTACTGTTCACTTTCATTGTATGGGGATAAAAAAATGCAATGAAATTAAATGGGTGACTGAGGCTAACATTCTGCCTTACATCTCATTTGTGTTCCACATAACAAAGAAAGTTATAGGGGTTTTTTACAACAAGAGGGTGAGTAAATGATGACAGAATTTTCATTTTTGGGTGAACTATCTCTAAGGGACTCTGCAGGAGTTTTAAACTGTTTCTTCTAATTCTAGGTGTAACATTTGTTGCATCACCTTTCGCACGCACCGTGCTCTCCTTCGCCATAATGCCATCGTTCATAAGCAGCTGCCCACAGACCCAACTGGACGACCCTTTATTCAGAGTAACCCCTCCATCCCTCTGGGTTTTGGTGACTTGGCTTTCATTGACTTCAGCTGTGACAAGTTTCCTCAAATAGCACAGGTGAGGAATTTAATGTGAATATTTACAACACATCAGCTGAGATAGAACTTAAGGGATAATTCACCATTCTGTCTTCATTTCCTTACCCTCATGTTCCAAACTCATATGACTATCTTTCTTTCGAGGAACATGAAATGAGATGTAAGGCAGAATGTTAGCCTCAGTCACCATTCACTTTCATTGCATCTTTTTTCCATACAAAGGCTAACATTCTGCCTAATATCTTCTTTTGTGTTACACAAAAGAAAGAAAGTCTATAAAGGGTTAGGAACAATATTAATTCATTTTTGAATGAACTATCCCTTTAATTAATTTTCGAATTACACTTTAAGGCATTACAGGAAGATAAGTTTGATTTGTTTGATTTATTCAGGTCTGGTGTGAGACTAACTTGCGACGATGCACTAGTAAGTTCCATAGATTTGTTTGTGAGGTCTGCAACAAGGCCTTCCCTCTTCAGCAGTCTCTGGATCTTCACAAATCCTCACATAAAAGCAGTGCAGACACCAACACAGAACCTCAGGAACAAAGCACAGATGCTGTTACAGATCCACCCAAAGTCAATTCCCATTCAATGGATTTCAAGGAGGTCAATGAAGCAGTACCGCATGATGACACTACCAGTTCCGATGGGAAGAACATTTTCATGGAGTGCCTGGGTCTTCAACACTCCTCCTTGTCCAAGCCAAAGAGATCTAATGAGGAAATCCAGCAAGAGACTTTAGACAGCATCCGTTTCATTTGTGTTGAGCCCCCTTTAACAAATCTACCTCAAAAAACCAGCAGCAGTCTCAGTCTCTCGGTTTTAGACCCCGTCTCTCTTCAAAGCATGAACAAGAACACTGCCCTCAGCCTCTTGTCGCTACAACCTCTCCATGGTGTTGTCAGTAGCGGTATGTTTGTCCCAATAAGTGGTCAAGCTGCGGTGGAGCTGGCCGACATTGAACAAATCCTTAAAATCGCTGCCACGGTGCCACCTCAGATGTCTTTGTCTCTGCTCCCCAAAGATCAGGCCAGTCCTATACAAGTGGACCCCAAACATATTTCGTCTCTGAAACCGAAGCCCTTAATCACGCCTCGATCCAGCATGGGTGCCTCCACACCACCTCCGCCTGTAATGAACGCCCAACAGGCCTCATCGGGCAACATCAGTCCTAGCCTTCCACCCCAGACTGGTCAACAGCTGAGAACTGCCAGGCAAACTTCAGCCTCCTCTTCTTCCTCAACCTCATCCTCTCCCACAAATTGGGAGACTACTCAGCTGGGGTCAGATGTCATAGGAAGCATGATTATCTCATATGACAATGCAACTGGAAAGCTCAAGCAAGAGGACTTTGACGGCAAAGACAAGGAATTGAGAGTTGTGAGCAAGAAGACCGCCAAGACAGAGTACCCTTGTCGGTTCTGCAAAGAAGTCTTTTCCTTCTTAGGGGGTCTCCAGGCTCATATGCGTCATCATCTGGGAGCTTCACCATATCAGTGCACCATTTGTTGCTATGCAGCTCCGGACAAAGCAACACTGATTCGGCATCTCAGAACACATAGCGGTGAACGCCCATATGTCTGTCGCCTCTGTCACTACCCTTTCACTGTGAAGGCCAACTGTGAGCGTCATTTGCGCAAGAAACACATGAAGAACACGCGCAAAGAGATTGAGAAGAACATTGAATATGTAACCACCTCCTCTACTTTAAGTGGTCTATTTGGGGGTGCAACACTAGACCTCCTTGATACAGCTGGTGCTGGTAACGCATCTTGTCGCTATTGTGGGGAGGACCTTAAGAACTACCGAGCCCTTCAGATTCATCTGCGAACACACAGTGGGTGTCAGAGGAAGCCGTTTGAGTGTCGGCAGTGTGGGGCAGCATTCCTTGCTAAAAGGAACTGCATACACCATTTGCTGAAGCAACACCCGGAGGTTCAAGAAAGGGAAATTGAAGAGCACATCAAAAGTCTTCTACCTGTTGGAGAAGATGCCACTGCTCATGCCAACCCTCCAACCTCAAATGGGCTGGTAAACAGAACTGTTCCTCAAAATTCAGGCTCTTTCTCTGGACCAGTTGACCAAGAACAGCCTTTGGATTTCTCTAGCAAATCGAAAAAAATTATAGGCTCAGATGTTAAGCTGGAAGAAACGGCATCCCCTCTGCTTAACGACTGCTCCATGGAGCCAATTGATCTCTCCATGCCTAAGGATCCAGAGAAAAAGAGAACAATGAAAGGGCTTGCTCGCAGCACATCCCTTAATAATCAAGTTGTTAAGAAAGAACAACCCTCCCCAAGTACAGAAACAACCCCTGGACTTCTTGCAACTCTCCCCATCTCAATTTCTAGCCTGGCCTCAGCTCTATCCAGTGACCTAACCAAGCCTTTTACTCGCCTGAAGCCACTGCTACCAAAACCATCTTCTGAAATGCAACCACTGGCCTCCATTGCTCAGATTATCTCCTCTGTCTCAGCAACCCCAATGCTGATTGAAACAGGAATGGATGTCAAGAACAGTGTTAGTGCAAAGGATTTCAATACGCTAAATGACAAGAAGGGTACAGTCATTCCGGATTCCACTCTAAAAGGTTCTCCTCCTGATAACTCAAAGAGGAGAGGCAAGAAGAGACTATTTCAGGAAGAGATCTGTGATCCAAAATCAGCTACAGGCAGTGGCATAGACCTGGAGTCAAGTGGAGAGTTCCCCAGTGTGGAGAAAATGCTAGCCACTACTGATGCAAATAAATTCAGCCCCTACTTGCAAACCAATCAGATGCAGCCAGTGAAGGAGGAGAAGGAGAAGCAGTCCATCAGTGATGAGGTGAAGGAAGGTGGAGAGGACAAGCCAAAGAAATCTCCACAGAACAAAGGAAAGAAGAATGCCTATTCTAATTCAGTGCAGAAAATGACATGCCCTTACTGCCCACGACTGTTCCCCTGGGCCAGCTCATTGCAAAGGCATATGCTAACACACACAGGTAAGACACTGTTTACAATCCATAAATTCTGACCACTTATGCCATAAAACACTTATTCACTTAACTCTACCCTTCAATACAGTGTGTATTCCATTCGTAGATAAGCGGAGATTACAGAATATGTAGAATGTGTGCAGGATTTGCCCTTCAACCATTTTAGACTCTAAATAGATCTCTACAGTCTACAACTACAAATGGCTTGGGGACCGTGCCCCCTCAATTTGACCACTGTGCCCCAAGCTAAAATGTTATATTTGATCTTTTCCATGTGTTTCCTGTTCAGTACCCACAATGTGCAACTCCAATATAAAATGAATAAATCTGTAAATGAATTTCTTTGAGCACTTGCAAATCTGTGTGCGTTCTAATGTTGCAGTGTTCTTTAGGGCAGCACACTGTACTGTGTGCACAGTCAGCTCAAGTTTGCGTGCTTTGTATTCGGGCAGATTCATGGATTGTGCCCGTTCGGCTTGCAACCTCACATTGAAAAAGAATTGTGACATTTTGGGAATATTTTTCCGTGCAGCTTCCTGTGCTTTTACTTTGCCAACCCCTCTCACTCTTGCTGCTGTCTGTCTGCACTATATAAATAGCAGTCTCTCCATGAAAAAGTCCTTTAATAGAAGCAAATGGATGATAATAACGTCATACTGTAGAGGTCAGTTTAATCAAATCACAAAATAAGATGTTTCCCTGTGCCTAATACTGTATAGTTTACATACACTGACATTTTTCTTAAAACAAGAAAGAAAACATGCCCATTAAATGTTTGTAGTTACAGTGAGAAGCTGTATAATAAATTATATTCTTTTATATTCAGCTTTTGATTCTCAATTTTAAGTTGATGCATGTCTGCATGTCTGTTTTTTCCCCCCATGTTTATCATTTTTTTTCCAAATATGTTTTTATGGTTGGTTTTGTAACATCACACATCTAAAAGTATTATATATTGATTTTCACATCAGATTTGTTAAAGTTCAAAGTGAATTTATTTCACAGGTCAGAAGCCATACCCTTGTCCTCAGTGTGAGTCATTCTTCTCCACTAAGTCGAACTGTGAACGCCACCTGCTCCGCAAACATGGAATATCTAACCGGGGACTTCAACAGAGTGGGTCTCGACCCAAACCTAAGGCTGACGAAGGATCGCAAGGAAGCACAGGTACTTCTGGTCAGTACAATTATGTTTATTAATGGAGTGCTAATGGTCTCATGTAAAACCATACTGTATGAAGGAATATCACTTAACATTTGTATCCAAAACCTCGCCTGTTTAACCTTGGAGATGTAGGGTTAATGACTTTTTATGATATTTTAAAATGTATTTCCTTTGTATTTTATGTTTATCAACACCACAAAAACATTCACATTGTTTTGACCTATCACACTACAATAAATGTAAATTGAATACTATTACTTCAGGGTTATTTCATGTCAAATCAACCAAATAATGATGCTTTCCGGAGCTTTGCACATGTACATTTCTGAAATCCAAAAACTGGATAATAGCTATTGCACTAACTAAAGAGCCACTTGCGTCACTTGTTCTTAACAATCAAGATTTTGACATGATTGTATTTATGTCAGTAAATAAATGTACATTTCTGGTTTCATTGCATGTGACCCACATTTGTTTTTAAACCATTGAAAATGGGTAACATTTAACAATTTATACATAAAACCACACTGAGAGCCCAATATCGCTATGATTTTATCACATAGGTCCTTAAATATGAAGATACTTAAAGGGAAGTTTGTTTCTATACGAGAATCTAAAAGAATATTAAGATATTAAGATAGCACTACAACTTTTGAAATGCAATATAAAAAAAGTGGGTTTTTTTTCCTCCATTTTTGGACTCTATTGGCATGTTATGCAAAAAGAGGTGCTGCAGTCAACTGATTTTAGTAATAGACCTACCTTTCTCTGTGTAAAAATAAAATAATGACGTTGCGACTTTCTAAGGTTATTTTTTTACCTGTAGCTTTGCTCTCTAAATCATTGGTGAAAATTTCATTTTAACCCCACTCTACAAAATAATGGATTACTCAGTAAATATTGGTCCATTGATTTAATATTTTGGCTTTCCTCATCATTTATGCATTTCTTTTTTTCTTTTACAGTAAAATAAATGATCAAAACAACATTTTGAGCCGGGAACCTCTGGTTTAGTTGACATGGAATGACAAATGGTAGTGTAAACATACTAGTGCAGTGTGTATTGTGCTTAACTTAACCTTTGCTTGCCTTTTGTAGAGAGTATATCCGACACTGAACCTCCTGTAGCTGAAGATACTATGGATCTGAGCTCTGTCGATCTCAAAAAGGAGGGGAATTCTTCATCCCCAGAACATATATCAGAACAAACTGGACAATCAGCCACTGAACAGACAGATAGCACCAGAGATCCACATCAAACACAGCCAGCTGAGGGAAACCTTGAGAAAATAGAAAATGATGACGATGACACTCAAAGCAACAAAAGTCTTGATATGAACCACGCTAGCAAGCTTGTAGACTTCAAGCTTTCTGGAGGGGATCAGCACCAGCCTAAATCAACTGAAACCACTGCACAAGCAGTTGATGTGCCAGATGAGTTCCCCCACACCTGTGCTACCTGCAAGAAGACCTTTCGCCATGCGGCCACCCTCAGCCGGCACCAGAAAACTCATATTCAGGATGTCCAGTCAGAGGATGGAGGGAAGAAGGGAAGACGTCAACCTACTGGGTCCAAGCAAACCACAATCACAGCACCTAGAAAAGAGATGGAGCAAGAGGCAAAGTTAGAAGATGTTGAAAAAGAGGAGAACATCAGCTGTGTGGAAAGTGGTGAAGAGGAGGAGAAGGAGAAAGATGGGGAAGAGATGAGTGATGATGAGGAAGAGGGTGGTTCCTCAGAGCACATGGCTTTGGAAGAGGAGAGTGACTCGGCTGGAGGCAAAACTGATAAGAGAAAGAAGATCTGTGCTGTGTGCAGCAAACGCTTTTGGAGCCTGCAAGACTTGACCAGACACATGCGGTCACATACTGGTAAGCACAGATTCACATTTGGAGCTCATAGATGTTATTATTTACTATTCCCAGTTTATTGAAATGAAAATTCTGTTGTCATTAAATACATTTCCATTGAAGGATTTTTTTGCGAACAAAGGTTTAGCACATCAAAATGTTTACCGATATAGCTGATGTAAATGCAAATTATTGATACATTTCACAAGTGTCCACATTATATAATTTTTGTTTAACTTTAGCATGTAAATCCTATGCTGATACGTCAAATGTTGTGAAAAACTAGTTTGGAAACACTTTTTGTTGAGAAAAATGCCATTAATGCAAAAAATGTATTGTCACATGACAGAATTTACATCACATCTGTCCTCCCAACAAAAAGCATAGCGGAGGGGAACACTTGGGCTGATGAGGAAACTTGAATTTTCCTCAGTTTCATTAAAGACAATGACCTTTATTCTTGATGGAAGTTTTTCCAGACTTTTTATGAACTGCACTTTCACGCGTCGGTGTAGATTACTGCGTCTTTTACCAAAACGCCCTGTAAAAATAATCCCAGTTCATATTAATCCTGTACTATTGACATCATGGTTAAAAAAAAAAAAAAAAAAAAAAACTGAAAATCTGCGCTATCCCCATATTTAAGCCCATTATTTATTACGTTCTCAGAGTGTCTGAAATGGATGCTGGCCAACGTGAAGACACCAGAAAAAAAGATTTGCTTCTTTTTTTTTTTTATTGTACAGTATTGCAAAAACAGTTTTCAGAACAGAAAATCTAAAAGAGAAATAACATTCTGCACCAAAAGGATTAAACAAAAGTGCCAAATTACTTAATACACAGATAAAAATAGACATGAGTAAAAAAAGATTATGGAGGGTGTAATTAACTTAAATTAAATAAAAGAAATCATAACAAATCAGAGAAAGTGATAAATAACAGAGCTATATGGGGTCAAATTATACCAAAAGTTATATAAAGACATCGAAATTCGTTCAGACATTCCATGTTTTTGTTGGAAGAGGTGGACAGAGTTTTAATGTAAATTCCAACATCTCCTTGAAAAAATGGCTGTTGTGTATTGACTAATGCATGTTTGTCTCAAGCATTTCACACTATCGATTGTTTATTTATATATGTAAAAGAAAACGAAGAGCATGTTTTCTTTTGGTTAGAAAAATGAGTGAAGATATTTTCTGCAGGGAAAAAATAAAATTACATAATATGAACGGATTGTCCATATTTTTAAATGAAGAGTGTAATACAGGATTACAGGCTCACTAATGCCACCAGTTCTGTTGTATTTTGTCAGGTATTCTAATCAATTTCTTCTAATAATCTCAGCTACAGATGAGCTACTTCTCCATTTCGACGTTGTCTTCTGATATTTCCTGCTATTGCAATTATGTGAAATTAAAATGACAGTAAGCTGGTTAATTTCAGTAAATTGTCTCAATACTCTCTCCATTTTACACAAATGTGGGGACATCTGGGACGCGAAACGTACAAAATTTGCGATATACACAGAATTCTGTATGGAAACGGCTCAAGGGCAGATTTCTTTTTGTGCTAAACCAAAAACTTATGCAATAATGTTTTTTTTTTTTTCTTTTCTTTTTTTGTTTTTTTTTTAAGAAAGACATCATGACGCAAACCATTTTATCGGAAAAAGGCCATTTGAATGGAAACGAGCAGGAAAAAGCACATTTCGGAGAAAAAAATGTACGCATTTTTACTTTATGTATGGAAACTTAGTTATTCACTCATATGACTTTCCTTCTTCTGTGGAACACAGAAGGAGATAGTAGTCACCATTCACTTTCTTTGCATGGGGGGGGGAAGATGCACTGAAAGTGAATGGTGACTGAGGCTAACATTCTTCCAAACATCTCCTTTTGTGTTCCAGGGAAGAAAGAAAGTCAAACGGGTTTGGAACAAGATGAGGGTGAATAATGATGACAGATTTTCATCTTTGGGTGAACTATCCCTTTAAGAAATCCCTTTAAAATACCAAGCAATCTCAAGAACATGGCCTTTCAAAATTTGCTCAAGTACAATAAAAAGAAACTGATACATCTGAAATGACTCTTTTTGTTGTTGTAGGTGAGAGACCTTATAAGTGCCAAACCTGTGATCGCACATTCACCCTGAAACACAGTCTGGTGAGGCACCAACGGGTCCACCAGAAACCCACAGATGAAAAAGGGTCTGATGAGGCAGAAGTTAATGAAGATACAGATGGAGCAAAAGATGACACTGGAGTGCTGGAAGGAAAAGAGGTCAGGTGTTCACCGGGAGGTGAGAGTGAAGCAACAGACCCAATCCAGACTGAGAATGAAAGTAAGAGAACAGAGGTGCTACAAACAGAAGAGATTGAAGGACACAAAGTGGAGAAGCAACATGCTAATGATGTGGACATGAAGTTGGATTCTGCTGAAGAACCTCCCAAAGAACCTAAGCTAGAGGAAGCTGAACAGGAGGAACCTCAAAAGGACAAACCTTCAACTCATGCTGCCTCAGTAGAGTCCCAATCAGGCTCTCACCCAGAACCTGCAGAAATCAGTGTGCACAGCTGTATTGCGGCTCAGGAAATTGCAGAGAAGCCTGTTCTGTGAAGAGACATTTACTAGCCTCTTCACTGTGTTGATTTTGTGCCATAGTTCATCAGGCTTCCACAAACACTAGGAGTTGCAAAGTCTGGCCTCTGCCAATATTTGTCTTATACAGTATGCATAAAAGATGCAAAACTGGAGAACCGTTTTCGAAGCACAGTGATCCTTCTCTTGATGCCTTAATGCTTTTTTTCCTCTAAGGATCTGGATCAACACATAACTGGACAGTAGCATTTTTAATCATATTTGAATGATTTTTTTTATTTTTTATGAATCATATAAAAGACTTTATATCATTATAAATTAGAGATACATTTGTATGATGAACAGATTTATTTATATCAGCATTTAAATGTATTATTCTTAAGTAAATTTATATTTGTTTTTAGTCTCTGTGAGGAGTGTTTTTCTCTCTCTCTCTTTATCTTTAATTTAAAGGGATAGTTCTCCCAAAAATGACAATTCTCCAATCATTTACTCACCCTCATGCCATCCCAGATGTGTATGACTTTTTTTCTTCTGCAGCACACAAACAAAGATTTATAGAAGAATATCTCAGCTCTGTAGGTCCATACAATGCAAGTGAATGCGTACCAAAACTTTGAAGCTCCAGAAATCACATAAAGGCAGTGTAACAGTAATCCATAAGACTCCAGTGGTTAAATTCATGTCTTCAGAAGTGATATGATAAGTGTGGGTGAGAAACGGATCAATATGTAAGTCCTTTTTTACTATCAATCTCCACTTTCACATTCTTTGTGTATATCGCCACCTACTGTGCAGGGAGGAGAATGTAAAGTAAAAATGGACCTAAAAATCGATCTGTTTCTCACCCACACTTGTCATATCAAATTCTGAAGACATATTTAACCACTAGAGTCACATGGATTACGTTTACTCTGCCTTTATGTGCATTTTGGAGCTTCAAAATTTTGGTACCCATTCACTTGCATTGTATAGACCTACAGAGCAGAAATATTATTCTAAAAATCTTCATTTGTGTTCAACAGAAGAAAAAAAAATTCATTTGCATCTGGGATGGCATGAGGGTGAGTAAATGATGAGAACATCTGTTTTTTGGGTGAACTATCCCGTTAAGAACTGAAGTGCCTAACTCATTGTCATTATCATGATTGGCTGATTACATTTTTGATTAAATTGCTGTTTAGCAGTGTAATTTAGCTTTCCATTTTATTTTTGGTGATCATTGGTCAATCTTTTATTGGCAATATTTGCCTGTTCTTTTTATATTATGCTCTATCTTTGAACCTCGTTGACAGATGATGCAGATGTGTGTATAAGTCGCTGGAAGTCTTTAAAAAGCACCTTCTGGTGGCAAAGCGTGTGAAGTATTATATTGGAAGGCCTGTGTATCAGAGAAAAGTGTGATTCTGAGATTCACACAATATGCATTAAATGTCAGTGTGATTCTGAGTATGTTTTATGTATCTTTAAAGTGTGATTTGTTTTTGCCTTATTGGTTTTTTTTGTTTGTTCTGGAAATCTCCCTGCAGTTCACCCTGACTTTTTGACACTGGTGTTCACACTAAAAAGTCCATCCTTTCTGTTAAGGAACATTAAAAATGTTGTCCTGAAATAACATGAACTTAAAGTAGCTGCCCAGAGACTGTCTTGTGTATAGGGGATATAATTTTTCCTCAAACAAAAACCCTTATTACAAATTGTACACTATTTGTTGCAATGTATTGAGTTTGATAACCCCTGAACTCCATTCAACACTTCATTTGGGTTGTATGGATTTAACTTAAGTCCTCTCAGTGGCAAAATATTTGCAAGTATTCATTCATTTTGAAAATTCTCTCTCTTGGATTTAAAAGCAATGTTCAATTTAGGAAACACTGTAAATGCAATGGTCTCAAAATTTTGTTGAAACATTTCTCTTTTTCTTATTTTTTGTTTAATAACATATGTGCCTGTAAATGTGTGGGTGTGCACAGTTATCAATAATGAAAAACAATGAACATTTTATGCAGGTTTTATTTGATCAATCTAAAGAGCATGGTTATAATTTTGAGAAGCCATGAATAATCCAATTTGTGCTACAAGGAGAATCAAAAAGATGAATGTTGTAGAAATTCTTTTGCATTGTAAAGTTCTCCACATTTTCAAATACATTTTAGATTCAAATTTTGATGCTTTAGATAATTCTGATATTTGAATGTCCTTTTGGTTAGTCATCTAATGAAACCTTCAACCAATGCAACTATCCATTAAATTTGAGAGCATTGAACAATAGAGTATCATGTTGATTATGAAAAAATGTGATTTTGCATGTTAATTTCTCAGCTTTTCTCTTTCTCAGGGGCTTTCCAAAAATTGAATTTTCTAAGTAATCTGTCTTGTGTATAAAATTGATTCTCATTTCTGTGGTAAACAGAACAATCACTACAATTTAGTGCATTTGACTGAATTTGGTCACAAACCTGCTTGGGCTTACTTTTGGCTTTTATTGACTTATGTTAATGTCAAACATTTTCTTTTAAGAAATTTCTGTATTTGTCCTGACACCATCACTGACCATGTTTGTCCAGTGGATTTCAAATGTCAGATAAGTTCAGATGTAGACAACTCATTGATTTTGCTTTTACAAACGCTGTAAAGTATATAAATCATCCAATCAATAAATGTACACTAAGAAAGAGTGAGAAATGATGTTTTTTTTTCCATTAAATCCTTTGTGAAGTTTTTTCCATTTTGATTATATTGTTATTATTATTATTAAAAAATAAAATAAAAAACTGTTAAATTGAATGTGTTTGTTCATTAGTGTGGTGTTTCAGTTACATGCCACCCAGGACTACCCTGCAGCACAAGTAGGTATAGCTGTAGGCCAGAGACCTCCAAGTGGGGGCATGGTTACTATTTTAAAAGGGGGTTGCTCTAACTCCAAAAGGGGGCGTCACTTCCACTCACAGTTAAGGTTCGGGAAAGGCTTAGGTTAGGGGCTCCCCAGGGCCATATTAAGGTAATAATGGTGGTTTGGAGCTCCCGCCCCTTTTTGGAGCAATGCCTGCAGCTATATTCTCCTGCAGCCGGAGATCTCCAAATGTGGGTGGAAACTCCAAAAGAAGGCGGGGAAACTGCTAAAGGGGCGGGGTTACTCTTTAAAGGATCTCCCACCCCTTTTTGGAGCTCGACCTGCAACTATCTTTTTTTTTTTTTTTTTTTTACTTTAAAAAAACAAAAATGTTACTGGCATGACATAGTAATTTTGTATTGACAAAGTTATTACATAGAAAAATAACAAGGATATGCTCCAAAAGGTCAAGAATAACAAAAATTTTACATGTACTAGAACATGAAAACAGTAATAGCTGTAAAGAAAGAAATTTATAAAAATAAACAGTGCAGCATTTATGCAAAATTATATATATTCTTGGTAACAGGGGTAGGGGCTGGAAGTCAGGGAGATTAGTGTCATAAAAATTAATGTATTCTTTTAGCTCTTGTTGTCCATCAGGTTATTACAGGATACGACAAATCTTGCAGATATATTTCCACATTGTTCTTTTTCACTTAGAATAAAAATGTTTTGTGTGTGTGTGTGTGTGTTTTGGGGGTACAGTCATTGAAGTCAGGAGATATATTGTTAATTTTGTGATAATATTAGTTTCTAATGGATTTGTATTTTGGCCGTTCTGTGAGCCAGGCTTGTGCACTATTCAGTTTGTGCACTGTTTTTAAATTAATTTTTTTAATAATACATTTTATTTTTATATTTTTAGTATAAAATGAAACATTTTATTCTATTATCATACAGTGTGCATAACAAATAGGATATTTCCAGAATCATTTCACTGTAATAAAAATATTCTTAGAACAAGTAAACAATGCTAAAAAAAAACATTAAAACATTTACTTGATTACTGTAGCTTTTTTGACTTAGCAGCTTTCAGGAACACAAGTAATGAGAGTTCAAATTGGCCTACACAAAATGTTTTTGTGGTTCAGTCCCATTTATCCTCTTCCCAGCATGCACTGGGAAATGGATAATATGGTTGCATTGTTTGTCCGTTTGCATGGTTTTATTTACATTGTTGTTGTTGACTTTGTTGTCATGGTAAGTAACTTGTTAGGCCTGTACCATGAAGGTCGCTGAAGGAACTCAGGGTTTCAGGATTGGTTTCAGGTTGACAAATTCAATCCAATCCAATCAGGCTTAATTGGTACTATGATGCAGCTCATCAACTTTCTCTGTCAACTCAGGCTTCGATTCTGACTTTAAGATTAGATTTTAAAAAAAATGTATTTCTTCAGTACTTCATATATATATATATATACAGGGTTGGGAGGGTTACTTTTGAAATGTATTCCACTACAGATTACAGAATACATGCTGTAAAATGTCATTTGTAACATATTCCATTAGATTATTCAAGGTCAGTAACGTATTCTAAATACTTTGTATTACTTCTTCAGCACTGGTAGATTTTTTCACTTGTTTTGACTATTAAAAACTCTGCCAGTACAGTAAGACAAAATACACGTTAAAAATACATTCTCTGAAAAACCTAAATATCTTATGCAGTGTTGTTTCTAAAACAAGATCAATCAAATTGATCTTGTTTTAAGGATTTTCAGATATTTTTACAGGAAAACAATACAAAAATTATTATCAAGAATATGATTTTTGCCCTAATATCAAAGGTCTTACTAGAAAAAAAGAAATTATGATCCAACGTGAATTTTCTTGATAAAAAAATATGATCGTGCCTGGTAACATGTGCATGTAAAATGGCTAGAAATATAATTTTAACTTAGCGTAAAGCTGACAATTTACACAAGGTTTATTTCTATTTCTTCTACTCCAAACTTACTTCAAACTTACTTCTCTGTCTGCTTGTATGAATGTAACACATCATAAGAAAGTGTTTCACTGCTGTTCAAATGCACTTTGGATCGCATCATTTATATGTATAAATGTTTTCCATCTGAAAGGACTAAATATTAAATGAAACAAATGACAATAAAATGCAAAGTAATCTATTCAGTAATTAAAATACTTTTTGAATGTAAATGTATTCTAATGACCAATTATTTAAATTGTAACTGCAGTGGAACACAGTTACTTATATTTTGTATTTTAAATACGTATTCCCGTTACATGTATTCCGTTACTCCGTTACTATATATATATATAACATTTATGAATGTGAAATTTGACTAATAAAATAAATAGATGAATTCAGTAAGTATTTAGATTCAGTAAGCTTCACTATTGACACTGTTGTCATACTTTAAATAACCAAAATTACATTTTTAAAATGCAAATCAAAATTAAAGAGTATCTTTCCATTAATAAACGTAGACACATCTTTCCATAACTTTTTCACATAACTACAATACCAGAAAATGTGGGGCAATGTTTCTAAGTGCAAAGAGCAAAAAGAGCAGTTAACATCGATGTCTTTCTTAAACTTAAAAAGAAAACATTTGTGAGTTATCCTAAAATAAATTAATTTTACCTTATTTGTAGCAAAAAAAAACTTATGAGGCAATAACCAAACACTTTTCCAATGAAGGTCATTAACAAATTTGGCAGTAGTGTAAGACGTGGTGGCAACCTCCTTTAAAAACAAAGAATTATTAGATTTATAGTTGTTTTTGGATTGTAAAAAACAATTTTTACCACATACTGTATCAGTAGGGTTAATTATGGGCATATCAGTCGGCTTCATTACTTCTCTACATAAAGAAATTACCCCAGAATTAATGGCATAAAATACAAGAGAGAATTCCCTGGGAGTCACAGGAAGATTAAAGTGCAAAAGAAATTCGTCATAGTTCATAAGGTATCCCTGAGATTTAAACAACTGACGGACTAAAACTATACCTCTATCAAACCAGCTTTTAAAAAAAATACTTTTGTGCTTATACAAAATACAACGGTTATTCCAAATAAAATAACGTCACGGAGAAACATTGTGCTTGTAGATCAGCTTCCAAGCCAATAAAGCTTATGCATGAAAGGCAGATAATTTCACTGGTATCTTATAATCACATATTAATAAAAAAGTAAGGCCCCCAAGTTGGTAAAAAATACATTATTTTTTTTTAACGTTCTAATTTCAATAGCTCCTTGGTCATGTGACCTACTGAATTCAAACAAGGGTCAGAATGTTAATTGATTACCCTTCTATATTGAACACCCTTTAGATTGTCCATTTTCATCCGAAGTGATTTTACATGAATATTTTTAACAAGGGTCAGAATGTCCACTGTCAGTCTTTGGGCTACTTCCAGGTTCTTTATCAGAGGCACACATGGAGCAGTTGTTGGCTTTGTTGAACTCTGAATTCATAGGTATGAAATGAACATATGGTTGTCCCACACAACTACATAAAAATTATTAATGGTAACATTAAAGTGTGTGCAATATAGAAGGGTAGTCAATGAACATTCTGACCCTTGTTTGAGGTCAGTAGGTCAAATGACCAAGGAGCTATTGAAATTCTAAATAAAATAAAAAATCATGTGAGATTAAAATGGACAAAATGAAGGGTATGTAATATAGAAGGACATTTTGCACCTTATTCAGTGGACATTTTGCACCTTGGTTGACTTCAGTAGGTCACATGACCAAAGAGCTATTGAAATTAGAATGTTAAAAAAATAATATAAAATCATGTGAGATGAAAATGCACAAACGAAAGGGTGTGAAATATAGAAGGGTAGTCAGTGGACATTTTGCACCTTGGTTGAGGTCAGTAGGTCACATGGCCAGAGAGTTATAGAAATTTGCAACAAATCAATTGAGATGAAAATGGACAAACAAAACGGTGTGCAATATTTAAGGCTAGTGAGTGGATGTTCTTAAAGTAGTTTGAGGGTTGTAGGTCACATGACCAAGGAGCTATTGGATTTAACACATTTTAATAAATAATTTAAAATAGTGCAAGATGTACATCTACAAAAACAAAGTGTGTGCAATATGTGTATCTTCCATTGGGTCAGCTAGAACCAGTTTTGAAAGTTTTTGGTGTAATGGGTAAAGAGCTACTGAAATTTGAAAATTAGATTTGTCACTATGTTGACAGTCCCTAAATGCTGTTGTGTGGACACAAGGAAAACTACAGGTGAATATCTGTCGAATATCCAACCTGAAACTGTCTTTACCTCGGTGTCACAAAATGTGTCTTGGTCTAATGAAATTGTGTAGTGTGAAACTGTGTTGAATTTCTTTGAATTGTAATTCAGTAAATTTCACTTCCTTTCATTTCAATTAGCAAATTCAATTCGAATTCCAACTCATGAACTGAAAGTTAATTCTGAAATGTGCACAGCCCTGCTGTGAGCTATACTGTATCTTCTCGCTTATTTTGCTTCGCGGAATCTGCCTTTGTGCCTTCTCGGCACCCTTACCCATGTTGCCCGGAAAAGAGTGTGCATGGCCTGCCTGCTGTTGGTTTCTGAGCGTGTGTTGATATTACCTGTTAGTCAAGCTATATTTTAAAGGGTTCAGCCACGTTTCTTTTTTCCGGACATTTGAATTTGTGTACCATGATGTCTCAGGTTGTACCAGGGCAGTTTGATGACGCGGACGAAACAGGGAGGTATGAAACTTGACTTTCATTAATTGTTTTGTGTAACATATTTAGAAATTCGCTGACTATGAGAGTCCTTCTACATTCACATGTGACGACACAAAATATTTGACCTGATTTTACATATTTCTGCCAGAGGTTTCTTTCAGAGTATAATATACCAGTAACTCCTAAAGAATCTGCTACAGTTATGGGAGCTAATCCATCTGGTATTTGTATGCGTTTTAAAAATAATAGCCCCTATATATGTCAATAGCTTCCTTTCCTGAACCACAGGAACATCTGCTATACTGAAACCAAAGGGAGAAACCATAAAGTAAGAATTTTATTCATTGAGAACCTTATTTCTGTCCCACCTGTAATTTCATATTGGTGTAACCTATTTGATAGTTTAAATTGAATAAAAAAAATTGGTCCATGCAGCAACATTTTTTCCCTCACTAATAAAGCAAAAGAAATATCTTTTAAGTTGATCCATAAGTTTTACCCTGTCAGATTATTATTATTTGTTTACATTTAGAACTGACATTGACACAAAATGTTCCTTTTGCCAGAACTACACTGAAACTCTTTTCCATTTATTTTGGTCAACTTTGGGAAGATATTAGTTTGTTTATTACGAATAATATCTTGCAAGGATTTTCAATGCAATTTAAAAATGCTATCTTTGGGTATTTTATGTCTGATCCCAAAAAAAGAAAGTGCTTGCTTTACTATAAATTTAATTAGCTTCTTATGTAAATTTTACATTCATACAAGCACATTTTCAAACAAATTTTCTGTATTTTTAAAAGAGATGAAACATTATTTGAATACGATATCACTCTCTATTAACAAAAAAGCACTTAGAATAATTACAATTTGCACTGCCTTTATATTCTTTACCTTAATAGATGTATAGATTATTATTTTCTTTAATGCCCTCTTTTTTATTTTTTTCTCTCTATTTTTTCCTTTCCTGTCTGATATGTTTTTTTATTTTATTTTTTCCATGTTATTCCTTCAATTGATAATTGTTGTATCAACAACATGTCGTCGTCTTCTTATTGTAATATGCTGAAAGAACTTTAATAAAATAAATAAATAATTAAAAAAAACGGATTATATAATTTTATCAAACTCTTACAAACTTTCGGTCCATCCAAGGCAGATTAAGAAATAATATTTAAACTGCCACTTATTAAATATCATTCCGCTTATTTCACTTGCTAACGTCAAGAGTACTTGAAATTAGTGTTCGTTAAAGGGATAGTTCACCTAAAAATTAAAATTCTCTAATCATTTACTCACCCTCATGCCATGCCAGATGTGTATGACTTTCTGAACACAAATGAGAAAAAAAAAGAAAGAAAAAAAATCTCAGCTCTGTAGGTCCATACAATGCAAGTAAATGGTGATCAGAACTTTGTAGGTCCAAAAAGCATATAAAGGCAACGTAAAAGATTCCAGTGGTTAAATCCATATCTTCAGAAGCAGTTTGAAGTGTGGGTGAAAAACAGATCCATATTTATGTCCCTTTTTTTTTTTTTTTTTTTTTTAATAACTATAAATCCTCCTCCCAGCCGAGCAGGTGGTGAAAAAATATGCACAAAGAATGTGAATTGACAAAAAAAAAAGAAGAATGTGAGTAAAAAGTGAAGATTTATAGTAAAAAAAGGACTTAAATATTGATCTGTTTCTCACCCACATGTATCATATCGCTTCTGAAGATATTGATTTAACCACTGGTGTCATATTAATCACTTTTATGCTGCTTTTTATATGCTTTTTGGACCTTCAAAGTTCTGGTTATGGACCTACAAAGCTGAGATATTCTTCCAAAAATCTTCGTTTGTGTTCAGCAAAAGAAAGAAAGTCAGACACATCTGGGATCACATGAGGGTGAGTAAATTATGAGATAATTTTCATTTTTGGGTGAATGATACCTTTAAATTAACCTTGTTTTTACATGAAAGAAATATGATATTTCACAGCGAGTCTGAAATCAGCCACATCCCTGACAAGCCTTCGCTGGAGAACCGACTCAATGAAGTTACTTTACACTCTGATAAACAAGACAAAAACGAGGAGGACTATGATGATGATGATGATGATGAAGAGGATGATGAATGGGATTGGAATGAATCAGGAGGAGACTTCACCAAGCGCTACACTGCAATGAGAACAGGGAATACTCAGCAGGTATTCACTGAACACAACACAAAAGGGTGATGATGACCACAAAAGGGTGATTGAAATTATAATGGCTGACTATTGTCAGCAACCTTTTGTTTCTAGAAATTGTGACAGATTGTGTTGAATGTACAGTATATGATGAGATAACAGTATGTTTCATTATGTGTCTGTTCTGTTTCTTTTTTCATAACCAGGCTAATCGTCAAAGTTCTCATAATAAGTCCTTGAAAATGTCGACTCCGTCAGACAAGGTCCTGAGAAAATTTGAAAACAAAATAAACCTTGGTGAGCCCACTATACTTTTTTTATCCTTGCCAACAAATTAAAGCATCAGTGAAATGAAGGCAAGGTTTTAAGGTACTGTTCAGCCAAAAATGAAAATTCTGTCATCATTTCCTCGCACTCCAAACACGTATGACTTACTTTCTTCCATGTAACACAAAAGCAGATATTTTGCATTGTGTTAGTCTCAGTCACCATTTATTTTGTATCGCATCTTTTTTTTCATACAGTGGAAGTGGATGATGACTGAGACTAACATTCAACTTAACATCTGCTTTTGTGTTCCACAGAAAAAAGAAAGTCATACATGTTTGGAGCGTGAGTAAATGATGACAGAATTTTTATTTTTGGGTGAACTATTTCCTTTTACATGTATAGTATACAGAAGATTTAATATACTTATTGGAACTTGGAATGTAGAAAAATATATTCTGTGTCATTCTCAGTCTTAAGTCTGTTTGTTTTGTTTCACAGATAAATTGAGCTATGCAGATTCTGTAATCAATAAAGTCACTGTGATGCAAAAACAGAGGGAAGCAGACACGTATGTAATCTTTCTCATAACCTCTTAGATATGATTTTCATTAATGTTTAAGGTTTTAAACCTTAAAAATTCTCATCCTTTTGATAATAAAATCCCCATTTTTTTCTGTGCAGGTTTCGAATAAAGGACAAGTCAGACAGAGCTACAGTTGAACAGGTGCGTGTTATGACTTCTCTAATAACTTGGACTTGAAGGAATATTCCGGGTTCAATACCAGTTAAGCTCAATCAACAGCATTTTTGGCATAATGTTGATTACCACAAAAATTTATTTTGACTCGTCCGTCCTTTTCTTTAAAAAAAGCTTAAATCTGGGTTACAGTGAGGCACTTACAATGGAAGTGAATGGGGGTCAATTTTTTAACATTAAAATACTCACAGTTTCAAAAGTATAGACACAAGACAAACAATATGCATGTTAACATGATTTTAGTGTGATAAAATCACTTACTAACCTTTTCTGTGTAAAGTTATAGCCTATTTGTTATAGCCAACAAACCCTAAAATGACTGTAAAAAAAAAAATAAAATAAATAAATGATTTAAAGAACTTTACAGCTCAAATAATACATGAGTTTTAACAGAAGAGTTAATGTAAATGCTTTTTTAAATTCTAAACTTTACTGTAATGGATTCACATGATGGGCAAGGAGGCAGCGGACCCAGCTGAGCAGTCAACGTAAACTTTTAATAAACAAATGAACAAAACACAACATAAAACTGCTTTCCAGCTTAACACAAAACACACACACAAGACTGCTGCATGCGTCTCTCTTTCTCCCGAACTGGCATCCTCGGCTCCTCTTTATCCCTCTCCTGGCTGATTGGGCTGATTCAGCGCCGGGCGTCCATCATTACGGCCCGGTCACACCCTCCTCCTCGTCACATACCCCCAACGCCCTATTCAGGCCGGGGAAACCTCCAGCCTAACTTACTCACCCCCCCCCTTCCTGGAGGGGACGTGTTGCCCTTTCGGCCGTCCTTCCGCTGGCTGGTCTTCCCCGCCTCCTGGGAATCTGAGTAGGATGAGGGGAGGGAAAGAGTGAGTGAGTGAGTAAGTGAGGTGAGTGAGTGAGTGAGTGAGTGAGAAAGAGAGAGAGAGAGAGAGAAAGAAAACTGGCTCGCCGGTCCCTGAACATGCTGTTGACTGGTCCTCAACCAGCTGTGCAGCGGTCCTCTGTGACGCCGGGCGATGGCACCTGGACCTCGCCTCCCGGCAGACGTCAGCTGCTCCTCCACTTCCCGGTGGACAGCAGTGGCTCCTTCGTCTCCTGGCTGACGGCAGCAGGCTCCTCCGCCTTCTGGCAAACCGCTGCAGTACCACCGGACCATACCTCCTCGGCGTCGAGGGCTTTCCGACAGCGCATCCCTCCTCCTTCCCGGGTTTCGGCACCAATGTAACGGATTCACACGATGGGCGAGGAGGAGGTGGGAATCGGAAGAGCAGTCAACATAAACTTTTAATAAACAAATGAACAAAACACAACATAAAACTGCTTTCCAGCATAACACAAAACACACACACACAAGACTGCTTCGTTTGTCTCTCTCTCTCCTGAACTGGCGTCTCCAGCTCCTCTTTATCCCTCTTCCGGCTGCTTGGGCTGATTCAGTGCTGGGCGTCCATCGTTATGGCACGGCCACACCCTCCTCCTCGTCACATTCACATTTCTGCCTTTAAACACTCCAAAAATTGGCCCCATTCACTTTCATTGTAGGTGCCTCACTGCAACTTTGATTTTTTGATGTCAAAATAATTTTTTGTGGTAATCAACATTATGCCACAAGTGCTGTCGATTGAGCCTAACTTGTATTGAACCCGGAATATTTCTTTAAGTATAAATAGTATAGAAAAGGTCTATTTTTTTGTGTTTGTGTCGTAATTTTATTCAGTGTGTGATTTTGTGTGATGGCACAGGTTTTGGACCCCCGTACACGTATGATTCTATTCAAGATGCTGAGCAGAGGGGTCATTTCAGAGATCAATGGCTGTATCAGCACAGGCAAAGAGGCATGCTTTTCTGAATGACATAAAAAATGTCCATTAAAGTCTATGTTAGTTGTTCTACTTGGTGAACAACTAGGAAGGCTAACTGCTAATGTTGCTTTTTATGTCTTATCTGTGTTTTCTGCCACAGGCGAATGTCTACCATGCAACTAATGCTAAAGGAGAAAGCAGAGCCATCAAAATATACAAAACTTCAATTTTACACTTCAAAGACAGAGATAAATATGTCAGTGGGGAGTTCAGGTAAGACTAATGCATTTGTTCAGGACTTTAGTCTTACTGATGTGTGCCGTTCAACAGTGAAATTCTATATTTGATCCCAATTAAGGTTCCGCCATGGCTATTGCAAAGGCAATCCTAGAAAAATGGTACGCACTTGGGCGGAGAAGGAGATGAGAAACTTGATCAGGTGAACTGTACTATGCATCTTTTTAATGAACATAATTCACCACATGTCATATCATTGCTTAAAATCATGTTTGAAATATACACTTGTGCTCAAAAGTTTGCATACCCTTGGAGAATTCGTAATATATGTACCATTTTTAAAGAAAACATGAGTGAGCAGGCAAAACACATTTATTTCTTATGGGATTCATATTCAACTGTAGGTTATAACAGAATGGCACAATCATAAAACAAAACATGGCAACAAAGTAAAAATGAAATGACCCCTATTCAAAAGTCTGCATACCCTTAGTTCTTAATACTGTGTATTGCCCCTTTTAGCATCAATGACAGCGTGCAGTCTTTTGTAATAGTTGTCTATGAGGCCCAAAATTCGTCTTGGCAAAATGCCTACAGGTCATGCAAAGTCTGTGGTCATCTTGCATGAACCGCATGTTTGAGATCTCCCCAGAGTGGCTTGATGATATTAAGGTCAGGAGACTGTGATGGTCACTCAGAACCTTCACCTTTTTCTGCTGTATCCACCGGAGGGTCAACTTGGCCTTGTGCTTAGGTGTCATTGTCATGCTGGAAAGTCCAAGAACATCCCATGCGCAGCTTTCATGCAGAAGAATGCAAATTGTCTGCCAGTATTTTCTGATAACATGCTGCATTCATCTTGCCATCAATTTTCACAAGATTCTCTGTGCCTTTAGAGCTCACACCCCCCAAAACATCAGTGAGCCACCACCATGCTTCACAGTGGGGATGGTATTCTTTTCACTATAGGCCATGATGACCACTCTCCAAACATAGCGCTTATGGTTGTGACCATAAAGCTCTATTTTGGTCTTGTCACTCCAAATTACAGTGTGCCAGAAGCTGTGAGGCGTGTCGAGGTTGTCGGGCATATTGTAACCAGGCTTTTTTTGTGGCATTGGCGCAGTAAAGGCTTCTTTCTGGCAACTTGACCATGCAGCTCATTTTTGTTCAAGTATCGTCGTATTGTGCTCCTTGAAACAACCACACCGTCTTTTTCCAGAGCAGCCTGTGTTTCTCCCGAGGTTACCTGTGGGTTTTTCTTTGTATCCCAAACAATTCTTCTGGCAGTTGTGACTGAAATCTTTCTTGGACTACCTGACCTTGGCTTGGTATCAAGAGATCCCTGAATTTTCCACTTCTTAATAAGTGATTGAACAGTACTGACTGGCATTTTCAAGGCTTTGGATATCTTTTTATATCCTTTTCCATCTTTATAAAGTTCCATTACCTTGTTACGCAGGTCTTTTGACAGTTCTTTTCTGGTCCCCATGGCTCAGTATCTAGCCTGCTCAGTGCATCCACAGACACTAATTGCAATTTATAAAGCCACAGGTGTGGGATATTAACCTTTAATTGCCATTTAAACCTGTGTGTGTCATCTTGTGTGTCTGTAACAAGGCCAAACATTTAAAGGTATGTAAACTTTTGATCAGGACCATTTGGGTGATTTCTGTTATCATTATGATTTAAAAAGGAGCCAAACAACTATGTGATAATAAATGGCTTCACATGATCACTATCCTTAAATAAAAGACTGCATGATCAGTCATATTTTCAAAATCGATGCCAAAATTTCACAATTTCCCAGGGTATGCAAACTTTTGAGCACAACTGTATGTTGCCATGGCATTTGTCACTAATACGGATCTGTTTAACTGAAGACTACAGACAGCACAGATTCCAAGTCCAGAGCCCATCATTTTGCGGAGCCACGTCCTTGTTATGAGCTTTATTGGTCAAGATGAAATGTATGTACAAACTGATTCTCCACAATTACAGATACAGAAATACTTCTCAGCAACACTTTCAGCTTTTTCTAAATGTTGGTGTCTTCCTCAGGCCTGCCCCTCTGCTGAAGAATGCTGTCCTCTCTGAATCCAAAGCCCGGGAACTCTACCTACAAATCATCCAGAACATGAGAATAATGTACCATGAAGCACACCTGGTCCACGCCGACCTTAGCGAATTCAATATGCTGTAAGCCTACATGATATGATGCACACAGAGTTTTCAACCATCAGTTTGTGTTTGTTGTTGTTAAGTTGTGATCAGTGAAAAGCATTTAAACACTGAGCATGTATTATTTGAACATAGTAGTTGCTGTATTTTGAAATGATCCTTTGGTTTTGCAGGTATCATAATGGAGAAGCCTATATTATCGATGTTTCTCAGTCTGTTGAGCATGATCACCCTCATGCATTGGAGTTTCTTCGCAAAGATTGCAACAATGTCAATGGTAAGTATGTGGAACCTGGTGTACGTTAGCACAATTGACAAAGATCTCGTTGATATTGATGTCAACAGAGATTTATTAGCTATTAATTCATTTATTTACCTAATTCCCTCAGACTTCTTCCAGAAACATAATGTTGCTGTTATGACTGTACGGGAGTTGTTTGAGTTTGTCACAGACCCCTCCATCACAAGTGACAACATTAATGAGTACATGGATAAGGTCAGTTAGTAGTTATAATGATGCATTATCACTAGTGTCACTGAGAGTCTGTCTTTTTCTCTCCTATTCCTGTCACTTTTTGTATCCTTCATACATTTGTTGTAGCATTGCTCTGGTATTGTTTTTTTTTATTTATTATTATTTATTTTTATCCCTTTTTCTCCCAATTTGGAATGCCCAATTCCCACTACTTAGTAGATCCTTGTGGTGGTGTGGTTACTCACCTCAGTCCAGGTGGTGGAGGACAAGTCTCAGTTGCCTCCGCTTCTGAGACAGTCAATCCGCGCATCTTATCACGTGGCTCGTTGTGCATGACGCCGCGGAGACTCTGCATGTGGAGGCTCGTGCCACTCTCCACGATCCACGCACAACTTGCCACACGCCCCACTGAGAGTGAGAACCACTAATCGTGACCACGAGGAGGTTACCCCATGTGACTCTACCCTCCCTAGCATTGAGACCTGGCTGGAGTCACTCAGCACACCCTAGATTCGAACTAGCGACTTCAGGGGTGGTAGTCAGCATCAATCCTCGCTGAGCTACCCAGGCCCCCCTGCTCTGGTATTGTTGTGTGGCTATAGTATGTGTTCATCTAACATATGTTTGTGTTTAACTGCAGGCAATGGAGATGACATCTGAGAGAACTGCAGAGGAAAGATCCAATCAGGACAAAGTTGATGAAGAGGTGCATTTATTTTCAACCACTCTGAGGTGTCTTCCAGACCAAATGCGTACTTGCGCTAAAAAGTAGATTTTAAATTTAAAGTAGAAAACATAAAAGTAGAACAGAATGCAGGTGTCTCGAGACACGTTTTTTAAATTATAAATGAAATAAAATATGTATTTAAAAAATAACATTTAAAATAAATTAAAATTTTTTTCTTTTTTTTTTTTTTTTATCTGACACGGAATTTAAACGTGTGGCATTCCTGTGAGAGACGCTGAACAATCTAGTGCATGTTTACGTAGAAAAACAAATGCTTAGCTGGGATATGTGAAAAAAGAATTTCACTGTATATGTGCAAAAATGTATAATGTGTGATAAATAAAATTAAAACAATTAAAACAAACTTAAAAATCCATTTGGTGTGAATGGCCCCCCTAGAAATCATACAAGTAAAACATGTCATCTTAACATGTCTTTATAATGTCACAATTAACAATTCACATGTGGATCTGTCTCATTAGGTGTTTAAGAGAGCCTACATTCCACGCACGCTTAATGAAGTCACTCATTACGAGAGGGATGTGGACACCATGTTGAAGAAAAAAGAGGAAAAGTCTTCTGAAGATGCACAAAATGACAATGTACGTCTCAAAGCCCTCAATGAACAACATTAAACTAGTGGTGTGAGTGTTGTTAGCCGTGACTTAAATGCAGATACCTGTTTTCCATTATAGATTCTATACCAGACAGTAACTGGCCTTAGGAAGGACCTTTCAGGTGTGCAAACGGTAAGGAGAATCAATTCTTTTGTTTTGTTTTAAACAACACCATTCGGGGTATTTAAAGGAATGTTACCCAATACCAAATGTTGATTACCACAAAAAATAATTTCGACTCCTCCCTCTTTTTCTTAAAAAGGCAAGAATCGAGGTTACAGTGAGGCACTTACAATGGAAGTGAATGGGACCAATTTTTTGAGGGTTTAAAGGCAGAAACGTGAAGCTTATCATTTTATAAAAGCACTTACATTAATTCTTCTGTTAAAACGTGTATTATTTGAGCTGTAAAGTTGTTTAAATTGTAATTTTTACATTCATTTTAGGGTTTGTTGACATCATCATGGCAACGAAGTTGTAAAATTGGATATAACTTTACACAGAAAAGGTTAATAAGTGATTTAATCACACTAAAATCATGTTTACATGCATATTGTTTATGTCTTGTGTTTATACTTTTGAAACAGTGAGTATTTTGAAGTTTATGGATTGGCCCCCATTCACTTCCATTATAAGTGCCTCACTAGAACCCAGATTTTTGCTTTTTTTTTTTTTTTTTAAAGAAAAGCAGGGGCAATTAAAAATAAATGTTTGTAGTAATCAACATTATGCCACAAATGTTGACAATTGAGCAGAACTTGTATTGAACACGGAAAATTCCTTTTAAGCTGCATTCAATTTAAGGCACCTTATCTGTCCAAGCTTTTTTTTTCTTCTCTTTTTTTCTATTATTTGACTAGAAAATCTGTGCGACGGTCTCTTTGGAGTTTTCATTGCCCACATAGCAAGTGGGAGGATTAAGGCAGCATCTCCAAAGGAGAATATAAACAACGATAGCAGCCAGACTCAAATGTCATGAAAATGAGAGACCTTATAAAAAATGCTGTCCTTGAATGTTTATACAACAGGTTCCCTCGATATTGGAAGATTCCACAAAGGATGGGAGTGCAGAATCTGAGGAAGATGATGATGATGAGGAGACGGAATCAGAGGAGGAAGACACAAAGGAGTGTGGCAGCCAAAGTGAGGCAGCACCACAGGACAGAAAGGTACCAATCACCGTTTAGCTGGCTATTGGAAACCACAAACTCTTTGTTTTGAGTGATTGTGAAAATAAGTTTTCCATTTCTGTATCTTTCAGGAAAGAAAAAAATTGGTTAAAGATGCTCAGAGGGAGAAAAGAAAAAATAAGGTGCCAAAACATGTGAAAAAGCGCAAGGAGAGGGTTTCCAAAATGAAGAAAGGAAGATGAAGACAGTGAAGCCAAACGTTTGCCTAGTTTTTCTGTATGCCGCTACGTCTCATACACAGTGCATGAGGCAGAAATGTAATCATCAGCAGACACGTATCCTTGTGCGTTGCCTGGAATTGACTGCACTAAAAAGTATCCTAAAGCAGTTGTAGTGCACGTGCATCGCTCATAAATGGATTATCCTTTAAAAGGCTATAACTCTTGATTGTGCGCAAGACGTAACGGCAGGTGAAAAAACAAAGCATATCTGCGGTTACAACAGAAACGCTGACTTGTGGAGTTAAATCAGGGCAGGGACATAATAAGTGCTGATGAAATGTCAGTACCCTAACAATTATACACATATGCTATCAGCATCATCAGCTGATAAATTGCAATTTGTTTCATAAAAGTTCTTATCGTTTATTAAAATTATTTATTTTAATAAACTTTCATTGTCTCTCTGATCACATAGCTTGAATGGGAGTGTTCTGTTTTCCTGTAGACTGACAATTCAATTGTAAAATTTTTGTTGTAGTGGTCTGTTTAATACACTTTGTGCATAACAGTTTACGCAAGTATACAAGGCAACACTGACATGCTTTAAAAATTGTTTCAGATTTGATAAAGTGACAAAATCCTCTTAACAATCCTCTGTACATCTTGTCTCTTCACAAATTTCACAATTTATTTCAAAGTAAAGACCATATTGGTACAAAACTATTCATTGCATTACGTACATTCACTTACTAGGACTACAGTGTAATAAAATGAGACACTTATTAAAAACACTTACAAAGTGGGACAATTTGCACTATTAAAATAGAGATCTACCTGTGTCCGTTTACAAGCGTTTAATACCTGTAAACAATTAAGCTGTGAAGTTTAATTTGAGGCTCAGTGGGTGGAAGATCTCAGACACCTAGCGAATGCCCTCTACGTAGTTGGCAGGCAACATTCCCGATCTCCCTGTCCGCTGCACTGTTCCATACATCCAGCCTTCATCAATCGGCTGCACGTTCTGAATGATATCTCCATCTCGAAATGATACCTCATCATAATCCTGCGCCGTATAGTCATACAGGGCCCTATATACAGTCTGGAGGCCAAGTTAGTGCACGTTAATACATTTATTTCATACAGAATCATTTATTTATACAGTATTTAACATTATCAAATAAATTTTAAAAAGAAAGAATGATATTAGCCAAAAGTGAATGCAACAGAACAGTGTTTTCCAATTATTATTTATTTTATTTTTTTTTTCTTATATAGTACCACCATCAATTGACTCCAAACCAGAAATGTGTTCCTTTTAACTCATTATAGTACACATCATTTAGCATTATTTTCTAATGAGGTAGTTCTCCATTATAAATGTGGGATATAATATGGTTTTCATTATAAATGAGTGTTTTCCACACAAATTTATTCAACTTTAACTCTACATTCATTAGTTTCTTTCCTTAAAAAACTAAAAATCATGAGATTAATCAAGATGTGTTTCAATCTCTCAGTAGTTTTAAAAGTAGCCCTTATATTTTAAAGTCAAAGTTTCTGTTTCATAGGTTTAACATAGCAAGTACTTCAAGGAGTGCACATATCTGTGCCCGGGAATCACTGCTTTAGAAAATAGAATAATATTTAATGGAGGACTCACCATGCTTGTGTGTTGTGACCTTAGTTGCAGTGATCTCAGTGAATGCATGCTGGTCTGATGCATGTAGCTGTGCCCATGGGTGTGGCTGCTGGGATAGTATGCACCAGGAAGTACAGGTGCTAAAAAAACAAACAATAATTACATCAGGACACACTGCTCATAATGATAACAGTCTGGTTTTACTGTACTTTGTTTTTCATCTAATTGGGTTGGTGGACAATTATCAGGATTTCGGCATAAATTATAAAAAAGAAAATGCTGTTATCATTTACTCACCCTCATGTTGTTCCAAACCAGTTTAACTTTATTTTTTCTGCGGAACACAAAAGGAGATGTTGGTGATCTCTATTTTGTTTTTTTTTTCCCATACAATAAAAGTGAATAGTGACTGAGGCTCCTTTTGTGCTTGATGGAAGAAAGAAATTCATACGTGGGTGAGTAAATGATAACAGAAATCAACTATCTCTTTAAGTAATCATATCTTTTATCGAGATGTTTACTTTTAAGGGACATTTTAAGGCCATCACAATTTTGTTCTTACATTGTAATCTTGACATTATCTAGGGTATACTGTTTTTTTTTTTTTTTTTTTTTTTTTTTTTTTTCTTCCACCAGGGGTTAGGTTTGAGCTCACATTGGAGAACTAACCCACAATGACACCAGGTCTTCGGTCCGCCTCCATGATGTACTGGTGGACACCCTTTTGTGTGCTGTTCACCATCATCTCATGGTTCGGTTTCATCTGAGCCTGTACCAGGTACGTCCCTCGCATTCCCTGAGTGACCCCATGCAAACCTGACATCTCAAAATCCTTATGGTACTTTGCCTGCAGAATAGAGATGTCACCTGTTGTTTCTGTACATGTACATCCATTAAATCCCACTATGTCTACTTGTAGGTGTGACTTATATTGGTATAATGAATGCTTACATGTCCAGCATTCTAATCAATCAATAGTACATTTTTGCTATTTTATTAAATTAGTATATCTGCAATTTCCAGCATACATTACTAATCTGATCTTGGGTCTTCCTCAGTCTCTGTGACTCTGGAGTATCCAGGACAAATTTAAGGCCACGACCCTTGCTTTGTTCAAAATCCTTCCTGTACTTGACCTGTAGAACAAAGGGGAAAAAAGTTTACAGTTTCTAAAGAAAATATGAGCGGTACCTGTGCAAAACTTGCCACCACAGTTCTAGGGTGTTGTGAGTGGTTTGGTTGCTAAGGTGTAGCTAGGGTCAAGCTGGTTGATTTCTACTCAAGTCAAAAGAGCCCACCCGCAAGTCTCTTATGACATTTTGATGCTAGATATGGGTTAGAGCCCTCCTTCAATGTAAATCTATGGGATTTTCACCCATTTTATGGTTTGCTAGGTGAAATGTATAAGTCTACTCGCTTAACATAATAGCACACCTCTCCTCAAAAGGCTGCACGATTTGAGCTATTATGTCCGTAGCGCAAATGGTGCAGGATAAGCTGCACACCTTAGCGGGTAATTCTCACAAAACTTGTCAAGAAAATGTCCTGTTAATATTTAACCCCAAATTAATACAAAGAAAATAAGAAATTATGTTTTGCATAAAGAAAATATACATTTAGGACCATTAAGATTTTTTGCATTGTGACATTTATTTTCTATACACCTAAAACACATTTTACCCTCCAAATCTCATTGCCGCAATCAGAGGGTTTACTTTTAATATTCCCATCATTTTCAGTGATTATTCTCATTTCTGTATCAATCTTTTTTTTCTTTTTTGTCAATTAAAATGTACATTTACTGTATTACTGTAAAAAAAAAAAAAAATGCTGTTGTACAAGGATTTTTTTTTTATTTTTATTAAACTCGACAAAAATGAAAGGCAAGGGAGTACTACTGGGATGTAAAAATAGTTAAAATATAATAATGATAATATATTACTTAAATTCTTATGTTGTGGTAATGAGAATGTCATAATGACCATCTTTTGAAAATAGTCATGACTCATAATTTAATCAATATACAGTATTTTGTCAACTAAACACAGAAGAATAGGTAATAGATTTTAAGACACAATGAAATATGAGTGCCATTTAAGCAAAGTACTGAGGAGGGGAAAGTATGCAAGTACACGAAATAGATTTTCATAGTTGCTGACCAATCCCTTAGCAAAATAAAGTTGCTGTCAGATTGCCAGGATTAGGTCTCCCACAGTATGGACTTGGCAGCATCTTGTCTACTGCCAGGTGGAAAAGCTGAGGGGATCTGCCAGTGCACCATGGAGTAGACAGCTGCCTTGCTTTTCGCCATGCTGACCTCAAAGGATCACACCCAGTCCCTCCCTGACATCCAAAACCCTCACTCTGCCATAAATGATTTTATCGTTATGTTATTCCAAGACAATTCCAAGATGTTCTTTGATATTTCTGTACTACAATAGCTACAAATAACATTACCCCTAGATATATCACACTGTAACTGTGTAGGTGCATTCTAAATATATATTTTAGATGTGTTTACAACCATGCAATTACAAAATAACCTATATAGGGGGCATGTGAGCTTACCTGACTTTGGAGCTCACTTTGCTGTCTCAGCCGTAGGTTCTCAGGGGTGTCTGTCACAATTGTAAAGGTCTGTTTTGGGTAGTGCCTGTTGGGAGAAAGACGTAGATGAAAGACATCTGTGGTGTTTTCAAGCTTCCAAAGGCAGACACTGTTAGGGGCCGTTCAAACCGAACACTATTTGCGTCTGTCCACGCTGTTTTTCAGTTCTTTTCATTTGTAAATTTGAAAAAAGGGTGTCTTTTGACCAGTGCCCCACGTTTTGTGCAAGGGGTTCGCATTTTGCTGTGCCTTTCTGCATTTCCTGCAGAAATAATAATAATTATTATGTAATAAATGAATAACCACTTGCTTGTTCTAAGCAAAATGTTTCATTTTAAAGCTTAGAATCTGGATTTACAATGCATAAAGCTGATCCTACCAATTCCTAAATAATGTTTTTTAATTTGATGACAAATTAGAACTGTTGTCCGCAATATTTGCACATTTGTTGTCACAACAATTATATTCAGAGTTGTTAAAAACATAAAAAAATTAGATTAGATTGACATGTGTTCTATATCTTTGAAAAGGTCTCAATTAGTAAAATGCAACGAGCACTCAGAGGCCAAACTGCAGTGAATATTAGTCTATGAAATTCCCACTGACATAAATATAATAAACAGGAGTGTTTTTTGTCATGTCTTTTTCCTTATTACTTCCTGAAACATACATATAACATAGACCATGACATACTGTAACTTACAGCAGCCTATCCTGATTAAAATGAGCCCAAACACAACATAATATGATAAGTAGATCTTGAAATATTCCTCAAAGAGAATAAAAAGACTATACACAAAAGGGTGCTCAACACAAGGTGTGTGTGTGTGTGTGTGTACACATGTCCGAGGACTTTGTAAATTGGTACTGTCTCATCACTGTCACGACTGCTATGTTGATCGGAACTGCACCCAAGAATTTCACACACCATTGCACTTGTGTATATGGCTGTGTGACAATAAAGTGATTTGATTTGATTTGATTTGATTTGTGTGCAAACACACATCCACATGTGCTCATCTAAAGGATTGGGATGCTCCTGAACACTTAATATTTCTGTAATTTGTAGTCTAATCCATTCATTTACAATGGCCGGTCATTTTTGACCGGGAGCACAACAGGTGTAACAAAGTGAAATAAAACCGATAAAATGTAGAGAAAATGGTCCACATTTTTTGTGTGTGTGATACTATATGTGAACAAAGTCAAGGAATTTTATTCCAACTGGATCAAGCAAGAAAAGAAAAGAAGAAGAAGAAAAAAAAGGCATCTGTGTCAGAATGACTGGAACACAACATAAGGATTAAAAGAACTCCTCGAGACACCTGCATGTTCTTGTTCGTTGGGCAGCGTCTAGCTTTTTTAGCGCAAGAACGCGTTTGATCTGAACGGCCCCTTACACTGTCATAAATATTTTTGACAAACAATTTATAAAAGCTGTAAAATAAATCAAATTAAGATTATCGGTGAACATTTACTTTTATGTACTTTCCATATTACAGCAAATGACATAATGTATAGGCTAAACATGAAAATACTCGTTAAAGGAGAATTATTAAACGTATCTGGACTTTGAAAAAGTAATGAAGGCAAAAGATGGGCAATAACATACGCGTTACAGTAGGGCTTCTTCTCATATCCTTTGTAGTTGTTCATGTTTAGAGTCATTTTACACACCTCACAATGGAAGCATCCTTTGTGCCAATACTATAAGAAAATGTGGAAAGATGGAAACTGCACATGAAGCAATCTAATGAGATATGGCAGATTTATACATGAATGAACGTTGTATTATTATGTAGAATAGGTTAATTCATATATTTCCCTGTAAGTATCGGAAAGTAAGAGAAAATACCTTGTCCAGACAGTTCACTTTTTCTGTTGCGTAGACAATTTTCCCACAGCGCGCGCAATGAGGGTTCATTTTGAAACTGTATCGATGGTCTGGGAAAATAGCATAACTACTTAAATAACTCCGGTAATCACTTACAGGTTGTAAAATGTCTCCCTCCGATTTGCTGCAGGATGCGCTGTGTTTATGTCGCAGAGCATTAAATTCGCTTGGGTCGAGAGTGTTTATCAGCGTGCTGCTTGTCTCGCATTGAGGGTACTGGAGCAAAGATGCGTAAGATTTCACAAAACATCTCCCACTGAGACCGTTGGAGGTGCGTTCAAAGACTGACCGCGGGGAACTGACTATTCTCTAAATGGACAATGAGCCAAAAAAAAAAAAAAAAAGTAGAAAACAAATTTGACCAAATAAAGAGAGGTCATTTTATTTCAGCGGAAAATGTATTTTTATGTTAAATGTCAGATTGTGATAAATAGTTTACAACCAGTTTGTCTTTTAAAAAATCAAAACAACTTTAATTTCCTTATTTTCTCATCAGCTGAACATTTAGGAGACTGTACAAACATGACGCTGTGGTGCACTAAGCGCGTTTTTGTGTCCATCTGTGCTGTTTTTCCACATTTTTCCTGTGTAAACATGCTATGTCTACGTCAGACTTTGACAGGCTCGCTTTTTTTTATTTTCATTTTTTATTTCAGCGTCTATTTTAGCACGAGAACACGTTCGGTCTGAACGGCCCCTAAGGATGTTTTCACACCTAGTTTGTTTGAGCACTCCAAGTGCTCTCAGAGCAGTACAACGTGTATTTGTGAACAACCCAAGTGGTCTCAGACCCCCCTAAAAGGTCCTAAAAGTGAACCATACTGAGACCACCTCGTGGGTCATTTTGTGGTTCGATTGATTTGTGCGATGTGAAAGCGAAGAGGTACCAGTCCGCTTTGCATTTTATGACATAAGTACCTCGTGGCTTGCCATACATAGCTGCATTACATCATATTCCAGTCACAATTTACTGTCCACATATGGGAATTTTAAGCGAATATAGATATACCATGATTACCATGAGGTGTTTTTGTGTCTCATATTCCATTCTTGTATTATTTGAGCACCAAAAATGAACGGACCGACCGCATTCAGAGCAGAGCAGCGCGTTAAGATGAACCGCTTTAAAATGCTCTGTTCGCGTCAAACTCCCACGAAAATACAAGTGAGGGTTTTTATAGTTTCACTTTAATTTTATTTACACACAGTGTAAATGACACACAGG